>NC_140952.1:48748777-49353777 GCF_014529385.1 Adiantum capillus-veneris | reverse complement strand
AGAGAGAGAGAGCAGTGGACAAGAGAGGGAATGGGTTAGATAGATAGAGAGAAAGAGAGGAGAATTTTAACATCATAGAAAAGTAAAGAGAGAGAGAGAGAGAGAGAGAGAGAGAGAGAGAGAGAGAGAGGGTCCTTGGCTACTCCACTGGAGGGAGGGGCGACAATGGGCGGTGGTGGTAGGAGTAGGGGCGGCACATGGTGGTAGTAAGTTAGCACCACTAACCACCAGTGGTGGGCTAGGGTGGTGGGTGGTGATACATGCTAAGGGGCGGCAATGGGAGGTAGTGGTGGTGGGATGAAAAGCTCACTCCAAAGCTCGCTTCGTCAAGCTCCCTCTGTAACCGTCCCCTAGCAACTTGCCAATGATCATTTTTCTCAATGTTGAGAGCAAAGCATGTGTCCTCATTCTTGAGCTACCTGTAAGGTTTCCACCTTTCTAGCTGCAAGAAAATGAACTCAAAGCTTTAGAAAGCATTGGGCATAGAAATAGGTAAATCACTATCTCAAAAGCATTTAAACTTGGTATTTTTAAAATCTTAAGCACGACAAACCTATAGCTAAGAACTCTCATAATTAAATTCGGGTTAAAACTGACACCGCTATCCTCTATGGAAGATTCACTGCCACTTTAAATCGCAAAAATAATTGAATGGTTTTTAGTAATCATTCAAGGTTAAGATTTCATTATAACCCCTAGATATTTTTCTTTATATTTACCAAAAAAATAGAAAGCAGATTTGATTTTTAAAGCAGGTAGGTGCTGGGGAGGGCCATCACTGACCTGCTAGAGACTGATTTAGCAGTAGGGGACGCCATCTTGAGCCTAAGGGCTGCTTGAGCTACACGTTATTGCCATTTTCACCCTGTGAGAACATGCGAGTGCCAGAAAACGCTATAAATAGGACCCTATGCTTCACAAGCTGTCTAAGACTCGGAGTCCTTGCCAAAAATCTCTCGTACGAGAGAGATACTTCACAAAAATCACTAAGAAAGCAAAATCTAAGTAATTAAACGAGGTATTCATATTAATCTCAATTAATTAGCAATTTATATCTAAATTTTAATTAGTTTATTAATTAAAGAAGATTAGACCATTCTCTACTATTAATCATTTTATTATACATTATTTAGCTGTTGATTACTTAATCTTAATTACGATTAATAATCTACTTAATTATTAATCTTAATTAGGATTGACATTGATTAATTTTGACCTTAATTAATAAAATTATATTAATCAAGCTTAGTTAACTCTAAGATAATTATCACAACTTAATTATACTATTAGAAAGCTAGAAAAATTATTTTATAATTTTTTGATTAATTTCTATAATTAATTAGATAAAAATTAGCTATTTTCAACTACAAAACTAATGGGAAACTTAATAAACCAACTTAACAGATCACAAGATAACTATTAGAGTGAGAAAACATCATTAAGTAGCCGTGATAATTATCTCATTAATAGAAAATTAGGTTAGCTATTTAATTACGCTAAAATTGACTGATTTTAGATATAAATTAAAGAGAAAGATTAGTTAACTAACTCAAATAATTACAAGTAATTTATCAAAGTTAAGATACATAAAATAACTATCCGTGATAATTATTTCATTAATAGATAATTAATTTAGCTATTGAATTAATCAAAAATTGGTTGATTTAGTAGTAAATTAAAGAGGAAAATTAGTTAACTAGCCTAAATAATTACAAGGTAACTATCACTGTTAGAGAACATTATAGAGTAGTTGTAATAATTATCTCATTAATATATAATTAGTTAAGCCTAAATTGAGTAATTTTAGCTGTAAATTAAAGAAAAAAATTAATTAACTGGCTTAGATACTTACAAGGTAATTTTTGGAGTTAGAAAACATGATTAAATAGTCGTGATAATTATCTCATTAACAATAAATTAGTTTATCTATTTAATTAAGCTAAAATGGATTGATTTTAGCTATGAATTAAAGAGGAAAATTAACTAACTAGCTTAGATAGTTACAAGGTAATTATCAGCATTAGGAAACATTATTTTGTAGTTCTGATAATTAGCTCATAAAAATAAAATTAATATAGCTATTTACTTAAGCAAAAATTGTCTGATTTGAGCTGTACATCAAAGGAGAAAAAATAGTTTAATTAGATTAGATAATTATGAGGTAACTCTTAGAGTTAGTAAATATTACTAATTAGCCAAAAAAATTATCTCATGACCAGAAAATTAGTTTTACTATTTACTTAAGGAAAAATTGTTTGATTTTAGCTGTAAATGAAAGGAGAAAATTAATTAATTAGCTTAGATAATTATAAATTAATTATGAAATTTAAAATAATATTAGAAATGTGAGATAATTATACCTTAATTAGTTAATTACTTTAAGTAATTATAATAGATTAAAAAGTATATTTTAAGTTAAAATTTAAATAGAATAAATAGAAATTACTATTAAAAGTTTTTAGAAAAATTATTGAAAGTATTAAACACTGATAGAAAGCTTAGAAAATTCAATCTTTAGGAGATAATGAATCTAATAAATATTAAGCCAAAATTAAGTAAAATTTCGGCTTAATAAAGAAGCAAAAAATAAAAAAAAGATGCAAAAATTTATGAGAAAATTAGGGGAGCTGAGAAAATCCTTAAGGAAGCTAAGATAAAATTATCTTACCTATATAAACAAATAAAAAATTTCTAGATCAAGAAATTACCATTTATGACTACAAATTTAAGCTTAGTTGGGATAAAAAGAGGAATTAGATTCAATACGAAGGTAAACTCAAGTTTTTGATGATTTACTTAATAAATAGACGTCCTTTTTATAAGGATATAAGTCATGGCACCAAAGAGGACCCGAGCAAACCCTCAGTCTGATGAAAGAGGGCTAGAGCGTCGCACAACCACGAGGCCGGGCCTAGTAGTAGGCCTACACATGATAGCATTCAGGTCCCAACACTGCCGCAAATGCCCGACCAATCCCAGGTGGGTCTTCATTATAATTTAAGTTTGAATAATTTAAGTTCTTCTTTAAGTAATAACATTGCATACGTAAAAGAGCGGGTAAGGAATTAGAAAAGGTGAAATTGACTGAAAATGGAAGGTATCTTCCAAGAAACTAACTTACACTTGTTTGTAAATTAGAAAAGAATTGTTTGGGTTAAGGTCGGTTGATTTAGTAAAGAATGATTGATCATCCTTAAGACAGCTTGTCTCAAGACACCTCTGACTCCTTGGTATATTTTGATGAATAAGAATGGCTATAAGACTACGCATAAGTCGGTTACCCCCATGAACGATGAGTTTTTACTCCTTGTCACATTTTGATGTTTCTACATATCTTAGGATACCATTTTTTATCATAGGGGAGCCGCCCGATTGTATGGGCAGATGGTTTGGTGTATGGGCACCCCAAACATTGGGTGATGGGTTTCCACCCAAACTATGAATAAGGAATGGGTGTCGTTTTTTACCCTTAGGTCAATGTTTTTTATTAATGCTACCCTGTCTTAAGTTTAAAGATGCCTGTTTGCTAAAAGAATGATTTTCAATGCTGTCTTTAATACTTGATTGAAGGAATCACTGTGATGAAAAGTTAATAGAAACCATTATTTCAAATGTTAAAACAATGTGATAGTAATTAGAAAACAAAAGAATAATGCGTGAGTGCGGGGTACTAAGTGGGGATTGACTAAGGTTGGTAATCAAGGACGGGTGGACCTAATTAGTCAGGTAACTATCCATCCGTGCACACTAAAAACGTTTAGAAAACTTCTCCACTTAGAAGAGGAGTCCACCACCATCTATGCCCTCACATCTATTAGGGGGAGAAAAGCGTTGGTTGAGGATACCTTAGCCCAATTTGTGGAAGTTATAGGGCCAAAAAAGTTTTAGACTTTTAAGATGTTGTCTTGTTTTTGTTGTGAGACCGGACTAGGTCTTCTTCTAGGGCTATAGACCCAATCCATTGTCAATGGTATAGGTCTATTCCCTGAACCCTTTTTACTTAGAGACTCTGACTCTTAATAGGCCTAGAGACCTGTCAAGGACCCCATCCCAATTTTGGTATTGGTGGGTTGGGGACCTCTCACTCCCATTGTGCAACGTTTTGAAACTTTTACTTAGCCAAGGAATGATACTTTTTTGTTGTGCTTAAACTTTTGAAAATATAATTCCTTGCAAGGCTTGTAAAAAATGAGCGGGCTAAATCCTTCACAAGGTGCAATGCTCTAGCATGTGCATTATGATCGACAATCTACTCTATCAAGTAAAGACTGTGAACAAGAGTATTAATTGCATCAAGAGGTTCATTGTGGTCATTGCGCTCAAGAGACACCACAACATTGGGCCCAAGTATATGTATTGGTTTCCAATTGCTATTCACCCTCACACCATGTTCACTATATAATGGTGCTCCCAAAAGTTTCTCCAATGCTTGAAGCACATATGTTGGATACACAACACCACTAAGATATGCATGATCATATTCATGCTTGCATTTGATTTCAACAAGGATTGCAAGTGCTTTTGTGCAAGCCATATTGGCTTTGAAAATTTAGGTCTCAAACTTGCACAAAGGGTATTTGCAACGACACAAGGCATCTCTGCACACCATTTAACAATAGTCCTATTAAAAAACGGCACTTTTTTGGCTTTTAGAGACTTTTATATAAAAATATCCAACACTATATAAGTTCACTAAATAGAAAATGCTTTCAACTATTATGCCCAACACTCAATATGAGTTGATAAAAAATAGTACAATGCTAAATGAAGGTTTAGAGGTGGCTTTACATGGCCACCTTCAACAACTAATTTTTGAAGACGAGCAATTTTTTGCTATTCTCTTTTGAAAGTAAATCAAATCATTGTTGAGTAGGCTCAAAACTCTTTGGAAAATCACTCAATAGGTATGTGACAAATGTACCAAGATTTTTCAACCTATATTCAAAGACTGTTGACATTTTTTACTCCTCCAAGTTAAGTAGTGAAGTGTAGTTTTATGTATAATTTGCTATTTTTAGAAAAATAATTTATTTGTTTTTGAGCTTTTCATGTAAATTGTGTATTTGAAGACTTGTTTCATATCTTAAATCGATACGTAAGAAGTTTCATGAGCCATTTTTGTGGCTTCAGTTAGTTTTGTGACTCATTGTAAATCTAGTGTTAAAATCGTAACGCACGGGGTGCTTGGATTGAAAACCATCTGATTTTTCATGCAAAATGGTAGTCTCTTGTTTTTTGAGTGAATGCTTACAAGATGCACAAACTTGAATATTTGGAAAAAAAATTGCTAGCCCAAGGGGTGCACCTTGTAGGTATGTAGGTGTATCACATGCACTTGCAAGAAGAGTATATTATAGTCTATATAAGTTATAGATTTCCACTTACAGAGGGGGCATTCAATTTTCAAAAAAAGTTACAAGTTTATAAAGAAAGAGGGATATTCTTATTATAATCAACAAAATGTGTGGAGGATAGTTCTCATTAGACTCTGACTGCATGTGATAAAGAGGATTGTGTAAGGTACACCCTCGAAGATTGCTAGATGAGAAGTGTCTGAAGTTTGTCAAAAGAGTAGCCTCGATAGCTGACACACAACTTAAACTCTTGCAAAACACTAATGAACCACATGAGGCACAAGAAAAAATAGGATGTTGAGATGTCAAGCTCAACATGTATGACTCTGGATGACTATCACTGACAGTCATCGTCACTAGCGTGTCTTGGTGGATACGAATATCTTCGTCATTGATACTACATCTGGAATGCATCGAGCTGGTCTACCTACCAGAGTGATGGCATACTTGCCTACTCACCTCACTCACTAGCGGTTCATACTAAACCATTGTACGAGGTTTCCTTATATGTTGTATTTTCCCTTGTTTTTTTCTAAACCTCTTATCTTGAGTTTGTGAAAGAAGAAGAAGTACAGTCTTTTGCCTCCATCTTTGTGTGTGTGTGTGTGTGTGTGTGTGTGCTTGCAAGAGCTCAAGCTCTCTCCTTATCTATATCTTGACATGGTATTAGAGCCTCGTTGTGTGTGAGGAGCTTGGAGCAGCAAGCAAGAGCAGCCTAGAAAGCGGCTTCGGTATTCTCGGGAGCCGTCGTCAACGATCTCCGACTCTAGCGCATGAAGCAGATCATTGCTACAATATAAATTCATACTTGATTCAGTAACATAGGCTATCAAAACTCCAGGCGCCCCTCTTGCAATGGCAATTGCAAGGAATCCAAAAAATTGGCTAATCCATAGAGGATCGTAAACCTTATCTCAAGACACTGATGCTATGCTGAAACTATGGCCCCACCCAATCCCTGGAACAACTCCAATATTGTTAGTGCAGCTTGATGCACAAACTCAAGTACGACTAGGGAAGTCTGCAATGGTCATAGCATATGTCACCCCCTTTTGAATGGAGCCAGGGGTGCTAACATGAAAAACATGTGATGCATTATGCACCAATATAACCTCTCTCACTAGCTGTGCTTGCAAGCTTCGGCCCAATGCTATCTTGTCATTGAAGTCTTTGATTAATTTTGACCTCCATCTAACATACTTTCCATCTGCTGTTAATTAAGCACGGAAAAAACTAGGCTGTGGTCCACATTGCCCAGTTGGGCGGTTGTTTGACTACGCTGCCCCGTTATTTTCTTGCAACACAAATCCATTTTTGAGCAGCATCTCAACCTCCCATGAACGCAGGCAGATTCCCTCTTCCACAACCCACATCCCCAGGGCTAACCTAGGGGGTCCAATAATCATCTCATCAATATTTGAATAATGAGTGTTACTCTCGTTGAAAAACCATACAAACCCCTCCACAATTCCTCCTGGTCTGGCCCCCACAACGGGATATTTTCTCCTTCCCCAAAAGCAAGGTGCATGGACACCATTTTGGATATTATCTGTATTGTTGTTTATGAACCTTCCACAACGTACATTTTCTCTAGGAAGAACACCAAAACACGTCATTCTTTTTGCCAGGATCCGTGCGTCTAATTGCCCAAGTTGTTTGAGGCATCTTCTTCTCCAGCCAGAGACTCATAGAGGCGGAAGCATTTTGCTTGACATATGGTACACTATAAACTGGTGTAGTGATAGTAACAAACTCTTGTCTGTGGGTGGCAGTCATCTTCAAGAGTTTCATCAGGGTCAATAAAGATTGGCCGTAATTTTCGAACACTCTTTTCCGTATTGTAACTCTATTCATCTCTAGACTTGGTATTTGCATTTCTAGAACTTTTGATTTAGTGGCATCGACAAGGTTTCTATTTGATGCACACACAGATTGATTGCTCATAAATCTAGTTGTTAGATCTGCCATCATTGGTCTTGTGGATGTTTGAATGCCTTTCAAGTAGGCATTGTAGTGTACACTTTGAAGAACTGCCAGTGACATATCTGCACAAGTGACTTCATAAAGGCCAATGTTTATTTTATAACCAATTGAAGCATGTATGTTTAGCCTTAGAAATATTTTTTCTTGGAACAAAAGAACCCTATTCATCTTGAGCAACAAATCTGTCTCCCTAGTGTGGAACTCTAACATTCCAACATGACAACCAAGTTTCCAACGCTAGAATCTCATCCAAAATAGCATGTCCCGTTCTCCAGAATTGCTTGAGTTCATCCTTGCACACATCTACTGCATGTCCAGATGGTGCATGTAACCATTTTTGGCAAAGAATTTTATGCTCTTCTTGAAATGAGGAACGTATATAGCTAGAAGTGTGCTTAACCATGCTCTGTTCCCAATGGAAAACACATGATCTCTCTTTTTTAGGCATCTTTTTTTTTGCTCCACCAAAGTAGACAATTCAAACCGCAATCGAATTTGCATTTGCATCATTTGCCATAAAATATTGAAATTTAGGCTTATCATAACCATGATTAACCACCACCTTTTTAAGGATTTTCCAAAACTCTATCTGGCATGCTTGTTTTCCACAGTAAACTCACATATTGCCAATGTTAGCAACTCTCTTACATATGGGTCATAAACATGTGCCGACATAGTAGGCCAACCCTCTACACGATGCACATGATCAAAGTGCACCCACATATCTTGCAAATTCCCTCCCGAGCGCATATGGTTTACTAAATCAAAACCACTCCCTGGCCCCATTGTAGACAACTTAAATATATGAGGTTGTTGTCCAGCTCCAAGCTGTCTTGGAAAGAGAACACTATGAAGAAATGGATATCTTGATTTTTCTTTTAAAGTCAAGATAGACTCCAAACCAAAAAATGTAATTCCTTTTTCTCGTTTTGTTGACGCCAAAGCCGTTTGCACACGCTGATTATCTAACAATGGGGTTACTGAAACTAGAGAACTCTCCATCTCATTGGCAAGTCAACATTATCTACTTGAGACACAAGCTTATCCATAATGAGTTCTTCTATAGTTTTTCTTTCAAGCTTCTTGGCAGTTAGTAGGGTATCAAAGGTGGGCATCAGATATTAACTTTTCTGCACTTCTGCTCTTTCTGTCTACAACAAGGTGTTTATGAAAACCTAAATGCAATACACATCTAGTAACACTGGTCATTTCAGTAGGAATACAATAATATGTAACTGCCAAACAAGTGTTAATGCACTCAAGAATTTGACGACAGTGAAAGCATGAAAGTCTTCCATTATCTACATCCAAATGTCCTTTATTTGGAGCACGTGCTAATTTTCCTCGCCATTGAGATTCATTAAACTGCTTCCTTCTCTAGAAGAATGGACACTCCACATTGGTACATCTCAAATTACCTCCACACCAGCTAAAACAAACAGTTCCCTTAAATAAATCATTATTACACGTTACATACGCTGTCCAAACATGCCCATCAAATCTCTACTCCATCACATACATAGCAGAGTTATCTTTTTGTGGAGGAAGTTTGTATGCAACATATCCATCATAGAAAGTTGGCATTTCTAGAACCTTAATCACATTCTGAACAATTGAGAGTGCAATATATAGATTTATTTGCAAGGGAAGAGAACAAATGACATTGAGTACACTTTTGATGCATATACTGCCATCTTCAACTATAATAGGAGATTCTTTTGAGCCATCAGATGTTGTTGGTAGGTGTTTATCAAAGCACCTCGTAAAACTGTGAGGCTTCATGATCTAGCAAGTAAAAAAAATCGTTTGCATCATTGAATATTGGTTCTGGTTTAACTTGCTCACCAAGCAAGGTAACTGGACGCAATGAGAAGTTATCATTTGCTAATTCAATATGCTCTTTCAAAGCCTTCATAGTGATATTCTGATAACGGTTCTAAAAAATAAGCACAAGTTTTTGCTTACGCTCTGGGCCAAAAATAGTGATGTGACGACTAAGTGTAAAGGCTACACAACAATCGTCCAAAGGCTAGATGGAGACTACTTTTGGCAGAGAAGACAATCTCTTGGGAAAGACAATAGCGGCCTTTTATTATCTGTGCCTTGCTCTGTACTATGTGAAGTGTGAAAATGACAAAACTTAGGGCAAAAAAAAAGGTGAGTATATTTTTTCCCCTTTCGTTCATCAATCTAGACAATGCAAGGCCCCTACTCAACTCTAAACACGATCAAAAGAGGAAAAATATTATATATAGTTCAGGTAATTATTGATAGAAACAACATACATCTTATTCTTTGATTACATTATTACGTTGGGGTTTCACATGTATTTTGGAAAGGGAAATATTTTCTAAGGTATTGTTTATCGCCAAGGTCTGTGAAAGGCATGGAGTCATCTATGTAAACACGACATCATCATCGCCTTCCTACATAAAACTCAATGGCTCCCAAGCGATGATCGCCAACAAGGTATGAGCCTTGGCCAACCTGCTTAGTCGCTTACTGGAAAGCAAAGGCAAGTTTGCCATTGCTTGATCAAAATCGCTCAGGAACAGAATGTATCTGACTATCAGGATGGGTAAACAATGCAAGGCCGTTCACAAGTTTAACTAGTCTCGCATTGGCGTGGTACTGCTTAGAGAAAAAAATGGGTTGCTTTGGTTATTAAGGTTATGAAGGTAATAGGCCCTGCGTAGTCACTTAGTGGCATTGCTTAAGGTGCGGGTTGTATATGAATTCCACGATGGTGTTAAACAAGGCAAAGCCATTCACAGGTGTAACTAGTCCCGTGTCGGCGCGATACTGCATGTAGCAAAAAACGGATTGTATCTGAATGCCAGGATGGCATTAAACAAGGCAAAGTCATTCACAAGTGTAACTAGTCCCACGTCGGTGCAGTACTGCATAGAGCAAAAACGAGCACTATTTTAATGCGAGGATACCGTAATTAATGCAAGGCCGTTCGTAGGTGTACCTTGTCCCGTGTCGGCGTGGTATTGCTTAGAGCAAAAAACAGGTGTCTTAGATAGCTCTGGTAAAAATATAATCTGGTTATTAAGGTAAGGAGCTCATGTCTTTAGTGTCGTAAGCAGGTGAACATTTAATCCTTGAGTGGGGCATTGCTCTATGCAATTTATGAGCATAAGATATTTATCTTCAAAAACTTCTCCCATAATGTTGTTGCCATTGTGGTACTGCATCAGTGCGGAAGCATAAATGTCAGGAAACATGGATTGGATGTTTTTTATGTAGGCCCTAGATGATGATGTGCAAATTTATTTGTCATATGGGACATTGCACTATCTATTACAACGTCAACGCTGGAGCATTATAGGTAGGAAACAGGGAGTTGTAGTAGAGCAATTTTAAACACACACATTTCAAAAATAGGTCATGTATTGGTGTTGAATGTTGGTGTTGGAAGATACAATGTAGAAAACATCCCATCCATGGTGCTCATGATGAGAAATAGAACTCAAACAGGACATTGCCCCCCAGTCAGTGCCACGTCGATGCGAAAGGGTTTAGGGTAGAAAATGTGCGGTCATTAGAGCTTGCATATTACAAACTACACTCATTGAGGTATGAACCTTTTTAGCACCAAGTGCATGGCTTCTCTTTAATGTGTTTGCCTGAAGTTGCTCAGTCTACACTTTGTTACTGGCCAGCTTGTGCTGAGACTAATAATATAATATGAGTCTCTAGAGAAAAGCTAAGAATTATAGAAAATGATGGGAGTCTCTAGAGAAAAGCTAAGAGTTCTTGAAAATGATGAGTATTATAGTAGTTTACATTTTTTCATGTCTTAATGTTCCGACATGATGCTTGAAACACTTCCCGAAATGGTTCCCCATCAACGTGGGATGCTAAAGGAAAATGTCTAGGTGCCACCATGTAATAGCATTGAAGGCTTTAGTCTTCATGTAAGATATAAAAATCATGTTATGGGTAATCTTTTATGGTATTATCATCTTTTTTTGCTATTCAATAATAAATTATTTTTGTAGCAAAGGTTTCTAGGCTCCATTCCGCATCGGCGTGGGATAGTAAAGGGAAACGTCCGGGCGGATAAGTAAATTTCTTGATATAATTGACTCTGCAATAGATATGTACATTTCCATGTTAAAATTTAAGCAAAAATTATGTGTTTATACATGAGTCAAACATTTGTTGAATGAAACATGTCTTTTGTTGTTTGAATGTATTCCTTCTTCTTCTAAGGGAGGTCCTAGAAGAATGGAAGAAGTGCATCCAGTCCAAAACCAGTTTGTAGAGACCAAGTTAGCTCAGTTGCAAAAACAGAGGTACCAAAAGATAGAGATGGTCATGACATTGGTTTAGGCTCTTTGCATGATGTAGATCAAGAGATACCTTCAGTTGAAACTGCTATGCAGATTGTGCCATTTACAATGAGACCTGAAATACGCCAAAGTGTAGCAGATGAGGATGATAGCGCATTGCACATGGACATGGAGAAGACATCCTTAGTAAAACAAGAGTTTTTAGTTGCTTTGAATGTCCTATTGTTCCACTTTGTAGGCTTATACCACATGTCAGAGTACATGGTTTGAGGGTAGATTTCAGTGGATTGAAGTCAGCATTTGCTAGAGAAGGATATATCAAAGAGAAGGGTGCATTTATTGTGTCTTTGACTACATGTCAAAAGGAAGAAACTTTGTCACAAGTATGCTATCTAGCTATTGCTTTTGATTATTTCTCTTAATATTTTTATTTAAAATATGTTTAATGTTTTTAAAGATTCGATTATTGATGGATGGGATCCAATTTGGAAGCAAGTTAATTTGGATTTTGAAGAAGAGGTTGTTGCACATCCTCAATTTGAATCCCTTGCACAAAAAATGTTTTATGCATGGGAAGGCAATCATTGAACCGTCGCTTGGTAAGCAGCCATTAAAGAAATGTACTTTGCAAACAAAGATAGGCATTGTAGAGTTTTATGTATGATCATTGATGCGACAAAGGTATCATAGATTGCTTTGTTGACAAGTCTTCGAAGAATGAGCTTGTGAGTGCAGTGATAAACCAAGAGTGTTGAATTATATTATATTTTCCACATATTGAATGTTTTTTGGTATGTTTCTATAGTATGAACACACATGCTTTGGTTACTTCTCACCTGAGAGACGAGCTCGTCAATTGCTCAAATATTTGTGTTGCCGACCATGAAGATTATCTACGAGCGCTACCAGAGATTGATCAAAAACTCATTGATACTCTTTGAAAAAGAGGAACAAAAGGGAAAGAGCCATGGCATCCTCTTACTTGGAGATATCTTGCTCGACTATTATTTGATGTGAGTGCTCTAGACTCTTCGATTATTATTATAGTTTTGTTGTTTGATCTAAGTGCTCCAAATTCTTATTTCGTATCTTTTAAATGCTATTTTTTAAAGTTGCATTCACCTTTTTGGATTAAAATGTGTATTCATAAGAGTTTGATACCATGATGTAAAGTATTGACAAAGGATTTCATAAAGATTTATTTCATTGATTTGTTATATTATTATTATTATTTTAATAAATTTATCTTTCCTTATGAAGAAATCACTAAATTAATTTTTAAAAAAGTTTTTATTCTATTGTTTTTATTTTACTTCCTTCTCATTTTATTTTGTTTCAACATGTTGATATGCAATGTGCACCTTTCACATATTTAAGTGAGGCCCTTTGTAATATATAAACCATTTGTGATAATATATGTATAATAGATAATATAATTTTATATTAAAACACAATGAGAATTACATGTGATAATAGGCACATATTTAAACTTACGCTCCCTCATCTCTCCTTAACTTAGAAGGCCTTCGTGCCTCCTCACCTTGTTTTTTTTGTAAAACATCAAAATTGAGTGTGTGGGTGTGGGTGTGGGTGTGGACATGTGTGTGTGTGTACATGTGCAAATCATATTGTTACCATTTTTTGAATCAAATAACTTGGTGCAAGTTTAAAATTTATTGATACAATTTCATATAATAATAGAAAACGATAGTGGCGATGGTCTAACTCACTCTTTATAGAACTTGGGTATATGTGCATGTGCACGTTTACACACATGCATTTTTGTGCATGGGGTCTTTTTTAGTTTATTGTGTGTGTTTGTGTGTGTGTCCCTCCCCCGTCCCTAGGGAAAGGTCAACATGGTGGGGGGTAAGTCCACCATGTGGACCTCCAGTCCCCCCCCTCCCACCACCAAGAAATACTATTAGCATATCTTTGTCAATCTTTAAACTAGGGAATTCATTATGTTTACAAAATTTAAGAATGTTACCTATAATTCTATTTTGATTAAAACCATTCTTTGTAAACAATTATATAAGATGCACTACATCTGTGTATGCTATTGAGGTGTGTGATGCATTATAAATAATTGGCATTACTTGCGATATACACACTTTATCTGCCATCTTCTTAGGTCTAGCTCTAAAAGCATGTATAAATGAGACACTTGAACAAGGAAGCATTTCTTGTTTTCCAAGTTGTTGATGTTTCATAACTACTAATGAAGGGTCAAGCAAGTGAAATATACGTGTTCAAGTAAGTGGTATCATAAGTGTTTGTGGTATTCTTAATGGTAATGATGTGCAATGGGTATATGGTCCCCACATCTGTGTGATCGGTGCTATTTGTCAGTCCTAAACTTTGCAACACAAGTTCATTGTTAATAAACAAAAAGTCATCCATAAACCTAAATGAGAGAAGAAAAGCTTTTAGTCTACTACTATAATTTAGTCACGACAAACACCGAATGAAATCTAATTCAAACCATGCCAAAGAAAAATTACACCACAATGGGGAACAAGAATATCCCATAGGGATTCCATTAATTTGTTTGACTACATTGAATCCTAATTTGATATAGTAGTTATCTAAGACATATGCATTCACACACATTCATACCAACGCTTATTGGATTATTCAAAATCAATAAGATTGTCTAATTAATTTACCTAAAACAATCTTTAATGTGCATACTTTCGATATAAAGCCATGCTATGAAGCTATTCCTCATTATGGTCCCAATAGCTTGATTGAGTCTCTTACAAACATATTAAAAGTAATAAATACCTTAGGATATAAAGGGTTTAAAAATCTAGAAACACATATATTCTCACTAAGAAACAAAAAGAGATGTTTGTTCATTTTGATGATTTTATCAGCATCAATCTATATATTTTGTTGTGTGAAGAATCAATGTGTTCTATAAAGCCATTATTTATTGTCTATAATAACTTAGGTATAAGTGATGTAACATTGGAAAACATGCATCCATGTGCATTAGTGATCCGACAAAAGTTATTTTTATAAATTTTAAAATTTTCCATTAGGTATGGAATTGTATAATTCATGGGTGAATCAATATTATTATTAAGAGAAAATTTAACTACCTTTGTTATAAATATATAATGTGCTACAGACTCATTGATACATATTAACTTACACACTCTTGGCAACTATTAATGATTATGGAATATGATTTAAGCCTTTACTAACCACTTCTTTAAGCAATGGATGTCTACATATCTCTTGGTTTGTAGTTACTACATGGAAACCTTAGTTATCAAAAGTTTTGAGAAATGGTTTGAATCTTTTTGAAGTGGAACAAATACATTCTACTAGTGGGAAAGAGAAATTGCAAAAAGTTTCTAAGGATTTGTATAGTGAGGTGGACAAGTTTTTAGTGTATTTCCATGCAAAACCAATGTTTACTTCCTTAAATGTTTTGTTAATATTAAATTCTTTCAAAACCTCTTTAAACATAGTTTCAAGGGATAAGAAATCAAAGAATTTATTAACAAATAGGACATGAACAAATCTCTTACTACGTTTCTTCTTACTGGAAAAAGAGAAGAGATGGTTAGCTTTTCTAGTTAAGAAGCGAACATGTTCATCATCATTGAAATCCAAAGCTTTAAAAGTTTCTCCCAATTCCTCTGATCCACGAAAATGTCTTGGCCTTTTGGCAGCGATTTCATATTTCCAGGGCTATAAGGAATCCTTTTGAATGAGTCTTTGTTTTTAGAAGGCTTAAGAATAGAGTCAATGGTATTGGCAATAGGAGTATTTACTAGCTTTGGGAGTAATGGAGTATTGGGACTATAGAGGATTAGGCCACGTGCTACCTCTAACATATGCTCATGAAACCAAAAGTATACAATAAGAGCACTTCTTACCTCAATGGGAATAGTTGCTACCCATCCAATGAATGCATAGACTTGTGCTAGTCCAGAAGAGAATGAGAAAAATTTGGGTAAACTCTAGATGACAAACCATAAAATATGGTCTAGCCAAAGGATAGAGGCTATGCAAGATGAGTTAGGGTCCTACCTCTTGCATTGACATTTCAAAAAGAGCCTAAAGGTATTCCAACAATTCTTAAGGAATTTTTTTGGGTCCTTGGATTTGACTTGGTTAATGGGCCCTTTTGTTCGTGCTATAAGTGCCAAATTAAGGCATTTAGATGATTTGGCTAAGCTCGAAAAATAAATCAGAAGATAGTAAGTGCTTTGCTTGGATAGGAGTACAATTCTCTACAATATAAGGGGAGATGCTACAAATAATGGCTAAGGATTCTAGTGAGAAAGGAGTCCTATGATTGATGAGCTCAAAATCCCACAGCTTGTGGTCAAGTCAAATAAAGTCCAGTTCTACTTGTCTAAGAGGAAGTAATGGAACTAAACTAGAGAAGGCTACACAGATGTTTTTAGAAGGAGATAAGTCAGAAGAATGAAAAGCCAGACTAGACAATGCTTCTTTCTCTTTAGGGTCCAATAAGTCTAAATCCAATAGAGGGATTACAACTTCCACTTGAGATTTAATCTCTATAGGAATAGATGGAATGCCATTTAATTGTAAAAGCTTATGTACAATATTAGGCAGGGATGAAAAGTAAAAATTTAAATCACATGAATCTTGGCAATCTATTAATGATAACAAGATTCACATATTATTAGATTATTAAATGCCTGTCTCTATAAATATAGAGGGTGTGTCCATGGGACTTATAGGTTTAAACCCATCACCACATTTGTAGTATATAATCCCCTATTGCATTTATCACAAAACCCTAAATTTTAGTTTTGTATGGATGTAAAAAATAAACCAATATACATACACACTATGTCAAAATGTTTTATTGTGTGTTTGTGTATGTGTGTGTGTGTGTGTGTGTGTGTGTGTGCGCGTGTGTCCATTAGAAGTATATATAGTCATAATCTCTAGCTTTGCTTACTTACATTTGAATGAGTGATTGTGTGTGCAGGTGCATGGACACGAACACACATGTGCACATGAGCACATACATGTGGATGCATTTGTGTAGGTAAATAGTGTATTTTTAAGTGAGGGTGTGTTTTAATTTGCTTGTGTGTGTGTGTGTGTGTGTGTGTAAGTGTGCGTGCACATGTATGCGTGTACCCATGGGTGTGCGAATACGTATGAAAACATTTGTACAAAAATTGCAACAATTTCTTTACCAAATTTAAAATTGATGACAAAAGATGAGTTAAACAACACATGTGAAGTTGTGGCAAGAAGTAATGTCATATTGCAAATCAGCTCCAAGACTTTGTTGGCCAACTTATGGGATTTGAACTTACCTTTGCATAGAAAATTGGTTTGCTAGAAAATCGTGGGAAGGCTACAAATACATCATCCTATTGAGACACACACATGTTAAAGTTATAGTGAAGTGAATGCCTAATTAGATCCCAATATTCATTTTAGCTTCAGGTATTTATTTTATTTATCTGTCAAAGTCTTGGGCATGGCAATTTACTAAGTGGGGTACCTAAGGGCCCCCAGGCTAGTATATAAGCAACACCTAGGCCGCATTGTGTGATCACTAATTCATTGCCCAGTTGGTTGATTCAACATTATCTCTCTCTCTCTCTCTCTCTCTCTCTCTCTCTCTCTCTCTCTCTCTCGTGTATTTCCGCCATTTCTCTACGCTTTCACATCGTTGACTTTGACATGGTACTAGAGCGAGGTGGAGATAATCCACACCGTTGAGGAAAAGAGGAATAGGAAGTGGCGATGGGAGAACTAGCGTTTTTGAAAAGACTCCACCTGCTTTTTTCAGGTGGCGTTTTGATATGTTGCAAAAACTCGAGGCGTTGCACAAATCTACATTTTAAAACACACCGCGAAGAGAGGCTTGCATGTTGCCTGTGTTTTAAAACATTCATGAGCAAAGTGGGTTGCAGGTGGGTCGGCTCCTTCCACGCCATAGTTACGTAGCGTTTTGAAATACCATTGGCTAAGGACATCCAAAAAAAAAGAGCGTTGATAGGCATGTGATGCCGATGGAGTGTAGTCCTTTCCTAGCGTTTTGAAAGGATGTAGGGAAGGAGGGCTTCAAGTGGCAACCTTTGGTGGGCTATTTGCAAGGCAGCTGCGAGATTGCTCTACAAAGGCTTGGCTCTAATAATGACCAAAGGTGACTCAACACCACCTACCGGTTATGAGTCAAGCCAGACGGGCGCCCTTCAAGTCGACCCCTTCTTCCAGGAGCCCCAAAATTTTGATGTATCTTTGTTATTTTTTTAGAAAGCCTTGTAATTATTTGATCATCTCTTATTATAGACGGGCAATCTTTGAAAAGCTGAGTTGTAAGGTATGTAATGGAGTCTGAGTCTTGTAAAGTCGACCACTGGCCAAGAGAGGCCTAGGTATAAAGTACATTTTGTAAAGTGGGAAAGGACCCCTTATCATTATCAAGTTTTGAGTTTTGAAGTGTACAAGCGAGAGTGGCTACTCTCTTGCAACTTGTAATCCTCATATCTTGAGCTTTGGTAATCACATTTCAACTCTGAAACTTGCATTGTGTTGCTTGTCCATTTCTCTTTCATTCAAGTATATTCATTGCTGATTCTATTGTGATTTGTGGCTACGTATTAATAGGCAAAATTTGCTATTTTGAGTACGTTAATGACTGTTTTTAGACATTTTGACCATAGGAGAGTGTTTCTAGACCCTAGGGCGACCTTTCTGGTATGTTCTGTTGCAGTTTTCAAGACCTTAATCATAATGGATCATGATTTTGGTACCTCCTCGGATTGCAACCAAACTTGATAGGTTAGTGCCCCTAAGTGTATTAAACCTCCTCCTAAAGTTTCATAGCATTTGAACTTTGTTTGAGCGCCGAAAGAGGTTGATGACTAAGTGGGGTGACATAGGACATAGGCCCATATTGTCAGAACCAAAGAGTGATAGATTTGCATGTGCTGACGATAGTGTCATTTTGTAGGTTCACTTCTTGAGATTGACACCCTTGAAGAGTCTCTATGCACCATTTGAGTCGTTTCCCTAAGTATTGACATTATGTTAGTGTCAGAAAGCTATGTTATAGACGTCTATTGCGACGACCTGATAACATTGACGCTGCTGTCGGGGATAGCGATCCTTAGGTGGTGAGTGACCTTGTTGTAGCTTTTTACTTAGAGACTTTGATTTTGATTTCCACTTTATTTTACACTTTAAAAGTCAGGCAGTTAGACACGGGGTTTAGTGCTTGTAGAAGTCAAGGACTTACTAGATCTATTCTCAAGAGGTAAAGAGGGTTGTGAGTGAGATAGCCAAAAGCATTTCATTTTTTAATTTTCTTGTTACTTTTAGAGTGTTGTACTGTTTTCCGTTTCGACTTTATTTTGTGTCGTTTTGTTTGTTTTTATTTCGTGTTTCATTTCAATACTTAGGAGTAGGGTAAGTAGAAACTACCACCATCAAATTTGGTCTGAGAGATTAGAGAAAAAAGAGTGAAAACCATATTTTGGACAAACCGACCATAAACTCTGAAAAATTAGAAATTTGATGGTCAAAACTCCAAAGCTGATCTAAATTCAAAAATAAGTGCAAAAAGGGCATAACCAAACCACAGAGAGTGAATCTGGAAAGTTTCATGCAGTTCGGTATAGGAACATGGATTGCGATCCATGTCCCCTTGTGACCTGTTGAGTAGAAACTGGTACCATTGGGTTAGTGTGATTTGAGATCATTGACTATACACTTTTGGTAGAATAATTGACACAAAAACTCACCCACATTAGGGCAATTGGGCAAGGACACAAAAAACCTTGGAATAGGCAAAAAATGGGCCTTTTTCACTTTTTGATGTCCAAAACTCAAAAAATAAGTGAAAATCTGACTTCTACAAGGTCTAAACATACATCTGACCAAATTCCATGACTAGATGAGGTGGAACATGGATTGCGATCTATAACCCCCTGAAGCATCTGAGGCTAAGATTTGGGTAGTAAGAAGCTGATACCATTTGGAACAACTTTTTGTGAAGGTCATCATAGCCGAAAACAACAAAAAGTTGACCAAAACACCAAAATACAAGCTGTAAGTCAAGCAGCCACAAAATTTTGCTTTTGGCAAGGTGAAAGGGTTTCAAATCTAAAACTAAGTGGATAGGTAGACTCCATAGACTTCAAGTAACAATCTGACCAAGTTTGGGGTTCAAATATGGTGGAACATGGATCATGATCCATGCCCCCCTACTAGTTTTTGGGATTGTGGCTTTACAAAAGTGAAGCAGAGACCAACAACGACATTTTATCCATAAATAAGGGTAGAAAAAAACATTAAAAAGAGACTCAAACAAGACCGGAGACAATCAAGACCAAAAACCACAAAATAGGCTGACTAAGTGACTTTTGGGAGACTTGAAGGGAATCAAACCATCTAAAATTCACTTAACAGCTACCTATCAAGAATTTGTGAGAGACATGTGTGCCAAGTTTTAGGTGATTCTGAGATTGGGGTACATGGATCGCGATCCATGACTCCCTGTCATGCACAGAAATTGCCCAGATTGATACCAGAGTTAGCACTAGGCCTTGAGAGAATAGAGGTGTTTTCAAAATTCAAATTGGAGTTGGATTGACAAATTGCAAGAAAAATAGTCCTTGTATCAAAAGTTTGACAAAATTCTAATTCCAATAGGATTTGACTAACCCAGCGACTGTAAAGTGCTGATTCGCGATCACTAGCCCTTGCTCTCCCTTCCCTCGTGAGCTCTTGGCATCTCTGCTTGCCCTCACTGTGCATAGACCTGCTCTCCTCTTGCTTCAACAACACTTCTTCCATCCCAATACCTTGTTGCTCCAATTTTTCCTCACTCATCTCTGCAAGCTCACGAGCTAAATTGGTTGCTCTTGATGTCTCTTCCTTGCACAAGAAGGAAGTTCACACATGCGTTGCAGGTCCCTGTGCAACGCTCTATGTAGCACCCACTTTCCCTTGACTCCTATGTTGGCTAGGTGTTTCAACTGCAAGTGATATGGAGGACACCCAAAGAAACAAAGATCTTTGTCTTTGTCCCGCCTCGCACTGCCATCAAAGCACCCCCAAAAAATTTATGCCTCTGCTCGTCGCTGGTCTTGATACATGGAGCCTCTCTCTCTCTCTCTCTCTCTCTCTCTCTCTCTCTCTCTCTCTCTCTCTCTCTCATGGATTCACCAAGCAGTGTATTACTCACAAGACTAAGGCCATCCCCCCCCCCCCCCCCCAAACACCAAAACATGCCATCCATGCTGCGTGCTAGCTTCTCTCATGTGTGTCGTTTTCTCTTTGTGAAGGAGAGCAAAAAAAAAAAGATCATCCCTCTCCCGCCTCGCAGTTCAACAATAGATGGGGATAAAAACCTCCGTCTCTCTCTCTCTCTCTCTCTCTCTCTCTCTCTCTCTCTCTCTCTCTCTCTCTCTCCTCCACGTGCCATTTGCAGTCTTTTTTCCCCTCAAACCCATAGCAGGATCTACACAGATTCCACTTAATGCGTCCCCCAAAAAATATTAAACAGACCGGTTTGATCAACCTCACACATGTATTAATTCCCTTAAGGAAAACTCCAACTAGGCGTTACGCTTTAATTTGAAAAGGCACTTTACATGGCTCTTCATATTAAAGTCTCTCACTAGGAGCCTTTGCCTTGCATTCCTCCATTTCCTTGCTAGCTCAACAACTTCCATCGTTGATAAGGTTCTATTTCTCATTGACATCTCTTGCCTTGAACCTCATATCCTTGCCAATCTATGCCAGCTACAAACTACACACATTCTGTAGCAAGTCCACAACCTACATGCTCATTAGCTTGGTCTTAGTCCTAATTCTTCTCTTGGGTGTTGGAGAAAAGTAGCAACACAGATTTTGTTGGCAATGAATCAAGGCTTTTAATTCTTGTTGTGTGGTCGTGCCTCAATATATTTTCCTAGCGAAATTTCCCATTTCCCTTTGCAGCTTTAGAAAAAAACTCCATGGCCAACTTAATGCTATTTTTTTGCTGTAGTGCAAGGGACACCTCCTAAGTATATTTCAGAAGCAAAATACACTCCATATGTCTTTTGATGGTTCTCCTCCTCGAAGAATCAAATGAAGACTCATTGTAGAATTTGATTGAGTGCGGGACACAAATTGATATCGACACAGCCCACGCCTTCACTTCCATGCCCTCCCTTGCCAAGGCTTTTCAGACACTCTCATCAGTTGCCCACTAACCAACCATGTTTGTGAATGCCAAGCAGAGGACCTTGAATTTAACAAGCCATATTTCATCAACGACACACTTGAATACGATATATTTGTGCAACAAGTAGAGGTAACTAGAGCCTTGAAGCTTATATTTCATCATAGGTTTGCGGAGAAGGGGTGTTGAAGGCGTTCTGAGAGCAATATCCATATCGCTGATAATTGGATTGGTGGCAAAATTATAGTAGTAGAATGGCATTGATTCAAGTGACATCCAATACACCTTATGGTAGCGAGTTTGAGTGAGCTGACTGCTGATAAACTTGGCAAACAACAGCAACTCCAAGAAGAGCACTAGTGAATGAAGTGCGAGGGGCCAGATAATGGCTGGAGCTTTTGGTTGTAGATTATATATACTATATATAATGCACCTTAAAAATTTCAAGGCCAAAGAAGCCCTCCACGTGTCTCATTTTTGTGAAGCTTGAGACTTGAATTTTTTCAACTTTCAACCTTTGAAGTTAAAAAAAGGGGGGGGGGGGGGGGGGGGGGGGGAGGAGGACTCTGAATAGAAGCAGACTATACCTTTTTTTAATGAAAGCCAATTGAAGGGTCCTTCAACTTTGTTTTTTCTATACTATCTATAGATTACTTTTGATTGATTACTTTTATTTCCCCTAGCAACGGTAGGCCTAGTGATTTCATCAATTGTTTCTCACCATGTTTTGACTTGTATGTAGTTACAAAGTCTATCTTGCAAATTCTTGATTGCTCAACCACAATAATAGTTTCTTCTCTATCCACCTCACGCTTTCATTGCCTCACTTCTAATGACAATAAAAAAATAATTTTTTTTTAGGATCCATCAATAATGAAAACTAGCATTTTATACCAAAGGTACACCTGCATTTTAAACCAAAGGTACGCTTGTTGTGACAAAGTGAATTTTTAAACAAGCATCACTATCTTAAAACACCTCACAATTCACCATAAACCATAAACCAATGTCTACTTGAAGCTCACCCCTCTACAACATTGTACGTTTGTAGTTGCCACTTCCTCTCCATCTGGAATGCTCTCACATTCCTTTCACACTATATGGAGGTGACTTAAGTTGCAAAAATCCATGTATTTATATAACTGTCAAAAGAAAAAGTATATCATCCTTCAAAGAACTACGCCAAAGCCAACCAAGCACGACTAGTTTGGTATGTAAGGGTCTTTAAAAGGGTATGTTCACATGCACAGAAAATGTGCACATTTGTGGCCATAGGAGGTCAAGCCTTGAGGCCACACACTCTTGAAAAGGGAGAGTTGAGAGGCATTGATTTGACCTCTTGATGGGGTAGATTGGACATCTACACGTTTCCACCATTGGAAAGCATAAAAAGTGATAAAATCTCAAGGCCTACCCCCTCGGTGAGTAAATATGCAAAGTGAAGCAAAGAAAGAGATCCACTTCTATATTCTCTCTCTCTCTCTCTCTCTCTCTCTCTCTATATATATATATATATATATATATATATATATATATATATATATATATATATATATATATATATATATATATACACACACACACACACACACACACACACACACACACATTTACTTAAAAAAATTAATCTTTTTTTTTTGGAGGGGGGAGGCGCTTAACCTTACAAAGTGAGACTAAATTTTTTGTTAAACTATGGAGTTGAATGGTAGACTAGAATGAAATCATCACAGCTTGAAATATATATATAAGCATTGAAGCTTGTTGAGAAGTGCAGAGCCTACACCAACACTCTTGGCTATGGAATGCAAATCCAACCAAGAGCCATGCTTCAATGCTTAAGCTTGCCATCTTCTTCATCTTCATTACTATGCTATTATGCTATGCTAAGCAAGAAGAGTGATGATAAGTGAGGAGCTATTGCTTTCTCCTATGGATGATTCTTCTTCCTCTTCCCTACCCTCATTCCCCGCTAGCTCTCTCCACCTTCGAAGGTGTTTGAGGCCTTGGGATAGTTAATGCTTTTTGCAAAGTTTATGTTATGCTTGTGATGCATGAAGCTTTCCATCTTCATTGCATCACCTAGGTCACAAGGAGCACATATATTGTATTGTATCAAGTCTCTCTTGATGGGAGAATCTATAATACAAACGCCTTTTGGAGAGGGGATCGGCTCCAAATAAATCTGGTCCTCAACTATTGTCACGTTCTCTAATGTAAAAGTATTGTTCATGCCAAGTAAGTACTATGTTTATGTTGCTACCATCAATTAAGTTCACCCTCTATGTTCTCAAAGTAATCTCACAAAAATGCTCACTCTAATTCTCTTAATTCCGCTATTCTCAAAGTTCATAGGCCATTTCCATTACATTGGTATCAGAGCATTTGGTTTCTCTTTTCTTGCTTAAGAAGAGAGGTCCTTAAGTAGCCTATTAATGGTTGATTTTGTTAATTATATTAGGGTAAGTGGGAGTGGGATCTATTACCGGTTTTGTTGAGCCCACTATGTGGGATATGGTGAACACCTCGGGAGCTTTGGTCTTAATATTGGGATCTTTTTAGACTTGCCTACGGCTTTACCATTATTGAGCCATAAGAAGTCTGAAAGGAGCTATCCCTTGACAATTCTGCTATGTTAGACCCACCCCACTACTCTCTATAATTAACCAATTCGAGTTGTGGGTGTAGATACTTAAGTGCTTATTTTCAAAGGCTAAGAGGAGTAGCAACTAAGGTTTTGAATTGCCAAAGAATACACTAAGTAAACACATAAGTATAATTAGCATGGTTGACAATAACCAAGAGAGTAGAATGGACATTAATAACTTTGATTTTGCACATGAAGGTGCTAATGATGATGCCCCCATGTTTATCAATTATCTTGTTACTAGGTTGCATCAAGCTATGGGCAACCCTACTTTGCAAGCCGAAGTTACTCAGCAACCTCGTGCTTATGGGATTTCCCTTCCTCTCCAAGAGGAGAGAGAGCTTAGGAGGCCTCTTGATGAGACCCCCAAAAGAAGACTCTCTCCCGTACGAGAGGAGAAATCCAAAGAACAAGAAAGTAATGAATCCCTAAGTTCCTCTGAAGATGTGGCTCCACGAAGACGGCGGTCTAGACGATCGCCAACTCCTCCCGTGAGGAAACAGTCAACACACAGTCCTTCTCGTCGTTACTCCGAAAGGGAAGAGAGGAAACAAAGGAAGAAAAGGTCAAGAAAGAGGTCACCCTCTTCTCCTTCTTCTTCACCTTCCTCCTCTCCCGACGATAGCTATGGCTATTCTCCTAGAGAATACAAGAGCGGAGGACATCGAAAATCATACCCTGCATGGTGAAGATCACAAAAGCTCAAGAAGTTCAAAGAGGGAGGAAAGAGTATCTCTTTTCTCACCTATGATGGCACCTTTGGTGCCACCGACAAAGTATTGGCCTTCATCCAACAATTTGATGCGGCATTTGGAGACGAGGGCTTCA
Organism: Adiantum capillus-veneris; assembly: GCF_014529385.1. Lineage (NCBI taxonomy): Eukaryota > Viridiplantae > Streptophyta > Polypodiopsida > Polypodiales > Pteridaceae > Adiantum > Adiantum capillus-veneris. The sequence continues at coordinate 49,328,481 of NC_140952.1, read as the reverse complement.
CGGAGTCCTCCAAGGTACACCATGTAGCTATGCACTTCCAAAAATTGGCTCGTCAATGGTGGGCTAGCCTTCGTGGAAACGATGAATCCCCAAAGACATGGAAAACTCTACGAGTTTCCATCATGAACCAATTCCTTGCAAGCGAGGCAAAGGACAAAGTACTTACCAAATGGCGCAGTTTGAAGATTCTCTCACATGAGACTATTCACAAATATGTGGACAAGTTTTGAAATTTACATCTCAAGGCTACTGTCTTCCAAAAGATAGACTTCACCGAGCAAAAGTAACAATTTTGTGCCGGATTCCTTGAAGAAATGGCCGAGTATGTCAACTCCCAACGGCCTGGTTCTATCACCAAAGTAATCCACCACACCATGGTTTCTTCCCGCATCAATTTCCAACAAGGGGCTAGATGGAATGTCAAACCCATGGAAAACAAAGACAAAAATGATGGAAAGGGGAAAACCAATGCCCAAAATTCTTCCCAAGGCACGTCCTACAATAACAACAACAACAACAATAGGTCCAAGGAGAAGGGAGTTTACAAAGGTAAAAACAAACTCTCTCATGAAGGGATTGAACCTTTTTGTAAGGATCATAAGTGTTTTAGGTGTGGGGAGCAAGGAAATGGCTATCATTCTTGCCCCAAGAAAAATGATCGCAATGAGACTCCTAGGGCTTCCACCATCGAAGCTTCAAAAGAGGATGCTCATTGCAAAGGATCATCTCTCTCTTATGCTTGGGAAAAGGTAAGGGAGCATGATGCCTTCATCTTGTTTGACCCTAGCTCTACTGACAACTTCATATCAATGGAGTTGGCCACCAAGTTGGGCATTCAAGATTTTGAGATGGGAGATATTGTAACGGCTGACACAACTTTCAATGGACAGCAAGCCTCCGTTACTCCCTTGATTGGGAAGTTGAGGCTTCATGTCCAAATCTATGTCGACAAAGAAGACTTTTTAATCTCTCCTCTCCAGCATGATGATGCTATCCTAGGGGCGCCATGGTTTGATCGCATGGCTGTCAACATAAAGTTCCCTGAAAGGAGAATCTACTTCACCTACAGGGGAAAGAACATATATATAGATGCTATGAGTGTGGTTGTACTATACCACTTGTAAATTCACTAGCTTTTGATAAGTCAATGAAAAGCTCTATTTTTGCGTACATGATTTTTGTCAAAGAATCCACTAATGACGCTAATGATTTATCAAATGAAAATGGTAGGAATTCAAGAAGAGCTAGACTTGTCTACTTTTCTAAATGGATTCCAAGATATTTTCATCGATGATATCCCTATGGACTTATCTCCAAAACAAGGGGATGATGACCATCAAATTGAACTACTACCAGGAAGCTCACTGCCTAACAAGCCTCCTTATCGAGTTTTCCAAGCTCAACAATAAGAGATCATGAGGCAAGTACAAGAATTGGTAGACAAAGGGATGCTGAGGCCTATCTCCTCTCTCTTTTGTTCTCCAGTCCTTTTAGTGCAAAACAAAGATGGTACATACCGTATGTGTGTGGATTTTCGAGCACTAAACCATATCACTATCAAAAATAGATTTTTCGTGCCTCGGGTAGAAGATATGTTTGATAAGCTACAAGGCTCTACCTACTTCAATAGGATAGACCTTAAAAGTGGCTATCATCAAATAAGGATAGTGGATGAAGATGTCCTAAAGACCGTGTTTCGTACAATGTTTGGTCTTTCGGAATATATAGTCATGCCTTTTGGCTTGACCAATGCACCAGCCACATTCAATCATTTTATGGAAAAAATATTTAGACCCTGTCGCAAGTTCACTGGAGTGTTCTTATTGATATCATCATCTACTCCAAGTCCTTGGAGGAACAGAAGCAACATCTCTAAGTTATTTTTCAAGCATTGAGGGAGAACAAGCTTTTTCTCAACCAAAAGAAAAACGAATTTTTCCTTCAAGAGATTCAATATTGAGGTCGTATTATTTCTCAAGATGGTATCCGTATGGATCCATCAAAGTTAGAGGTAATAAAAGCATGGCCTAATCCAAGGAATCTACATGAGCTAAGAAGATTTATTGGTATGTGTGCATACTATAGACAATTCATAGCAAAATTTTCTCAAATAGTAGGACCATTACATGACTTAACAAAGAAGAACGTTAAGTATTCATGGACTGCTAAGGAGAAAAATGCTTTTGACAAGCTCAAAGAGAAGCTTACCTCTCAACCAGTCCTCATGCTTCCGGATCTCTCAAAGCCATTTGAGGTCCAATGTGATGCTTGTGGTGATTGCCTTGGAGCAGTCTTGCTTCAAGAAGGGCATGCCATAGCATATGAGAGCCAAAGGCTCAATATGGATGAACGGGTCTTGGGCATTTATGAGAAAGAGCTTTTAGCTGTTCTACATGCCCTAGACACATGGAAGCACTATTTATTGGGGACTCCATTCATTTTACGAACAGACCACCAAAGTCTCAAGTACTTCATGACGCAAACCAAGCTTTCTGACAAACAAATGAGGTGGGCAAATTTTCTTTCACAATTTTATTTTCATATTGTTCACATTGCTGGTAAGCACAATCAAGTGGCCGATGCACTTTCACGACAGCCAAAAGTCAATGCGGTGTCTATAGCAACTCACAATGATCTATCTTCTATGATAGATGAGTATGATATTGACCCTGACTTTAAAGATGTAATGTCAGTCCTTGCTTTGGGGAAGAAAGAGGAACCATTCACCTTGCAGAATGGTTATCTTCTCCATGGCAATAGGCTATGTGTTACCCACTCCCTTCATGAGAGAAAGTCGTGTATGAATCCCATGCTCCTCCCTACGCGGGGCATAGAGGCATTCAACCTACTCTTCGAGGAGTAGAGACTTACTTCTATTGGCCTACCATGAAAGTGGACATACAAGAGTATGTTTCAAAATGTGTGTTATGCCAAAAGACTAATTATGTTAAAGGAAAGAAACCTGGATTACTCCAACCATTGCCAATCCCTAATTCACCATGGGAGAGTATATCCATGGATTTTATCTTTGGATTACCCAAGTCTATCCATGGAAATACGGGAATATGGACAATAGTCGACAGGTTTAGCAAGCAAGCACACTATATTCCTGTCAAAAAGACTATTAAGGCACCCCAAATGGCATCCATCTTCATATCTCAGATTTTCAAACACCATGGATTACCAACATCCATCGTGTCAGATAGAGATCCTAGAATGACTAGTATTTTTTGGAAAGGTCTCTTTGAAAATCTAGATACAAGATTGAATTTCTCTTCAGTCTACCACCCACAAACGGATTGCCAAAGTGAGATAGCCAATCTTACGATACTCGATCTACTAAAGACTTATGTTACAGAAGTAGATCAACGATCACAATGGGAGAAGTAATTACCCCTTGTAGAGTATGCATACAATAATACTGTCCATACTAATACAGAAAAAGCACCTTTTGAGATCATAGAGGGAAGACCTAAAAGTCCCTTGCTACTTAAAGTACATGGGAAGATCTTCGTTGCTGATGAGTATAGCCGTGACCTACAAGAATCTTCTCAAAAGGTTAAGGAGGCTATATCCATCTCTCAACAAAGGCAAAAAGTTTCTACTGACAAGCATAGAAGGGCTTTAACATTCAAAGAAAATGATTGGGTCTTACTTAAGTTTCCCAAGGCTTGATTGAGGCAAATGACGGGCAAAAATCCTACGGGCCATTAAAAGTATTATGCTAAATGAGCAAAAAGATACTATGGTCCCTTTCAAATCTTGAAGCCAATCAATGACATGGCTTATTAACTCAAGTTTCCCAACCATTGGCTCATACACAATGCTTTTCATGTGAGCCTACTTAAGCCCTACAAAGGAGAGCCACCAAGAGAACCAATTATTGAAGACCCTCTAGAAATCGAAGACCAAGAGAGGTGCTACAACCCAAAGCTATCCTTCGGCATGAAGATAAGGTACTACGGCATGGTAAGATTATCCGAAGGTATCTTATTAAGTTCAAAAATTATCCTTTTGAAGATGGAAGATGGATGCAAGGAATACAGCTCAAGGATAGTATGAACCTTGTCAATGCTTACAATGCTACACTAGAGTAAGCAAATGTAAATGCTTTCCAAATGAACAATTGTTTTGTCTTACGAGACTAATCCTCTTTTGTGCACAAATTTAAATAGTATGCATGCTTAGAATCATGTTTGTGATGACGACGTCACTCAAACACCAAGTAGAATTTGTCACTCTACTTTGGGAGTATGATATGGACTAAAGAGCAGACATGCTTGCAGCAGCTAAGTCTCCCAAGCACCATATAGATTAGTCATCCATTCTGGAATGATGTTGTAGGGTGAAAAGGATTCTCTACTCGCTAAGAAACGTAAACTAATGACTAAGACTTTATCTCGTCTACCTCATAATCGAGGACGACTATGATTTCAAGAGAGAGGTAATGTCATAAAATCTAATATCCAATCAACCCAAATGATTTTCTCATATTAAGTTGATCATTTAATATGGGAGAATGAATGGGAACAAGGGTTAGAATATAGACATGTGCTTATGGATCTGTCTCAACACGGGGCCAAGGTTAAAGGGGTCCAAATAACAGATGGTATGTTAAAGAGCAATGCTACCTAATGGAGCTTAAAAACCTTAGGGTTATCTTCATTAAAGATCTCCAAAAGTTAGTGTTAAAAAGTCCTTTGACCTTAGACAAGCTAGGGATGATCTTGAGGTGGAAATCCTACCCAAGCATGAGGTGCTTGTCGGCTTGCTAACTAAAGTGCTTAAAGTGTTTATGGGAACCTTGCCCAAGCTTGAGGTGATTCTCATGCTTAAATGACTAAGGTTTTTGAAGTGTTCAATTCAAAGATAAACTCTCAAGAGGCATAAATGGTTTCCATGCTTAATTGACTAAGTGCTTGAAGCGTTCAATTCAAACCAAATGACTTAAGAAGCATAAAAGACACATGTCAAAATCCTCCACATGTGTCCTTCATGATGTGCTTCAATCCTATTGGATAGGCCTTAAAGGGGTCCAATGAAAATTTAGACGCATAAAAATAAATAGTTAAGTTCTTTCTCTCAAAGAGAAAAAAGAGGACACATATCCAAATAATATAATTAAATAATATGAGAGAGAAAGAGAGAGAGAGAGAGAGAGAGAGAGAGAGAGAGAGAGAGAGAGAGAGAGAGGGAGGTGTGGACCAGGTGTTGGGGTATAAAGCCCAATGTGGTCGCCCAGGTAAGTGGGCGGGCCGCCAGGTATGTACACATATTCTTTTGTTAAAACCTAATAAGAACTCACTATGCTCTACACATTACAGTAGAGCGAGTTCACCATATCGTCGTGCTATTCTTCTCGCACTCTCTCTCGCGTCGCACTTCCGCTCGTACTCCTTCAACTGGTATCAGAGCTCAGATCGAGGCTCGGGGCAGCTCTGCAGGAGGCTAGAGTCACCAACTCAGATTGGAGTGAAATTCGACAGACGAAGACACGGCCCCAAATCCTGTGGGTCAGCCCGAAGGACTCGGTGTTCTTAGAATTTCATTCTGAGGTCATCTCGGCCACCGTTTGGCTTCGACAAAGGTCTGCGTAGGCCATTTTCGACTACGTGGTCTCGGCGGGTGCAGATCCGACTCTGCAAATTTGGGGTTTTCGGCCTACGACTGCAGGTGCTGAGGATATCGACACTCCCAGAGTGTTGATTTGTGGCTGTCTACACATCGAAGGACGGCTCACAGTTCTTGGAGGCGTGTCACATACGACACGGGCGCATCTACACACAAACTGTAGGCGTCATCCACTAGTTCATCAGGTAGCTTGTGTTTTCTGCTTGATATTCTAGATTTCATCCTAACATTGCAGGTACTTCCACATGGGATGTATTGTCAGAGATGATGTATGTTTGTTGAGGGTTTGCTGGCTGTGAGTCACGCAGCAAACAACCGCCGCAGCGGTTACAACATATAGTGGGAAATTTGTGGATGTATGACTTTGTGGGAAGTCTATGTACTGTCAGATTTACTATAGCCTTTGTTGAGGGTCGAGTGAGGTTTTATTGAGCTGGGGGATTCTCGAATGTTGAGATCCTTTCGGTGATACAGGTCTTGGAGCGATCCCTCGAGCACCCTTAGATAGGCAGCTAGGATGTATTGACTGTGAGTTAGACAGTTGGGATTGCATCTTTGCTTTACTGCCGTTGAGGCATTGTCAGAGTCTATGCTTACATGACAGTGATAGGACAGTGAGAGACAGTACAAGTGCAGGACAGGTTTACCTGCAGCTTACAGTGTCAGAGAGACAGTGTTTTTTGAGCTGTTTTTTGGTCTGTTTTTGAGTACACCAGAGCCATTTTACAAAGGAGACTCTACCGAAATTTATGCAGAATCTGAAGCTTTCTTGGTTCATTTGACAGGTTGATATTGGTTCAGAGGTCAATTTATAGGGGAAACTCTACCAAATTTTTCCCAGGAAAGTAAACTACTGTGATCACAGGACACTGCGTAGCTATGGCTGGATCATAGGACACTGCTCTTTACAATATCAAGAAGCTGGATGGAACCAATTTCCCATTGTGGAAGAAGCAGATTTGGCACGTGTTGGTACAAAAGAAGCAGATAAAACCTATAAATCTCAAAGGGATAAAACCAGAAGATATGGACGAAGATGAATGGAGCGAAATGGATGAATTGGCACTTTCTACCATTATGCTGACTTTGACAGAAAGCGTTTACTTCAATGTAGCAGACGAGATGTTGGCTTATCAAGCATGGTTAAATCTGAGTGATCTTTATGAGAAGTAGAGTGTAGCTTCACAGGTATACTGGCTTAAGAAGCTTGTTGACTTAAAGATGAAAGAAGGGACACCTATGTCCAATCATCTGAATGAATTCAACACAATCTATAGTCAGTTGTCAGCTCAAGGTGTCAAGTTTGATGAACCTGTTAGAGTTATTTTCCTATTGATCACATTGCCAGAAAGTTGGGACACTTTTCGCACAGCTTTGAGTAATTTTGCACCTCCATATGGTTTGAACATAGAAGGTGTAGAAGGAAGTCTGCTTACTAAAGAAACCAATAGAAAGACAATGGACAAAGGCAAAGGAACAGCCTTAGTTGTCACGGGAAGGACCAAAGAAAAGTACAAAGGTGGAAAGAGGAATCAGTCTCGTAGCAAGTCCCGCAGTGCTAAAGGCAAGAGTGACATAGAATGCTACCATTGTGGCAAGAAGGGTCACAGAAAAGAGACTGCAGAGAATGGAAAGCAGAAAAAGGCAAAGAGAAAGCTGAAGACCATGGTGAGAAGAACAAGTCCTCAGTGAAGATTCAAGAAATAAATGTGACAAACACTGTTGCAGAGGATGACAGTCTAGTGTCAGGAGACATCTACTTCTTGAAGAATACAATGGACTTAGCTCTTCTTACAGCATCTGATGGAAATGCACTGAGTGACTGGATTATAGACTCAGGGGCATCACTTCATGTGTCTCCAAACAAGGAGTGGTTTACTTCTTATGTGACCACTAAAGATCATGTTCGGCTAGGCAATGGGCAGACATGTGAGATCTTAGGTGTTGGAGATGTTCAATTGAAGTTTCAAAATGGCTCTTCTTTCACGCTGAAGAATGTGAGACATGTTCCCGCAATTACAAAGAGCTTGATCAGCACAGGTTTACTTGATGATGCTGGCTACATCACCACTTTTGGACAGAACATGTGGAAGATATCCAAGGGTTCTATGACAATAGCACATGGAGTAAAGTCTGGAGGACTTTACATGATTTATGTATCAAATGTCTCTAAAAATGTAATCAATGTAACCGAGCAGCCGAACATTTCTTTGTGGCATAGCCTGTTAGGACATGTCCAAGAAGGGAATGGAAATCTTGTCTCGTTCTGGTTATTTGACTGGCTTTTCATTTAATGATTTTGAATTCTGTGAACATTGTCTGTATGGTAAGCAAACACAGCAGCCACATAAGCATAGAAGCAGTAGAAGAGATACACAGTTGGCACTTGTTCATAGTGATTTTTGTGGACCTATGCCTAACCTATCTCTAGGGGGAGCTTCTTACTTTATGACATTTATAGATGATTACTGGAGGAAAGTATGGGTTTACTTTCTCAAGCACAAGGATGAAGCGTTTAGTGTTTTCAAAACGTTTGTGACACTTGTGGAGAATCAGAGTGGCAAGAAGCTTAAATGCTTACACAATGATAATGGTGGAGAGTATGTTTCAAAGGCCTTTCAGGACTTTTGTGAGTTAAAAGGTATAAAACGTGAACTTACTGCTCCTTACAATCCTCCTCAAAATGGTGTTGCTGAGAGGATGAATAGAACCATACAACAGAAGGTCAGAAGTATGTTGTCTAATGCACAGCTGCCAAATGGGTTTTGGGCTGAAGCTGTATCAACAGCTGTTCATCTTGTAAATAGATCTCCTAGCAAGGTTTTGCAGAAGGGTTCAGTGCCAAAGATGGTATGGTCAGGCAAGGTGCCCTCATACAAGCATCTCAGAGTCTTTGGCTGTGAGGCATATACTCACGTTGCAAAGGTATTTAGGAACAAACTTGAGCCAAAGAGTAGAAAGTGCATCTTTCTAGGCTATGGTAATTCTGGTGAGATGGGGTACAGACTTTGGGATCCCGAATCCAGAAAGGTTATCCGCAGCAATGATGTTCACTTTAATGAAGCCAAATATCATTCTAAACCAGAGAAAGTTGAGGAGATTAGAAGAGTTGTCTTCCAAGAAGATGGACCTGCACGTGCAAGACAAAATGTCAGGGCTCAAGAGGAGCAAGGACAAGATAGATTGGAACCACAGGTTGTGGCTGAGCCTGAGCCACCTATTGTGTGTAGATCTGGACGTGTCACGTGACCTCCTGATAGGTTTGTTCCATCTATGAACTATGTCATGTTGACTGATTGCAATGAGCCTTCATGTTACAAGGAAGCAGTGAAAATGAAGGACTCCGGGAATTGGCAATTGGCCATGCAGTCAGAGATGACAGCTCTGCATAAAAACCAGACATGGAAGCTAGTTAAATTACCACGGGGCAAAAAGGCTCTACCCTGTAAATGGGTTTACAGGTATAAGATCACCGCTCATGATAGTCAGCCAAAGTACAAAGCAAGGCTTGTTGCCAAGGGCTTTAAGAAAGAACAAGGCATTGACTTTGATGAAGTCTTCTCTCCGGTGGTCAAGATGACTACATTGAGATGCTTTCTTGCATTGGTTGCCATATTAGATTTGGTGTTGCACCAAATGGATGTCAAGACAGCGTTCTTGCATGGTGATTTAGATGTGGAAATTTACATGCAGCAGCCAGAAGGGTTTGTTGAGAAAAGCAAGGAAGATTGGGTATGCCAGTTGTTAAAGAGTGTTTATGGCTTAAAACAATCACCGAGGGCATGGTACCATAAATTCCACAAGTTTATGCTTTCTCAAGGCTACAAATGTAGTGAGTTCGATCACTGTCTATATACAAAGAAGGCTAAGGATGGCAGTTGGCTGATCCTTATTTTGTATGTGGATGACATGTTGATTGCTGGCAAGCACTTGGAAGAAATTTCAGCTTTGAAGTCAAAGATGGCAAAATCGTTTGACATGAAAGACATGGGTGAGGCAAGTCATATACTTGGTATGCGCATTGAGAGAGACAGATCAAAGAAGTTGATTTGGTTATCTCAAACAGAGTATATTGACAAGGTTTTGCAACGTTTCAATATGGAGAAGGGAAAGGCACTGAGTGTTCCATTGCCACCATATGTGAAACTTAGCAAACAAGATTGTCCTGTGTCTGAGGAAGAACAGGCTGAAATGGATAAGATTCCATATGCGTCTACAGTGGGTAGTTTGATGTATGCAATGATTGCTACTCGCCCAGACATTGCATTTGCAGTGGGAGTAGTAAGTCGATACATGTCAAACCCAGGCAAGAAACATTGGGAGGCAGTAAAAGGAATATTGAGATACCTGAAAGCTACAAAGAGTATGCGTATATGCTATGGGAGTCAGGAGCTAAGTGTAAAGGGTTTTACAGACTCAGATTATGCAGGTGACTTAGACAACCGGAGGTCTACATCAGGGTATGTCTTTACATTGGCTGGTGGAGCAGTATCATGGCGTTCTAGATTACAAGATTGTGTTACTCAGTCTACTACAGAGGCTGAATATGTTGCAGCATCAGAGGCATGCAAAGAATCAATTTGGCTTAATCGACTAGTAACAGATTTGGGAATCAAAGAAGAGATTCCTGTGTTATATTGTGATAGTCAAAGTGCTATACAATTGGCTCGCAATCTAGTTTATCACTCAAAGACAAAGCATGTGGATGTGAAGTATCATTTCATCAGGGAAATGCTCGAGGATAAGCAACTTCAGCTTGTCAAAGTTCACACCACAGAAAATCCTGCTGATCTACTTACAAAAGGACTTCCCTTAGAGAGCTTTGCGCATTTTCGCAAGCAGTTAGGTGTAGGGTAGTACATCACTTCTCTACATCTCTTGTATATTAGCGTGTATAGTAGCTTCTCTCACACTTAAAGTACCACATTGGACTTTAAGTGGGAGGTTGTTGGGGTATAAAGCCCAATGTGGTCGCCCAGGTAAGTGGGCGGGCCACCAGGTATGTACACATATTCTTTTGTTAAAACCTAATAAGAACTCACTATGCTCTACACATTATAGTAGAGCGAGTTCACCATATCGTCGTGCTCTTCTTCTCGCACTCTCTCTCGCGTCGCACTTCCGCTCGTACTCCTTCACCAAGCATGAGAGGGGTTATACTCTCCCACACACACACACACACACACACACACACACACACACACACACACACACACACACACATTCTCTCATTGTGTGGAGTGCAAAGTGCAAGAGCTCCATCTCCTTCTCTAAGATTGTTGAGAAGTGGAGAGCCTACACCAACACTCTTGGCTATGGAATGAAAATCCAACCAAGAGCCATGCTTCAATGCTTAAGCTTGCCATCTTCTTCATCTTCATTACTATGCTATTATGCTATGTTAAGCAAGAAGAGTGATGATAAGTGAGGAACTATTTCTTTCTCCTATGGATGATTCTTCTTCCTCTTCCCTACCCTCATTCCCTGCTAGCTCTCTCCACCTTCGAAGTTGTTTGAGGCCTTGGGACTGAGGCTTGGGATAGTTAATGCTTTTTGCAAAGTTTATGTCATGCTTGTGATGCATGAAGCTTTCTATCTTGATTGCATCACCTAGGTCACAAGGAGCACAAAGATTGTATTGTATCAAGTCTCTCTTGATGGGAGAATCTATAATACAAACGCCTTTTGGAGAGGGGACTGGCTCCAAAAAAGTTCGGTCCTCAACTATTGTCATGTTATCTAATACTCTCTGTTGCAAAAGTATTGTTCAACCCAAATTAATTAAGTACTATGTTTATGTTGCTACCATCAATTAAGTTCACTCTCTATGCTCTCAAAGTAATCTCACAAAAATGCTCACTCTAATTCTCTTAATTCCGCTATTCTCAAAGTTCATCGGCCATTTCCATTACAATGCAGTCTTTATTTGTTGGTGGAATTGGGTGATACTCTCAATAATAAAACAATCATCAGAATTTGTGGAAGATTTTTTTCAAGTTGTGGGAGTAGTGGCCTCGATTTTTGGCCTTCCCAAAGGGCAAAGGCTCACTTTCCCATTGATCCACAATAACCCACTGATTTTATTTTGGACTTCCTTTCTTTGTGGAATAAAAATATTTATGGTGTTTATGTAGAAGCAAAAAAATATTGTTGGTGGATTAAAATGAATGTACTCTCACGATGAGGTTATATTCAACCGATGGTAATAACAACAGTAAGTGGGAGACATGAACTGAATTAGAGGTAAAAGTGGCAGCCTGCAAGCGTGTGAGAAAGGCACATTCTCAAACTTCAAAGTACCTGCCTCTAGCAAGAGCTGTTCGTGGCCCATTGTGGGTAGCCAGCAAGACCATGCTCCCTCCCTTGCTAGCCATAGCCATAGCTTCTTCCCTGCTCTGTGCACTTCCTCCACATGCACGCTTTGCTGTCCTCTGCCATTGCACCTCCTCTATTTTTCAATCTCCCTTCTGTAGCAACCTGCACTTCCTCTTCTCCTCATGGAACCATCTCACCTTTCCCTCTCTTACATTTAATTGTTCCTCTTACCCCCTCCTCCTTCATCAAGTGGCCTTCCACTTCCTTTTCTGGGGGCCAAGAGCACCTCCATCGCCACTTGGACCATCATGGCCACAAATTTCTTGTCTTCGCTGTGGGGATGGCATCATTGCCCAGGTTCATGGCATGCAAGACGCATGCCTCCATCTCCACATTTGCCCCTCCATAAAGTTTGGCCTCTTTGGAATTTCGGGTGGGTGGGATACCAGCTTTGTTACAATTAATGTCAACATTTCCTTCAATATTGTGCACAGTGAAAGCATAGCTCTCCCACGTAGAAAGGTGACGGAGATGGGTAGGGATGCAATGGTGTCATGGAATGGCATGGCTTACGAGATATTCACTCTGAAATCATGCATGAGCTAAATTGGTAGCAAGAAGGGCGCCCTGTCAGAGTACATGTCAAGAATGGTAGAGGGGGTGAGACTGATCTTTTCTAGCGATGCTGATCACCATGTGGCCATGAGAGACTATGCCAGCAATGTGCTTAAGGCCATCTATTAAATCCCGCTCCATCACCTAGACACCATTATCAATGGTGTGGATGATCGGGTCCTTCACCGTGATGCCTTTGCAGTGTAGAGCTTCCACATGGGCGCATGCTGCCCATAGAACATGGTTATCGACATCACAAGTTTCCTAGTGCATCCAAGGACTACCCTCTCCTCTTCCACTCCTATCAGTAGAGAACCCCTCCCTCTTCCTCCTCATTGCGGGCCACTCACTACATAGCCCTATCCCCCACTGGTGGTGCTGGGGCTGTTGTAGTCTGCCCAACTTTGTGCCTCCTTTGTGCATTTATGCAACGCCTTCGGCATCTACATTAGCCCCAGTAATTTGTGAATGCAGGGGGCCGGACCACTTGGAGGCGATGCTCTATAGATTCTGGCCACACTCTTCTCGAGTATCAACATCCATGCAAAGTGTAATGAAGGACATTAGGTAGGCATTACAAAAGAGCGTAAAATTGTGTTGTTGTTAGCTACCAAAATGTCTTTGGCTTCATAAAGATTTATCACTAATTAAGAGACATAATTGTCATATTTGCAGCCAATCTTGGAGCATTAGAAAGGTCTTGCATCTACATTAGAACTCTGTCTTATATCATCGTGGCCAAGAAGATCAAAAAACATGTGTGTCGATTCGTGCTCGTATTGAAGCATCTCTCTCTCTCTCTCTCTCTCTCTCTCTCTCTCTCTCTCTCTCATGAGCGCGCGATGTCTCTCTCCCCCCCTCTCTCTTATCCACTTGCAATCTGTCTAATTTTTCCCGTCAAAGCATTGTGGTACCTCTCGACACACTTACTGGATCTTATGCCTCAACCTTGAGTATATATGATCAACACTATCATAGTGGCTTGTATAGCTACTGAAGGGGGCAGCTCTTGTTGAAGGTCTCAAACTCAGTTGTGCAATGTGTTCATGTGCATTTTAGAATGCTTGCTCGGACTGACCTCGGGTTTTTAATAACAATTTCCACGTTGTCCCTTGCCCATAAACTTTTGGACTCTGTAGGCAGCTCGTCTATCAATGCCCTCGACTACCTCTGATCTCGCACTGCTCCCCCCACCTCAATACACCTGCAGTTGTAGCTAGCCAGAGGCACAATAGGGCAAGGTTGACAAGATTGCAATGGTAGTATTAACCTTCCCGTTCTCTTCTTAAGGGTAGGCCTTGTGATTTTATCACTTGTTTCATGTGAAATTTCTCTACACAAGACCAATATTACCATTTTAGCAAAAGTTTACTCGAGGTAAAATTTTAGTTCAAACTTCAATGTTTCATGCTTTCAGCCCAAAATCCTTTCCTTGGTCAATGAGCATTCACTTCCTATTTCAAAACTCAAGACACTTTTAAAGTCAATCATTAGATTTACACACTAGTCATCTAAATAAGTGCCCACTATCTTATTTCAACCAATTAACATTTTTGGCCTATCAAAAAATGCTTGAAAATACAACTCAACTTTTTTCCTATTTTGGTCAGCAAAAAGAGAAAGAATCTCTATAGCATTTTCCCTTTGGACAGGCAAAAAAAGAGATGGATTTTAAGAAGGAAACCACTTTTTGGCCTGCCCCAAAGGGATTGAGGCCCTAGAGATGACTTACCTTTTTGCTAATGAAAAATAAGTGGGTTTAGTTTTGAGCTTTTTGGAAATTACCCAGCCCTCTTATGAGTGTCTAAGGATTGGAATCATTTAATGGTGAGAGGGAGTGTCAATTTAATGATACCCTAGGCTACTATCGAGTACTCCCATGCCTAGCAAAGCTGCTTCGAAAGACGGAGAAGTTGACCTCAAACCAATCCCACTCCAAGCCTCTCGTCTGCAGATCAGACTGCAACACTGCCTCCTATTCAGAAGTGGGTGGCGATGGTACCTCTGTGAGCTTTTCTACTGTTACAAGCATGATATTGTCCTGATGGCCATGTGCTACACTAGCCGGCCCACCGACGTCTACAGAGCACGCATCCGACTGTTTCAAATCAAACTGCACTTATCGAAGATTGCCGATAGCATGGCCAACAATGGTGATGCCTTCTTCCAACGCTTGAGTTGTAGACGTTGGATGCTGCTCTTGAAGGTCATAATCATTCAGAATCTCGGTGAGTGCCAGTCTCTGCACGATTGTATGGTCGAAGGTGCAGGCCATGGTGCTTTCACTGCTGCTCCTCCTGCACTTCATCTTCAGCGCAACGACCAGGTATCATGCGCTGTTGGTGGGATGCTACTGCCGGTTCCAACGCCAAGGCTAGGTATCCTACACTGTTGGTGGGATGTTGCAGCAGGTTGCGACGTGAAGATGGACACAACAAAGTGAAAGTAGTGCAACAGATTAAAGTGTCCTGTAGGCTGCAAGGAAGCCCAACAAGGGATACCTTCCACACGCACACACACACATGCATGCGTGCGCACACATAGAGAGAGAGAGAGAGAGAGAGAGAGAGAGAGAGAGAGAGAGGTTTAATGGTCGTGGTGGAAGAGGCGATAGGGGTCAAGGAGATAGGAGGGGACCAAAAAGAGGACCTCGCAAGGAGGAAGAAGAGAAGTGTGTACCCGTCACAAATCTTGGGCACCTGGTGAAGGAGTTAATGATCCGTACTTTGGAGCAAATCTATCTGTTCTCTTTAATGCCCATCAAGAGTGTAAGGTGTTAGTTGTACAATAAAGGACTTTGTTGCACAAATAACGTATGCCACTCTAGCTACTAGTCTACCAAGCTGTAGGTGATGTTGTCTTGGCAACAACCTACTCTCATGCGCTGCCTCATTATGGGCTTAAGAAACTGACAAACTATGTTGCAGCTCACCGAAACGGGCTTCTACTTACTTGCAGGGTATTGAAGCATTTTGAGCTGAACAAGGTCAAGTATGTTCAAAATGTGCAAGCCTTTGGGGAAGACTGCAAGTTGGGGACTAGTGACATCCTTTCAAAGCCCTTGTAGATGTCGGCCTCATGAGATGTGAGAATCGCTATTGGGAATTATAGGGTTTTTGGAGCCTTGAGGGTGCCCTAGATAGGGGCTTGGACATTCCACACAGCGACAAGAGGTTTGCAGGCTATGGTATGATGAGGTGCTATTATTCTCCATCCACATCATGATGGAAAGAAGAGGTACATCTCTCTAATCATGAAGGGCAAGAAGATGCCCTCAATCTTCTTGGGCTTTCTTTGGAGATAAGAAGCGCTTGGATTCATCTCACTGTCACAACATGCGGGTGGCCTGATCAAGTTCATGACTGAGCGAACAACCAACAATACATTATGGCTCACATCGAGACCACCATCGTGCATGCAGGTGCAAGTAATCACCTACAGGTCATGTCAAACCTCGCTCTGTCCACAACAAACTCAAATTTTTGTTTCACACAGAAGCGAGCCACAAAAGCCATCTTTGCTTGTTTTTGCCTTCCCGCTCACTATGTAGAGTGGTCTTGGAAGCTTTGCCTATGCAATACCTTAATTTTTGTGCAGCATTCCGACGCAAGCCATAATGTATCTTTACTTGCTGAGGATATCTTGAGTCAGCAACAGCTAGTATGGGTTTCAGTTGTGGAGGAGTTATATAGAGGACACAGATGAGAGCTAGTAGGCGGGCATCTTCAAATTTAAGTTTTTCAACTACACATGTACCATCCTCCTAGCTCCAACCTGACCTCCTCTACTTCCTCGTTCATCAAGCCAAGGTCGACAACCTTGCATGCCTAGCCATTGAAACCAAATTGAAGTCCTACACTCTACAAACTCATGCAATTATACAGTCTCATTCAACAACCTGGCACACCCTCACTTTCTGCAGGTCTAATAATGAGATCCAAGAGTAGGTATACAACATCTTTCATGTGCTTTTCAATGTCCTGATATATGGTTGTTGCCTAGCATGGGAGACCTACACAAATTCATTGGCGTGAATCAGGTTGGATTGCATGTAATTGCAGGTTGTTTGAGCTCCAACAAGGGATGTTAATAATATCGTGAAGAAATTGATGAATTTCTTTGAGAAACAATCAAACCAAAGGGCAAGAAACAGCATGCATGTTGCATCTATGTCCCCAAGAAATCCGGAACTAGGTAGACTCTGCAAAGGTCTTCAGCTTTGAAGAGAAGCAGACGCCACTGGAGAATTTGTAGACCCTTCCCTTGCATATGCAACATGTGGCTGTCTTGCTGATGAGGGATATGAGTCCTCATGTTGATTAGAGTGGGGATGAAGTTGATTTGCATCTTGATCTCTCATAATACACGTAAACGATTGGAGCGTGAATGTGAACAGCTCAGCTTGTGTGAGGCACGCTCAACACAAGTCCTAGACATTGTTGTAATGTTGATTGATAGTTTAATCAATCTAATCCCTGATGAAGTGTGTGGGACGCACAACACAACCATCAGCGGATAATTTAAAAATCTCAGATTGTGGCCAAACATCGTACATATTTACACCAAGTCATCTACTAATGAGTGGCATATCTACTGATCAGAAAGTACAAGAGCAAGGCGTGTCATGGTGGTGGTAAGATGAAGAGGGCATAGGTATGCATCTCTCCACTCTTAGGTAGACAAACGTATCTCTCATATTTCTATGTAGTAAGAACGATGATATAACTTAATCCAATCCCTGAAGAAGTGTGTGGAGCTCACAACACGAACATCAACGGACAATTTAACAATCTCAGATATAGGCCAAATATCGTATGTATCTACATCCAAGACAACACCAAGTCATCTAGTGATGAATAATGATGTGTCTTTGGTGTTTGAAACACAAGAGTAAACAGTGCGTCACACAAAAATGAAGAGGGAATAAACTATGCATCTCTCCACTCTCTGTTTGACGAGCAGAACTCTTGCGTTTCTACGTGATACAAACGATGATATTTAAGCCGATCTAAAATTGAGAAACCTATAGGTCACTCTGAAGTGAGAGGTGTAGCATCATGCCTACTAGTTGTTGGAGATTCAAGAGCATGTCAAAAAGTGCATGAAGGGTGTTGCTTCTAGTGTGAAGAAGGCTAAGCAAGCATTGGGGAGTGTCAAAGGCAAGCCGCAGAAAGCAAAAGGCAAATTGAAAGGAGGAGAAGAAGAAGAGATTGGCGTAGGTATTGATGTCTAGTTGTCTTTGTTTCCAAGTGAAGGTTTTCTAACTGCTACACTTAAAGATGGTTTGTTTGTAAATCCAAATTCCTTATGGACAATTTAGATTGTTTGTTTGTACATCCCAAATCCATTCTCATGAACAGTTTTCCCGTGGTTAGTATACTTTCAAACTGAGGATGCTTCCAATGATGTGTCAACAAGAACCCTTACCTAAAAATGAACTTGGGCAAAGGCATCAACGTATCCATTGCAAAATCAACCTCTCATACCCCATCCCCTTTTGCACCAACACTCTGCAGACATGGAGGAAGAGAGGGACAACTTTAAAGCAACAAGACAAACTAGGAGAGAAAGCTGGGGTGAACTCTACACGACACCATTGCCTTCCTTTTCTCACCTCACAAATGGAACCTGCTTAATGGGATCTTTGGTGATTTCACTTAATGGATCACCCATCATCACATGAGTACCCTATTGGCTAAGAGTTTAGCTTATCTATCCTGTATGTTAGGCAGGCCTCGAGATTTTATCATTTGTTCCTACTTCTCAACGTGGACTCTGGAGTTTCATATATCTAGGTGGATTTGGGCTCCTCACCCCATGAGCACAACTTTCAAAGCAATCAAATCCCTCAAATGAAGGGCCATCCATGCTCATGGAAATGTTCCACCTCTCAAAAAATGTGCACAGCTGCAGAACATGTGAACAGACCCAAAGAATCAATCAACTGGGCACTGGCGTACATGTAGTAATGGTTCATTTACTATTAATGGTTTCACAAAATCATCGATAGTGATTCTGTCTCTAGTCTCTCAAATCGAAGTATCACTCAAGTCGAAAATTGGTTCATCTCTCAAGTCTCTGTTCATATGGCCAAATTGCCAATCTTGAGCCTTCTGCGTTAATCGCAAGCATAGGGGGCTCGCGTACTACACTCTTTAATTGTATGCGTGTCTTCTCACGGTTGGGAGTAGGGGGGTTGTTAATCTCTGCCCTCCCTTCAAGAGGTGCGCACATGAACTGCTTTGAAAGCCGCAGCGGGTATTAAATCTGATGTGGCGTCAAAGTTGCAGCTGTTGTGTCTTCTGCGTCAAAGTAGGGGCAGCCCACGTAGTTAGCCGCTGCGTTTACAGGGATTGCGGGCACTTTTTCGTTTCGCCACCTCACGAGCGACATCACGGCGGTTCCCTCCAGCTGTAGCGCCATTACAGGCGACTATATGCAGCAACCTCGCTTGCAAGCGCCAGCTACACTCGACCAAATTCAACCCATCTGTGCCAAGCTATATTCGACCAACTTCCGCCAGCGACCCCCACCTTCACCTGCATGCACGGGCATTGCGCACCTGCAGCTTAACCCACCAACTGTAGCCTCTGGCTCTGCGGCTTAAGAAATTACTTAACAAGCCAAGAGTGCGCTATTTAAATGCACAGCCCTACCCGTTTTTCCAAGACGCTAAGCGAGCTAAACCTCCAAGCAACCAGCTGCACACTAAGGTATCCAATAACAATATGATCTCTCTCTCAGTCTCTGTCGCTCTCTCTGTCATGGTCAGGAATCGAAGGCGCATACCTTAGCGCTGCTGTAGAGTCCATTGATCTGCTTCTGTAGCCAAATTCAAGTTAAACTCAATGCTACTGCTTCCTTGTAATGACAGCAGCGCTACTGTTATAATGCATTGAGAAACTTGAATTTAAATTTTTTTTCTCTCTCTCTCTCTCTCTGATCCCCCTATGTGTGTGTGTGTGTTGTAGCGCTACACCTTTAGGAGCTTCTGCAATATTGTTAGCCACTTTGCCTTTAGGTCACTGCTTGGTGTGTTAAAGTAGGAAAACCTTTCAAGAAATTTAAGCTCATGCTGCTTATGGTGATGCTTGCAGAGATAAAGAATGGAGCATCAACGCCCTCATTTGCGACCGAGTTGTCCACTTTTGAGTGCGTTCACGACATATCGGCCTCCACGTTCTGTCCACTGGCACCAACCACCTCCTCCAATTCAGCCACAAATTCTGCCCACGGAGCCGGTCCCCTCTCCTCCACCACACAATGGATTCCGCCAACTTCTGCAAGCCGGCGACTACATTATGCACGATCATGTCAATGTGCAACAGCCTCATCCTTCAGGGCTCCACTACATGCCGCCAAACCCTACAGATTACAATAGAATGGTAGGCATGCCTGCAAATGGCTCCACCCACAGCCATGCCTGTGTTCCTACCGAGCATTCCGCCACTTGAACATTCATTGCCTATAAGTGTCGATGGCTCTGTGCCATCGAATCCTTCTCTCCTACCTGCCATGGAGGAGAACATTCCTCTACTGGAGTTTCCAACCATCAAGGCACCCTCTCAGCAAGGAACTAAAGTCAGCTCAATCACAAATGATTTGTCTTCAACAGTGGTGGTGCAAAGAGACCCAAAGAGCAAGGCTAAAAACCCTTCAAGCTCGAAGAAAGGTTTGGAGTGGTCAACGACGAAGGTTGTTTGCTTGATCGACTTCTTCCAAGAGAAGTGGACAAGCCTAGGCAAAGGAAACTTCAAGCAGAAGAATTGGTTTGGCCTCGCTCAACAAATGAACTTGAAGTTTTCGTCCACCTACACGGCCCAACAATGCAAGAATAAATGGGATTCTCTACGCAAGACTTACCAAAGAGAGAAAAGGGCCGAAGAAGGCACTGGCGCATCCCCATCTACTTGGGAATTTTTTGCCAGAATGTCTCAAGTTCTCGGGAGAACACCCAAGGTGCGTGGGTTGGCCGGTGGCTTCAATGGGGAGGCCTTTCTACATGGGGCAACAGAGGAGGATGATGACGACGACAATAGTGACACTGACAATGACGACGTCAACATCAATAAAAATGATGGGAATCAAAATGTAGCAGCCCCCTCCCAAGAGGGATCACCAACCACACCGATTAGTAGTGTGCCAAGCAATGCAGGTGCCGAAGAAAGTTCTGGTGGTAGGACTTTTGACTCCGTTCGGGGCCAGCGATGCAAGAAGAGACGTTGTTTGTCTGAAGCTGGCTCCTCCTTGGGTGCTGAGCTGAAGGAAGGGCTCTCCAGTTTTGCAGAAACCATGAAGGAGGTAGAGCTCCGCAGGATTGAGGCCGAAGTGCATCGAATTGATGCAGATGAAAGGCGTGCAGAGAAAGCTCTCGAGATTCAACTACAGATTGCACGCATTTTGGCAGGTGGACGAGATGCTTGATATTAGACAACATCTTGTAAGGTTGTATCTTGAGGTAATCAGGCAATAAAATAAAGCAAGACCAATGTCTTTTTTATAAAACTTTTACTGCAATAAGAGGTTAGAGCCTTGGGAAGATTGTGAGAAAAAGAGTTTAACATAAACTATCTTTTGACATCAAAGAGAGTTAGCAATCAATACTCAGAAAGATAGTGTGTTATGTTGTTAATGAGTGATAGATCTACAATTACACATAGAAATCTATAGGTATTTTGAGAGAGAGAGAGAGAGAGAGAGAGAGAGAGAGAGAGAGAGAGAGAGAGAGAGAGAGAGAGAGAGAGAGAGAGATGGGAGTTAGAGAGTCAATGTAGTGCATATGTGAATGACATTGTTAGGGAGATAGAGGTATACAGTTAATGACTGAGGTAGACAGTTAGTGTGTTAGTGAGTAAGCAAGATGAAGTGTCACTTAAATAGCCAGAGTTACAAAGTTGGTGTTTGTGACATATACATAGAGAGTTGATGGGGGAGAGATATTGCGATATACAGTTACTGCATAAGACAATATAGAGTTAGTGCAATAGTGACAATCAATATAGTGTTAGTGTAATAATGAGTTAGTGTTAGTGAGATATAGATATAGAGATAATGAGTGTTGAGAGCCAGAGTTACAATTTTGGTGTTTGTGAGATATAGATATAGAGTTGATGGGGGAGATATGGAACTAGAGCGACGTAACGGCAGTGACTTACAGACACATTAGACAATCAATATATAGTTAGTGCGATAGTGAGTTAGTATGTTAGTGCATAAGTGGGAGACACTGTTAGCAAGTTGTAGTGCCGGTTATATAGCGCAAGTTATAATGTTAGTGTTAGGGAGATAGAGGTATATAGTTAACGAGTGAGATACAGAGTTAGTGCGTTAGTGAGTTAGCAAGTTGCAGTGTAGGCTAAATAGCCAAAGTTACAATGTTAGTGTTAGCGACATATAGATATAGAGTTAATGAGTGAGACCTTTCATGAGTTAGTGCGTTGGTGAGTTAGCAAGCTGCTGCGTAGTTTAGATAGCAAGAGTTACAAAGTTAGTGTGAGTGAGATATAGATAAAGAGTTAGTGAGATTTTACAATATACAGATAGTAAATTATATAAATATAGTTAGTGCAATATTGAGTTAGGGAGACGAGAGAGTCAGTGAGCGACATAGCGAGTTAGCAATCCAGAGTCACAAAGTCAGTGCGATATAGTTGCCTAGTTACATGGAGACAGTTAGCTTTAGAGATAGGTGGTTAGAGATGTAGTGCATCCGATAACACTTACGAGTTACAAAGATAGAATGAGTCAAAGCTAAACACAGAGACTTAGAAAGAACTAGACAACGTGCTTTAGTGCAAGAATGACTCCTAAAATATCCAAACAGAAGGCATTGTCATCAATCTCTTCTAGCATTGGGATTTGCTAATTGATAACGAGCAACCCAATCCCTATATAGAATGTTGCGCATTCTTTGGCCTAGAATACGCTCTCTCCTAGCACTTCTTAGGGCGGGCATAATATTGGGATGGGGATCAAATTGGTCTTCTCTATCCATTGCATGCACACCATGCTCTGCTAGAAAATTATGCAACACACAACAGGCAATGACATATGACGGAGCTCGCCTAAAGTCCACAGGCATATTTTGCAAAATGCGCCACCTATTTTTCATGATGCCAAAGACATTTTCTATTGTAACTTGTCCTCTAGAAATGTGTCAATTAAATTCATCCCAGGGTCCTTGACTAGGAGCGTTGCCATCTACAAAAGGCGTGACCATCATAGACGAAGAACCATAGCCTTTGTCGGCGAGGAGGTATGGTTGAATGCATAATCGCTCCAGCGTAATTACTGGAGTGGGAAGAACTTGGCGGGACCGCATGCGCTTGTACAAAGCAGAGATCTTCCAGTGTGCAGCGTCGTTAGTGCCGCCAGGCGCGCTCACACACACATCCCACAACTTCTTACGCGCGTCACACATTTCTTGCAACAAAATGGAGTGGAAATGGTGTCTACACCAATATTGTGCTGGAGTGTTACGCCGCCTTGGTCGCCTAGCTAATCTTATGTGAGTGCCATCTATCGCACCACATACATTTGGCAACATAGTGATGGCCGAGAAATCAGCTATAATATGATCAAGCCGTTCACCGAATGGAAAAGCGATATATTGTGGACGTAATCGTGTGGCAAGGATTTCCACCACAATGTTGCAATACTTGCGTACAGTGGATTCACCAACACCAAATGTGTCACTAATATGAGTGGTGGAATCATTGTGGGCAAGCCTGAGTAAGGTAAAGCTTAGAGCTTGTTCGGGGTCAATTGGCGGACGTAAAAAATTATCTCTATCGGTAGACGGAAGAAAAGGCAAAATAGCTTGTAAAAGAATTTGAAAGACCGGCTCAGGTATGCGGTACCTTTTCATGGAGGTCGTCTGTGTAATCCTCCTCACGAAGCCAGACCTGCCTTTGAACTTGGGACCAAAAAGCATGCTGACGCGGGAAGACCCACCATTCGCGAATGCCAGCTAATGCCTCGAGGTGTTCGTGGAAAATAGCCAGCAACGACATGAACAGGAAGATGACGATCGCAATAAACAACATTTGTACTGCGGCACTTGGAGCAGCATGCGAACCTACGCTTGCCATCACAAGGAGTTTTACACACATTCCAATGTTGTAAACATGGCGCTTTTCTCACATTTTTCCTACTTTAAAGTGTGAAATATAGTAAGAAAGAATAACAATGTTGTAATTCAAGTAAGGTTTTTCTTCATCATTGAAAAATTATATGTGTTTTTTCATTATTAGAATGCGCATATGAGAATCATTTTCTCAAGTGAGAATCCACATATGTCAAACGAACCAGATGCAATCAATAATTCTCAAATGAGAAAAATTCTTAATAAATTAGATTTAACCTTCAAGGAGTATTTCCCACGTGAGAAAAGAAAAATTCTTACCAAAGAAAGTTCTTGGGATTCTTTCTCATCTTCAAAAGAGCAAAAGTTCTATCTTTTGAAAGTTCCATTACGACTATGCTCTTTGTTTTCAAAACATATCCATGCCAATGTTCATGGCGTCTCTTTCCCTCTCTCTCTCTCTCTCTCTCTCTCTCTCTCTCTCTCTCTCTCTCTCTAAAACACACACACACACACACACACACACACACATCATGATTTTGTAAGCCCACCAAATTTCATTAAGGTGTTACGATGTCATTTAAATATATGAGATACTTCCCACTACAATCCCGCCCCTCTCTCATGCATCCCTTCCATGTTGTTTTACAAACATATCCCATTTCCTGTTGGTGTTCTTATACTATTATAATACATGAAAAATTTCTATACAACGTTCTCAAAAGTGACAAAACGCATGAAGTTTTATAGTGAACTTTTGCATGAAACCTTGAGAACAATCATCCTCATAGTCTCAAGCCGAGAGTAGCTTAATTTGATTCAATTCTCTATTTATAAGAAACACATATGTAACACTCATATCGAGTTTGCTATTGATTTCTATTCTCAATATAAAAAAATATACAATTCATATTTTTACCAAAAACATTGATGTATTACTACCAACCGCTTAGCATGACAATGGATTTACCTTAGGACATAACGATACACCCTTTATACTTAGCATGATGTATTGGATAACAACCAACTCAACATTGCATTTTGAGTGTCCTAGCTTCATATTGTCACAAATCGACATACCAACAAAAATAAACACTCTATTTTAATAAATTGAACTTATAAAGAAGTAAGTTATTGCATTACAACAATAGATAGCACAAAAAGATTTTACAATGTGGAAAACAATTGATGTTCAAGCTGGATTCATGTGGTACTAGTAGAAAGCACCCATGTAACATAACAACGGAGAAGATATGTGGGGTCTAAAGTACTTGAGCACTCCCTAAATATTGGCTTATTCAATCCTTTTAATTCTTTTATGCAAGGCCATAAGTGGCCATACATCTCATCAATGTCAATCAAACCCATTGCCTCCACAGCCATGGCCTCCATCTCCTCAACATCCATCTCAACCAGCTCAATTACCTCCTCTGAACACAAAATTTTTGGCATGAGAAAAGCTATTAAAAACATATTCATGAAGAGATGTTAGGGAAATTACCTTACACTTGGCTATGGTCTTGTCTTTTCTACTCTTCTTTTGAACCTCCACTTTGTTTTCCTGTTTTGATGGCAACAAGGAGCACAAACTTGTTTTATTTCACAATGTGAAATTCTATTATAAGAAAAAACATTAAGCTTCAAAAAACCGTTAAATCATCTTGCCTTCTCATGATTGTGCTCTACATAGCGTTGAGGCCTTTTATTTCAGAGCAGAAGGCTAATGAAGTGTGGGATTCTTGTCTTCGTGCTCCTTCATGTCCATGTCAAAGTATGATCATGAGAAAAGGAGTACTTGTTGGGGCTAAGAGACCAAAGCCTTTGGATCTTAATGCCACAGAAAAGAAAGGGCTGATAGACTTTTGGGCACGAAAAGATGGACATTTATTCACTCTTGATCAAATTCAAACAAGTGCTTTTTTTTATTCTAAGATATTTCTGAATAACGTAAAATACATGATTGGTGAGTTTGTAGTTGTTCTTCGAAGCAGTAGTGAGAGTGAAGGACAAGAGGTTATGTCGCGCGGGTGTTTAAAGAAATTATAGAGTGCCTACTAGATAGCATTGATTATCGTGATGAGATTACTGGAATGCATGTCATTCAGAGAAGTGAAAGACGAAATTGTGAACTTATAGTTGAGCCCATCAATTGTATTCAGCATAATTGTTTTTGGCTTCCTACTTCGAGCTACGACAAAGAGATACTCTACGAGACAAGTGGCTCAGAAGTTCGCCAAAGACTATTACTTCCAGGAAAGGTGGGTTGCATCCCCCCATGGCTCGAGAGAGGAGATCTTGTTCTTGCAAGGTACTCTGAAACGTCAAATGGTAATGCTTTTGTGAGGGAGGTGGACATTGAACGCAAAAGGGCTCTTCTAGCTTGGGTTGGTGAACATCTTGGACAAGCTTGGGTGGATTGGAAACACGTTTACAAGGTCATGCAAGGTGTGATGTTTTAATTTCTTTTTACAAGGTCATGCAAGGTGTGATGTTTTAATTTCTTTATGTACATCGTTAAGTATGTAGTATAATATGTTTGATTTGTAATGAAGTCATTGCTTAATTTAACTGGCATTTTGTATTTCTCTCCTTGCAATAAAAAAATTACCACACTTTTGATTTATTTTTATTATATCTAGTACCAACTCGCTAACCATACTTATATGTGAAATTGTTGTTTTAATAGGAGCTGGAGCTATTTGAAGTTCATTCAAAGCTACAAGTGATATCGGGACCCAAGATTATCTTTAGCTATTGAAGTTTAATAAATGGGTCATGCCCTTTGTGTATAACTATGCTACAATGTTTTTTGTTGGCTTATTGTTATTTGAGCTTATGATAGCCGTGCATATTGAGATCGATGTAACCAAGAGAAAACTATTTGAAAACTTCTCTTTTGATGAGATTTACAAGCTCAATGCTTTAGTTTTATGATGCTCTTCTTTAGGAAAAAAAGTAAATTTTTCATTTGAAATGAAATTCCTATGAGCTACTTCTTTTGGTGAGTGCTTAACACAAGTTTTTAGGTGTTTCTCATATTTGCAACCTAGAATGTTGTAGTTAGGGCCTATCAAATGAAATTAAGGTGACTCTCTCATTACACTCTTTCAAGTTTTGGAAAATGTCAAGCTTTGTTTCCAAGAGATAGTTATTCAAGAATGCGATGCCCTTTTCTAGTTTAGTTGAATTATGTTTCGGTTGCTTAGTGGTACAAGTATTTCCTCATGGGACAATCAATACATGCTATTTCAAATGCTCTTTTGCCTTACGGTCGACTTTGACCATCTATCTAAACCATCTGTTGGATGACTTTGGTTCTCAAAATCATAACTGATGTTGGTTGATGTACCCCATCTATTACATGAATTTGATGATCTATCTTAGTCAGCCAGCTTGATCGTGGCAATATTTTTATTGCAACAAGTTTGTTGTTGTCCACGCTCTTGAGAATATCAGTACCGTTGATGCTCGTGGAGGTATCAATTTATGGCATGGTTGAGGGGTCACTACCATGGATGGATACCCACACTAACATACCTCTTTTTATAGAAGTAAGAAGTGATTCCTTGCATGGTTCAAATTTACAGTTTTCATGAATAGCAAATGTTGTGTACATTCTATGTGGATTTTACAGGAGAGGGTTGGACAATGTTAATGTGGCGCAAATATGTATGTATGCATTTTGGGCATGCTTGTCACATTGCTAATTGATGCAAGTAAATGTATAATAGTCGTGTGCATTTTTTCAATGTAAAACTGCTTTGAAATAGCTTTATAGGAATGGTTTCTTGGGGTGAGACTAGAGGTAATGAGAAGGGCATGAATACGCTCATATGTTTCTTATATGTGAATAGCACTTTGGAAGCATGGAGTCTTGTGATTGAAAATTCATATATTTGAAAACTTCACACATTGGAGACATAAGGTCTAATTGATAAAAAATTGCTTATGTGAAAATTTCCGAGGTTGGAAATATGGAGACTCACATATGAAATTATCATAGGAGAAAATTGCTCACATTGGAACAATGAAGATGTGTGGACGGTTATACATTCATATGTGAGAAAAATTTCGCATGTAAGATAAATTATGAGAAATCCTTTCTAACATGAGAATAGTTTTTCTGATTATCGAAAAAATAAAACTCAGAACTTCTCTTATGAGAGAAATCATGTATCACGTGTGAAAGAAGGGGTAGGGAATGGTCATTTACTGACTATTCCGCATAATATTGACGACCCTATGGTGACCGGCGGAGGCCGGGAGCCATGGTGGGAGTCAATATTATGGGAATGGTCAGTAAATGACCATTCCCGACCGTCAAGGTCGCTGGGAGGGGGGCCGAGCGAGTGTTGCCTGCATTGTGCAGTTGCGTGTGATAGTGTACGACAGTTCATGCAATGTGTTTTGACAAGGCGAGAGCAGGGGAGTAGGCGAGACTCGAGAGCAGCTGGAGCAGCAAGATTTTTTTTTTTTGTAGAAGTTTATTACGTACGCTGATTTGGCTTGCACTAATTGGAGGACTCCAGGAGGAGGTAGGTATTCCGTTCGCTGACTTGGCTTCAAATGATTGATCTTTGGAACATTGGAACCCAACCCCTTGATTCTCTTATACACGATCTTGCACGCTATATCAATTTCTTCCTCTCCTCTCAAAAAGAGAGATATCAACTTCTAGCTCCGTTAAAAGTATCTGCATAACAGTAATAAGTGCAGCATATAGATAGTCACTGTATGGTTGCTTTGCATACAGAATCTCGACAGAAAAAGTTCTTAGAAAAATAAAATATCCAAAAAACTTCTCAGCATCACGTGTAGCTGAGGTGACTATAAAACGCAAATCTTTTAACAGCATTACTGGGTCCTTCAACAGCCCAAAGAGGACATCAGTTTGTATTGTTCTTTCATGTGCTTCATTAAGCACGATAACAGAATATGCTGAGAGCTGGCTATCCACAAGCTCTTCTCTCCAAAGTATTGTGTCTCAAGGCCCCTATAATCCTCAAACCTAATCCCGTAACAAACCTCTTCACCAAGCTTGCAATCAAATTCTTCAGCAACCCTTTTGGCTACGGACACTGCGGCCACTCTTTGAGGTTGTGTGCAACCAATCTTCCATTTTGTTGTGTACCCTGCTTCTACTAGGTACTGTGTAACTTGTGTTATTTTCCTTGGACCAGTTTCTCCAACACAACTAAAACCTGGTTCTCATGGACTACTCTTAACCAACTCATTTTTAGCTTGTAAATGGAAAGGCTTTGTCTTGCTACGGTATTGATAGCTTTGACCGCTGGCCAAATGTAGGTGCCTTACCAAATGCATTCTCTTCCACTCTGGCATGTCATGGGCACAGAGCCCTACTCCACAAAATTCTTGAGCGAGATGCTGCTCTCGTGTTTTTGGCATGGGATCTTCCCAAGGACGATTCCGAATCTTTGGAAGGGAATCAAGCATTGTCATTTGTTGTTGCTCTCCATATAAACCAGAGTCAGGCTGCAAATCGGCTCCCAGGAAAGCTCTCTATCACTGCTCCACCCCTGAAGCGTAAGCTCTGTGACAGGCCGGCCCTCCTGAATCACAATCATCCTACTAGCCGAGGACAGCTCAAAACGAAGTGCTGGCCCTGTGAGGGTGGACCAAGCAACAGCACCCCAAGTGTACTCACTAGCTGACGACAAGGCTGGCATCAGCCGTAGAATCCGAAGCCAAACCTGTTGCGCCGTGGGGCAGTCCCATAGACAATGTCTCTGTGACTCAGTTGAGTGGTCACCATAGTCACAAGAGACGCGTCTCGAGGAGTGGGGATGGGGGACAGGGCTCCAATGGATTTTTAGTGTGAAAAAGAGGGCGGGGCGGCAAGTGGGGACTGAAAAATGGGGACAGGAAGCCCAAAAATGGGTGTCCCCTTGTGACTATGGTGGTCACACACGGCACAGCCCGCCGGAAGGTCACTGTAGACCAACCAACTTCCCACTGCGGTAGCTCGATGAGCGACAAGCCATTGGAACATGGTGACTCTCCTCGGTTGTCTGCTGTCCCACAAGCGCTCCCAAAAGTCTGCCGAGAACTCAAGTGTGAAACCCTCCTCTACCAATGGCCTACTGCAACAGGGCGGGTCTCTCCGAGCAGCCAGAATGTGGTGCCCCAGACGTGCTGTGTACTGGAAGGGATCTCTGGGTGATCTCCTGACACAAAAGGGTCCTGCCAAAACCACTCCCAGGGTCCCACTGCACTCGTGACCAGGGTGACTCTCCCAGGCCCAGAGCCTCCAGAGTCCAATGTCCAATCTCTAGATTTATCGGGTCGGGATCAAGCATAGATATCCTCCCTCTGCTGCCCACAACTCGAAACTGATGAAAGCAACACTCTGCTACCTCAGGTGCCTCAGAAGCAACTCTGTGAAGTCGACCCTCACTGAACCTCAAAGAACATGCAAGGTCCTAAGTCGGGGCAGGCCCGTACTGTGACAAGAACCTCAAGGCGAGAAAAGGCCTCCATCCAGTTGGGAGCCACCGGCTCGAGAGGAGTGTGCCACTCTGCTTGAATAGCCTCGACGATGTCCTGACACGTGCTCTATACGCCCCTCATGCCACATAGCTAGGTGCTCTGACTCTCCTTAGAAAGTGCTTTAAACCAATCTCCAAGGGTGCGGCCAGGACTCTCTACCATGAGACTACCATGAGACATGGGGTTACTGCCAACCATGTGACCTCGCTGTGTACTAACCAAAGGGTTCCATGTAAGGGGCTGTCTCGAGCGCTCCTCTATGCATGTGGGCTGGTGCTGCTCAAGTCCCCCCTCAGATGCTCCCAAGACCAAAGCAAGCTGGCTCCAATGGCCTCTTGTCTGTGGAACTCTGCCTCCGATCCTATATAGCAAGAGCTCTTTCCAGGGCTCCTCCCTTGGAAGAAGACCCATGACAATGAGCTTCCCAAGGAGGCCTCTACTCTGTCGTGTTGGATCAATCATACCCAATCCCCCCTGAGAGCAAGGTAAGGTGATGACCTGCCATGAGATTTTGGCCCGAGCCGACTGCATGTCTCTCCCTGTCCACAAAAAGTTCCTGAGCAGCCTCTCTAACTGACTGATACAAGAACTTGAGAAGATCCAGCAAGATGTGGAGCTTCCGCCAAATGGCAAGGAGGAGGGGGGCAGTTTGTTGCTTTGGTGACAAGTCCAAGCCAACCTGGCAGCCCAAGTAGCGAACGAGTGTCCCTGGAGGGATCTTTGTGTGGTGGGTGTTGCCCCAACATACCTCGAAGACAATGCCAACCAAGCATGACTAGAGACTCCTGGAGGAAGCCACTTGGCCGATTATATGCCGATGGATCAGCTGTCACACTCACTCAAGCCTTTCTAGATGTATAGCCACAACAATCCATTTTGCTCCCTTAAATAAGCATAATGTCTGTAGACAACACCACCAGACAAAACGAGGTTTGCTTAATGGATTGATTGACAGAACTACATTTACCAAAATTACTC
Source organism: Adiantum capillus-veneris (assembly GCF_014529385.1). Classification (NCBI taxonomy): domain Eukaryota; kingdom Viridiplantae; phylum Streptophyta; class Polypodiopsida; order Polypodiales; family Pteridaceae; genus Adiantum; species Adiantum capillus-veneris. The sequence goes on along the minus strand of NC_140952.1, from coordinate 49,297,352 downwards.
AAATGCTAGAGCTCCCTTTCTATGATGTCATCCCATGGGATGCTCTAATTAGAGCCCGTGCTCAAAATGGGTAAGGCCGACAGGTTGACTATTTCAAACAAATGTGACACGACATCCTACTAGAGCAAGTCACCCCTATGCATACATCGGGACTCACCAAAAATACTCTTTAAACCAAAGAAAAAAAGGGAACACTTTAAACTTTCCCAGATTTTAGCTTAAATTTTGGAGTATTTGCTGGTATTTACACTAAAACTTGTATTCTCTCAATTTTCTTCAAGACATGCGCGGACTCTAGCCAGGATTCGGGTCTAAAAATACACTAAACCACTCTTTTATACGAACACCAATGAGCACCGCACCCTCAAAGCCTATGCTCTAGATTGAAGCCAAGACAAGGGAACCACCACGACAAGATTTTGAGGTACATAAATGATCTCATGGACACAGATGCTGTGTTCATCAAAGAGCGTCCTAGAGACGGCCCCTTGTCTCAAGGTCATGTGTGCTATAATTCGAGCCATTGCAAAGGGAAAAAAGTAAAGATCAGAATTCCAAGGGAGGGACTGTTGGAGCATCATATTTGGGCAGGTTGGAGCTGTACCATATTAGGCTGGTAAAAGACTATAAAACTGTCCTTTCTAGATCTGGGAAGAAATCCGTCACTCTTAGTATCATTTTACATCCTTCATTCTGCTCTTAAACCTTTCATCGGATAAAATTAACAAATTATGAATATCAAGCTTCTCTATGTCTCGAACAGTAGAAATTTTTGTTTACCACCTATAAATACTTTCAAAAAACTTTAATGGGTCTAGCCCGTAAATTGTTTTCTTAGATGAAGAATTTGGAACAAAAAGGAACAATTTTGTTATTTTGCTGGCCTAAATATGGATGTAATAAAGCTCCTCATATTGAGACAACGATTAATCTTCTGTTAAAGGACCAAAGTACCCATTGAAAGTCTGTTATGTGAGACTTATCTAAGTGACTTAACGAGAGAAGTGGGTTACAAATAATGCCAAAATGTAGAATAACTGCAAGCCAATCCTGAGTGAGGAAGGAGATTCCTCACCTTTGATGTTGGTGTGAGCTTATAAAGGTGTGCTGCTCAACTTGACGGTTGCATCTCCCTCTTGGCAGATGAAATCTTCAATTGCATTCAGTTTAAGCTGCACCGTCAGCGCAAGTTACATAAATTCGGACACTGAGTGTCCTTTCCACATAACAATGGCAACCTACTGGCGACCGTCAAGTGTCGGGAGGAGGGGGCTGCAGTGTGATCACTGAACATGCTACGTGGAGGGCATTTGAGGCTGCCTGCGTCGCCATCAACATTCCCAGCGCTGACATGGAGGCCATTGGCTCATTCACATGTCGTTATCACCCATTCCGAGAGCTGACTTGTCAGCAGCAGAGCTCGCGCTCAGCTATTCCGCTTGCTGCTGTGTCCCATGCACATGCCCGTAACTGTGGCTTGCAGATTCTGCTTGCTGATGTGTCGCATGCTCATGCTATTCCCCGTGCTGATACGTCACGCAGTGGTTGGCGGATGGTGGACTCACGTCTGCATGGAAGACTGAGGAATGCTCCCTGAAGGGAGGGCTGAGATTAACAGCCCCCCTACTCCCGAATGAGAAGACACGCATACAATCAAAGAGTGTAGTACGCGAGCCCCTTATGCTTGCGATTAACGCAGAAGGCTCAAGATTGGCAATTTGGCCATATGAAGAGAGACTTGAGAGATGAACGATTTGAGTGAGTATGTCCCCACAATTTTGTTTTCATTACTTTTGGTGGAATCTATGGAGATTTTTGCATCCCTTGGAGAAGAAAAAGGCCAGACAAGGCACGTGTGTGGCTGGGGAGAGAGAGAGAGAGACAATAATTCAGATTTTTTTGTGATGGTGATGTTTCCAGCATCGCGCAACTACTGTGGGCATCCCAGTGGCAGGTCGGGTGAGCATGGCGAACGGAAGTGGCGACGATTCATGCACAATGGAGGTCGCGACGAGGCGCACCAAGCTGAGCCAGGGAAAGGAGCCGGAGGCGTAGGGATGAGACAGGCTGGGTCCGAGTCTGCTGTGCGTTCGTCTGAAGGTGGGAGAGAGAGAGAGAGAGAGAGAGTGAGAGAGTTGTATGCTATCGAGAGAGAGAGAGAGAGAGAGAGAGAGAGAGAGAGGATGTCCTGTGGGTAGACGCAAGTTGGTAGCAATCTTTGTGGGAGCCCCTCGATGAGCAGAGAACGCCGGCTTGCGTCTGTGGAGAAGGAGGACAGCAGAAGGCGAAGATGAGCACAAGCTGGCAATCCAGAGAGCCATACGACAGTAGATAAAAACGGCTAGTGGTGGGAGAGGACAGCTCGTGCCAACGATCGCTTGGGTGATGTGGAGCTCAAAAAAGGTTAAGAAAAGGTTAAGGCAGATGGAATCTTGGTGATAAATTAATGAATGAAGTTCAAACGACCCAGTATGAGGGAGTAAGTTCAAAGACCATTAAGTAGAGACAGAATCACTATCGATGATTGTGTGAAACCATTAATAGTAAATGAACCATTACTACATGTATGCCAATGCCCAGTTGATTGATTCTTTGGGTCTGTTCACACGTTCTGCAGCAGCTGTGCACATTTTTTGAGAGGTGGAACATTTCCATGAGCATGGATGGCCCTTCATTTGATTGCTTTGAAATTTGTGCTCATGGGGTGAGGAGCCCAAATCCACCTAGATATATGAAACTCCAGAGTCCACGTTGAGAAGTAGGAACAAATGATAAAATCTCGAGGCCTGCCTAACATACAGGATAGATAAGCTAAACTCTTAGCCAATAGGGTACTCATGTGATGATGGGTGGTCCATTAAGTGAAATCACCAAAGATCCCATTAAGCAGGTTCCATTTGTGAGGTGAGAAAAGGAAGGCAGTGGTGGTGGCATGGTCGTGTAGAGTTCACCCCAGCTTTCTCTCCTAGTTTGTCTTGTTGCTTTAAAGTTGTCCCTCTCTTCCTCCATGTCTGCAGAGTGTTGGTGCAAAAGGGGATGGGGTATGAGAGGTTGATTTTGCAATGGATGCATTGATGCCTTTGCCCAAGTTCATTTTTAAGTAAGGGTTACGTGTTGACACATCATTGGAAGCATCCTTAGTTTCAATGTGTACTAACCACGGGAAAACTGTTCATGAGAATGGATTTGGGATCTACAAACAAACAAGATAACAAAAAAGCAAGAATTTTTTAAGTGGCAGCGCATATGGAGGCGCCAATGGCCCACGCTCCCCTGGCGGAGACGCCGCCTTGCAGCCTCTTTGCCTGTGCAAACCCACACCACCGATTTTCTGTCACTGCACACATCCAGCGACTGTCACAGACAGACAATACATGTGGCCACGACATGCTATACAAACCTCTACATGCTAACCTACCTAGTCGTTTGGTGAAATTGCACAGAGCTCTACAAGCTCCGCACTGTCAGTAGCAACTTCAACGTCGAGTGCAGATAATTGCATGCAGTGGAAGGTCTGCATTTTATTCACGATCATAGACAGATTCATTTTATTGACGAGTACAATGAATCCCTTGATTCTATTCTACTGGATTACTGAGGAGATGCACACAAGGAGTTTTGTCAACTTTCTCACTTTAAGTTCTCACTTTGGACTTTTATCTAACCGTCAAGGTCGTTGGTCGGGGGGCACTGCATCCTCGCCGTTGATCTGGATTGCATTACTGCGCAGAATAAACCTGCAGAGCCGCTCGATGCATGACAGGTCAACGATCAGAGAGAAATTGACAGTTTGCAACCAATCAACGGTCTCCAACTCAGCCACCAGAATGCGATCTCATCATTGCCAATCATTGCATGCCACGTCCGCAGTCGGAATCGATAATGCCATAATTATTCCCCCCCATGCAGACAAGAACTTTTGACCCAGCACCACCAGGAACTAGGAAAGTGGTGGTTCCAAAGGCATCTTTAACCATTGATCGAATCTACTATGTAGCAGAACCAGGTTTTGCTAGGCAAAATGTCTATAATCCCAAGCTTGGGTTAGTTTCACTTGTCATCAGGCCCATTTCTCAAGCGTCTGGAAAGCAAAGCGTGGGGCGAGCAAGCAGATGGGACCAGGCAAGTGCTATCGCTTTGTACACGGAGAGCACATGTAGGAATGAAATGTTACCAACAATTGTGCCTGAAATCCAGAGAATAAATTTGGATTTGGAAATACAACTATGTAGTTAAAGGCTCAGGGCATTAATGATTTATTGGCCTTTGGTTTTACGGATCCACCGCCGCCACAGGCTCTAATATCAGCCATGGAACAGCTCTATAGTTTAGGAGCCTTGGATGAGGAATGGCTTTCGACAAAGTTGGGAATGAAGATGGCTAAGTTTCCTTTGGAAACACCCTTATCAAAAATCCTACTTGCCAACATGGACCTTGGTTGCAGTGGTTAAAAAATCATCATTGCCTTGCCATGTTATCTGCACAGAACATTTTTTAAAGGCCTCGAGAGAAACAGCCAAAGGCTGACCAAGAAAGAGGAAAACAAATCCAGCCAGAGGGGGACCATTTGACTCTTTTAGCTGTTTACAAGGCATAGAAAGCTCAGATTTTGTGTGAAAACGTGACTCTTTCTCTCTTGATGTTGCTCACCATCATGCTACGTGAGCATTTCAGTGCTGCCATCATGCCAATTTTTAAAGTCAAGAACAACTCTATGTTAGGCTGAGCATGTGTATTGAAAAGCCGACAGAGAGCGAGGGAACCCAAAAAGCAACCGTCTTTCGCTAGTTGATCAATGCTCCTGACGCACAACAAAACACATCCAGAGCCTGCTCACACTTGTGCAAATTGGCCTCACAGCCCTCCAAAAACAAGCCTGAGTCATCAACAAACTTAGTGTCGAGAAGCTCCACTCCCCAAATGGGTAGCTGTAGGCTCCGCAAACCAACCTCCTATGAGGCCACATCGCCTCTGCATAGAAAAGAAACAGGAAGGGGGCAAGAGGGCAGCCCTGCCGTACTGAGCGTGTAAGCATAAAGCGTTCCCCTCGACCTCCTGCTAACAAAACCTGACTGTGAGCACATCTGTAGAGAACAGACACCCCTCTGATCCCTGCATCTGAGAAACCCATTCTACGCAAAGTGCCCTCCAAGAAGTCCCAATCAGCTCTGTCGTAGGCCTTCTCAAAGTCGAGGAGGAGCACCACAAGATCCTCTCCTCGTAGGCGGGCAAGGGCAATCGCCTCCCAAAAGGTGAAGATGTTGTCAAGGATACTACGCTCCTTGACAAAGCCCGTTTGAGTCTCAGGTATGAGGCTCTCAAGTAGTGGCTGAATTCTCAAACTCAGAGCCTTTGCAAGAATTTTGTAGGCTGAGTTGAGAATGGTGATGGGTCGCCATGGCCACTCTAACAGCAACGTCCCCTTGAGTATCGAAACTCTCAGTCCATAGCGTAGCCACCTGCTCTCTGAGTTCTGTATCTAGCAAGATCCTCTCAAGAATGCGTAGCATGACACTGCCACTCCGCTGTCTGCCAGCTAGAGTAAGGATCACTGGCACGTGGTCTGAGAAGGTAGTCCCTGCCAAAATGCAAATTGAACCTAGGTCACAAAGTGCTCACTAGCATATGCCATAGAAGCGATCTATCTTGGATAGATTCACTCTGCCTACTCTGCGGTCGGATCTGGAAAAGGAGAGGCTGTGTGAGGGCCGTGCAAAGCTAGCATGTTGCCAAACATCCGAGGTCCTCAAGGTCATACATAGCCGTTCCCAAGCAGCCAACTCAGTCCCATGTACAATAGCATGCCGAACATCCGAGGTCCTCAAGGTCATACATAGCCATTCCTAAGCAACCAACTCAGTCTCATGTACAGTACCATGACTACCCCCAACCCTGTCTGAGGGGTCCTCAAGCATGTTTAAATCCTCCCCAATGCACCACTACTCTGCATGGGGTAGGGATTCCACCAAATATGACCAAAACTCAACCCGTGCACTCACATGGTGGGCACATAAATGTTCAGAAAGCCCACAAGGCAGCCATGTAGCTGCATAGTGACCCACTGGGCCTTGCTTGGCACACTAATGCCTCTGCCCACAACGGCCTGTTGCCATGAATCTGCATTAGTCATACATACACCTCCCTGAATGCCACCAGGCCCAAAAGCAATTGACCACGCAAAATTTGTCCACAACGCTTGATACGGTTCTCACACAAATGATGCTCCTAGCCTCCTCGAGCATAAGCATATTAATCGCTCCACTCACAAGGCATCTCTGGAGCTTCTGTCTGAGTCGACCTCTCTGGTGTACAAATTGAGGTCCCCCTAACCCCGACACATTCCATGAGACTATCCTCATGGGGTCAGTGAGAGAAGCCCGATGCTGCCATCGCGATTCGCAACTAGTCTCTCAATTTTCGAGGTTGGCTTGGATGGGGAGTAATTTGCATCCGAGAGTGACCTCAAGAAAGTCGTGTTTGGAGTGTCTGTCGGGCCGGGCGTGCAGTCCGTAGAGTTACGTCCTCTGTCTAGAAGTCGTCATGAATATATATATAGCAGGGTGCTCTGTGTGTCGGCAAAAAAGTGTACCACAATGTGCCTACATACTGCTGTATCTGGTGGTGTCACAGAGAACTTGGCCAATGGCTACAGAGTCTGTATCAAATCTGTCACCCCCAAGTCTCCCGTGTGGTGAGAGAACTCGAGAGCCTGAACCTGAAGCTAGTCTATCACTGTATCCATAGTCCACTCAGGCTGATCCTTGCTACACAATGGGAAGGTGTATGGTGCAGCAGAAGTGAATGTTGAACTTTGCTCAAGATGAGTGCTCCGAACTGTGCTCAAGGGTTCCTTTTACTTACGCAAGGGAGAGCCTTCCGTTCCTTTAGTGAGAGAGTGCAATGGACACAAACAAAATGGTGAACACTGTGAATGGAGGTGCTGAGACTGAGAGATAGAGAGAGAAGAATACGACACCAGAATGTTGTCAAACCCTCCTCCGAAGGCCCCACTCTCTGTGGCGAGAGCGGTCTACTTATGATTGCACAAATCTCTACAATGCTTGGACTTGCCGACGATATCAACGATGATGAGGACGGCGACGAGACGGGCTGAAATCTGAAAATGCTAAGGGCTGAAATCTGCAAATCTTTATCTGCTGAATTCCGACTCTATGTCGGTGACGATGTCGATGGTGAGGATGCGACGACTACACGCTGAAAACGCAGATGCTGAAATCTGCGTTTTCCGGGCTGAATCTGCAAACTTCGCGGGATCTGACCGTGCGGCGAGGATCTGCTACGGGAAGGTGAGATCTGCGAGGTTCGGGGGTTCTACTGCGGGTACTGACTGCTGAAAACTGAAAACGTTGATACTAACTGAGGTCTTGTCACGAAGATCTGCAAAAACGTTGATGGTCTCAGGCTGATGCAAAAACGCTAGGGCTGAAAACTGCTATCTGCTGTGGAATCTGCTAACGCTAGGAAATCTGATGTCTTCTGTTGTCGCCGGGGCTGATATGTTGTGCAAAAACGCTAGCTTCTCAGATGGGCTGAAAACGCTAGGTCTGTTGCGAGGGTTGGTCTTGCTGAGAAGTTGCCTGTTGAGCAAGTGCTCCTGCTGCCTCTTCTGCTAGAAAGTGCTAGCGCTAGGTTTCTATATATACAAACTTATGAAATTTGCCCTACTTAGTTTCCAACAAAAGTCACTTAATAAATAAGTGAAAAATGTCAAAAAATAGGGAAAATTGGTTTAATGCACTGGAAAATGCTCCTGATGGATTCTGATGGTAATGCTGATGATCATGCCGTGTGCAACCAGAGGATATGCATCTACTCTAAGTGCCTGGGCATGCACGGTCTGCGAACAGACTCACAAAAGTGTCAGAACACTTCCTAAGCTAGACTGACTAGACTGATTGAACCCTTGTCATGCTGTAGCTTGTCCACAGACACATAGGGTTGGATGTGTCACGTGACATCTCCTCCTTTTCAAAGTGAGGTATTGGTACCGAACTGTATGGCATCGAGGGAGATCGCCAACAGGGTCTGGAATCCTGGAAAGGACTCTTCGCCGGCCCACGCTGATGTGTGGGTCGTGCGATACTTGAACTTCATAAAGGTCTAGAACGCTTGCTTCTTTGGGCCGCGCTGAAAGCGACACAAAGTCTTCGAGTCTCCATCAATGCTTCCACTTCTTCTATGGACGTAGGTGCCAACAACCTGTAGGCCCCAAAAACTGGCGCCCCTTTCGGTATTTCTTTATTCCTTTAGAGGGTAAAGTCACAAAACTAGAGTCCTGGGAATCTTCACCTGTATCCAACTAGATCACACCTGTTCTGGCAAAATTTCGGCAGCATAACGACCCCAAAACTTGCCCTGAACAAACCCCCCTGCTAGAACTCGCTTCCAAAGACATAAACCCTCAGTTTTCAGCCCAAAACAACAATTACAGCTCATTGTATTTATTGGTTTTTACCTTGTTTTTAGCCCTAAACAGTCTCGGAACTGTCCTCTAACAGTGGAGCAGTGTTCCCAATGCATCTGACATCCATACGGCTGCAAAACAGGCCAAAAACAGCGCATAACCAGCGCTGAAAATGCACCTGTAAGGTGAGATTATCACCCTCATCGGTGCCTACTTTTGGAGTAGCAGTTAGCTACTCCTGTTCCTGCTCAAAGAGGCTCTTGCCTCGGCACAGAAGCATAAGACCACACAACTGTACATAGGTCAATTGAAGAGCCCTCTTGTGGGGCATCATGTTACTGCACGCAAGGGAGAGAGAGAGAGCAATGTAGAGTGTGCAGGACATCACTTCTTGCACTACACTGTACATGAGAGGGAAAGCTTGCACATAATAGCTCTTAACCTGTGACTAGAAATGGAAAAATGCGTCCCCTTCTGATTTCTACTCGCCCCCCCTTCACATTTTTGGTAAATTGGCCAAAAAGTGCCACTTGGCACTCATGCATACAATTTCCCCACATTGGGCTTCCCGCTTAAAAATCTCTCAATTGGTGCATCAGCTGACTTTGCAGCAGAGTAATAAAATGTTTCCCTTGTCATTTTGAAGCTAGTGACGCGAACAGATGTCGTGGCCCAAAATGCCAATTTCCTAAATTTTAGGAGATGCTTCCATTGGACTCTCACAGGTCATCTGACCATCTTTCACCACTGGGACCATATCTAAAAATGCAATGTAGCACAGTTCTCAGGTGTTTTTCTCTGGGTGACCCCACCTTGGCATTGTGCCTCATTTGAGTTAGTTTCCTAGTATCCACCAACTTATTAAGTGCAGCGAGGGGACCTAAATGACTTTGAACTGAGCCTAGACCCTTTGCTACTCGAATTCCAATGCAGACCAACTTCCCGTTTGTGGGTGAAAGTACCGTTTCACACTGGCCATACAATGTCCGGTCATTTGCAACTTCAAAAAGAGGGTCTCAAAAATTAAACAAAAGTCAAGGGAAAGAAACCAACAACTAAGGTTAGCAGTTGCCACGTCCTCGTGATAACAAGCTTTCAAGATAGTATTTGCACGTAGTTATATGACTTCTCTCTTTGAAATCCGGATCTTAGCAGAATGAGGCAACTTGAAAATGCTTGCCACAAAGACCATGGACGACTATAACCAAGGGTTTCTCGACGTGTTGTCACAAAGTGATGGCGTGGCAGACAGCAGAAATCCTAATATCTGGCTGAAACCCTAAAATTATTGCAAACCCTAAAATCTGCTAGAAATCCTAATTTGCAAGAAACCCTAATTTCCGACTGAAACCCTAATTCAGTAAACCCTAATTCCTGCCGGGGGTGCCACGTGGCAGCAGCAATACGGATCCCGCATTTTGCGGCGGGATTTGCGCTGGCAGCTTTTGTTGCTTTTTCTACACAAACAGCAAGAGAAAGATAGAGAGAAAAAGTCTTTTGCTTTCTTTTGGGACTCTCAGAGAGAGAGAGAAAGAGCAGATGCTTTTGCTTTCAGGGCTTTTGATTTTGAAGCTTTTGGGGCTCTGCTTTTGGGCATCCCTTGTAACCTTTAAATAAGTGGTGAGGGCTTCACTTCTCAGAGCATCTGGACGCAGATTCTGAGAGTGAAACCCTAGCCACTCTCTTGTACTTTGATCTGATTAATATAAAAAGAAATACCGAAAGGGGCGCCAGTCTTTGGGGCCAATATCTCTAGGCACGGAACTCCGCCGCGCCAGTGCAAATCTATTGTGATCTGTGAATTGTTTTGAAGTGGTTATTTGGTGCTGTCGCGATTGATTCTTGACTTGGAGTGTCCAAGTCTGTTACAGTGGTATCAGAGCACAGCCGATTTCTCTTCTATGGGAAATCCGATCCCCAATTTTTTTTTCTGCGGCACCTATGGCTTCATGCAAGGATCAGTCGACTCCCTCTTCATTTGGAGATGCGAGCAGGGATCACAACGAAGATTCCGGTAGAGAGTATGGCCCGCCTCGGCCTACTCAGGCGGAGCGGCGAGAGATGGAGCGTCGCCAGTTGATCGGCGATGCAACGAAGATGATGCTCAATTTTGCGAAGGACCCAAAATTTGCAAAATATATGAGCGAGACTTCTTCTCAAGAAGTGCATGAGCAGTGGCAGAAAACCACTACACCCACTCTCAAGAAACCTTCTGCTCACAAGAAATATTTAGAGGAGGAATTAGAAGAGGTGGTTGATGCTCGGATTGCTAAGCTTTTTGACGCGCAAAAGAAAGCACGGCAAAAAGCAGAAGAAAAGCACTGACTTCCCGGGATATTTGGGTCGTCATTCGACTTTTGACAAGGTAAAGAAACGGAAGAAGCGTGTTCGATTTGAAGGAGTACCCAGTTCTTCTTCTTCTTTTTCTTCTTCATCTCACAGTTCTTCTAGCTCTTTAGATTCGAGCGAAGAAGACAGAAAAGGTAAAAAGCGAAGCAAGAAACAAAGCTTCGGAAAGGGCAAGAAAAAGGCAAGGAAGGCTACATCTCGCCCAGAGACTGACAGTTCTACTGAGGATTCGTCTACAGACAGCTCAGATTCCGATGACGGAAACTTTTATGCGAACAAGAAGAATTTTTACAAAGCTAACCAGTATGGCTTTCTCGAAGATAAAAGCAAGAAAGTCCGAGAGTTTAAGGAAGGTGGCCACTCGATCAAGTTTGATACTTTTTCAGGATACTCAGATGCTTCGAAGGCTTTGTCTTTTATACAGCAGTTTGACATCGCTTTCGCGGGAGGACGCTATTCAAAGCACTCCAAGATTCAGAGAGCTGCCTCTTAAGGGGAATGCTCGTACTTGGTGGTCCACGCGTCTTTTAAACAAGACTGCGCCAGTTAAATGGCTGAAATTTAAGAAGCTTTTTATTTCTTCTTGGTTACAAGAATATGAACGAGATATACGAGCTGCTTGGAACCATCTTCGGATGACCAAGAAAGATACAATCAATGCTTACTGTGAAAGATTCTGGAGCTCTTTTCTACCCGCCTCTTCATTCAAGAAGATATCGTTCAGAGAACAGATTGAGCGGTTTACCTTGGGTCTACCTACGGAGATCCGAGATCACTGCTTGGAACAGAAGTCAGCTTCTATTCAGGAGTTGATGGGTCATGCGAAGCGGGGCTTTTCCATTCACTCTGGCAGTCTCACCTACCCCACAGATGAGGCCATGACACAACGAGCCGAACAGACTTCTGGGAATGAAAGTAGAAAGAAAAAGAGCAACCCGGAGAAAAAGGATGCATGGCCCAAGCTTACTCCTGAGGAGAGAGCTCGCTTCATCAGAGAGGGGAAGTGCTTTGGATGCGGGGAACATGGACATATCTCCGCAAAGTGCCCTAAAAAGGCACAAAAAGAACATAATGATAAAGACGACGACAGGCACGAGAGTTCGAGAGCAACTGAGGAACGTGGTAGAAAAGGCAGATAGAAAAGCATAACTGGTACCACATGGCGTGGGACCTGCACCGAATCTAATGAATGAAAGTACAAACTTTGCCACTTATGGGGCAAAGTGAAGGATCACGAAGCTCTTTTGAAGGAGCCAAGGCCAACTTCTTTTCACTTGGAATTGGCGGCTCGATTTGGAATTACGCCTGACAGACTGACGCCAGAGGCGGAGGTAGTTCGACTGGCACCCGGATGGGATGTTGCCATTACACCGAGCATTAGAAAACTTCGTTTGCAATGACAGGGGTGTTCAGGGCACGCGAGTGACGTTCTACTCAAGATCCCTTGGTACCACAAGAACTACACTGTGGTTGACTACCGGGCCGAGAAAGCGACTTTGATAAATGAAGGGCTAAGAGATTGTACTTGATGAACTTCAGTTTCTTACTCATTCTTTTGGGAGAGAACTGAGCGATGGATAAAGGTTGAATATGTTTTGACCTGATCAAAAGAATGCCAAGATTTTTCTCCACACTCGTGCCGATTGCTTTTCAGAGGGCATGAAGATCAAACCATTGATCTGATACCTGGAAGCATGCCAATGAACCGGCCACCTTACCGTGTGAGCCGAGTACAGAATGAAAAGATTATGAACCCAGTGAAAGACCTCTTGGAAAAGGGTCTTGTCCAGCATAGTACTTCACCGTATTGCTCTCCACTGTTGTTGGATTTGAAGAAAGACGGTGATAGCCGTTTTTCGGCTCTCCATAATTGCCATAGTAAGTTACTCCACCCTACCAAATTCACCCAAACGCTATGGCTATCCCTATCATTTCACTGTACATAGGCATGTGTGAGTTAGGGGGCTTTTCCCATATCTTCTTAAAAACCCTCAGCTAGCTAGTCACTGGGCTAGTTGAGCCAAAAAAATAAAAAAATAAAAAAATAAAAGTATATTATGGCCTCTTTGTGTGTAAATATTTCATTGTATATATGGCCTAAATATAGGGATTTTTTATAATTATTTTGGTATTTTATTTAAATATTTCTACTTAGGTGTGTGTTTTATTAAACCTATGTACACCTTCTTTCATTCTCTTACACCATAATTATATTTTTTGCCAATATGTACATACTCTAACCTCATATTTTTCCTTTATACAAATCACTCCCACATTTTCACCCTCACTCTCGTGAAAACAAAAAATTGATTTCTACTCATTGGTTACGTTTATTATTTTATTTACTTGCATACCTTTTCCTCTTTCACCCAAAATAATTCAAGGAGGGACCATATCATATGATTCCAATATCTTTCCATATCCATAACTCCTCCATATTTTTATTATTATTTTTACTCATTATTCTAACACCATGTGCTCATTGAGCTAAAGTCCATGAATAGTCCATACACTAGTCCCACCATGTATATATTTCTTTATTCACCAATAATCCTTCTCCATGCATGGGTCAAGGGCAACTTGGATGCATTGTACAAATTCAACAAAGGAGGGGGCCACTAAAAGACTTTTGCAGGCATAGAAACAGGCTTTTTGGTGAGAATTTTGGCACCTATCTCCACTCCGAATTTGGAGCGGTGGTCAAAAGAGAAAATGTAGCCCACGCTTTGAATAATCACCTCAAATTTTTTCATGATTTTTGGAGCTACCAGCGGTGAGCTATGATTTTTTGAGTGGACCCCAGTCTGCCCACTTTTCTCACAAGTAGCCCTTAGTCTTCTCTCACCCTTCCACACACCTACTCACTCTTACACATCCCTCCCTCTCCTTCCCTCACTCAAACCTGCAATTTCCATGGCTTCTCCCACCCTCTTCACCATTACCCTTCTCTCTCATCCCTATAGTTCTTTTATGAACCTCTACATACATACACCCTCTCCATGTCTCTCTCTATTGCTTCTATGTTACAATTTCATTTACCTCTCCTAAAAATATCTAAAATTCAGCATCTTAACCATGATAACTTCTGCAAATTGAGGATTTTTCATCAACAAATCCTCTTTTCATCGTGGTGGTCAACCGTGGCGGCGGCGTAAAGAAGCGAAGAAGAAGAAGAAGACCAGCGGTCATTTTTTCCACAATCTACACAAGGGTGAGTTCAAGCTTCTTCAAAGCTTCACCATCTCAATGATTCTCTTTTAATTCACCCCTCTTCCTTCATCAAATCAACTCATCCTACCCATTGTAAATGTATCACTAACAATTCTAGTGATTATTACCACTAACAACTAACTTCTCTTGTAAAAATGCACCCACACTATCAACATATGGAGTAGGCAACCGCACAAGTAAACCAAATTCATTCACTCCCATGGAAGTTTCTCTCCTTTCACCACATCAATAATTCTCTTACTTGAGCCCACATCCATGTGACTCAAGAGAAAAGAGAGATCCCATTATCATTTGAAATTCATAAAAATTCATAATCCTTGATCTTTCCTAATAAAATTGATTAGGCTTAATCCTAATCAAGGCTTCTAAAACCTATAAATAGAACCCATTCCTCCTTGTAAAAGACATCACTATACCATTGCACACTAGATTGAGCGTACCACACGCCAGCTCTATCTTGGTTGTAAAGAGAGAGTAAGCTTTCTATACACCATCACCTTGGTGCATAGAAAAGCTTGAGCTAGTTTGAGTGAGTGCGAGTAGAAGATATTCTTCCTACCATTGTTATATCTACCCCAACATCAATGAATTGGTAGTTTTGGGTGCAATTCATGTCCAAAGGCTCACGCTTCTCCTCCAATTTGGCTTGGCAAACTCATTCAGCTTCATAAGGTGACTTGTTTCATTGAAGGTTGTTGTTTTGTTTCTTGTGATTCATTGGTTATTGTTTGGCTACCATTGTAAGAGGGTGGATGGTGAGAGGGCTCTCATAACCCTAAGACAATGTGCTAGTGATGCTATAACCAAATCTTGTCACTTGATTCCGCAAGCTCTAAGTTCCTTCTTGTGCAAAATATAAAGTTGAAGCTAAGTTGTACACCATCTCTCTCTCTCTCTCTCTCTCTCTCTCTCTCTCTCTCTCTCTCTCTCTCTCTCTCTCGTGTTTTAGTGTGTGAGAGTGTTCCATTGGTGTTAGGGTTAGTGTAAATTCCTTGCTTGTTTGTGGGTTGCTCTAACGATTCTCCTCTTTTGCGTCCTAGTTCGCTCTTAAACTAGGTGGTGCCCCTTGTGTAGTTGGGATTTGGCTGTGGGTTTGTTGTTTTGGTTTGTGTTGTGTTGTGCCCCAGCCCCATTGAGCAGCACGGGAGCCTTGAAGGGTGTCTAGAGGTTGCTCTTCTTGTTGTCCGTCCCGGACCGCCTCAACGGATCTTAGAGAATGTGTATCGATTATAGCGCTCTCAACGAAATCACCATTAAGGACAGATTTCCGATTCCTCGGATCGATGATATACTCGACAGGTTACAGAGATCCTCGTGCTTTAGCAGGATTGACTTGAAGAGTGGATATCATCAGATCCGAATCACATCGGGAGACGTTTACAAGACAACCTTTCTGACAACTTTTGGGTTATTTGAGTTTTTGGTGATGTCTTTTGGCTTAACCAATGCTCCTGCGACATTTAACCGGATGATGGACATGATTTTTTGAGAGTACAGGCTATTTGTGGCACTTTCTTTGACGACATCATTGTTTTCTCCAAGAATGAGGAAGAACACAGAGATCATCTGCTTCAGGTATTTCAGACATTACGAGATCACAAGTTAGTGATTAATGCAAAGAAAAGTGAATTTTTCCTACCAGAGATACACTTTTTGGGACACATTGTGTCAGCAGCAGGAGTGAAAATGGATCCGGCCAAGATAGAGACTATCCATGATTGGCCCGAATTGAGGAATGTCCATGAAGTTAGAAGCTTCTTGGGACTGTGTTCATACTACAGGCGGTTCATACGAAAGTTTGCAGAGGTTGCTTCCCCTTTGCATATCTTGACACAGAAAGGAGTACCTTTCTTGTGGGGACCCACAGAGGTGACTGCTTTTCAAACATTGAAAGAGAAATTGACTACGGGACCTATTTTGACTTTGCCGGACTTGCAGAAGTCATTTGAAGTATATTGTGATGCTTATGGTCGTAGTCTAGGTGCGGTCTTGATGCAAGAAGGCCATGTCATAGCTTATGAGAGCCCTTTGTTCTCTAGGCCGGAGATGACATCACAGATCTATGAGAGAGAGCTTTTGGTGGTTATCCATGCTCTTACTCAATGGCGGCATTACCTACTCGGAGCAGATTTTACTGTCTTTACAGACCATCAGAGTTTGCGCTACTTCCTGTAACAGAAGCAGCTTTCGGAAAAGCAGATGCGGTGGGCGAACATCTTGTCATAGTTCCACTTCCACATTGTCCACGTGCAGGGACAAAAGAATGTGGTGGCAGATGCTTTGTCTCGGAAACCGTGGGTTTTGGCTATTTTTGCAATACATCATAGGATCTTCGAGGATATGGTCGATCAATATGCCACAGATACAGATTTTGCATATATTTTCACACGGATACGGGATGGGGAGACAATAGCTGGATACTAGTACCCTTCGGGAAGGCTACTTGATGAAAAAGACTATGTTGTGCGTTACACAGCCGTTGAGGGAAAAGGTTATGACTGAATGCCACTGTCCACCTTTTACGGGTAACCGCGGCATTGCTACCACCATGAAAGGGGTAGAGAGATACTTATTTTGGCCAAGACTCAAAAAGGATGTGGAAGAATTTGTGCGTAGTTGCTTGGTATGCCAGAAGGTCAGGTTTGACAAGCATAAGGCACAGGGATTGTTACAGCCTTTACCCATACCCACCCGCCCCTGGGAAAGTATAGCGATGGATTTCATTTTTGATCTCCCGAGAACACAGAGTGGTCACGATGGTATCTGAACTGTTATTGACAGATTTAGCAAATAGGCTCATTTCATTCCAGTGAAGAAAATAGTCAAGCCAGATCACTTAGCGAGACTGTTTGTGACCCAGATTTTTAGGTTACATGGCATGCCTGAGACAATTGTCTCCGACAGAGACCTCAGATTTACGAGTTTGTTTTGGAAGGCAATTTGGGAGGACATTGGCACACGGTTGCAGTTCTCGTCATCGTTCCACCCGCAGACTGACGGGCAATCCGAGATTGCCAATTCAGTGGCTCTAGTCTTATATCTCAGATCAGAAGACTCAATGGGAAAGATATTTACCTTTGGTGGAATTTGCCTACAATAACACGATTCACTCTTCGACGGGGAAGGCGCCATTTGAGATTGTTGAAGGTGCTGAGAAGGTTCCACCCTTCCTGAGCACGAAAGATAAGATCTTTGAAGCGGATGAATATACGCGAGATCTGGATACGGCTTTTGCCAACGTTCGCGAGACTTTGCAAAAGTCTCAAGAATGACAGAAAAAGGCAGCAGATTGCCATTGTCGCGACATGAAATTGAAGAAGGATGATTGGGTGCTCTTACGTTTTGAGAAGGCACGCCTCTGAAAGAAAAAGGGAAAGGAGAGGCTTTTTCCAAAGCTTAGTATGCGATACTACGGCCCTTTCCAGATTACTAAAAAGATAAATGATGTCTCCTTCCGATTGAAACTGCCAGATACTTGGAGTGTTCACAATGCATTTCATGTGAGTCTCTTGAAACCTTTTAAAGGTGATGTGCCTGATGATGGGGAGCTTGATGAGCAACCCGAAGTGGAAGAAAATGAGGAGATCCTTGTTCCTGAACAGATTTTGGCACATAAGGATACGAAGAATAAAGGTAAAGTCCGAAGGCGGTTCTTGGTTAAGTTCAAGAATTATCCTGCACTAGATGCGAAGTGGATGGAGGAGGAGGACCTAGCAGATACTCCTCAGATTGTGAAACTTTACCTCGATGCTTTTGGTTTAGCATAGTCTACTCCAAATGGAACCCAGAATTCAGCTTGGTCGGAGATCTGGTGCAGTGGGATGCACAAGTGGGGAGTCACTCCACTCCTTTGTCAACAGATGCCTTGATTTAGATACTAGAGCCACTGATGTCTCTTTGAGCTTCACGGATACTGAGAGCTGACAGTATTCTGATGTATGACTTTATGAAATGGAATTCTTGATAATGATACTGATTTGTTTCTTCACTTCTTTTGAGTGCAGGAACTGATAGACGAAATGACTACAGCATTTTGGTCTACTTGATCTCGAATAGACATGGTTGCAATAGGGGTTAGTCAATCGGACATCGATGACGTCCCGATTGGACCTAGATGTGATTGCTAGCTACATTGCCGATAAATCATGGTCTAAGATCCGAATGAATGTTGAATGTCCTGTGATGTCCTGTGATGTGACTGTCGATTTGGTACATGTGCTAGATGTGTGTTCCTAGTACGTAGGTACTAAGAGGCAGTGTCTGCTAAGACGGTTTGTGGCTTTTGTCGGTTTTGGAGGCGTAATCGTGGTCGATTACAATGCTTTCAAGAGGGGGGTATGTCACAAAGTGATGACGTGCAGTGTATTTTTTTTTGGCTAAAAATCGCCAATTTGGCGAATCTTGAAATTTTTGAGCTTTTTTTTTGCTCTCATTAGTGTAAACCTTAAGATGTTTTTCGCCAGACTTTGCTATAAGGTTTTGTATTTTGGGGTAGCTAGTCGCCAAAGATATGCCCACTAAAGAACTTGATGGTAGGCGAGATTAAGGGCCAAGTAGGTTTGATGAAAACACATCACATTATGACATGGGACCCAAAATATTAAAGCCTACATGTGGTTGTAAGATTTTGTTACATGGAATTTTAATGGGCTCCTATCATCATAATTACTTTTCTTCACTCTCCTAACTTTTCTATGATTGACCTATGCATGATTAACTAGATTCTATGTAGGAGAGATCTTCACACTTCCTCATTTAATTTTCATCTAGATTTCAAAGACCTTACCCTACTAAACAAGATGTTTTCTCCTAGCAAAACCCTAGTACAAATAAGGTGTGTTGTGACATTGATACTTATTTGAAAAGTCTAGGTGAATCACTTCTTTCTATTAAATAAAAATTTATAAGAGATGTTCCTTTTATCTTTACATGTGACATTGAAATAAATGACCACTTAAGGTCTAAATTAATTTTTTTGTTGAAAAGATGATAAATTTAATTTTAAAATATTTTGCTCGTCAAACTTATAAATTTAGATTCATTTTCTCGCCAAAAACACGAGTAATATTTCAAGGTCAGTGTCCAAAAATGTGATGATGTGGCGGACAATAGAAACCCTATTTCTGGCTGAAACCCTAAAATTCTTGCAAACCCTAAAATCTGCCAGAAACCCTAATTTCAGGCTGAAACCCTAATTCCTGCCGGGGGTGCCATGTGGCAGTAGCAGTACAGATTCCCGCGTTTTGCGACGGGATTTGCGCTGGCAGCTTTTGTTGCTTTTTCTACGCAAATAGCAAGAGAAAGAGAGAGAAAAAGTCTTTTGCTTTCTTTTGGGACTCTCAGAGAGAGAGAAAGAGCAGATGCTTTTGCTTTAAGGGCTTTTGATTTTGAAGCTTTTGGGGCTCTGCTTTTGGGCATCCCTTGTAACCTTTAAATAAGTGGTGAGGGCTTCACTTCTCAGAGCATTTGTACGTAGAGTCTGAGAGTGAAACCCTAGCCACTCTCTTGTACTTTGATCTGATTAATATTAAAAGAAATACCGAAAGGGGCACCAGTCTTTGGGGCCAATATCTCTAGGCACATAACTCCGCCGGGCCAGTGCAAATCTATTGTGATCTATGAATTGTTTTGAAGTGGTTATTTGGTGCTGTCGCGATTAATTCTTGACTTGGAGTGTCCAAGTCTGCTACACGTGTACCTGCCAGTGTCCATTAAGTTGATTCCCTTGGAGGCCTAGTGCGAGCGATACACCATTGGACAAATCTATTGTGATCTATGAATTGTTTTGAAGTGGTTATTTGGTGCTGTCGTGATTAATTCTTGACTTGGAGTGTCCAAGTCTGCTACACGTGTACCTGTCGGTGTCCATTAAGTTGATTCCCTTGGAGGCCCAGTGCGAGCGATACACCATTGGACTACCATCACCATTGCAGGAATATTGTCTTTCCAAGCAAGTCTCAACCATGCAAAGCTTATGGACCATGCCGCGGTCGGCTACAAGGTGATGAAGGGAAAGCTGGAGTTTACCACAAAAGAACCTCCGGCCACTAACCAAAACTCTCGGCAACAACGAACAAATTCTCGAGAGTCTCGTGAAAGTCAACCGCAAAGGCCTCGTTCGACGCCTCAACAACGAGATACCTTATCACAAGAAGGCCGATGCTTTGGATGCTTTCAAACAGGGCATAACCCTTCTGGTTGTCCCCATCGCACTTATAGACCAGCAGAGGCGAAGCCTGCATCGATGGTCGACAGAACCCCAGCGCCACCTCCGGTTAAGAGAGCTAGATCCGCTATTGGACTAGTCCCTTATATCTATGGCATACGCCTTGAAAGTACAAATGAATTGTGTCGAACATATGGCAAAGTCAACGGCTTAAAATCTTTTATTTCCATTGACCCTAGAGCAACAAAGAACATCCATCTAGAATTTGTACTTTCAATGGCATACGCGTTGAAAGTACAAATGAATTGTGTCGAGCATATGGCAAAGTCAATGGCTTGAAAGCCCTTATTTTCTTTGATCCCAGAGCAGCAGAGAACTTCATCCATCCGGAATTCTTGAAGCAGATGCACTTTGATTATGATGCAGAGGGTGGAGGAATTGAAGCCGAGCTAGCCACGGGGCAAACTTAGAAGGTGGTACCTCTCATTGGTGCTCTTCCAGTGACCATCCAAGGATATCGTGGAAAAGCCGATTTTCACATTTTGAAGTTGGGCAATTGTGACGTTCTCTTGGGCATGCCTTGGCATGGCAAGAACGACGTGACACTCCAGATCAGGAACCGTAAAATTATCGTGATACAGAAGGACAAGCTAGTCGTCCTCAAAGTTCGGATGTCCGAACAAGAACCTGAATGAATTTTCTAGTTGTTTTGTAGTTAGATACTTTTGAACTCTGTTTGAGGAAGTATTGTTTGAAATTTGTTTAAAATGGATGGTATCTGTTTTAAACCTGTCTTGGTGCCGATTTGAACTGTTTGACTTTGGTTTTAATACTGGTTTCATTGATTGGTGATTTTACTCCCAGGTGGAGTAGTGAGAAATGGTAGTCTGAACCTTGGAACGACGCAGACAAGATGTCTTGGGAGCGTTTCGTTGTATGCTGGAAAACCTCCAGACGACGCAGACGGGATGTCTGGGGAGCGTTTGGTTGTATTCTTGAACCTCCAAACGATGCAGGCTGCGATCTGGGGGGAATTTGGTTGTAAAAGGCCTCTATATGTCACGGCAAGGACCTTTTTAATACGGGAGGAGTGATGAGGGAGTCGTTGAACAGGTTATTTGCGCGGGGAGTGCTCGTCGGCGACTTTATGTTTCTATGTCTTGTAACATGCATATGTGAGCATTTGTGTTGCATTGTGATGTGCCAACCACTGAATATTCCTTATTGGATGAGATACTTCTGGGAAACCAATGACCCAGAATATCAAGAGTTCTGATATGGAATGAGACTTCTTATTGGATGAGATACTTCTGGGAAACCACCAACCCACCCAGGATATCAAGAGCTCCAATCTGGAATGAGACTCTTATTGGATGAGATTCTTGTGGGAAGCCAACGACCCAAGGAATCAAGAGCTCCGATTTGGAATGAGAAAATTGATTGTCCCTCAAATTGTCCCTCGGAAATTGTTGAGCTAACTTACCTTGTTTTGCAGATATGTTGTAATCGCGGGCGATTACTTTCTTTCAAGAAGGGGGCATGTCACAAACTACTGATGTGTCAAGTCACTGAAGAACTAAGCCAACCTCCAGATCCCGGCCGAGGGGCCTAAACCCTAAGTGAAGAAGCAGCAGGAGAAGTTTTACCCACTTGCAAAGTCTTGCCGAGTGTCCTGTTTTTATAGAAGAGTTCCCACCAAATTATGAGACCCCGTCTGATGGGGCCCAGGGGACCTAAAGGTGTTAAAATAAAGCAGAACCGCGCGCACACACACACACACACACACACACACACTCACAATCTCTTGTGTGGCGAGCTAATGACGCGGCAGCTGTACGAACAGATTTTCGTAATTCACGTTGGTTGTGCTGACGTGGCAACAAGTACGGAATTCTGCATTTACGCTAGCTGTGCTGACATGGCACCTGTACGGATTTTTTCAAAACACGCTGGCAGCTTTTGGGCGCTAGTACTTTTGGGGCCAGATGATTTTGAGTTTGAATATTGCATGGCCTTCTTGATTAAGAATTGAACCAGTACAATTAGGTACATAATTAGGATTGGTGCATGGGTAAGAAGGTACTTAAGCTTTTCAAAAGCTTCCTTCTCTAACACAAATTTCCTTAACTCCACCGTCTCACGAGTTGCACAACCAGAATTTCTAGAAGGTATTGTTGCTGACTACTCCAAGAGATAGCATCAATACTGAGGGTAAAGGCATAGACTACCGGTATCTGGATCATTTTTCAACTCACAAATGTTCCACTCTCGAGGAAAGAGTCGGAAACTTGCCTCTCCGGTCACATGCCACATGCTAGAATCTCCAAAACTTTATGGGAAGTCCATAAAATATTCGAATTGCAAACCAGTGTTGAGCGTTCCTTTTATCACCTTCCCAGCTTGCTTGGTCAGTTCGTGGGGGATGATGCCCTCCAACTCATTGCTGCCGTTTCCGAGTGTGGGTGGAATTGTGCCTGACAACGAATTGTTTCCAAGGTGCAAAAAATTGATTCTTGGCATAACCCTCAACTCAAGTGGAATGTAACTTGTGAGACGGTGAACCTAGAGCTAGCTACTCTAGGCTTTTGCAGTTTGAGAGGGTGGGCATGTTGACGTGGCAGTTGTACGGACCTCCGCGTTTTGCACTAACATGCCATGTGGCAGGTTGTACGGATTTCCGTCGTTTGCGTTGGCTACTTTTAGGGCAGGTTTTGGACGAGATGCTTTTGGGATCAATGGCTTTTGAATTAAGTGCTTTTGGGGCTCTACTTTTGGGACATCTCTTTTAAGAATAAATTGAATCCTTGGGGCCTCACTTTGCAGGGCATCTGGACGCAGAGTCTGAGAGCAGAGTTTACTTGGGAGTTGTAACTTTGCTCAAGCATTAATATAAAAATAAATACCAAAAGGGGTGCCAGATTTTGGGGCCAATACCTCTGGGCACGGAACTAGCCGGGCCATGTCAGTTGTGAAGTATTTTAAGTGATTCTCTTGTTTGTCGTGTCAGATTCCCGACTTGTGGTGCCCAAGTCTATACCAACTCCGTTTGCATTGTCAGGGGTAATGGCAACATCCCGCCGTCCGGGTGTCGCTAGAACCGCCTCCGCCTATGGCCCAATTCTATCGAGCATAATTCCAAGTCGAGCCACCAATTTGGGTGAATTGAAGTTGGCCTTGGCTCCTCCGTCGAAGAAGATGAGGGATTCTTGATCTCGTACTTTGCCCCATGCGCGACAAAGTTTTGTGCTTTCATCCATCTGATCTGATCTGGGTGTGTCCCCATACAATTTGGTACCAATCCCGCTTCTAATTGTCTCTTCTGTGCCTTTTTGGGGCACCTTGCAGAGATGTGTCCTTGTTCTCCACAGGCAAAGCACTTCCCTTTCTTGAGGTATTCTGATTTCTGTTCCTCGGTCAGTCGGGGTCGTGCGTCCTTCTTTTTTTGAAACTTCCTTCTTCTTTTGTTATCATTTGTCGAATTCTGTCAGGTCCTTGGTGTCAAAACTTGATCAGTGGGGTAAGTCAGGTTACCCGAATACATAGCAAATCCTTGCTTAGCATATCCCATCAATTGTTGTATGGACTCGGACTTCTGCTGAAAGGCAGTACTCTCGGATTTCTTTGGGAACTCCACAACAAAGTCGCTCGATTTGCTGCTTAAAAGTGACTTTCTTAAAAGAAGAGGCAGGTAGAAAAGCATCCCAGAATCTCTCAATAAAATTATCATCAAGAACAGATTCCCTATCCCAAGGATCGATGATATTCTCGACAGACTACAGGGATCCTCGTGCTTTAGCAGAATTGATTTGAAGAGTGGATATCATCAGATCCGAATTCCTCCGGGGGATGTCTACAAGACAGCTTTCCGGACAACCTTTGGTTATGCCTTTTGGATTGACGAATGCTCCAACAACATTTAATCGAACGATGATCAATCTTTTGTGGGCACTTTTTTTGACAACATTATAGTTTTCTCCAAGAATGAAGCAGAGCACACACATCACCTGCTATAGGTCTTTCGAGCATTGCGGATGCATAGATTGGTTATCAACGTGAAAGAGAGTGAATTTTTCTTGCCCGAGATACATTTCTTGGGGCACATCATCTCAGCAGAACGAGTGCAAATGGACCCGGCCAAAATTGAGACTATTCGCGATTGGCCTGACCTAAAGAATGTTCATGAATTTTGAAGCTTTTTGGGCTTGTGCTCTTACTATCGGCGGTTCATTCGAAAGTTTGCAGAGATAGCTTCTCCTTTGCATTTACTGACTCAGAAAGGAGTCCCTTTTACGTGGGGACCGACAGAGGTTACCCCTTTTAGACCCTCACAAAGAAATTGACTGCTGGACTAGTGTTGTCTTTGCCAGACTTGCAAAAGCCATTCGAAGTTTATTGTGATGCTTGTGGTCATAGTCTGGGAGCAGTTTTGATGCAAGAAGGCCATGTCATTTCTTACGAGAGCAGGATGTTTTCACGTCCAGAGTTGGTAGCATAAATTTATGAAAAAGAGCTATTGGAAGTTATCCATGCTCTTACACAGTGGCAACACTATTTACTTGAAGCTGATTTCAGAGTCTTTACTGATCATCAGAGTTTACGCTACTTCTTGTTACAGAAGCATCTTTCGGAAAAGCAGATGCGATGGGCTAACATCCTGTCATGGTTTCACTTCCAGATTGTCTATGTTCAGGGACAAAAGAACTTAGTGGCAAATGCATTGTCTCGGAAGCCCTTGGTTTTGGCTATTTCCACGATACATCACCGAAGCTTCGAGGATATGGTTGACTAGTGCGCCACAGATTCTGACTTTACAGACTTTGAGGAAAAAGGTTTTGATAAAGTGCCATTGTCCACCTTTTACGGGCCACTGCGGCATAGATACCACCTTGAAGAGTGTGGAACGTTACTTCTATTGGCCGAGGCTCCAAAAGGATGTGGATGACTTTGTTCGCAATTGTTCAGTATGCCAAAAGGTTAAGTTTGACAGGCATAAGGCGTTGGGACTTCTACAGCCTTTATCCATTCCCTCCAGCCCTTGGGAAAGCATTGCTATGGATTTCATTTTGATCTTCCCAAGACTCGAAGTAGGCACGATGGCATTTTGGACACTGTTCATTGCACAAATTTTTCGGTTACATGCATGCCTGAGACGATAGTTTTGGACAGAGATCCCCGATCACGAGTTTGTTTTGGAGGGCAATTTGGGAGAACATTGGCACGCGGTTGCAGTTCTCTTCCTCATTCCACCCGCAGACATATGGGCGATCTAAGATAGCCAATTCAATGGTTTTGGATTTATTGAAATCTTACATTTCAGATCAGAAGACTCAATGGGAAAAGTACTTGCCTTTGGTGGAATTTGCCTACAATAACACAGTTCACTCCTCGACGGGAAAGGCGCCATTTGAGGTAATCGAAGGTGCTAAGAAATTCCCTCCATTTCTAAGCACCAAGGACAAGATTTTTGAAGCAGATCAGTACACGAGGGATTTTGACACTGCTTTTGCCAAGGTTCGCGAGGCTCTCGAAAAGTCTTAGGCACGGCATAAGAAGACAGCAGATAAACATCGACGCGACTTGAAGTTGAAGGAGGATGACTGGGTGCTACTACATTTTGAGAAGGCACGCCTAAGGAAACGAAAAGGAAAGGAGCGGCTTTTTCCAAAGCTCAGCAAGAGGTATTATGGCCCTTTCCAGATCCAAGAAAAGATAAATGATGTATCCTTCAGACTCAAGTTGCCAGACACTTGGAAAATTCACAATGCTTTCCTTGTGAGTCTCTTGAAACCTTTGAAGGGTGAGGTGCAAGTTGACAGGGAGCCTAATGAGCAACCTGAAGTGGAAGAGAGCGAGGAGATACTCGTCCTAGAACAGATACTGGCCCATAAAGAAAGGAAAGTGAAAGGGAAAGTGATTCGGCGGTTCTTAGTGAAATTCAAGAATAATCGGGCATTGGATGCGAAGTGGATGGAGGAGGAGGACCTAGCAAATAGTCCTCAGATTTTGGAACTTTACCTTGAGGCTTTCGGCTTAGCTACGCCTATTCCGAAAGACCCGCAGATCAACAGGGTTGAATCTGGTGCAGAAAGGACTGCACGAGAGGGGAGTCACTCCGCTCCTTTGTCACAGGTTACCTAGATGGAAGGGTCACTGATTTCCCTTTGGATTTCAGGGATACTGTTGTGCTGACAGTATTCTACTGAATGACCTTATGCATCAAGAAATTGGAAATGGGAATTCCCGAACTTGAATCTGATTGATGTGTACTCTCATATGTGATTTTGTTTAAGTGTAGGATTGAAAGAGGAAATGACTGCAGCATTTCGGTCTTGAGAATCTATAGACATGATCGCAATAAGAATTAGCTAATCCGACATCAGTGAGGTGCGGTGTGGATCTAGGTGTGATTGCTAAATACGTTACCAGGAATCATGGTCTTAGAATGAATTTTTATGTGATTTGATTTGAATATGATCTGACTGTGCACTGACTGAGTGATCTTTGTGCAAGTGCTAGATTTGTGTTGTCTAGTGCGTTGGTACTTAGAGTCAGTGTCTACTGAACTGGTTTATGGCCTTTGTCTGTTTTTGCAGGCGCAATCGAGGGCGATTACAATTCTTTTAAGAGGCGAGTATGTCACAAACTGATGACGTGGCATGTCCAAAGGGAAGAGACCTAAAGTGATAAGTTGTCCCAATTTATGGGTACCTGCCGAAGGACCTTGGGGACATTAGAATTAATAAAAGAGAGAGAGAGAGAGAGAGAGAGAGAGAGAGAGCGTTGGATGTATGGATCTTCGCAAATCACACTGATAGGTCGTACGGATTTCTAGATTCTGCATTTGCTATGCTGACGTGGTAGCAAACAGACTTCCGGATTTTGTGCTGGCTAAATTTAGCGCCAGCTTTTGGGAGCCATTGCTTTTGAGTTTGAAAGGTTTTCATGTAATTGCTTTTCCATGGCCAAGGGCCTTTAAATAAGACCCTGAGCCACTCTCTGGCTCAGAAGTGTTGACGAGCCTCCGAGCAGAGAGGACCTGCGGGCAATTGCACTTTTTTTTCCGAGAAAAAGATCCTTCTATTAGTTAATGAAACTGCCCATAGGGCTACAACTGCCTCTTCGAGAGAGGGCCCGCGGGCAACTATACTTTGCTCAAGCATTAATACAAAAAGAAATACCGAAAGGGGCGCCAGTCTTTGGGACCAATCTCTCTAGGCACGGGACTACGTCGGGTCGTGTCGGCTCAATAGAATTGTGATTTAAGTGTGAAATATTTTAAAGTGATTCCCTCTCGTGTATCATGCCAGATTCTCGACTTGGTGTGTCCAAGTCTGTTACAAATCCAGCTCGTTAAGCTGGTGTAGAGAATCCCCAACATCGGGTGGTATTGCGCGTGTGTGATTGTTTTTGGAGACGGAGAGCACCTCTAGGCTTACTAGCTGGTTGAGGATGGTGGTAATATTTCCAATGAAGGAGTTCAAGGAGGTGTTGATATGGCGCAAGCTTCGGCAGCAGCTGAGGGATGTGGGAATTGGGCTTGTTAAATTTTAAGAGAGATCTAAAAAAGTTAGGTTTGAGCAACTACTGGCTATGGAAATTGCTACCAGCTATGACAGTTGTGAGGTTCGAGGTAGATAATGAGAAGGCTTCAAAAGGTATTTTGCTAGAAAGAAGATTAAAGGAAATGTTAAGATGTTTAAGTGTCGTGCATTGGCCGATACCCATCGGGAGGTTGCTTGAAAGGCTCTTGTTTAAGACGTCAAGCCAGTGGCATCGAGCGGGAGTGGTCCGTCAAGGGAATTGCGATAAAGGTTGAGGTGGGTGAGGGTCTTGTAGTTTTGAAAGGAACTAAAGCTGGGGAAGTTGTCGGAAAGGTGGTTGGAGGAGAGGTCAAGGATGGAGAGCCGGGCGTTGCTGGCAAAAGCAATGACCTTTAGCTTAACAATACCAAAGAAGGCATTGCCAGCGAGGTGCAACTCGTAAAACTGGTCCAAAGCAGCAAGCTCCTCGAGGGGGAAGTGGCGCTACCCATCTGAGATGGAACGGAGAGCTATTCTCGAAGATGTGGTGAAAGACTTAGGTTCGAGTGTAATAGCCAAATAAAAATAGTTTTTCAGTGATCAATTATTGTCTTTATCAACAATTCTTTAGGCCTACCTGTTGATTCCATATGTGAAAGAGTCAATAGAATGTAACGGCAAATACTGCTCTTATTCAAAGCCAATTTTGAAACTACGTTAGCACACAAGACCAAGATCACAAAAAAACCAATACGCACAGAAGTAAAGGAATTTATGGGTCATTCCACATATCGTAAGTTCGGAAACTATCTCTTTTGGGCTTGTGCTTGCACCACTTGCGTTAATTAGGAGCTCTGATTGCAATAATTGTTGTTTGTTTACGTGTGGCATTGTTCCTTATCATTGCGGGTATGGTTGGGTGTTTCCATCATTTGACTGAAAAGCAATAGCATATGAAGGATCTGGTACATGACAATTCCATGGACAACCTACCCATCAATACCTCAAGGAGCATATCCCACAGATCTTTGGCAAAAGAACCACTCAACAGTATGCGATTCAGTTCCCTTGTTAAAAATAATATCTTTGATCTTGGTAGGGGGCAAGCACGAGTGAGACACATGAATTGACCCATTTCCTGTCTATCTTCAGCGTAATAGTTTAGATGTGTTTGTTGTCGCATTCAAGTTCTGACTATCTATGTGATAGTGATATGTATAAGAATGAGATCAACAGTTGTGCAGATAATGGTAGTAAAAGGAAATACCATATTCAAGTTTCCCCATCATCTGTTACATGATCGGTTGAGAATCTCAATTGTACTCTTGTATTTGCTCATAATTGCTCAAATGTAGAAGATTATGCCTCGTTGTTTGGCAATGAGAAGGCTCTC
Organism: Adiantum capillus-veneris; assembly: GCF_014529385.1. Taxonomy (NCBI): domain Eukaryota; kingdom Viridiplantae; phylum Streptophyta; class Polypodiopsida; order Polypodiales; family Pteridaceae; genus Adiantum; species Adiantum capillus-veneris. The sequence continues at coordinate 49,268,268 of NC_140952.1, read as the reverse complement.
TATGATAATGAAGCCATGATTACACACAAACTACATGCGCACTGATGGGTCCAGATTCAGATGATGGAGAGCTAAGGGAGGTTATGAATCATAAGATAAAACAGGCTCGGCTCTTGGGGAGAGCTTCTTAATGGTTTTCTCCATTATAGACAAAGAGGTCTTTATCTGCATGATTCAACAGCTCCACAAGAAACCAAGATGGAGAAAAGTGCAGTAACAACTTCAGAGCACGGTTCTCTTTCCCTTGAGCATTTGTTAGGAGCATTGAATCTTGACAGTCATGTAAAGAATCTATTACATGTGTTGCCGCGTTATTTGAAGAAAAGATGGAGGTTCCGGAGCTAGTGAGAGGCGGAAGCGCAAAACAGACTGGTGGCCTCTACACCAAGACTATGCACAATAGCCTCATCATGGGAGGTAGACAATAGGGGCTCCACCTAGCTTGGAAAGCGGCTAGGACGCATGGTATGGGGGTTGGTACGTAGCACAAGGAAGATGTAAGAGAAGGAGAGAGAGAGAGAGAGGGAGAGGAAGAGATCATTAGAGCTTCATTAATATAGGCTTCATAAACACCATACAAACATTCACAAGGAGAATTGCACATAATCCACATTTCACAAACTCATATGTGCATGGTAACTCAAACCTCTTGGCCATTAAGAAACCAAAACGAATAACCATAGCCAATACCATGCCATAGTAGATTCTAAAACTATGTGTGCGTAGAGGTGCATACACAAGGATGTACATATAAGAGCGTGAGTGCTAAAGCTTGGTTGTGTGTCGGTTTACAAAAAAGAAGGCCTCCTTTTATAAGCCAAGAGAGTGATGAGGGAAGAGATTATGAGCAAGAGGAGTTATTACAAAGTAACCTCAGTTATGGCATCCCACCAATGAGAGAGCTCCGTGTGCCCTACTTAATGGCCAATTTCCTCCTAATCGTCTTCATCATGGCAAACTTTGTCTCCATGACTTCTTCCATAGCTTGAGTCCAAGAGTTCCTTGTATAGTTGAGAGAATCTTGATAAAAGAAGAGAAAATCAAGCAATAATGGAGAGAAACCTATAAGAAATTATATGTGTGGAGTTGGATAACCATGACTTCTTCCCATGTGAACAGATAGGCTCCACCATTTCGGCCATATCTCCCAAACTGTAGCTCCAAAAACTTAAAAAAAATTAGAGGCAGAAAGATCAAGTCAACGCGTACAACTTTGCTGTCAAAAACTTTTTCCAATTTGGAATGGAACAAATAGAGAAAAATCCCATAAAAATATATGTTCGTCTTTTTCCTTCCAAAAGTCTTACAGGTGGTCCCCTCTTGACTCCATGTGCAAGCCTTGTGTCCACAAATGAATTATGCTTGAATTTGATAATATTTTGTGGACTCCAACTCCATAATTCATAAGATTCTCCTCCCTTTCACTAATGACTTTTATTCTTCACCTGAAGTGACCGTCAGGTAGTGACAGTCGGGTAGAATCAGCATCCAGTGAATTTTCTCTTTTTCATAGGGTTTGTTCTTACCTCTCCTTATTTTCAAGATCCAAACGTGTCAAAACCATAGTTATGTACAAAATATAAATATAGATTTAATGCATCAGGTCTCTCCTCCTCCGCGAAGCCTTGAAGCCTTGCCATCAGGTGCATACCAAGAGAGAGGTGGTCCAAAATTTGAAAAGCGGCCCTCATTAGCCCTCCCCTTGAAGTTAGAGGCATTTATGTCTCTAGCTTTGTACTTGATTGTTTTTCAGTTGAGGTGGAGGAGTCTCCCTCCTCAAGGATTTCCATCATAGGTGCTTGATCAAACCTCAAAAAGTACTGCTTCAGCCTCCATCCATTGGCACATGTTTTGTGGAGCCTACCATCTGCATCCATCAATCGATAACTGCCATTGTTGTAGCGCTTTCTAATGATGAATGGACCCTCCCATCTGGGTGAAAACTTCTCATCCTTCTTAGTGTCAAACTTGTTATCATACCTTACGACCAACATACCTTTCTTGAGACCTTTTGCCTTAAGCTCCTTGTTGAAGGTAAGTCGACGTTGCTCTGCTTGCGTTGCATAATAGCTGATAGCATCTTCTCTGTCTAGATGAAGCCTCTTTAGATCGAGAATGTGGTTGTGAAGGTGAGCATTAGGACATTCCATCTGCCTAGCTAGTACCATGAGACTAGCCAATTGTACTTCATTGGGTAAAATTGCCTCCTTACCATACACCAAGTGATATGGTGTGAACCCAAGGGATGTAAGAAATGTAATGCGATAAGCCCAAAGTGTAGCCATAAGATGCTTGTTCCAATCACTTTGTGATTGTTTACATGTTTAGTGATGATCTTGCAGATCATACCATTTGCCTTTTCCACCAAACCGTTCCATTGTGAGTAGTAGGGAGTTGAGTGTCATCGTGAGATACCCAGCTTCTCCATCAGCTCTCCTACTAGGTCTCTTCTAAAACTTGGTCCCTTGTTAGAAATTATTTCAAGAGGAGTGTCAAAACGGTAACAAATATTTTCAAATACAAACTTAGCCACTTCCTTAGCTGTAATCCAGGTGGTAGCAACTGCTTCAGCCCACCTGGTCATGTAGTCCACACCCATGATGATATCCAATCTACCTGATTGGCTCCTTGGCAAAGGTCCAATGGCATCAATTCCCCATGTCTCAAATGGTCCATAAGATATTATAGGAGTATGTGGCTCATATGTGAACCTCCTATCCCCTGCCTTCTGACATCCTTGCATGTTTTACACCAGTGATGCACATCTCTCTGTAAACTAAGCCACACAAACCCGGCTTGTAGAACCTTCCTACTGGTGATGTCAAGTGCAAAGTGCCCTCCACAAACACCATCATGGCAACTTGAAATGATTTTGGTGATTTCTCTAGAGAGAGGTACACGCCTAAGAATTTGATCCCTACCCTTGCAGTAGAGGTCATCATTGATAAGGCGGTATTTTTTTGCCTTGCGTATAAGCCACTGCTTTCTCCTTTGTCAACATGTCCTCGTTATAGTGCCAAATGCTTAGACCTATCATTACTCCTTATTGAAAGCCCCTATGCTGGAGGTTGCTTCAACTTGCCAAGGCGAATAGTCGACATTGTTATCCTTTAGTATGTTTTCAACTTTTTGTTTCCCTGCCCACAACATCTATAGTAGCCCGAGGGCCATGGTACTTGCCTCTTGATCTTTGTCATTTCTAACAATAAGGATCCCTTAACCAAAACCAAAAAGAGGAAAGATTTTAAGAATCACTCCTTCTGCAAAAGAGTGAATCCTAAATTTTCTAATACATAAACACTACCTTGTACCTTGACACAAATGATTGAGCTGTGTTCCAAGTATTGCCAACCGTTCTTCCTATTGTTTATCTGGTAGTTTCATTGTTTATCTAGTTGTAAAGCCTACCTTGCAGTCCTTGTCCTTGTTAATGACATTGAGACCCCCTCCCTATTTCACTATGTCATTTGTTGAAAATTCTTCGAGAACAACATGATCTATTGCCACTTTCAAGTGACCATACCGTCATTGTTAACCTTCTTTGCTTTCCACCAGCATTGTTTATAGTTTTTTGGCATTCATCTCTTTTGCAATCCCATCTTCTTAAACACCAATAGAGCAAATACTTCAAGGTCTGCTAGTGTCCATCTATTGCCACTTGTGCACCACCGTCAAGGACATTAGCTAGCATTATTGACCTTTTGTTATGAGTGGTCTCTTATTGGATTGCTAATGTATTGTTGGCCTTTTGGAAGCGCAAGCCAAGAAACAAACCATCTAAACCAGACAAAAGAGTCGATTATGCACTATTTTTTAGCATATGCCCTTCTTAGTGAGTGATTGTCTTGGTGGTGATGTACTTTTAGTTCTTTTTTCATGCAATCATGGGATTGATATTGTTAACCCTCATGGCTCACGGACACCCCATCACCTACGACGGACGTGTATTATGTATTTGGTAGAGTCAGGTACCGGGCTTGTCGGTCCAATAGGAAAAGGGTAAGAGTGATCGCCAATGAGAGGCGCACTCTAACTGGGACATTCAAGGGATTAGTTGGCTAAGCATGGGCGCCCAAGTGTGAATGGGGCAAGCCCATGTAAAAGTCATTCTAAACCTAAAATGTAGTATTCTCTCATTTGTGCAATGCAAGAAGAGTGCTCTTGCTCCATCTCCTTGTGTACTAGTGTGTGTGTGTGTGTACTTGAGAGAGAGAGTGTGTGTGTGTGTGTGTGTGATCGAGCATTGCGGCGGCACGACGGCGGTGAAGCGGTTGAGCGCGACGTAGTGGCGTCTCCTTCTTCTTCGCGGCGAGGAATCCTCCACGGCAGGAGCATAGAGTGGTGAGTGAGTGACACACCATTGCCCTCTTTTGAGCTTACTAGTTACGCTAGTTATGTGCTTGGAGCCGTCTGTGGCTCGCACACAGTGTTAGGCAAGTCCCTTGCTTCGACAGTGCGGCAAGGAGCGCACATTTTTGGCGCCGCTGCCGGGGAATCGCCCTTCACTAAGCCCAAGAGGCACTTTGTGCTTCTTCTATGAGTTGTTTGTAGTAGGAAAGAAGAGGAAGAGGAAGAGGAATGAGTTATTTTTCTGCAAGTTGTTAATTTCTGTATTATCTGCAAGTTCTGTGATTTCTGCATAATCTTGTGTTTTCTGTTTGCACACAGTCTTTGCACAATTGGTAGTCGTTAGCTTGTTCGCACTGAATGAGTAAGTAGGTAGACAGTTAGCAATTTCTGTTTGCACACAGTCTGTGAGCAGCCTTCACGGGCACTCACTGACACTTCTAGGGGATCAAAGACATATGAACCTACGCTCTGGACGAGTGTTAGAGCACGAGCATATTGGTAGTGCCTCCATTTACGCGGGCACCCATTATTCCTCCACCCTAGGTTCTGGACCTTCGGCCGGGACTCAAGGTAGCGCGACCCAAGATCCTCATATCGCGTGTAGTGATTCTTCCTCTGACTACGAAGTCATGGAGGGGTATCCTACACCAAACCTTGATAGTTCAAGTCAAGACATGCATGCCATGGGCCCACGGCCCGGGTCCAGCATGTTTAGCCGCTTAAAAGAGACCCTTAGTAGAGCTACTCGCTCCGAACATGCGGTTAATGAAAGAAATGAAGGGAGTGGGGAATTAAATTCGTCATTCCTGCCTAAAATAGACCCTATGCTTCTTGAGAGTGTGCATGTGAATGTTCCATCCACTGCACCTCTTGATCCTTTAGGACTATCTCCCTCTGAGGTTCTACTACCCGATGGTAGGAGTCTTACCAAGGTACAGGAGATCGAACGCTATATGCAAGCAACAAGGGAGAGGGAAATTGAGAACCTACGAAGGCTAGAACAAAGTCGAGCCCTGAAAGCAAAGGCTCCTATGACAACAATCATGCCAGCCGAGCAACCGAGTTCTCCTAAGGTAGCAGTCACGGAGGGGCAAGCGATGGGGAGCAATAATGCTTCCACTTCGAGGGAAACCTCCAGCACGTCAGGCCTAGATGGGATATTCTTAAACGAAAATTGGGAGTATGACCTACAAGCAGAAGCTTTAACTGGTCGGTACACAGGACACACCTATCATGTGGGTTGGTTAGATGTTCTACAATCCACATCGGGTGCTACTAGCATAGATGAGCAACAACAGAAAGTGTGTGATGTCCTCCATAGGATTCTTGAGTTAGAAAGATAGAACACAGGGATCAACATGCCTTCAACAAGCCTAATGAGATTCTTGGATACGAGAAAGGCCAACCAACCAACCCTATCACAAATGGAGACTCCCTCAGTGAGCCCCATTGATCCTCCATATGTTGTTTCGCCGGGAGCCTCAGTACAATCTGAGCCCACAAGTGGCAGCTTTACCTTCCCAGATCTAGCTCATCTTTCTCTTAATGACACTACGGCTACCATGCATATCCCAGTGGTGAGCATGACAAGAAGTACACCATGGAGTTTATTTGTTAATACTGCGCCGACGCCTAGTAGCACAGTGCCCCCAACTATACCTACATGTATGTATCAATCATGTGCACCTGTCGTACCTCAACTTCATGTAGCTCCTACACCTACGATTATTCCAAGAGCTTACAATTCACAATGGCATTATCCAAGCTCTTATACAAGTGGATCCATGCCATTTAATAATAACATGCCATATCAGGCACCCCCTATGCCTAGGGCCATGCCTGTAAACTTTGGACCACCGTCTGGTACACCACCATACGAAATATGGGACCCAAGAGCCGCGCGTATGCCAAGGCCAAGGCCAACTCCCATCTCACATGTGGTTCCAGGAGCACATACATCCATTATACCTCCTCAAATAGGAGATTTGGCAGCATTTGCTCAAACTATCGGTCGCTCTATTGCGGAAAACATGCGTAGTGCACCTGATAGAGAGCCTAGGAGCAAGGCAGTTCAAGTAGCTAAGCTGACACAGAAATTCAGTGGAGACGGAGATGCTAGAAAGCATATGGAAGTCTTTGAACATGTGTGCGATTCCTTGGAAGAGCACAATGAGCTACATAAGTGTAAGCTTTGAGTTTGACCCTAAGCGGAAAGACTGGAGATTGGTATAGAACCTTAAGAGTAGAAGAGAAAACGATCTACTCTACTCTTAGGAGATTGTTCTTGAAAGAGCACATACGAGAGGGAGTACTTTGGGGTGTAGCCTCTCAGCTCCAGAAAGCCCAACGAGAAGAAGGTGAATCCGTGAGAGACTTCATTAGTCGCCTAAAGAATTTCAATTCTCGATGCAATCCAAACGAGCAATTCAACAACAACCAATTTATCGATAGATTCATTAGGGGACTACGACATGAAAGTATCTATAATGGCCTAGTCATTAGAGGTATCACTACTTGGGAAGCAGTCACCATGAATGCAATCCAATTGGAGGATAATTTAATGATTGCAAGAGAAAGAGTGTCTGCCGAGCCGAAGTCTAGTAGCTCGCAAGTGTCAGGGCATGAGCCAATGAGGATAAAGCCAATCGTGAAAGAGCAAACGATATCTGAGATGACTTTGGCAGATCTCACCAAGGCCATCCAAGAAAGCCTTAGGGGTAATCGTGCTCCACAAAACACTCATATGTATCCAAGAAGGGAGCAACAATGGTGCTCAATTTGCTTGGGCCCACATACTACGAGTGAACGCCCTACTTTCAGAGTAAAGTTTAACGGGACTTGTAACGCGTGTGGTAGGTATGGCCATCAAGCAAAGGATTGCCTAATGCTTAAACGCATCATGGAAAATAGACCGCCTATAGCTTGGGCAGACTCACCTCGAGTTCCTGCATTGATGCCTACCCCACCCATGGAGCAACAGTTGCCATTACAGCACATGGTCCCTAGAACCCAAAATGTGGTCCAAACCACACCGTTTCCACCTCCAGTGCTAGGACCGCAACCCCCTCATCCAAGAGTTACACCTATGAACCAAATAGGTTGCGAGTCATCTAGTACTTATGTAGATTGCGAAGAGGACATAGACTCTAGTATCACCTATGGAGTCGACATGTTTGAGGAGTGTCCCATGTACTATATGGAAGACCATTGGGGACAAATCAAACCGGTATATCAAGCTACTGCGCTAGCAGCAAGAGGCCAAAACATTAATAGTTTTTCCAGGAGACCACCTCTTCGGTGCTACAAATGTGGTGGACCACATCGAGTAGCTGAGTGCCCCATTAGAATGCAAAAGAATGTTGCACTAATGCAAACAAGTCAAGGGAGTGCATTGGCAATGCCAATACTCACTTGTAATCGTTGTGGCATAGATCATTTGATCGCACAGTGTCCTAACAATCCAAACGCACCGAAAATCACACCATTGAACTTAATAGAGATTGTTGATGGGACACCACCAACTATAAACATAGCACCATTGAATGCACTCACACGGTCGATGCTCCAAAAGCAACATCCTCGAAGAGAGAGGTCCTGCATCCATTGGCCGAGCGAGAAAGAAGAAAACACGAAGAGAGAAATCCCTTAATGCTTCTAGCTCAAAACCTAGTTCAAAGACTAACATAGGGACAAGAGAGGATCCCGTGTATATGAATGACCCTGAGGATGACTCAGATTCGATAGAGACCACGGAGACCAAAACTGTTACTATAAAGGAAAAAGCCAGTGAGGAGGATCACGAGAGGGAATTATGACGAACACCAAAAGAGTATTCAAAGTTAAACCACCCAGTTGCGAACCCCCAAGATAAGCCACGAGAGACAAAAAATGAGGATTGCAAGAGAAATATTGTAACCTATCCAAACCCAACAGTGGAAATTGAACGAGTCCAACAACTGAGGGGTTTGGTGGAAGAAACTCAACGAAAATTAGAACCTGAACCCAAACATATCCAGATGTCGGACACAGTGTTTCCCACACAAGTTCAACCTCACAAGAACTACAGGCCGTTAGCTATACCCAGTATCATTCGGGAAGAGAGTGAGGGTAGGACATCTGAAAGTGGATACACACCTTTCCTACTAGAGAGAATGTTTGGTGAGGGAATGTCCGACCCCCTTGAGGAAGTGGAGATTCCATCTTCACCATTCTCTTGTCAGGGTCCTACGTCCCACAAGATGCCATTAAATGTTGCCAAGCTGATGGATTTCATGTCCTCAGAAATACGTACAACTATCATATCAAAGTTATACGGAGGTCCATAATTATTCCTAGCACTGCGAGCGTTTCTCAATGGATAATTACAGGCCGGATTACCACAGTTTGCACATATGAACAAACCTAACTCGATAATGAATGATGAGGAACATTTAGCACCACCATCTGACCTAGCGGGACATGAATCTGTAATTGAAATACCCGTTAACAAGTTGGGGCAATACTTTGAAGGTGATGAATCTAATGCTACTCTACCAATCACTACTAAAGGATTAACTGTAAAGGGGGTCCTTGACGGTGGTGCGGGAGTCAGCATGGTGACAAAGAGTTGTTGGGAGTCTATGGGGAGACCTCACCTTGAAGCCACAAGCGTAGTGGTAAAAATGGCTAATGGATCTATTGTTACGCCTATTGGAATGCTAAAGGATCTCAGGATCAAGGTCTTGGGACACAAGGTAAGGCAGACTTTCATTGTTATGGATTTTTCCAAGCATCCTATGTCATTTGAGATGATCTTAGGGTGTCCATTCATGAGGGAAGCAAAAATGGTGCATGACTGGTCCAAAAACCACGTCTACTTACAGTTCCAAGACTCTGTCATTCGAGTTGATCTTTTAAGTGGTCGAACGCATCCTCTAAGAAATAAATTCATCATTGATAATCGATCAGACACAACAATTCACTCAGCTCCATTACAGTATTGTTACACGTGTAACGAAGACACGGATATTGGGGAGAACTCTCCTTATATGGATATCCTACCCGGAATGGCTGAGTCAAACAATGTCGATTGGGTACACCTAGCGGAAACTATAGATACATGGGGAGCTAGAGGAACAACCTGGATAACACCAGATGGGGAAGAGATACCACACATTGCACCAGTAAACATGTTAGGTGTAGCGCATGTAACATCCGATGATAAGAAAGAGGCACACCTACCTGAGAGTGAAACTGATGATTCCTCAAAGGCTTCAGACCAATACACATTAGAAACGGAATCTCAGGGAGAAATGGATTCAGAACCTAAGGAAACATCGAGTGCACCAAGTATAGAAACTAAACACTCAAGGCCTAGTACGACCGTCTATGGTAATTTATATGAGAGTGAAGAAGATACAAGCGAAGACCTATCAGGCGAGTCGAGTTCAAAAATTTACCAAAATCAAAACCTTAACAAGAAACAAAGGTCATATAAGAGACGACGATATCGAGCAAATGTGAGAGCTAGGATAAACAAGGAAAGATCTACTGCAGAATGGCTTAGCTATCTAGGGGCATGTGATGCTCATCGAAAGCTAGTAGACAATTGGGGTGAACATCTCCAGAGTGTCATGTGGTGCAGCCCGCGACCCATTGACCTCGCTCAATTGGAGGTTACAGAGCCGAAATTGAGTCGAACTATAAGAAGACGTCAAAACCGAGAGTTAGCACAACAACAAAAGGAGGCAGAACTAAAAGAAAGGTCTCTGTCAGGACAAGAGTCTGCTGACTTACATACGGCTCCTGAACATTTTAAATCTTATACCACGGGGGGAGCGAAAGGTTGTGTATGCCAAAGCCCAACGAATACCTACCAAGGGAAGCAGTGGAGTCTATGATGGTCCAGCGGTAGTTAAAGAGATAGAATTAGCAGAACCAGGTGAGGAGTCTAAACCACTCTTTATTGCTCAAGACCTTACCGAAACTGAAGAGGCTGTACTTAAGGAGCTCCTCAAGGAATACAAGGATATCTTTGCTTGGACATATCATGACATGAAGGGCGTTCCACCTTTTGTGGTGCAACATACAATTCCCATGATCAACACTGCTAAACCCGTCCAGCAACGACCCTATCCAATGAATCCTAAGTACGCCAAAATTGTACAAGAGGAGATTGAAAAACTTATCCAATGTGGATTCATATACCCTATTGAGCACTCAGAATGGGTTTCTCCAATAGTCATTGTGCCAAAAAAGAATGGGAAACTAAGAGTGTGCGTGGACCTCAAGAAAGTTAATGCAGCCACTAGGAGAGATCATTATCCCTTGCCATATTCAGAACATGTGCTTGAAAGAGTTGCAGGCAAGGAAGCTTATAGCTTTTTAGATGGGTACTCTGGTTACAATCAAATCACAATTGCATTAGAGGACCAAGATAAAACTGCTTTTATCACAGAGTTTGGAGTGTTTGCATTTCGTGTTATGGCTTTTGGCTTAACAAATGCCCCTGCTACATTCCAACGATTAATAAAAATTGCGTTTAAAGAATTTCTAAGGGAGTTTTGTGAAGCTTTCCTAGATGACCTTTGTGTTTATTCTTCTTGGAAGAAGCATTTGTTATATCTACGAAAAATATTTGAAAGGTGCAGATTTTATCGCATCTCATTGAACCCTTTCAAATGCCAATTTTGGGTTAAGCATGGAGTCATTCTAGGGCATATAGTGTCCAAGAACGGGATATCCACAGATGAGAGTAAGATTAAAGCCATTGCCGATTTGCCACCACCTACGAACTATAAAGGAGTTCAAGGATTTATGGGCCATGTTGGTTATTATCGAAGGTTTATTTTAAACTTTGTCGAGATAGCACGTCCATTGTACAAGCTTCTTATCGAGTTTCACTGGACGGAAGAATGTCATCAATCTTATGAGTTATTAAAGAAGGCCCTAACAAGTGCTCCAATCCTGCGAACACCTGATTGGAATGTACCTTTTCATTTGCATATTGATGCATCAAACTTTTCTATTGGGTGTGTTCTAACTCAACCAGGAGAACATAAATTGGACTACCCTATTAGCTTTGCAAGTCGCCAATTAAATGATGCCGAGATGAACTACACTACTACAGAGCGCGAAGGTCTAGCTATGATTTACGCAGTAAAGAAATTTCGCTATTACCTTCTTGCTACCAAGCATTGCTATATTTGGTAAACAAGCCGTGTTCCACAGGTCGAATTACACGATGGTTGTTAATTCTTCTTGAGTTTGACTTCACCGTTGTTGTGAGGCCTGGGAGGAAACATGTCATGGCGGATCATTTATCTCGTATCCCTAATGGCGAAGCTTCTACGGGGGTTGATGATGAATTGCCTGATACTCCTTTGTTCATTGTTGAGACAATGCCTGAATGGAGTGAAAAGATTGTTAACTTCTTAGTTAATGGTTTTCCACCCAAAGAGCTGCGAAAAGATATAGCTCGAAAATTAATCAAGGAATGCAAACCCTATTGCTTACTGGCTGGAACTCTCTATAAAAGAGGAAAAGATGATGTTCTTAGACGCTGTGCCCGCGAGGATGAGTATTTATATATTCTACAAGAGGCACACATGGGCGTAGCTGGTGGTCACTTTTCAGGAAAGTTGACTGTCCGAAAGATCTTACAGTCAGGCTATTGGTGGCCCACTCTGTTTAAGGATGCATCACTTTTTGCAAAGGGATGTGATGAATGCCAATCTTTCAAGAAGCCACAAAGAAGGGATAGGATGCCTCTACATCCCATCAAGGTAACCCAACCATTTGAAAAGTGGGGCTTAGACTTTGTAGGACCGATTATTCCGGCTGCACGTAACACGCAATCACGATATATCATTGTGGCTACCGACTATGTAACCAAATGGGCTGAAGCAAAAGCAACACGAAAGGCGGATGCAAAAACAACAGCTAAGTTCCTCTTTGAGAACATTATCACACATTTTGGATGCCCCTTTGAACTTGTGAGTGACAATGGAACTCATTTTATAAATGAAGTAATAAAAGAACTCACATCAAACTTCATGATATCTCACCACAAGTCTACACCCTATTATCCCCAAGCAAATGGCCAAGCTGAGAGTACCAACAAAACTCTCATCTCCATTTTGACAAAGACAGTTGAGGCTCATCGCACTGATTGGGACCTAAAGCTTACATCAGCTTTATGGGCTTATGGTACTGCTTATAAAGTTGCTATCAATTGCACACCGTTTAAGATGGTGTATGGCCAAGAAGCAGTTATGCCATGGGAGTTTGTCATTCCTAGTCTTCGAGTAGCTTCTCAAGAAGGTTGGGATGGTAACCCCTTAGTTGAGCGATTATATATCCTGGAAAGGCTAGATGAAGAGAGACAATTAGCTGTGCGAAATGCTCTAGTGGAGAAGGATAGGTGAAAGAAGTGGTTTGATAGCCATTTAAAGGATAAATACATCAAGGTTGGTGATAAAGTTCTTATGTACGGGGTACGTAATGAAAAGAAGAAATTGAAATACGCTGGTAAGGGACCATATCGAGTGTGTGAAATTACCCCGCAAGGTACCATTCGTGTGGAGACTCTAGATGGAGTTGAAACCATTGGATTCCTTAATGGGAGTAAATTCAAAAGATATTATGATCTTCTAAGCCAGGAAGAGTTGCAAGCCATCCATCAAAAGAAGGTTGCCAAGGAACAAGCAGAGCTTAGAAAAATCCAAGCAAGAGTTGAGGCTCGAGAACGACAACAACGTCTTAGATGCCAACGAGAGGTTAATCTGGGAATCACGCAAGCATTTTTCGAGGACACAGATGATGACTCATTAGAATCTGAGCCACCCCTACGATACCCAATTGAGCTAAATAGCCCCTATGGGAAAGTACTATACAATGCATTATTAGATACGGGAGCTTAACACAATTTGTTATCCTATGGAGTTTGGTGTCAATTAGGGAAACCGACCCTATCCCCGAGTACGATGCAAGTCAAGGGCATTAATAAAAAGAAAACTACAATTCTTGGAGTCCTTCAGACCCCTGTTGTCTATGACAATGGAAGCATAGTGCAAAGGTTTCTAGTCATGCCCGCGGGATCTATGGAAGGCAACATAAACCTGGGACGCACGTGGATGTTGGCAACCAAATGCACTATTGATTGGGATACTGGTAGTGTCACGACGCGACCACCGACTCTTACCCCTATCATTCAAGCAAAGTCACCTACGTTGCAAACTCTAGCAAAGTTGAAGGATAGCCAACATTCACACGCCAAGGTGGTTAACTCGTCTTTGCCGGCTACCCATGAACCTAGCACTTCAACACTTGTAGTTACAGCAAGCAGTAATATTGCAAGTACTCAACCTGCACGACCTAAGAGTACATATCAATGGGTCCCCAAGGCCTTACTTCCAACTACCTCAACCCTTCCATCCATTTCAAGAAAAAATTTCCCTAGAAAACCAAGAGCGCGCTCTAGGAGAGTCAAGACCAAATCACAATGGATTCCAAAACGACTATTAGAAGCCCAAGGCTACTATGATGGAAATGAGAAAATTTGGGTACCTAAACGTAAAATGTGTCCTTCCCTATCGACAACAAACCCATATGAGTCAAACAGTGTAACGCTAAAGCCAATGGCAGACCGTGGAAAGGGAAAGATCACAATATGCTACACACCTAGTCCAGAGCTAGTTTGGGCTCCAAGGCAAAACCAATTTATTCCACCTAGCTCAGGAAGGGGGGAGTTCCATGAAGCTTCTAGCTCCTCATGTAATACATCCATAGAGGTAAAAGCTTCTACACAGCCTCCACCTACAATAGTGGACCTCCATGAAGCTACAAAGGAATCCACGCCTTCCAGTGTTCAAGAATCACCTGATGAACCACTTCAAGTTCGATCCTGGAGAGTACCTTACCACCCTTGCAACTCGATGAGGCACCTAAGGTAATAGAAAACTACTGACAAAAATCTTCACCTATAACAACTTGGAACAACTGGTTTCAAAGGGTGACGACATCATTTCAAACGGTATGATCTACCCAAGGAAGGGGGGAGTGTTTGTTGACATCCATTATTCACTTGCTTCCCTCTCAACCTTTATCCCTGACCTTTTAATCTCCAATCTTAGGGAATGTATATATAAAGCCTTATACTCACAAAAACAAGATAAAAAAGTAAAAGAGCAAGAGCCATAACACAAAATCATAAAAACAAATTATGCACAAGAACACGATCCTTGTAATATTTGCACTCTAACCATCATCTACTTGTGTGTACAGATATGGCTAGTACGCTAGAGTCATCCACTCCTGCCTTGGGTGAGAGGTACCCTCGTTACTTTTCACAAATGTTTCACATGGTCTTTCCAGTGCTTGCATGTGAATGGGATTTGATAGGTACGCTAGCATGTGAGAGGAATTTTGAGGAGTTAGAATGGCTGATACGTCTCTTGACCACGTCTGATCCATACTTAGTAGAGAGCGTTTCTCCCATTGCACAAGCCTACCCTTTTGACCAAGATGACTATAAGCGTCTAGTGACCTTCTTAGTAAACATGGGCACCTATGATGAAGAAGAAAATTTACAGGACTACACGGATAGCACATATGGTCTCATGGATGATGACTTTGTTTATCTCGACGACGAGGATAGGGGTTAAGCCTTAGGGTTTCCCTCCAACCTCTACAATATCATATTCCCTTGACTCTCTAGGGGGAGTGCAAATAATTAGGTTAGGGTTTCTTATGTTTTTTGTTGTGTTCAATAAGTGTTGGTACCTTTTTCCACTAATGTGCCTCCTGGAGGTATTCCTTTTGTTTCCTAGTGTGTAAAAGAGCGTGTCGCTATTGATAGGATTTGGACCTTCATGGAACCTTTCTCTCGTTCACACTTCAGATCAAGCGCGACCATCAACACAAACAAGTGTTTCTTATCCATTAGCATTGCCCCTTATCTTTTTTGCATCTATGATTGTCTGCTTTGATTGTGATTGGTAGCAAAATATCCAGCACATTTGCTTAGTATCAAACATTCAATTCAATGTAATTTTTTGTCATAATCAATTGTCTAGGTTTAAAAATCAAGCAGTCCGACTAAGCTAGTTTGACCAAGTTAGGTGTTAGAGATCTTCTCATAATACCATGGGGAATGCCTTCCTTATAATCAATGGTTACTTAGGTTCTTAATCCGATTTAGGCAGCATTGTGTGAAATGTACTAGGGCTTTCTAGTGGGCTTGACCCTATTGACCTTTAGCTTAAGTATTATAAAGGGAGTTTACTAGTGTGATGAGCCTGGGGAGGTGTATCAGAGTTATATGACCCCCCAAAGCTACAAAATTAAAATGATGAAAACAAACAAAACAAAAAAAAATCAAAGTGCCACAATGTAAAATTTTAAGCTGGAAGAGAAATCCCTGCTTAAATTGGTACTCCACTCACATGTATCGCCTATGGTACTAGAGCCCTAGAGGTTCCCAGTGTGGGCGCTTTTCCTTAAAAAGCAAAAAACCCAAGGCATACAAAATAAGCACACACATCAAAATTGAATCACTGTGAAAAGACTTTGGGGGGTCAAAGCAAAGGTAATCAGTCAGGCGATGATTTCATGAGAAATTCCTTTTATCGTAGCTTAACTACAAGGTCCTCTAGGTATAGCCTCTAGTTAGCCCTCGAACATGAAATACTTGGCTCTCGCGATTAAACAACTTAACTAACCAGAGAAAATTAAGAAGCTTACCCATGGTATTAATAGTCGATATCTAGTGCCTTTCGACCGTTAAATTAGCGACCCCATACTTGTTTAATTTTTTACCTTTACATCTGTTTATGCATTTGATTATATTGCAATTAAATGTTTATTTGCTGACAAATTGTTTAAATTTCTGTTACCAATCGATTTGTCTGCCTCAAACTGCATATGCTTTTTAATCGCTTATGAGAATGCAATTATTGTACCAATGTTGTTTGATTTTGTAGTGATTGAAGAAGGCTAAGGACATTCATCTCAAATGCTCTTCCACCTCGACGAACGAGCTTCAACTCAATAGCTTCCGAGGACGGAATCTACATCAAGAAGGGGGGCATGTTAACCCTCACGGCTCACGGACACCCCATCACCTATGACGGACGTGTATTATGTATTTGGTAGAGTCAGGTACCGGGCTTGTCGATCCAATCGGAAAAGGGTAAGAGTGATCGCCGATGAGAGGCGCACTCTAACTGGGACATTCAAGGGATTAGTTGGCTAAGCATGGGCGCCCAAGTGTGAATGGGGAAAGCCCATATAAAAGTCATTCTAAACCTAAAATGTAGTATTCTCTCATTTGTGGAATGCAAGAAGAGTGCTCTTGCTCCATCTCCTTGTGTACTAGTGTGTGTGTGTGTGTACTTGAGAGAGAGAATGTGTGTGTGTGATCGAGCATTGCGGCGGCACGACGGCGGTGAAGTGGTTGAGCACGACGTAGCGGTGTCTCCTTCTTCTTCGCGGTGAGGAATCCTCCACGGTAGGAGCATAGAGCGGTGAGTGACACACCATTGCCCTCTCTTGAGCTTACTAGTTAAGCTAGGTGTGTGCTTGGAGCCGTTTGTGGCTCGCACACATTGTTAGGCAAGTCCCTTGCTTCGACAGTGCGGCAAGGAGCGCACAGATATTCAACTTGTTGCCACCACTTGATCAACAATGTTAGAACCTCTTAGTGTTTCAAAGCCTTCGGACACGTTTCTTTGTGCATGCTTGTAGTTGTTGCAATTTTAAAGTATGTGCTTCAAGTAGAGCTCACATTACTGCAACTTGTTTGTATTCCTACGTATGTTAGCTATATCATGTAAAAAGTGCAGTTCAAAAAGATGACAACCCAAACATGAAACTCATCAATAACCAATCATGCTTCAAAAAGACACCACACTTGGCATGCATGTTAATCAAAGCATTTTCAATCATGATGCACATCATTCATGTGTGCGTATGTGACATGCCTTTAAAACACAAGCATAACTTATGCCGCTTGGAGAGAGGCCATGGATCTGCGTTTATTGAAAGTAGTCGAGAGCTTCCTGGTAAGAACATATGATGTACATATCTCGCAATAAGTGCAATCCTTCATAAAAAATCTTGACAACGTGTTTTGTCCTAAGATGTATGTCATCATGTTTTCTACTACAGTGTAGCAGTGAGCTATACACAATAGATTAAAGTGCTAAACTTGGCTAAAGCTTGGGGGAACCATACAATGAGTTGCATAATTCCCATATGCATGGATTGAGACTCAACAGTGTGACATCATTGTTTAGGAGACGACAATTTTTCGTCAGTGGCAAAGGTAAGCCCGCTGAGGTTCATCTATATATCTAAACATCCAAAAATATAAAAACGGTGCTCTTGCATGGAAATGGATTGAGACTCCTTAGTGTGACATCATTGTTTAGGAGATGACAAATTTGCACCAGTGGTGAAGGTAAGCCCATTAAGGTTGTTCTATATATCTAAACATCCAAAAATCCAAGATTGTGAATGTCATTGTGTCGATTATTAATTTATAGGACATCACCGATATTTGCTGAAGATGTGCCTTTAGATCACTGCAACTACTAAGAATGAATTTTAATTATGGATGTTCTTGCGTCACTAGCTTTGGCCATTGAGTTGTCTACCTACTATTTATGCACTATTAAGACCACTCATCGGGTAGAATGAGCCCTTGAACACTAATCTGATGATCAAAAAGCTTTTGGTACATGCCCTTTATTAAGTAGTAATTCTAACCATTCTCTAATTTAGAGGGAATAATGTACTGAAATTGAAAGGACCTTAGGAAATTGAATATGACACCATGATTATCATGAATATATTTATCATGTGCCAATTATTCAGCAAGGTCAATGATATAAACTTAAAGAATCGAATATATTTAAGGGGTTCTCTAGAGTTAAGCTTGTTGTGGGCATTTTGGAAGATGAACTATTGCTATAGGTTACTATTGTTGAGTTTTTGAGCAAGTTTGCCTCTACTATGAACCTCTCTTGGAGCTTTGGTTAATTTACATCATTATAGGGTTTTGCAATTGGCAAGTCGAGATTAGCATACTTGTTCCGATTTTAAAGAAGTCTATGTGGGAATCAAATATGACTAAAAGGGCTCAAAGAATGGATTGACATATTATCTTTAGATTGCAACAAATAACAAATAAGGGTTAGATTGTGCTTGACTATTAGGAGTGTCTGTATTCTCACATGTACATTGAGAAGAGAATAGGATCTAGGAGTGTCTTTTTTCTTGGTTGGCAACTAAAAAATAGAAAAACGAAATTCAATTGGTCGTAAGTACTTGGTCAAAATTTCCCTTCAAATTAAAATTTGATATCTAGTAAGAAACAATATCCTGTAACATGTCCATGAAGTGAGCTCAATATGTAGATTCCAAATCTTCAATCTCAGTTCAAGTTGAAAAATGTATATAGAAGTTATGAAAGGGAACAAAAAATCATAAAAATGTCCACCTTCTTTTTCGGAAGGAAAGGTGCATCTATTGACCTCGCTTCCATATCCAAGATTTTTGCACACACGGAGTATACCTATGTGTCAAAGTTTTAATCACCTCTATAATCTAAGGGTAAGTTAAGAGGTCCTTGTAGACCCCATCCTCCTAATGCAATGAAACTATAGAAGTACCTCTTCTATGATTGCAAAAAATTTAGTGAAGAGAGAAGTAATAAATTCTCTAGTATCGTTGAGATTGGATGAGGCCATCATAGGTATACTCTATTGACCTCGCTTCCATATACAAGATTTTTGCACACACGAAGTATACCTATGTGTCAAAGTTTTAATCACCTCTATAATCTAAGGGTAAGTTAAGAGGTCCTTGTAGACCCCATCCTCTTCCTAATGCAATGAAACTATAGAAGTACACCTCTTCTATGATTGCAAAACATTTAGTGAAAAGAGAAGTAATAAATTCTCTAGTATCTCTCTCTCTCTCTCTCTCTCTCTCTCTCTCTCTCTCTCTCTCTCTCTCTCTCTCTCTCTCTAATCTCTTTGTGATTAACACTCTAATTACGCCATGAACAGCCAATTAATGTTTCTGTTATAACGCCATTCCCTTTCAAATAAATGTTTTTGTGCACACCTTAACCTTTTTCAGTAAATCACCAATAGGTATACTTACAACAAAAAATTTCATTGCTTATTCACACCCTACCTATTTTAGATCTGAATGACATCAAAAACTTGAGTTGGAATTGTCCTTGTTGTCTCCATTACCTCATGTGGACATAACCAAAGTTTTTTTACACCACACTTTTTGTAGTCGAGCCTAAGACAATTGCAATGGTGAAAAGTAGAGTCCTCCTTTGCACATACATAGATGTGCCACAATTGTGTAATTCATTTTGGGCTTGACACTTTCCCTCAATGCCATTTGATTTGCATACATCACAATTACCCTATGTCGTATGGTGTATGGTCATACGGCCATACAAAGTAAATTACGAGCTGGTTTTGAATTTTATAAAAGTGGCCGTTGGAGGCCCTTGGATGGAGGCCCGTGGAATGTTTGGCCTTTCTGGGTGTCCAATTTTGGGTTGCTTTTTGAGCCCTTTAAAGTGGAAGCTTGAGAGACTAGACTCTCTCTCTCTCTCTCTCTCTCTCTCTCTCTCTTTTCAAAATTCAAAACTCAAAACCCCCCCCCCCCCCCCACAAAAAAAAAAAAAATCTCCTTCTCCGCAAGGGGCTAGAGATTATAAAAGGGCAACCCTTCTCTCTTTTTGCCTCAAGGCATTGCATTCTCAAGAGAAGCTTCAACTCTCAAGCTGCATCCATCAATCATGGGCCCTTTCAAGGTCTCTAATGTTTCTATAATCATCACCTACTATAGCTTTAGATCTTTCAAGCCCTCTTAAGGCATGACCTTGAGGTTGACCAATTGCTCCTCCAAATCTCTCTTTCATGTCATGCTAGATGTCAAAGAAGCCTTGATTGAGAGTATTTGCAACAATCCAAAGTGCAAGAGTTCTTTGGCTGTTGGTGACAATGGAAAGCTCTAAAGATCCTAAAAAGTTGTGGCAACGGGGGCTCCTATGGCCTTCCTTGCTGCACATCCCTCTTCGACTTTCGCATGGAAATTCTCGAAAAGAAGCCTTCACATTCAGCAAGAATCCCTTACGAAACCCACGGGTGCCACGATAACAAGAAAGTCAAATATTAAAAACTTGCAAGAGGATGTCAAAGAGGAGATTGTGTGCACAATCTAATTTTGGAGTGTTCAAGACTAAGCAATGGAAAATGATAGTCTCCATAGCAAAGGTGGGCTATCAAGAAGGGTGGACCATTCTATCCTATCATGAGATATGCACAAAACGCCTCTCCAAGGATCACATTGATAGGCAACTTGAAGCTCGCTAGGGCGGTTGGGCCAAATATGGAGGTAACATCCTCTCTAATGAAACGAGTGATAGGAGGAAGAGAGGTATCATCAACATACTTGTCTCTTCTTGGCACATACTTTGTGCGGGCAGTTGATTCGAGAAAGGTACACAAGAGAACGTGGGGAGCCTTTATAATCCTTGCACACTAAAATTTCCATTTTGGTTTGAAAAATAAAAGATCGAAACTTCCCATATTGTTTAACACTATGTGTTTTGTGTGGACACCAAATCTTGTCTCTTCAAAGTACATGCAAGCAAGTCAAATATACGTAGTAGTGTCAAAAAACAGACTGTTTTTTTGGTAGCTATGTTGGGGGGAAATTGCTGAAAGTATTTACACCTTATCATACATACATCCAAAAATGACAATAAAATACCCCTCAAAATAGAGATACGTGAGACTCAAGATTGGTGGCCACACTATGCACTATAAAACGCAAAATGTTTGAGACAAGATTGAACATAAAAGTTGTTTATCTCTTGTTTCTAAAGCGACTCGCGATCCATTTTCCAAAAATGCTTTATTTGTGAGTTATTTGCAAAATACTCACGCTAGATCTTTTAAATCTTATAAATTTCATATTACAAAATTTCTAATAATTCCCTTTGAACACACGTGATAATGGTAGTGCTATATATAATTAACGGCTTGAGTCTCTCACCCACACGTATATGCCAGCAATCTGCAAGTCTTACCACCCTTCTCATGATCAATACTTTATTCATGAATTGGATCATGTGGTTAAACAATTATATGAAACGAAGCCCATAACACTATAAGAACTATAATGAGCTCCCGAGATAGCTGATGTAAGTTTGGTCATTGGATGGTGTCATGGCTCGGCACGAGCATGGCAAGTTCTTCTAATTTTTTGAGATGATCAATATAATTCACTCACAATTGTGAGTTTTGCCACAAAAAAAAGAACTATAATGAGCTGTATTTTCGCGTCTCGAAAAAATAAACAACCTTTCAAAACATCTTAGGTGCATAAGTAAGTGAAGGGTATGAAAGTGGAAACTCAAAAGACTTTTTGTGTCCATAGAAAGAAGAGATAGTGAAGTGCACACTTATACATTTGTGTTTTTTTTTTCTTATTTTTCTTTAGAGTGTCTTTGTGTTTATGGTGGGTTTCTCTCTATGGTGAGAGAAGGGGGGGGTTGTGTGGGGGTGTGTGTGTTTCTCATCACATAGGCTTTCCTTTTGGTGGCTTCCATTGTGGTTGGTTTCGCCCTTTTGAAGGCACTAGGCTCGCTTTTCTAGCTTGCTATTGACTTCTACGGTTGTTCAGATCTGACCCCTCTAGGTGGTGGTGGTTCGAGACTTGTTTGTTGTAGCTCCTATGTGGGCAAAAATTGCCGAAAATAGCAGCTAATAGACGTCGTTGCAAAATTGCATGGAAAGTGACCCAAAATGACATATTGATGAAAAATGATGCATATCTATTATTTTATAATTATGAAAGTGATCCCACAAATTTAGGGATTTTTTTAGACACCGTTTGGGATTTTTCGTATAAAAAATGGCATTTTTGGGTCAAAAATGAACTGAAAATGGCCTAGTTTTGGTCCCAAGTGAAAAAATGGCCTAAAAGTTGACACCATCAGCTGAAAATGCCATGGAGAATATAGAGAAGGCTACTTTTTACAGAAAAATTTACAATTTTGCTCTACTGTGCAATAGCTTCCATGGTTGCCCAATCTATGTGTGTTGCAGTCCCGCCACTTTGCAATCTTGTATCTAAGCTTGTGAGGGAGTGAATTAGGGTTTCCCCTTATCAAAATGGTGTGTGGGCTTCAACTTAGAAGCTCTTAAATCTTTTCAAATTCAGAAAATGGTCGCCATGAAGATGGAAGCTCGAGCATTAATTTCAATTGTTTGATGTTATGACTATGTAATTGGGAGCGAGGCTACATGATACCATGAAAAAGGTTTGGGTTTTGATTGAGATTTGTGTTTGTATGAGCATTGAGGTTTCATGGCTAAAACTTTAGTATTTTTAAATGGTCTTTTTAAGTGAAATTGAATGTGATTCGGTGATCCTCTCATCAGAATCTCAATTATGAAAACCATTAGGAGAAATATGAACCTTGCATGGGCCTTGTAAGGAATCCTAATTTTTAGAGATTAAGGTTAATGTTGTGTGGGGTTTAGGGGGCAAGGGCATTGCAGAAGGTAGTTTTGAGTAGGCTTTTCTAGCCTTTTTTTAGACAAATGTAGGATGTGGACCTAAAGGGTTACTTTCTCTCTCTAGCTTTTTTTAAAGTGAAGGAAGCATAGGGGTGTGTCCACATCAGCAAAAACGTGGGTCACAAAGAGACAAAATTTGACTTTTTTTATAAAAAAATCATTTTTACTTGTTTCTAACTTAAAACTCCCTCCCAACATATATACATATCCAAAAATCATTTTTTGACCCATTTTTTAACCCACAAGCTTAGAAAGTCCATTTTTTCAAAACTCTTTTCCCCCAAAAAGTAATAAACATTTTGTTCTCTCCTCCTCCTCCCTCCTCCCTCATCTCTCTCTCTCCCTCTCCCTCTCCTCTCCCTCCCTGCCCCTACCTTCCTCATCCTCCCCAATCTTTCCCCCCCCCCCCCCTCCCTCCTTCTCTCCTCCCATCTTCCTCAACCTCTCTACCCTTCCCCCTCTATCTTTTCATCATTTGCTTCCTCAGGCAACAGCTTCCATGGTGCTCACGGACATCACAAATGGTTTGCTTCCACCACCACGTACTCTGCACACCAAAAGCATACATATTCGCTTACCCACGGCATTTGCACCAAAGACCACTAGTGAAGGTGATCAAAGGTCATCACAGGAACGTCGCACCGCTTGTAAGACCAATGTTGACATTTGGGTGGATGGCCATTTGTACCCTTACGATCCTATAAGCCACTTCCATCCACCGTTTAATAGTCTTTCCACATTTCTTCAATTTCTTGGAAGGGGAGAAGCAGGTTTGTTAGGCTATTGCAAGCGGTTGTGTATGGGTGCAGGTGCTTCTTTGCATATGTGGATGCACGAATGTCAAGCTCTTCACCTCAAGACGACGGCATTACAAGAGAGTGTTGCCTCTTTGGAGAGGGTAGTTAAAACTCTTGAACAACAAATGCAAGAATAGGAGTCCCACATCCAGAAGCTTACCAACACCATCACATACTTGAAAGAAACACCCCTTGGTGCAAGGGAACGCAAACGCACGTATTCATCCATTGAAACTCTTGCACATTCGGGAGGAGCACGCAAACGACGAGTTACAGCCACAAGGTTATTTGGTCTTTACTTGCATGATGCATTCTTACTTCACACTATTTTCTAACATTTATGTTTATTTGTTGCTAGAAACTTCATCCAGGAGGCATGCGGTGGAACAAGCCAAGATGATCGAGTCAACCTTTTCACTAGTTGTCTCAATACCCAGGACGTGATTTCTATCTTACAATCACCTGGAGGTAAGCACATTAAGGATGCAATCACCAAGGACCTTATGCATAAATTAAGAAATGTGGTTAGTGATGATGACGTTCAACAAGCTTGTGATGAGGCTGGAATCAGCACCAAAGCATATCAGGCTATTTTCCAACTCCTAAAGGATCCCCTCAAAGAACATGGCATTGTGGAAAACCTATTTCCCGTTCCTCATAAGGTCAAGCTCGCAAAGAAGGCCACAAACGAAGATGTGTTCTCCTGCATTGGGACATACCTACACATTGAGGACACAATGCCAACTTCCCTTTATGCTTCGTGCGCAACAAAGACAAGGGGAAAAGGTAAGAAACAATCCATAAGACCTTCGGAGAAGGGCTTTCCTTACACAATGTGGAACAATATTTTGGTGGATCTTAGAAGGCTTCAAGAAGCCATGCTTAGATTTTACGAGTTACCTGAAGAAGGTGACACACTTTACTTTTTTCTTTGGTATTATTCTTATCATGGACTCTGAAGTTTAACGTCTTAGCACTATTTATTTTGTAGTGCTTGGCACAAAAGTTGCTTTTGTGCTGAAACTCGATGAGTGTCAAATAGTGAAAGGCCGAAGGTTAGAGAGGCTAAGTGTCACTCTAATGAACGAGGCCCTTCTACAAACCAAGCGAAGGGATTCAGTCGAGCCATCTCCCACCCCATCTTTTAGCGTGCAATCAGAGAAAGACATTTGGTGTTTGGGTGCTATTGAGGTGCCCAAGGAGACCAATGGAGTACTTTCATGGATTTTTGAGAGAACTCCATGGATCACATAAGTAATACACTCCCAAACTGTAGGTCAGAAATTGGAGATTGAAGGTTTTGGTAGTTATGATGTGGAGTGGCACTTAGGTGGGGATTTGAAGACCATAAAGTGTTTGCTTGGCTGCAAACAAGGGGCTTCTTCTCTCATGCCTTGTTCATTTTGCACTCGAGGGTACAAACCTAATGGAAAAAAATCACATAAGAGCACCGCAAAGGCCGGATCCATGCTTCCATGGCAAGGGCATGGAGAACAAGGATTAGATTGTCGTGATGTCGGAGATGAAGGTAGAGAATGGGAAGCGTCTATTCTGAGATATCCCATGCTCAATGCCCTAGACCGTGATCAAAAGGACCACGCTTGGAATCCAATCTTTCGATTTCCTCTATCAAATGTACATTTTTGTACATTACACGCATTCATGCGCATTTTTGATAGGCTATTGAAGCTCCACATTGACTATGCTTTCACGATGAAACCGTGGGAAAAGTCCCAGGAAGCGATCGAAAGAGTGGAGGTACTCTTGAATTCCATTGGCTGTCACGGTGGAAATGTGTCTATCGTTGCTGCAAAGAACACAGGGGAGGCCCATGAAATTGCTCAACAAGTGTCAATGAGTGGACAAAAAGCTAGACACTTTTTGAAGAAAGTTTCCCAAGGAAAGCCAAGTCGATATGATGCTCAAAACAGCTCCAACCAGCAGGCAGGTAACCTTTGGGAGCTTTGGAAGGAGTTATGCAAAGATACTACCGACAATGATTCAAATGGCGAGCTTGCAAACAAGCGCAAGCAAGTTTGGGCACATTTTGATAAAATGGTCAAGCTTTTGGGCCTTAACAGCACAACAGAAGAACAACGCCAATCATTTCAAGAAGCCTTGGCGGATTTTACCACGGTCTTCACCCTTTCTTGGGGTGAAAATAACACCACACATTACATGGTAAGTCATTTTACATGGTGTATTCATTACAAGGGATTGTTTTTATTTAATAATGTGGATCGTTTACTCATGTGAACAACATATATTGTTTGCGCATGGTGCATTTTTTATGCACAAGTATGGATAGCTTGAAATTTTTAGCACTCAAGGCATGGAGAAGTCCCATTATCGAGCAAGGGGAGTGTACTTCAAAAATACTCGACATGGTGGTGGAATGGTGCAATCCAATTATTTGGAGGAGATGTTCAATTGGTTTTTTCACACAACATTTGCTCGTAAGCTCACAATGGAGCGTGCGCGACAATCCAAGATTGCTATTGAAGTGCGGAATGGAGTCGTCAAGAGCATAGCAACAAGTGGCAAATGTTGCAAGGTCCCACCAAGCATGCTGCATGGCGGCGATGCAGAGTGCGACAAGGATCAAAGTGGATACTGCGCGAGTCACTAAACATGAATGCAGGGTCCAACTCTTAGCGACATGTTTATTTAAAAAATAATACTTTTTAAAAAAAAATTAGTGTGAACAGGGCCCTTTTTAAATGGGCCCTTATAAATATTGCATGCTCTCATAAACCACTCATTTCTTAAGAATAGGTGAGCTCTTACCAACGAAATGGCGCGCACCAAACAAAGCGCGAGAGAGCATCCGCCTGCCAACAAAAACACCCTCCAAGGATGTGAGAAGCCGTCATGGCTTAAAGGCACAAGAAAACGGCCACAAACGCCTGGCCGTTCCAGGAACTCATCTGGTAGTGGGCATGGTGGTAGGGCATGCACGAGAGTCATCGAGGACTGTTGAATCTCCACCTCCTCAAGATATAACACCTAGAAAGAGAATGAAGCAACGTGCCCAACGCTAGAGAGAGGAAGAGGGCCAGCAAACAACAAAGTCCAATAGGGAGCAGCCGTCGCGCCACCAATCACAAGCAGGACCATCCAGGACTCGGGTGGTCCATACAGACATTGAATCAGAGAGTGAGCCACCATGGATGCGAGAAAAAATACTGCGTACACACCGGGGTGGCCGTTGGGGGGAAGACATTGCCTGGAGGCCAGGGAGCTCTCCCCACACAACAAGATCGGCAGCCAAGGGAAGAGGAAGAATCAGAAGAGGCTGCAGAACCAACCCCTAAGCATGTAAACAGGTGCAAGTCTAAGTTTTTCAAGAAGCCTAAACGCCGCCCGCCAGGAAATGTGCAAGTGCCCCCAAGACAACCGCAGCGGCACCGAAAAATAGCAAGGGCATTTGCAGAAATCCGCCACTACCAGAAGACGACGGAGCTTTTGATTCGACGCGCCCCCTTTGCTCGCACTGTGAAGGAGGTGCTTCAAAGCTATGGAAATCAGTATAGAATGCAAGCAATAGCGCTAGAGGCTATTCAAGAAGCTGCAAAGGCCTACATCATTTCGGTGTTGGAAGATACCAACCTATGCGCCATACATGCAAAGCGAGTGACAATACTGCCAAAAGATATGCAGCTTGCACGTCGACTGCGACGAGACTTCGAGCATTAGCCGAAGTTACCCCTCTTTTTGTATTGCACACCCTTATCTTTGTAATGATTGAACTTTCCAATGACAATATGATCAACAGTTGTGTCTACTGTGTCTACTATCTTTGTAATGAAATGACTTTGTAATTTCAAGTTTTGTATGTAATTTCAATCAATTTCAATAAATTTGTGCTTTTTAAGCACCCTTGGGGGTAGATAAGCCTATAAGGGGCAATAAAAAGCCTGGCCACAAGGGCGTGCAAATGGCCCATCCATCAGTTTTGGATGGGCCATTTGCGCGCCCTTTTGGCCAGGCTTTTTTTTGCCCCTTGTAGGCTTATCTACCCCCAAGGGTACTTAAAAAGCACAACTTTACTAAAACCTATCGGTTTTGCAACATTATTTTACATGGATCCTTGTGGACACTCTTTTTTGGCCATTTCAAGCTTTGAATTCCCTATAAGATATCAAAAAAAATAACATATTGTGAAACCAAGTGTCTATGCAACATTAATTTGGATTTTTCAAATGTTCAATGTAATTGGACTTTTTGGTGCAGGGGTGTACTAGGTAGAGCTAAAGCAGGTGATAGTGTGCTGGAAACTTCATTTCATAATTGATTTCACCTTTTCTAGTGTCCTTGAGTGTAAAATACCTAAATTTACTGAAATTGACTGAAACTACATACACAACTTGAAATTACAAAGTCACTTATCAAAACAATTTTCATATCACCAATTGAAACAATTTTCAAGATTGACAAATCACATTCAAAAGAATTTGCAAGATAGAGAGACAATTTCAAATATTTTTTATTACTTCCAAAACGGTGATTTTACATCATGTATCTGAGGAGTTCATAATTTTTTTGACCATTTCCTGGCGCCTATTTTGCGCGTAAGGCAACTCCTCAGTCAAGAGGGAGTGCGCTATGGCCTTTGGGTCAGTTGAGCCAATGGAAGCATGTATCCCTATCTAGGCAAGCACTTTACCACAAAAGCCAATGCCAAACGCTGTGCATACAAGGGATCTACGCACTAGGAACACTTGATGCGCAGTTTGAGCAATGGTGCTCAAACATAAAAACTTGCTCAAAGCTTTTAATGACCAAGTCATAAAATGGGCTTGGGGAGTAAATTCATTATGGATAATGGCCACATCGCCAGGGGGGAGTTGTCCTAGGTAATGCGCAAGGGAAGCTTGAGGTCCAAAGCCCGTCCACTTGCCACCCGTCCTTGCAGCAAAATCATCAACCTCCACGACATCCTGTCATAAACCGATGAAGGTTGAGAAAAAAGACAATGAAGGATAAAATAGAGACATGAAATTTAGGATACAGTTTACCTCCTGCTCCTTGTCGTCATCCTCCCTGTTGCCCTTTGCATCCAAGTCAATGCTTCCATGCACCACAGATACGACCTTTGGATCATCAGATGGGAGGTTGCATAATGGCATAGGCATCCTAGCAGCCTCAACCTTGGCTTGCGTAGCTTGGAATTCTTCATCAGCCATGTGCAACTGCTCTGCTGCGAGGACCTCCGCACATACAACTGCAATAGTGTCAGCAACAGAGTCCCCATCTGGAAAGAGCTTGATTTCTAGGGCATCTGGCGTATTGTCTAAGGGACATTTGGTGTTGTTGCATAGCACGCTCAAGCATTCATCCATGCGCAGGCCAAATGATTTCTCCAAATCATGCAGGAACACATACTCCTCCCCATCCACTGCCACTGAGGAGAAGCGACTGATTTCTACCTCTGGGATAGCCACATCCGTCAGTGGTAGTGGCACTGGAGTGTCACTAGGGCCAGCCTCATCTATGGATTTCTCAACCAGTTCCTCAAGACCCCTAGGGTACTCGAGCCGGTGTGCCTTTCCTTCCGCTGCAGGGTTCATGGGGATAACCTGCTGCTCCTTGGTGTCCTTGATAAAGGACCCAACCTGAAGGTGTGGTAAGCGAAGCTCCTCCAAATAAGGTTCCTCGCTCACCAAGAAGATAAATGTTGCGAGCCGAGAAAGGTACTCCACCCCCAACTTGCGCTTCTTGAGCGCTGACACCCCTGGGGCTTGCTTGTCCAAGTAATGGCCTGCATCGGTTGCAATTTCTTGGAATCATTGCAACCGCTTGGAGAATGGGCGATCACCTTTGTGTATATAGCGCAAAAGATCGCAAGGAACCCAGATCCCTACATGTGGGGGGATAGATACAGAATATTTTATAATGTACTCCTCCATGAACGCAAAAATCTCGGCAAATGCATCCATGTGAAGGGCAACTGTGGCATCAAGGTCAGGGAGACGAGTAAAAAAGATGTGGAGGTCCAACTTCCCTTTGTATTTGGTGTCCTCGAGGAAGAGGATGAAGCGTGACAAAGGGGTGGATGTGGTTGCAGATGCAGAGGCTGTGGAAGCATCCATGTCTAGCCTGGGGTGTAGACAGAGAGTGGAGGAGCTCAAGAGTTGCAAAAGTGAAAATAGTGAATGAGTTAGGTGGCCCCCCTTTTATAATGGACCCTTTTTTAAAGACATTAAAAAAAGAGGCACTTTCACCAAAAAATGATTTCTCATCCCAATGCAAAAAATTATATTCAAAGGCATGATTTGCCGAAGCAAATCATGTTGATTACAGCAGGGATCAGTTTGAAAATTGCAAGAGTTACAAAGTTATAAGATCGATAGCATAGTTTCATCCATCCCCCAGTCCTCCTCGACCTTCAGTTTGTCTTCCATTCTCTTCCCAATCTGCGGACATTCATTACAATAAGCATCCAATGATCGACAAACCATGATGTATTGAAAATGTGGTGGAAGGATTCTCACCTTGTGACCTTGTAAACGAAATTGTGCTCGTTGAAGGGCCTCAAAACCCATAATAACCAAATGTTCTCGAACATTACTGAGAGTCCAATGCTTGTTCACTTGGACTGCCTCCAAAGCATCGTTGGGCATCTTCACTGCAATGTCAAAGCTTGCAATAGCGCCGTCTACACTCTGTAAGGGAGTCCACACTCCAAGCTTGCACATCCAACGATCATAGTGAAATCGTATGTACAAAGAGGTGCGGGATTTCAAATAGCGCATTCCAATACCTGAAGCTCCAACCTTACAACGGTACCGGTCCCCATTGTGCATGCCCTCCACAAAACCACAGTCCTCTTCTAAAAGCCTTCCTAATTCCTCGTAATGCGCATCTTTACATACAAGCATTGTGGTAGTCTCCACAAATCCAAACTCTTTAAAAATGTGCACAAAACAATGAATAGGCAAACACCAACTCAAGCCCACAGACCTAGAAGCTTTAGAGTATTTCAAAGAGTTTTGGACATCCATTATCATCTTTTGCTTGAAAGATGCTACCGACCACAAATCTGGCACCGGCCACTCCATACTTAAAAAGGAAGTTACTTTGATAGGTTAAAGCGTTCCAAACGCTTGTGTAGAAGTAGGGACAATATAGGAGTGAGAATAGAAGAAAATCCTTCTTTGAACCAGTTTGGTTGGGCAAAGATGTGGGAACATTATTGCTCCAATATCTGCATGTATAGCATTGAATGTACCGGAGAGACTATGTAGTGGCTGCTCCTCCACCAACGTGGATGGAAATATGACTATAAATGCATGACAAATCTTAAGTATGAATCCATAATAACATTACACTGTGATTTCACACCTAGCTTTGTATTCTCAAAACATGTACTTACAATGTGTTGGAAATCGAGGTGGTTGTTGCAAATGCATGGTTGACATTGAGAAAACATGTTGCACAATGACTACGGTCCCCTTGTCTTTGCGGTTCTTGAAGCCAAGGAGCTTTCCTTTCCAATGAAGATCCAAGTTTGCACGATTCTGCACACGATGAGGGCCAATAGCAGATGGTTGCATGTATACCCAAGCACCTTTGGTGAACTCTTGTGGCACCCACTCATCATCTACACCTCTAGTGTTGTGGCATGCAAGTGCTATGACCTCATCCTTTGGCCGCCTTTGCGAAGTAGAGTTCGCCATGGTTGAGCAAAGAAAACTAGGAGGAGGAGAAGGACCTTGCTTGTTGCTACAATGTACAGAGGATAAAGTGATATGAGAAGGTGGATAACCCTTGTGGCAATGGGAGGAGAAGGTGGATAACCCTTGCTTGGTGTGGCAATGGGAGGAGAAGGTGGATAACCTTTGCTTGGTGTGACAATGGAAAGTGGTAGGGGAGGAGAGAGGAGATTCCTTGCTGCAGCAATGGAGATGGTGTAGAGAGAGAGAGTGTTGGAGTAGAGGATGAGTGTGATGGTTGCAACCAAGGAGGGGTTGAAAAAGGGGGGTTCTAGAGAGAGAAAATCACTTTTTGCCTAAGAACTACTTTTGGGGGAGCTCTAGATAGTAAAAAAATATTTTTCAAAAGTTTTTTAAAAAAATTGAATTTTAGGGTTTTTGGGTGCACGTTTTGACTTTTTGAGGTCAAAAAATGCTTTTTTGACCATAAAATAGTTTTAGGGGGGTTTTAAGAAGATGAAATTTGAGTTTTGAAAATTTTGAAAATTTTCAAATTTTTGGGATTTTTTCAAAACCGGATCAAAAAGGAGGGAAGTTGGAGGTTCCATATGGCCCACCCACCCCCCCCTCCCCCCCCCACCTTCTCACTAGGTAAGAGCCCATTTAAGAAGTGTAAGACTACTTTGTCCCCCTACATTTTTGAGGGCATAGAGTGTGTCCACCACCCTCTTCTCATTGTCTGGCCTCTAATTAACCTTAATCCCAAAGGGTCCCTAGAGGGTTTATATTTTTCCTAATGCAAGAAATTTCCAAGCACGATAGGAAAGAGGGTTTGTGACTTTGTTGTCATGAACGCTCTTAGATTTTTAGTAACCCTTAGAAAGAGGGTTGGTGATTCTCCACAAACGCTTTTCACAAAGTGTTTGTGACTCTCGTCACGAACTCTTACAGCCACTTCCCAGCTCCGTACACATTTCGACATTTTTGGTGAACCCGACGTGATGTAGCTGGGTGGAAGAAGCAGTGGGGATTGCATTGGGTGCAGTGTATGAGAAATATAATGTCTTTGAGGGTTATGATTCAAGAGGATTTCTTGAGTGCTAAATGCAATGGAAATGAAGGTTCAAGGGGTTCCTGAAAGATTGATGATTATGTCCTTTTAACAATTGGTGGCTCCAAATTTCTATCAGCAAGTACAGTAGATTGGAAAGGAATGTGGAGACAACTGGGATGATTTTTCAAATGTTTTTACACAAGAAACCTTGGGCTTTATGTGATGTAATATAAAAATGGGTAAATCTTGATAAGATCACATCAATCCCATTATAGGAGATTAATTTACATAAAATATTAAATGTTTTTGAGCTATATGACATAAATAAGTAGAAAATAGTTTTTGAAAAAAACCATAATGTTTTATTTTTATCTAATAATTATTTACATAAATAGAATTTGATATTGATTTATAATATTATAAAATAAAAAATAACTTACTTTGAGTAATATTTTAATAATTATGCTAGATTATCTTTATTTTTTATTCATTAAATAAACAACATGGCTATTGAGGCGGCCATACATGGATGAAATGGTCGTCTATGTAGCATGGTGGTGTGGATGATTGATGACATGGATTGCATAGGTGGCAAGATGATGTGGCAGATGGGATCCTCCTCATTTGCTATATCATATAATGACATGTCAAAATGGTGACATGGAATCTTTAGGTGGCAAAAAGGTAGATGGTGGGTTGGAAAGTTGGCAATGTGGCATGCTTAGTGGCTTGTGAGGTGGCGAGCCATGCAAGCACCACAGACTAGTGGCACGTGAGGTGGTGGATGACATGACATCTAAAGTGAGGTGGATGACATGGAATCTAAAGTGAGGTGGCATGCAAGGTGGCACTTGAGGGTGGTGGGTGAGGTGGCGGTTAGGGTGATGTGGCAAGCAAAGTGTTTAGGCCAAACTGTTGACTGTGGTGAGGTGGAAGGTGAGATGGGGTGATGACATGGACTTTTGGTGATACGACGGTCTCCTTGTATGAGGTGGAATAGACAAGTAGGATTGGGAGAGAGAGACCAAACGATGGTATTTGGACATGCATCAACAATTTTAGGCTTGACACTTTACCAAACCTAAGGAGACACATCTTAAGTGAATGGTGCAAGTGAAAAAAATTAAAACAGTGGAAAAGTGCCTTTTCCTAACTCAAACTGACTCAATTTTTTTATTATTGTTTAGATTTTCTTTTTAAAAATGCTCACAAGATCATCTAAGCGGTCTTTGTTATTTTATGAGCTAGATCTAAAAAAAATGAACCGTTAAAGATTTCACTTTTCTACATGGTCACATTCTTTGGGTCATAATCTATCGAATGACCATCGGATCTTGCAAAATAGTCTATACATCATTAGATATCTAGTGTAAAAATTAAGCTTTTGTAAATAGTAATTCTAACAAAGAAAAATAAATAATAATTACATAGAGATACAAAAGAATTACCAAAAAATCAAGTTAAATTGCTTGTCAAGTTAATAATTGATGTGCAAAAGGGAAATTTAAGCAAAGATATTGGTCAAGCCATAATGAAAGTGTGTGCTTCCATTTTAAATATTCTTTAGTCTCTTCTACTAGCTAGTATCTACAATGGACATGATTTCTCATGAGTCATGATTCATAGAGCCTTTACTTATGTATGTTTTGTATTTTGACCGTGTAGGTTGGGCCAGTGAATGTCGTCCAAGTGGTCATGGACAACCCCTCAAAATGTGCATCTGTGGGATGCATGCTTGAGGAAGAGTTCTTAAATAATGTATGGACTACATGCACAAGTGATTTCCTTGATTTTCTCACAGAGGACATAGGCAAGATGGGTGGGTCAAAGAGGTGGTCACAAGGTCCACTTCCATTGTCACCTTCTTCACCACGAAGCACAAGGTGCTTGCTATGTTTTTGAAAGATAGCAAGCTTAAGATAAAGAAACCCTCATCTACCCACTTTGTATATCCATGGACTCTCATGGAGATGCTATATGATGTGAAGATGCATCTTTGCCAAATGGTGGTGTTCGTAATACGAATGGGATGATTCTTCATCCAATCAAAAGATACACAAAGGTTATCCTTCAATGAAGACTTTTGTGAGAGGGTCAAAGCAATGGTGATATGATCTTGCTTTTGTATCAAGTACTTTGCATATGGACATGGAGGGTGCTACCCTTGGTTATCTTGTGTACTTCATGCGAGAGGCTTTCAAAGAGATGGAGACATGCACACTTCTTGGAGTACATGATAAGAGGGAAGTACATGCACTCTTCTTGAAGTACATGGGAAGAGGGAAATCTTAGCCAAATCAAATGACAGGTGGACATGCCTGTGAAGACCTATTCATGGTCTTGCCACATTGCTTCATCTGGCCAAGTGCATGGGAAGAGGGAAATATGGGAAGAGCGAAATCTTAGCCAAAGAAAATGACAGGTGGACATACCTGCGAAGACCTATCCATGGTCTTGCCACATTGCTTCATCCAGCCAAGACCTATTCATGATCCTCCAAAACACTACTCCAAGGTCCTCCAAAACACTACTTAGCCTAACCAAATAAATGCCAATTAAAACACTCATAGATGAAGACGAAGTGACAATTAGGTTTTTATACACAAGTCCAAATCTACTAAATTTGTGTAACGTGCACAAGGTCCTCCAAAACACTACTTAGCCTAACCAAATAAATGCCAATTAGATTTTTATACAGAAGTCCGAACCTACTAAATTTGTGTAACGTGCACAAGGTCCTCCAAAACACTACTTAGCCTAACCAAAGAAGTTATAGGATTCATCTGGCTATGGCCATTGTGCAGTTCAAAAGGTGGCTATGAGGTTTCTTGCACAAGATTTCTCTTTTGAAGCATGCAAAAGGAATTGGAGTGCCTTTTCCCTCATCCATACAAAAATTCTCATTTGCTTGAGCACGGGACAACTAGAGAAGCTTTTGTATTGTAGCAAAAACATGCGCATGATCTAAGCAATGCACAAGCTTCATCATGCTAGATAGGTAATTTAAATTCCATAAAATCACATAAAGGTTGAAGCTAAAGCTTACTAAATCTTCAAGTATAATGATTTATGATTTATGGTTTTGTAGGTAAAGGTGGATGAGTTCAAGCTCATCGACGCCACACTTTAGAGTGTGAATTGTCCGACAGACAAATACAAGGGGCAGATTTATGCACAACTATATCAAGAGCTTGAGGAGATTGACTGCAAAGTCTTTCACACTTGTCATGGACATGTAGATCATGAGAGAGGAAGGGGAGCTAGAGCTAGCACTTCACATAGTGTTCGTGGGCATGTTAGAGGACGATGCGGATCTTGAAGCTCGTTGGCAACTTATGAGATTGAGGATGATTGTATAGAGTCTTTGGAGGAGGAGGAGGATGTCAGGGAGCTTGAGTATGATAGTGGGGGTTGCTTAGCGAGGGTGATTTTGCTAGCTTTTCAGGCACAAGGGCCTTATATAGTCCCATTCTTGACGATGACTTCTTCGATGATAACAACTTTACCATTAGCTCCTAGCGTAGTAGCTTGATGCCAGTAGTCCTCATCCTCTTTTTAAACTCTTAATTAGAGTCCAGTCACTTTCTCTCTTTTGTTTTCTTGACTCTCGAAGTCACTACCTCACTTATTTTTTTTGTATTATTGAAATACAATGTATTTTCTCGTACGAAATTGTACCAAGAAATAATCAACATTATTATGTACTAAATAGATGCATTTTTAATAATGTACAACATACAGCTTTGGCATACTTATGGCTTCTCCCTCGTTACTCTTTTGGGTCAGCAAATTAATCTTCCTACATTAGTGCCTAAGACACTATGAAAAGTGTGAAAAGATGCTCACATTGTACATCCTAACATTGTAGAGAGCTCTTGTGTGTAGTGATGGTTATGGAGTCCTTTAGTTCTAATTCTTATTATCTTTCCTCATTCTTTCTCCTATGTTCAAAGATTCTTTATGTGTGCTTGTGATCATTTAGAACTTAAGCTAGTGGTTTCTCTTATTTTCAATGAGTATTTATGGGTGTATGTGATTAATTAGATCTTAAAATATCAAGTTAATCTCTCTTTATACTCTCCTAGTTTCTCTATTTTTCCAAGAATTTTTGTGTTTAATTGGTGTGCAAGGAACCGTTGAGGTTTATTAGAGTGTTCTAATTGTTGCTATGCTTGATGAGTTCATTCTTCACTCATCAGATTGATGGGTGTTCTTGTGTTTAGAGTGTGATTAGTTAAGACTAATATAAATGTGTGCATCATTGTTCTGATTGTGTGTAAGATTGAGGCAACTATGTTGAGGAGATGTGCATTTGAGATTCCCAATCTATTGTATAGTTCCTCCATTTGCAATTGAGCAATTCATAGAGGTTCCTCTTCTTGTGTGCCATTTATTATTTCACTAAGGGTAGGTGAATATTTCCCTTATATTCCCTAGCTTGGTTTAAGATCCATGGATTGACCATTCTGTTTAGATTGCTACGAGTGTAGTTTTCCGCTATGCTACAAGGCTCTACCATTGACTTTGTCGTTAGAGATTGGTGGCCTTAGCTAGTGTGATCAGTAAATTTTTAGAAGATATTTTTCACTAATTTTAAATGGGTTAGGTATTCTTTTTGGGATTTTTTATTTTTAAAATTTGGATGTAAGGCCTTATGTAAGACTAGAGCTTTAATGGCATGGACACAACTAACGTTTACTAGAGTATATACCTATGACAAAATGTCATTGTAACAATTGACCTTAGATCATCCCAATGACCTATTTGTGTACGAGGATACCCAAGGTGGAAAGTTCCAGTTGCCATCATCTAGTCAAATGCAAAGGCAAGAAAGAACAAGACTGAGAATGTACCTGCATGCCATATAGAGAAGTGGATGGTAAAGAGTATTGACTAGTCAATCAGCTAGCTGATAGCACTAGTGGTCCGACATTATAGATCAAAGGTGTATGTACAGATTGTATTGTGAGTCGTGACTCATCTTGTAAAGGATTTCCCAATAATTTTGGTCATTAAATGGGTTTCAAGGATGTGGATACAAAGAGCTTCAAAGTTATAAAACCTACGAGGAAGTAGTCTCATAATTGGTTAGTTCCCAAAGTCACTGCATAAATGACAACTTTTACTAGAAAGCATAGTGAAACTATTGAGGCTAAGAGTGCAAAAGATTGCAAGTTGACAATGCAAATAAAGCACCAATCAAAGGGGTGTTATAGTGACATTTCACCCTTGAAAGGTCTCAACAGTCACATGAAGAGCATTATGGATCTTCCAAGTATCTGGCAACCTTATTTTGAAGGGCACATTATTGATATTTTTTACAACATATAATAGAAGGGTCCACATTACCACATACTTAGCTTTGAACAAAGGCTCTCCTTACTCTTCCTCTTTCTAAGACATGCCTTCTCTGTAAGGTGTGAGATTTTTCCTAGAGTCACTAGAGTATGAGTCAAGGAGAGAAGAGATGGAATTATCCCACATGTATTGGTGCAAGACTGTAGAGCTACTTAAAGCTCATTTTATGAATCAATAAGGGTGAAAGCATGTTAACTTGTCATGCTTTTTCATGTCGCGGACAATGCTAACTAGCACAATTTTGACATATGCTAACTAGTACAATAACTTGAGCTACATCTCCAAGATCTATGACATATGATATATCAATAGAAAGCACTTGAAGCAAGGAATCCAAATGTACAACCTCCGACAAATTTTGATATTATTTGTAAAAAATTTACCGGACGCCCAACTTTTCGAAGATGTGCTAACTTGAAACTGCTAACTAGCACAAAAAGCGCGACAGGTTAACATGCTTTCACCCATAAACACAAGTCTATTTTGCATTACAACTCTCTTGTTTACGGTGAGCATGTGATGGCTTAGCAACAACTCAAGATTGTGTTTATGAGTACAAGTTAATTGATTTTGGAACCTGATTCTCTTGAGTGATAATATAGCCAACACACACTCACTTGTGTGCACAATGTTTCTCTTTTAGTGTGTTAATGATTAGCATCTCTATTAGATTGATTAACAATTTTTTGAATTAGCACTCTCTAATCTGTATTTGCGTTAGCTTAATAATCACTAATCCCCAATCACCACTTGGGCACGAGCATGCTCCACTACCCTTTGGTGATTAGGTGAGGAGGAATTCACTTTCAGCTTTGGTTATGAGTGGAATTTTTCAATTAGTGCGCATCTTTTGTGTTTGCTTTCAACCCATCTTTTGTGTTTGCTTTCAACCCATTTCGCGTTAGCATTACTCTTGCGGTATTTCTTCAATTGCTCTTGCATCATGTGTGGGCAAAGTGTTCATCAACACATTTTTTTAGAGCTATTAAATGTTGGCATTGCTTATGATTCTACATTCTAATTGTGTGCCCAAAATCCCTTTGTTTTAAGCTTCATTTTGACCCCTTAAGCTCTGAAATCCAAGCTCATTAAGGCCTCCTAATCACTTCCCTATTTTTTAGGAAAGTGTGTGTGCACCAATGCATAGCACGGGGTATATTGTTTATTTTTGAATTAATGACAAGCAACCCACGAGGGGTATTTGGTGTAGCTTACCCACAATAGGGTGTTTGACCCGAAGGTCGCGGGCTCAAAAGCTGCAAAGACTTTTCGAGGGACGTGGGCGGACGTGAGCCGCGCTCCGAATTGTGGTGAGATCTGCCTTTCAAATCCGTAGGAGGCTTGTCTCGCGACTGCCCACATCCTTTTGCACTACCCATTGCCTGCCCACTGCCCAAAAGCAGCTCGATTGGCCGCTCTTGCTAAGACTGCTATCCCACAGCTTACCTTTTTTCTTTTGCTCCCCACATTTCCAAGTGCTAACCGCTCACCCAAGGGGTCTTTCCCATGAGCAGGAGTCACAAGTCCAAGGTCTAAAGCTTCCAAAGGTCTTGCTCCCACAACCAGTGATGAACATCAAAAAATTGACAAAAGCCAAGTCTTTTCAAAAGTCGGAACATCCAAGCACTACATCAAGCATTAAAAGGACCTTCACCAAGCAAGCTCAAAAGCCACCTAAGGCAACCAAAAATCAAGCACACAATTCAAAGAGCATCAAAGGATTATCTTCAAACATCAAAGCAAAAGGCACTACCCTCTTTTTTTTGTGAAGAGGAGCTTCACAAAAGAATTTTCTCTCCCTCTCTCTCTCTAATTAAAACTTCAAAATCTTGCAGCCAAGCACAATAAACTTGCAAAATAAATTTCCTATAATCTCCTAAGGAGTATTTGTGCTCATGTAAAGAGGTAGACACTGGCTAGGAGAGTCTCCTAAGCTAAGACCACTCTATTAGCACAATGGAAGAGAAGGGGATTAGGAAATTTAATGGGGAGGGCTTTCGCACTTGGCAAACCTAGTTGAAAGGCTACTTAATGATAAAGTAGTTGTAGGAAGTAGTCAAGCCAACACTCGCTAATCCGACAGCTACTGCTGGTGCACAATTACTGACATGAGCTATGAGTGCACAAAATCAAGCCAAGGACGAGTAGGCATTAGGAATCATAATCACTGCACTACATGACAATTATGTACACTTTACTAATGATTGTGATACTTCATCAGCTGCATGGGAAGCACTAGAAAAAAACTTTGGAGCTAAGAAAAAGAAGAGCAAAGTGAGCTTAAAGAAAGATCTATACAGGTTATAAATGGAACATAACGAATATATTGCAAGATTGGTCAATCGCCTCAAAAGAATGACCACACAACTAGCTTATGTAAATAGTGCAGTACCAGAGGAGGACAAAATCGAAGTTCTTCTAGCAGCCTTACCACCTAGCTTTAACCATATCATGACCATCATTGAAGAGAACAATCCCACACCAGAGTTTCAAGATGTCATCAACTCTTTATATCCGAGGAGAAGAAGCAAGGAAGGAATGCTACTTCAAGGGGAGGAGATTTTGCAGTTGGCTCTAGTAACAAAACGTGTTTCAAGTGTGGCAAAGAAGGGCACATAGCAAAGGACTGTCTAGCATTGAAGACTTGCAGTATTTGTGGGAATAAGGGTCATCATCCTTCCAAGTGTTTCAAAAGGGACAGAGGAAGCACCAACAGAAATCCAAGGCCCAAAGTCTATTTGGCAAAAGAAGACAAAGATGAAGATGAAGAAGAAGGTGGCAATAGCCTTCTGGTCTACGACGACATTGTTTAGCTTTTGTTTTGGCATTTCCCCTTCAGTTGTATTTGTTTGGAGATAGCTTGGACTAGCTTGGTCTTAGTTTTATACATTTGCTCAAGGGGAGGTGTTGAGTATCTCTTGGATTAGAGATAGTTTGTCTCCAGGATTGGAGTGTGCAAGAGACATGAGTTTCTTCAGTTTCTTCTTAGTCCAAACCTCAAGGGGAGGATTGTAAGGTGTGAGAATTGTCCTGGAGTCACTAGAGTATGAGTCAAGGAGAGAAGAGGTGGAATTATCCCACATGTATCGGTGCAAGGCTGTAGAGCTACTTAAAGCTCATTTCATGAATGAATAAACACAAGTCTATTTTGCATTACATCTCTCTTGTTTATGGTAAGCTTGTGATGGCTTAGCAACAACTCAAGATCGTGTTTATGATTCCAAGTACATTGATCTTGGAACCTAATTCGCTGGAGTGAGAATCTAGCAACCACACACTCACTTGTGTTTTCATACGATGTTTCTCTTTCATCCACCCTAGCTAGCACGATCCCATCATTCTCAAAATGAAGAAGCACCCAATCATTATCCTTCATCTACAAGTTGCGTTGATGCTTGTCTAATGCATTCTATAGCCCTATCCAAGACTTTTGCAAAGCCTCCTTGACCTTGGACATTGACCTTGGACATTGACCTTGGACAAATGAATCTCTAGATCTCGTAGAAAATGACATCTATGTAACTTTTTAAAAATTTATTGCAACATTGCAACTCTTCCAACAGAATTTCACAATCTATTAGGTTGAGGAGCTAACTAGGTGACCATGCTAAATTCATTATACACATCAACATATGTAGAGATTCTTCCACTCCCTCTCGAAGTCAATTCAAAAAGTTGTAACAACTTGCCAAGAGACTTTGCCAATTTCTTTTTATCACATTTGAAATTTCTACAGAAACCCTAATTTGCTTGTAAAAACCCTTTTTTTTCAAAATTGGAGAATGAAAGTCCATTCATGTCAATGTGTAGGCCTCGTCCAAAGGATCAACTTTGGACCGCATCCTTTGTAGAAGAAGAATCAATTGAAGTTATGATACCATTGTAACTAGCTTGACACGCCAAGGCAATAATCTCACAACACACAAACCAAACTAAAATTTATAATTCAAAGTAGTCACAATACTAAGTGGGAGAATTCCACTCCCAATGCATTGGCCCCAAAGTCTAGCGTCCCTCTCAGTCTTTCTTTTCATATTAAATAATCCACAAAGTACAATTGTTGGGGAGTCACTATAGAGATGTTGAACCATGCAATGATGCATCAAAGTGGACTACAAAGGCACACTTCTAAGGGTCCTTGGTCAAAAAACATCATACATAAAAATATGGAGTTGGCTCTAAAAGAAATTGTTAGAAACAATGCGCCCAAAAGCTATTTCACACATGTCCAACTGCCAAATCAACACTACTCAAAAATTCCACATATTGGGTTTCCATGTCAGCAAGCGGTACATCAATTCCATGTCATGAGTTGCATTCTTTCTTTGTTCTTTGTCTTTACGTGAGGGGCCAATTGGTACATCTTCACTTGTGACATGCAATCAAAGATACCAATACTCTAATACAATCCATATAAAGGAAAAATTTGAAGCACTGAAAGAAGTAGCTCAACCACATGAGATCATCACGAGTGGTAAGATAAAGCTTCACAAAGACCAAGGAGCAAGCTTTTTAGCTATAATGCAATGGATTCATGTGGAGGTTTTCTTTGTAAGTGCTATGGTGGATTGAATAGGGTTTTAGAGGCTATTAGCTCCAAATAAGACACCAAAGGGTGTTGGCAACTCGGGGTAGCTCAAAAGGGGTGTAGATGGAAATGGTGCATAGTTCTCTCTAGTGGTGGGGTGCTCTGGATGCAGAATGCATGCGGACTCACAAGCTAGCTGAAAATTGACAGACAATGCGAAAACATGAAAATAGAACTAACAGAACTGAACACGAACCAGAAACAGTATACTAGACAACCACAGGCCCTCCAAGGCAACACCCTATACATAACCAAATGACCATACAAGACTAGTCTGGATGCGGCTAACTTTGTCAAGTCCACGACTACACAACAAGGTACAATGGGGATGTAGAGGCTATGGTGCAATGTCGTCATCCGTATCCGCGCCCGAATCCTCCTCGGTGTGTGTAGTCTGTGCTTCCTCCTCCTCTTGGGGCTGACCATGAAAAGTGTTTGACCCTGGAAGAAATCGCGTTTAGTGGGATGAAAGAGGAAGTGTTGGGTGGGTCAACAAAAGAGCAAAGCCAAGGATGCCTTCTTCTTTTTTTTATCTCGCTTTTTTCTTTAAAATAGATACGTGCAGCGGCGGTTGGTAGGAGAGGGTTAAGGCAAGGAAGGGCGAAAACGGTAGGAGAGCGGTGTAATGAGGAGGCTAGGGCGGGTGGGCGGCTTGAGTTAGGGCAATGCGAGTCGACGGCGAGGGAAATAAGGAGGGCGAGGGTTGGGGCGGGTTTGAGGGTGCTTGAATAGAGTTGGAGAAAGAGATAGGACGTGCGATCTATGGGTGAGGGGATGACTGTGGGTGTGGCAGCCAAGCTAGCGGGGGGAGAGAGAGAGAGAGAGAGAGAGAGAGAGAGAGGCGGGCTAAGCGACAACGGCGGACGAGCAAAGGTGGATGAGGCGTTGGGAGGGGGGCGAGGGTGGGTTGGCTATTAAGAGAGGGCTCTATGTGAGGATAGGGGGCGATAAGAGAAGAGAAGATCCGCGCAAGGCAAGTCCAAGGGCGAGCGAGTGGGTAAAGGCGACAAAGGATTGACCGGCGAGAGCTAGGGAGGGTGGGCGAGTGAGTGCAAGGGGCAAGCAAAGATTGGTGAGAAGGGTTGGGCAAAGGGGAGTTGAGGGTG
Organism: Adiantum capillus-veneris; assembly: GCF_014529385.1. Lineage (NCBI taxonomy): Eukaryota > Viridiplantae > Streptophyta > Polypodiopsida > Polypodiales > Pteridaceae > Adiantum > Adiantum capillus-veneris. The sequence goes on along the minus strand of NC_140952.1, from coordinate 49,224,764 downwards.
TGTGGAGGGCCAGTTGCCAGGGCAAGCAGGGGCAGGGAGATAGTGCAGGCAAGGAGCGAGCAAGGGAGGGGTGGAGAAGTAGGGTGCAGGCGGGCGAAGGCATGGGCGATTCGGTGCAAGAGAATTTGCGAGGATCGCGAGGGCGAGCGAGCAAAAGATGAGCGACGAGAGCGAGCAGGTGTGCTACCAGGTGGGATTGTGGCGAGCAGGGTTCCGATGATGCTAGGCGAACCAAGGGCGAGTGAGTGACTGTGCAGCGAGGGCAAGAGTGTACGGCGAGGGCGGGCGAGCAATGAAGAGCGACTAGAGAGAGAGAGAGAGAGAGATGCGAGCAGGTAAGGAAGAGTGGAGAGAGAGAGAGTGAGGGCGAATGGATAGTGGGTGGTTGATGGTGAGTAGAGAGGGGGGGTGAGGGTAAGCCCATGTCAGCAAGCCCACGAGCGAGTGCAAGGGTGAGGGTTGGGCGAGTTTCTGAGAGGGTGAGGTCGAGACGGCAGCAAGGCAAGGCAAGCAAGCTAGCTCCTTGGGCTAGGTTCCCAAGGCGGTGGCGAGCTAGCAGAGTGGTAGTGCGTTGCCGAGGCGCACGAGCTATAGCGAGTCGAGCAGGTAGGTGCGGTGATGAGTTGATAACTGCTATGAGTCAGGCGGGGAAAGGAGAACGGGAAGTAAGGGGAGGAGTTTGCACAGTGAGGGCGAGTGCGAGTGACTAGCAAGGGACGAGAGAGGTGAGAGAGAGTGTAAGGCTAGGGCTAATAGGGGGCAAGTATAGATGAAGGAGGGAGGGCGGGCTAACCATTAGCCGAGAACGCGAGCGAGGTTGATAGGGTCAAGGGCGGGTAGAGGCAAGGGTAGTCTAGGTAGGGCGAGGGATGAGTGAAGAGATAGGGTCCGATGAAGCTGAATGAATAAGGGCCAAGGAGAGGTTGGGTGAGCGGTACGATAGGTGCGAGGGGGTAGGGAACTAGGGCGAGTATAAGGGGGAAGGGGCGAGTTGAGTGAGGGCGAGTAAAGGGGGAGGGTGAGTGGGCTAGAGTGGTTGGGAAGGGTTAGTGGGGAGTATAGGGTAGGCTGAGAGTAAAGGGAGAGGTGGCGAGGTGGAGTTGGCTGGGTAGTGACGGGGTGAGGGATGGCGAGTGGGGATGAGCAATGGGTTGAACAGCGTGGATGGATAGGTAGTGCAATCAAGGGGATGGAAAAAGGGGGGCGAGTTATGAGGGTTGGGCTAGTCTATTGAAGGTGAGACGAGCATAATGTGAGGTATAGGGTAGGTGATGGGGCTACAAGAGGGCGGCAAGAGAGAGAAAATAGGGCTAGGATAGGTATAATATCTAGTAAGCATCCTGAATAGAGCAAGAGAGATCCCATGCAATCGGATGATACAGGAAGGCAATAGGTGGTTAAGAGAGAGAGGGGAAGTAGGAAAGTAAGAGATGGTAGGGTCTATCAATAAAAGGGAGATGAAACGGTAAAGAAAAGAAAGGGGCGAGCAATGAAGGGGGCTAGTTGATCGAGAGGCTAGAAGGTTGATAGGTGGGCGAGAAGGCGAGAAGGTAAGAGAGGGAGACCGGCGAGAGAATAGAGGGTGGGTCCAAAGATAGGGCTATCAAGGGGGGAAAATGTTGAGGTGACGGATGACAGGATAAAAGATCAAGAAAGATAGTAAGGTGGGAGAGAGGGAATAGCAAGGAAGCAAGTCAAACCAAAAAAAAAGTCTGGCAAGGGGAGAAGGGGAGAAGTAATGGGCACTTTAAATCTTGCAATAGGGGATCAGGGGAATAGAGGGGCAAGGAGAGAGGGAAGAGTGTTAGGGCGGATAAAGGTGAAGGAAAGGAGAGACAGAAAACCGGGTTAGAGTTTTAACTCCAGAGTAGCGAGAACTATACGGTGAGAGGTTAAGGCCGAGAGGTAGTAAAATGTTCGAGTATGAAGTCTCGGGACGAGAGATAAATTCAAAGAGAGAAAAGATAAAGCAAGAGGGAGAGACAACTGAAAAAGGCTGAGAGAATGCTAGACTACAGCCTTAAACAAAAGCAGAAAGAGGGGGACAGAAGGCGGGAGGTGTACACAAACAGATCTTAAAGGGTAGAGCAAGAAATCATGGATAATACTGGATTCAATAGACAAGCCTTGGAAGATAGTTTAGAGACATCAACACTGTAGAGACATTCTCAAGAATAAGTAAATTTTAGCCAACCCTTACAACAATTAAGAAAAAGAAAGATGACAATTGGGAATGGAGTACCGACTGGATAGAATGTGGTTAATGGGAACTTCAAGCGGGATGCAAAAGACAAGAGAATACCCTGTCTAGACAAAATAAAATTGGGGCTAAGGAAAACATGTGCCGACGAGAGATATCTAAATGTGATAGGGCTTGAGGCGAGAGCCATTGACTAGTGGTAGAGACTCTCCAAATAGAGTTTGTAGTTGGATCGCTCCTTGAGAAAGAATATTAGTAACAAAAAATGGACCTTGCCACATTGGCAGTAGCTTCTTGACCTTCTTCAAGTACTTGGCTTGGTACAAAAGAACTAATCATGCCAAGAATTCCTTTGTTGTTGTTCCATTTCCAAGGCTTTTGGTGCTATTAGTTGCTCCTCTTTGAATTTGGTGAGCCGACTAGCCATAGCAAAATGTTGACATGTAGGGAAGTCCACCTTGATTGTTGTAACCCTGGGCGAGCCAAATTGAAATTCAAAGGGTGCCACTACTTCTAGTCCAAAAGCTAGCTGAAATGGAGAGTGTTGGGTGGTGACTTTGAAAGCAGTCCTATATGCCCATGTAGCACCCAAAGCCATTGTTGGCCAAGATGTCGGGTGAAGATGGCAGGTTTTGAGGAGCAAAGATAGAAGTACTTTGTTAGTGCTTTGAGCCTACTCGTTGGCTCAAGGGTAGTAGGAGCATGACTTCCTGTGAAAGATTTTGTATCTAGCAAAAAGGTTGGCCAACAGATCATTGACAAAGTGGGTACCTTAGTCACTAGGGATTTCTAGAGGGAAACCAAACCTGCAGAATATGTTTTCATACAAAAAAATTCAATTGTGGTTGATGTGCAGTCAGAAGTTGACGCCACCTCTGCCCATTTGGTAGCATAGTCTATAGCAACCAAATGATACCTTTTATTCCCTGGTTGGCCAACCAGGTCGATTGGCCCAACAAAATCTATAACCCATCGTTCAAAAGGAGACCATGCCAAAGAGACCTGCAAGGGACGGTTGGCTTGGCGAGTTGGTTTTGGGGCACACCATTGGCATGAATCACAAGACCGAGCATATTGCACTGCATCACAAAACATGTATGGCCGTCACAACCCAGTATGTAGAATGCAATGGAGAGTGATGTGCCCTGGGTAGTGGCCACCTGGGCTACGAGAGTGAGCTTCTTCTAGAATGGTTTGAACTTCATGTGGCAAGACACAACAGTGAAGAATCCCATCCGGACCACTTTTGTAAAGCGTGTCACCAATCATGGTATGTGGCTTACTTTTGATAAGTAGTCTCCTCTTTTGCAAGATTAACAGATATGGTGGATAACAACCTATGGACAAAAGATGCATAATGTCCGAGTACTAGTGTGTGGCAGTGTCCACCTTAAAAAGAAAACTATCTAGAAGGTCATCTTCTACCCCCGTAGCTCCCCTGACTCAATCCTAGAGAGATGGTCGGCCATCTGATGCTCTTTGCCAAGGCGAAGAACAACCTCAAAATCAGATTCTTGAAAAATCAATAGCCACCTCCAAACTTGTCCGACTACTTGAGGCTTGTTCAGGAGATACTTGCGAGCCTATTGGTCAGTTATTACTACAAAATGGACACCCAGAAGATAATGCCTAAACTTTTGAAGAGCGTAGAAAATGGTCAAACCCTCTCTTTCCGTGGTACTATAGTTTCTTTTTGCCTTGGTGAGTAGTTGACTTGCATAGCAAATAGGCTAGTCTAGCTTGTACTCCTTGCTAGGATGGGTAAGGACTGCACCTACGGCTGTGATACTAGCATCAGTGTGTACATGAAAAATGAGTGACCGATCCGGTGTGACTAAGATGGGGGCATGTGTGAGAAGTTTCTTTTGATAGTTGAAAGCTAGCTCTTCTGCAGAGATCCAGTGGAAGGGTTGGGCTAGACTAGTGAGGCAAGACAGAGGCTTGGCAATAGCCACATACATTCGAATAAACCTTCGGTGGTAGCCGGTGTGGCCTACAAAGCTCTGCACTCCTTTAGCATTAATTGGCCTAGGCATGCATAAAATGGCTGTAACTTTTTTTGGGTCAGGAGCAAGGCCTGTAGCAGAAACAATATGACATAATAGAGTGCCTTGGGTGACCATGAAATGAAATTTATTACGGTTGAGTTTCAGATTTACCTCTCTACAACGAGCAAAAATGAGGACCAATTGCTCCACGTGTTCTTGGAAGCATTCTACTGGACTTTCAAAGACTTGGCCTGAGAAGCAAGAAAAACCGTCCATGAAAATCCAGAGAAACTTATTGAGGAAGGGCTTAAACACAATGTAAGTTGTTCTGTTCCAAGAAGTTGGTGCATTCTTTAGGCCAAAGGGCATCCTCTTGAAGAAAAAGACTCCCCATGGAGTAATAAAAGTTGTTTTGATCGTGTCATCTCCTAATTGTAACCACAAAAAGAGTTAATAAAAGTGAGCAAAACATGGCCAGCTATATCTTCCAATACTCGCTCACAGAAGGGGACAGGAAATCCATCTGGGATAGTGACCTTATTGAGTGCTCTGAAGTCCACACAAACCCTAATCTTGTTTGAAGGGGCAATAACCATCGAACAGAGCCATTGTGTGTGTTCAATGGGCTCAATGATACCTATATCCACAATTTCCTTCTTGAATCCTATTGCGTACTTAGGGTTGAGCTTGTATGCCTAGCAAATACATCCTTCCAACTCGTAATGAATGAAACCATCAAATCGAGTAATTGTGGATGATCCCAGAGCCATGCAGCCAACAACACTGGGTGGGGTTCTTCCACAGTACCTAGTGTTAGACAAGGGGAACTAGAACCTAGGAGTCCACCTCCCAACCACCCACTATATAGCATGGCTCCTAGCCCTTTGCCCTAGTTGGACTCCCTTTCCACACTACCTAGCCCGGCCTTGCCCTTGTCTATTCTGGCCTTGCCGTTGTCCTGACATTACTCCCCACTTAAAGAAGAGTTTTCGTCCTCAAAAACAAAAGTGGGGAACTTCTTCTTAAGAACACTAATGTTTTTCCAAGTGGCACCTTCCTCAGGTCATCACCGTACTTCTTATACCGATCTTGCGCTTGTCGGACATTCTGACGAGCGAGTTTCAACATATCCATGTGGTCTTGGAGAAAATCCTTAACCTGTTGGAGCTTTTCGGTTGCCAACCCCACCGTAACAGGTTACCTAGGTTAAAACCCATACATGAGCATGAAAGGACTAAATCCAGTTGTGACATGCTTAGCACTATTGTAGGCAAACTCGAGAATAGGTAAATATTCTTCCCACTCTGACTGTTTCTTGCTAACGTATGCTCTTAGCATATCCTTTAGCACTTGATTAACTCGTTCAGTCTGACCATCTATTTATGGATGATCGGTTGTACTGAGGTTTAGTTGTGTACCCAATCGTTTGAACACAGCCCTCCAAAAATGATTGTTCAACTTGGGATCAGGATCACTGACAATGTTAATTGGCAAACCATACAACTTGTATAGATTGTCCACAAATAACTTGGCTAGTTCTGGAGTCTTAACCATTGATTTGGTTGGAATAAACTTACATAGTTTAGTCAACCGGTCTACGACCACCCATACCGAGTCATGACCTCGTACAGTGGTTGGTAAACCCACAATAAAGTCCATAGAGATACTTTCCCATTTTCCATTGGAAATCTCCAAAGGATGTAAGAGTCCTCCTGCTTTCAGGCGCTCTGCTTTGTTAACTTGACATTTTTGGCAATGCAAGACATAAGCTTGAACAAAGCCATGTAAACATGGCCAGTAAAACTGTCATCGTACGAGAGCATAGGTCTTTCAAATACCCGGGTGCCCTGCACTTGGACTATCATGACATTCATACAGAATTTGGCGCCGAATGTCTGTGTCCGTCGATACACAAACTCTCCCTTTATGGAGTAGGTACCCATTGTCGATGGTGAAATGCTTCCATCGTTGTAGTTCATCACTCGATAGAGGAGAACTATGTGTGGAGGTTAACGTTACACTACCCCTCATTAGAGTGAGAAGGATCCTTCATTTGTACATGGCTCCACACTTTGGAATATGCTTCATTAGGCTCATATTTGCCCTTTAGAGAATCCAAAAATTCAGTATGAAGTTCCATGAAGAAGAGAGAATTGATCTCTGGCATACGACTTAGAGCGTCAGCCACCACATTGTATCGTCCTTTACGATACCGGAGCTTGGCGTCATATTCCTGAAGAATCTCGGCCCACCTGGCTTTCCGACCTTCAAATCCGTTTGTTGTGTAAACCATTTTATGCTTTCATGGTCAAACACAATCTCAAACTGAGCACCATACAAATAATGCCGCCATGTTTTTAAGGCAGACACTATTGCATAAAGTTCGCGCTCATAAGCAGAGTAGTTCTGTTGAGCTACATCAAGCTTCTTGCTTTCAAATTCAATTGGTCGTCCGTCTTGTAACAGGACTGCTCCAATAGTACGGTCACTGGCATCCATTTCCAAAACAAATGGTTTCAAAGGATCTACAATAGCTAGTATGGGAGCTATAGCTAATGCACCCTTGAGCGTATCAAAATTGTGATGTTGAGCGGGTCCCCACTGAAAAGCTTTACCTTTGCCTTTCAGTTGATCCGTCATGGGAACATCAATATTAGCATAGTTTTTAACGAACCTTCGGTAAAAACCTGCAAATCCTTAAAACATATGTAACTCTTCCAGATTTTTCTACTTTGGATTGATCCAAATATAACCCATTAGGTGAAATAACATGCCCAAGATAGTGAATTTCTTCTTTCAAAAAATAACATTTAGATTCCTTGGCATATAATTTATTTGGTCGTAACAATTCGAACACCTCCTCAGATGTTGTAAGTGTTCTTCTTCAAAAACACTGTAAACTAGAATGTCATCCAGAAAAACAATGTTAGATTTGCCCAAGTATGGCTTCAAGACACTATCCATAAGTGTCATGAATGTTGCGGGCACATTGGTTAAACCAAAGGGCATAACCCAAAACTCGTAGTGTCCAAACCTTGTTTAGAATGCAGTTTTGGGTATATCAGCCAGTCAAATATAGACTTGGTGATAGCCTGACCACAAGTCTATTTTCATAAAAATGCGAGCGTGAGTGAGTTTGTCAAACAACTCATCCACGCGTGGCAATGGGTACTTGTTCTTAACAGTAATTGCATTTAAGCCACGGTAGTCTACGCACATGCGCATACTGCTGTTTTTTTTCTTCACTAATAGGATAGGAGAAGCCCATGGTGAAGAACTGGGTTGGATAAACCGTTTGCTAAGGTAGTCAGCAAGCTGACATTTCACCACAGTAGCTTTAGTGTAACTCATACGGTAGGGCAGTTTACTGACAGGTTTACTGCGTGCAACAACATCGATGCTATGTTTCACCGTTCGTGTCGGCGGTAATCCTGGTGGAAACCATTAGGAAAAACATCGTGAAATTACTTTAATAAATTTTGTAACTCACTAGCAACTTTTACTTGTTTGGAAATAGCCATTGGTGGAAGAGATGAGAGAGAAGCATGCGGCGTTGAGGAATGTTCAACAGATTCAATGTTAGAGAGAAAATGAGATAATGAGTAACACAATAAAACTTAATCTATTTCATTATCAAAAACGAGCTGCATAAGCTCAGTTGTACAGATCAATGGTGAAGAAGGTACATCCTTCTCTCCTAACAACAACACATGTGCGCCATGGGATTCGAACATCAAGCTGTTGTGCTCATAGCTACGCTTCAGTGATGGTCCTAAGCTATGCAACCATTCCCTGCCAAGGACCGCGTCTGCCCTCTCCATGTTCATAACCTAAAAATACAAGGATGTGGAGTTGCCTTGTACTTCCAACGGAACAGCTTGGACTTGAGTCATGCCCATTCATCATTGCTACCTTGTAGTGGTGGGTACTCGGAGTTTGAGGCAATTTGAGTTTTTTTACCAATCCATAATTGATAAAATTGTGAGTAGCACCGTCATCTACCAAGATGCACACCTTGTGCCCTTGCAGAGATCCGTGCATACGTACTAACTCATGTGGTCTGAAGGTCTATTGCCACATGGAAGCTGTGAGATAGCATTCATGCACCACCTCGGTGTGTGTTACTTCCACTGTAGAGAATCGTGAGGAAAACTCAAGAGGCAGTAGTTGCACCATGTGCACTACTTTCTCCTTGCCATGAGCAAAAAATTTCCCCTTGGGACAATCCTTTTTGCCATGACCGCTTCCTAAACATTAAAAACATAATTTCTCTTTCTTAGCTTTATCAAAGTCCTCGGGAGAGAGAGGACCTCTGGACCCCTTGGGTTTTTTAGATGCTTCTGAATTGGCTACTATAAATTTCCTTTTATTGTGCCCATACTGTGTGCGTGTATTACCATGTGTATTAGCAGGCACATGATTATGATGTGATTTCTTTTCATCTGGATCATTGTGAATATGTGCTTTCACTATGGCTTCCTTAAGTGTTTTAGGGTCTTGGATCTTGACGTGCTTCTTAACCTCTGGTGTCAAACCACGTATAAACCCCCGTACTTGCTGAAAGTTATATAAGCCTTCCAATTTGAGGATAACATCCCGATAGTGAGATACATATTCAAGTAAGGATGGATATTGGCGCATGGAACACATGTCCCAAGCCGTCCAATTCCGATCTGCCTCATTTGTAGGCAAGAATTCTTTGCGAAACATAGTTTCAAAAGCTGCCCAACTCTGTGGTATGATATTCTTCTCCTTGAGAGACATCCACCATTTGTAGGCCTTGCCTTCCAGAGTTAAACTTTTTTGCAGTGCTCTGACTACGTTCGGAGTACAACGTAAGGCGTGAATTCCATCCCACTTGCTGAGAAAGATATTCACTGCATCCTTATTGCGGTCTCGGTCTTCTCCCTTAAAAGTCGGTGGTTTGGTGTTTTTTCAACAACTCATCCACCCTCTTTTGCAGTGAGAGTGTCCAAAGCATCGGTAGATGGACCTTGTCCATGATTAGAAGGACCTTGCCGTTGTGTAGTAACATGCTCATGCATGTGCATGTCCGCAAGACACTTAGACTGTTGTTGCATTAATTGGATCACTAACGTGGATAATTTAGTGACGTTTTCATTTAAAGATTTAAAATTTCCTTCCATGACTAAGATGCGTGTCTGAAGTGCACAAAATTCTTGAATATCAAGCAATTCATAAGTGTCGTCACCTATCGTAGCGTCGTGGGCACTCGCCGTGAGAGCATCCAGCTGCGAGCCATCATGGGCAGGATCAGCCGTATTTTTCTCGAAATCAAAAGTCATATTGATATTCTAATCCACGATGACATAGTGCATTGCAAGGAATAGCAAGAAAAATACTTGATGTACCGCAACCGGTAAATACCGATAAAGAATCCCGTTGATACCGATAATTAGCCTTGCTAATTTTGTTTGTGCTCCAATTGCCGCTGAGGATGTAATCTTGCTCCGGGTTCCATGAAAACAATCCGATAGTGTAGGTGTGTGGGAGGTGTGTTTGCCTTGAGTACCGGTCTTTGTATTTTGAATAACTTGAAGACGACTTGAATGAAGTTATGAAAAAATAATATGCGGTATACGCAACAGAACTAGCAACTTGCCCTTCGTATTTCCCTGCCTTGCCCTTGCTTGGCCCTGTCAATATGCCTAGCTGCGCTCGAAGCTTCACAAGAGGGAGGGGGGGTACCCTGCTGTGGGTATCGTCCCTTGGTTGGGAAAAAAAAATAGTGTAGCCACTAACCCCAAAGGGTTGGGCGCCCACTGGGTGTGAAAAAAAACTCAACACAACGATGGCGGGCTCGCAGGCAACGTGAGGTGGGAGTTTTGCTCACCCCTCCTTGGGTGGTGGTCAAAATCACCTTCCACAAGCACGCGAAGTGCTCAGCAGGCTCGTGCGATGCCGTCAAGCCCGAGAGGAGGCAATTTGGTGCAGGTCCTGTGTCCGCCCCTTCTCCTAGCAAGCGGGGTTGCCCACCCAGTCCTCCTCGTCGTCCTCTTCACAGGGGGTGAGCTTCACGGTGCTCTTGACCTCGACATGCAAAAAAACATGCAAAGCTTTGTGTGGCTCTCCAACACCACGCCTGTCCCTTCCCAAAAATAGGAACCTTGCTCTTGATACCAATGTTAGACAAGGGGAACTAGAACCTAGGAGTCCACCTCCCAACCACCCACTATATAGCATGGCTCCTAGCCCTTTGACCTAGTTGGACTCCCTTTCCACACTGCCTAGCCCGGCCTTGCCCTTGTCCTGACACCTAGGTTCACTTCCTTGACTGGATCTTGATAGTTAGTTGTCTAGGTTCCACTCTTCAGCCACATCCTGGCCAGCTTTGGTCAATGCTTCCACATCATGAGTAGGAGTCTGATCAATAGGGAAGTCTTGTGCTTGCTCATGTAACCTCTATGAAGAAGCTCATCCAGAGACAAGTCCTCTACTTTTATTGGAGCTTTTTTGCTGACTCTCTGGTGGAGTGGGATCAGTCCTAGCCTTGCCCTTGGATTGGGAAGAATCATCTGTGTCAGTTTCATGCTCTGAATCCTCTTCTTCTTGCACCTGTAGGGGAGACTTCTTACCGTGCATGTGGTGAGTGATCGGTTCTCCTAAGCCAAGAGACTCTACTTCTTCTATGGCCTTTGTGTCTCCTTCAATTCATGTGAGGACTGCAAAACAATGAGGGTTGCCTCTTCTTCTTGTGGGGTCTCCTCGCGCACTTTCGCTTCTTTCTTTTGGTCATCATGTTGTGCAATATTGAGGGAAGACCTTCTATTGGTTGGGTTGGCTCCACTTTCCAGTTGGATCTGTCTATACCCTGTGCTTGGTGTGGTGATCCACATCGTATCATTACCCTAGTCATGAAGTGCACGAATATGTTGTAGCCAAGGCCTACCAATCAGCAAAGGAAACTGCCATCCACTTTTGATAGCTAGACCGCCACAAAATCGAGCCAAAAAGTGAAGTCTTCTACTACCATTGGGACTTGTTTCACCACTTGTAGCGCGGATAATGTGTCGTGATCTCTACATTGGGTAGTCCTCAATGCAATGTGCGTGACAATCTCACTCAAACAGACTGAAAAGAAAGGAACCAATAGACATCAACTGAGCTCACAAAGACACAACAGCAGACCAGAACATATGACTTGACTATCTCAAAGAACTGATACAGACTCTGGCGTGGCAGCACACTCAGACCCAGCCCAGGACTCACAGGTACAATGGGGGTGTCAAGGCTCAGATGTGCCGGGATGATGAGTGTTGTGTGTATTGACTCACTCTAGATGACTATGTACAAGATAATCCTGACCAAGCTACTACTACTCATATATACAACCATAAAGAGCCACCAACGGCTCATAAATGACAGCATCTAAGTCTATCTCCACTGGGTGGTGGTGGTGACCTGGCCATGATGTCCACTAAACCACCGTATCCCTGCCACGTGTCACTGCCCAGCGAGTCCGTTTAGTGTGAACCGACCAGACCAAAGACCAACTATAAAGTCCAAACTGTACTAATTGTCCTTGAAAGTGACATTGTAGCCTGTTACAAGTTGCCCGCCACAAGACTGCTTCCCGTCCCGGAGAGCGAAACTGAAGAACTAAAAGATCGGCAAAACCAGGCTACTACTGGTAAAACTCCAAAAGGTGATATCTACTGTTGGTGGTCGGATGATGGAGGAGGAGGAGGAGGCTGGTAGAAAGGTGGGTAAGGAGGCCATGTGTATGATGGGGGGTAGTGGCCATGAGGAGGGTACATTGGATATGGAGTGGCCACCCCATGAGCAGCAGCAGCAGACTGAGTAGGGTGAGTAGGTGGAAACCCAGGAAAAGATTGAGTAGGTTGAGAAGGTGGGAAACCCAGGAAAAGAATGAGTAGGCTGAGATGGTGGAACAGGTGGTTGGAATCCAGGGAAGCTGTAGAAGTGCTGAGGGAAAGAGGTGGACTAGGAGGGGGAGGCCATAGAGGTTCCATGAAACTCTGATGAGGCTGATCCTGCTGGCTTAGACTCCATAGTGGTAGGATTTGTTTTATCAGTTGCTTAAGAATCCCCTTAATGGGCTTTGGAAACATTCGTCTGTATCAGTCCTGCCATAGCAGGAGTGCGTAGAAATCAGAGTTGTAGTTGTAGTTGTAGCTGTTTGTGAAATGGCTACAGATTGGTATTTGGCACATGAGGGACACACTGTATGTACCACAGGAGAAAGGTCCTGAACTGATGCCATATCATTTGCCTCTTTTAACTGTATTTGTTGAGTGCGGACAATATGTTTGAGGTCCACTACCTGTTGAGTGAGAATCTTTATCCGATCTTGACCCTGAGCAATTAACATGTCCCTATCCATCGATCGTTGAAGGTGGCTACGCACTTCCCTTTGCATACTGTCATAGACAGTGCGATGCAAACCGTTGGTACCTTGCAATGAGATGTCTGCATCCATAATGGTCGAAATTGCTCTTCTGTCTGCATCTAAAAGTCTGTCGGCTTAAGGTGCAAAATTGGCAAACATGTCAGGTTGCCCAGAGTTAGGTGTGCCAGAGCTAGATGCCCGTGCCCCTGCAGTACCCCTATGTGCCCCTGCACTAGGAGTAGTAGTAGTGGGTGGTACTGCCGACACCAGTGGAGAGTGTATTTGGGTACCTACAACACTACTCACAAGAGGTGGTGTAAAAATAGAGGTGGCCACTGAAGTAGTCATGCTCACTCTTGGGTTTGCGGTATTGACATCAGGGACTTTAACATGTGATTCAGAGAAGGGTAGTGTTGCTAGCTCCTCTGTCGAATCCTCTAGTACGTTTGCCCTCTTGCGTAAAGTGCCTTTCCCTTTTGCCATTTTGGAACGTCCTTGTTCTTTGGCATCACCTTGCAAAGTGAGAACAACGGTTGCATCTGCTTTTTGCTGCATAATTTGCACTATCCAATACATCATAGGGGCTGCATAGCAATTGAACCTCTCTGCTTTTCCTTTACGTTGAGTCCGAAATCTTTTTGCCCTGTCCTGTAGCGCCTTAAACAACAGATGGTGAAACGGATATGACAGGCAATGACAGAGACAAAAAAATGCATCGCATATTCCAGGAGAAGCTGGAGAAGATGGAACTACTGCTCTTTTCGATGCGTGCAATAAAAAATAATACTGTAAAATTGAGTACAACTGTTGATTCCTGTGATAGTCTCCATGTGACTGCAGCAACAGTTCTTGACACGCATTTGTAGTGTCTTCCGGAAGAGATTCTTGAAGGTTTTTGTGGCACTGGAGATTGTGCAAGACAAATCGGCATGAGCCAAATTTTGAGACCCAGGTGTATCATTTGCTGCTGAGAGAACACATCTTTGAGTGCCGGGTTTGGCGCCTGTAAATGATAGATCATTAGTAACGGTACCTTCGAGATGGCACCAGAAGGACAAGGCACGAGTGGTGACCTTGCCAGCAGTGACTGATTGGGGTGAATCTTCTTTTGAAGATTCTCAAAAAAGTTGCTCTAAACTAGGGGTATAGTCTGATTTATTGTCAGTGCTATCCCCCGAGGAGGTAGAGGACTCTTCCTGTGACTGTAGGTGTTGCTCCCGATTCTGAGTGCGAACCATTTTGATAAAATATACCAGAGAATATTTTGTACTGAATCTGCAATTGATGAAATTAAAAAACCTGTAACCTGTGTTCTTAAGTTCTCACCTGAGACATTTTTTGCAATTAAGGAGAGTTGGCACCGTAATCCACACTAAGATACAATTTCTCTAAGCTGCACTGAGATACATCATGTTGCTACCACAATCAAATACATGTAGCAAGGTCAAGCCGCCATCTTTAGCTTATGGGTGGCCACGGAGCACAGAGCACAAAGAGAGGAACGTTGGGCTTGGCGATGCTGGAGAGAGGAACGCATGGCGATGGACAAAGTTGGTGGCGATGGAAGTTGATTGAAGGTAAGTTCTTTGGCTGAAAACGATGCCTGGCTGAAAACGATTGCCGTTTGTTGCCTGCATTGTTTTTTTTTTCCCCTTATAAACTTAGGCTGATTTTCGTATCTGATTTTTGTTGAGTTGGAAAATAGAGCATGGTAAGTTTATGCTTTAATTAATTTACGTGACTTACATGGAGAGCAGTGTAGGCGAGGGCGAGGGCGAGCAGCGTGGGCGAGGGCGAGGCAAGGTTCGGCAAGGGAGAGGGGTCCGAGGGTGAGACCAGCCACCAACAGAGGGCGAGGGCAATGCCCAAGGGCGAGGCCAGCATGGCGAGACCAAGGGCTAGTAGGGTGAGTACGTGAGGCAGCTTGGCAAGGGCAATGTCCAGCATGGCTAAGGCGAGGGCGAGGCCGACAGACAGCAGGCGCACGAGGACCAAGACGAGGACTCAAGGCGAGGGCCAGGATGAGTACTCGGGTCGATGACTTAGGGAAATGGCGAGAACCCAGAGTGAGGCCAAATCCAGCAAGGCAAGGCAAGGCAAATCCTCAGCATGTGTTAGTACACCACCATCATCAATCAGGCAACAACACAATAGCATGGAAAGATGAATACAGTTAATCAGGTAATCGAACTCATATTGATAATTTGTGTTAGATGATAATGCAGTAGTAAATTGCTAATGCACGTGTAAAGGCACACCCACAATATACCCAAAGGGAGAGTTCAAAGACTTATATAACTATCAAAAACAGGTAGTGTTAAATAGGCAGCCAGACATCATCAGAAGCTTTTAGTCAGGAGAGATAGTGGTTAGGCCAATAAAGTATACCAAGTGAACAAAGTTAATCATTTGAAGAATATTCAACAATAATTTAAGACCTAAAGTGAACCACAACAAGAGTGACGAACTGTAATACGACCATGCTCACCAGAGAGGTTATTTGAGATACTACTAGAGAGTGAAAGAGAGAGCTTTATAGAATCCAGAAGCATGCCCACTAAAGCAGCAGAAGGAGGGATATGGAAGGAGAGGGAGATAGTGATGTGGAAATCGAGATTGTATAAGATCATCTAGGGTTGAGGAAGCAGTGAGTAAGATCACCCCTTGACTTAAGAACATTCGAGAACCTTGACTTCTGATTGTTGTCAGCTTACAGAATGATAGCATTTGATCCTAGATCCATTGACTAAAGGCAACTGAACTCCTTCAAGGGTGGCTAATTGTACATCCCCTTGGGGTAGAATTACCTGCACCTTGAATGGTCCCTCCCAGGCTGGAACCAACTTCTTTGCTTTTTTCAGATATTTCGCTTGATAGAGTAACACCAGGGAACCTTGCGTTATTTTTGGCTTTCGGAGATGGCGATCATGCCATGCTTTGCAACGAAGATGCTCTGCTTCCAGAGCCAGGGAAGCCAAACTTAGGCTTTCATCCAGAAGGTAAAGATGAGAGACCGAAGCCGACCCCAAATCTCCATTGACACGCAGACTACCGACTCGCGAAGACCCTGAGTTTAATTCGAAGGGTGTTATCGCTTCCAAACCGAAAGCTAATTGAAATGGGGTATGATTGGTTGTGGCTTTGAAAGAAGTTCGGTATGCCCAAAGAGTGTCATGGATAGCTTGAGCCCAAGTTGCAGGATGAAGATGATATGCTTTCCGCAGAAGTGCTATAAGAATCTTATTAGTGCTCTCGGCCTGCCCGTTCGCTCTAGGGTAATAGGAACAAGATTTTCGGTGAAAAATCTTGTAGTTGGCAAGCAAGGTTGAAATTGTTTCATTCACAAAGTGAGTACCCCTATCACTGGTGATTTCCAGGGGACATCCAAACCTGCACAAAATATTTTGGTAGAGAAACTTGGCTACAGTAGTGCCAGTGCAATCCGTTGTTGCCAGTACCTCTGCCCACTTTATTGCATACTCTGTAGCCACTAGTAGATACTTCCAATAGCCTGGTTGGGCGGAGGGAGTAATTGGACCCACAAAATCAATGCCCCATCTCTCAAAGGGCTGCCATGCCATAGAGACCTACAGAGGACGGTTTGACTGCTTGCTTGGTTTAGGGCCACACGCTGACAAACATCACATACTTTTACATAGGCAATTGCATCTCGAAAAACATAGGGCCACCATAAGCCACACTGGAGAATCTTTTGGGAAGTAATATGACCAGGGTAATGGCCACCAGTGGGACCACTGTGGGTATCCTCCAAAATATACTCCACTTCATGAGGAGAGACACACCGCCTCAGAACACCATCATGTCCTGACTTGTACAGCTGGCCCCCAATCAGAGTGAATGGCCTAGACTTCAACAACAGTCGTCTCTTCTGCAGTGGAGAAGCGTTCTCTGGGTACACGCCAGTAGAAAGCAGATGCAAAACATCACCGTACCATTTCGGAGTGGTATCCACGTTAAAGAGACTGCTATCTGGAAAGTCGTCAGCAACCCCCGTTGCTTCTTCACCCGTGTGAATGCAAGAGAGGTGGTCGGCAAGGACATGGTGTTTGCCGAGCCTGAGTACCACTTTGAAATCAAATTCTTGAAATAAGAGTAGCCATCGCCATACTCATCCTGCAACTTGCGGCTTGTTGAGCAGATAGCGCAGGGCATGGTGATCAGTAATAACTGTGAAGTGGACCCCTAATAAATAATGCCAAAAATTTTGCAGAGCATACACAATAGCTAAACCTTCCCTTTTTGTGGTGCTATAGTTGCACTATGCCTTGGTGAGTAGGCGACTCGCATAGTGAACAAGGCGATCCAGGTTGTAGTCCTTACTAGGCTAAGTCAACACCGCACCCACAGCCAGTTGACTGGCATCAGTATGCACATGAAAAGGAAGAGACCAATCGGGAGCTACTAAGATAGGCGCTTCAGTGAGGCATTTTTTGAGGTATGCAAAAGCTTCAGCC
The DNA here is from genome assembly GCF_014529385.1 of Adiantum capillus-veneris. Classification (NCBI taxonomy): domain Eukaryota; kingdom Viridiplantae; phylum Streptophyta; class Polypodiopsida; order Polypodiales; family Pteridaceae; genus Adiantum; species Adiantum capillus-veneris. The sequence continues at coordinate 49,207,730 of NC_140952.1, read as the reverse complement.
TCTGCATTTGACCATTGAAAGGAAACAATAGCACTGGTTAGGCGGGTTAGAGGTTGAGCCCCTGTGCATACATGCGTATAAACTTGCGATGATAGCCTGTGTGGCCTACAAAGCTCTGCACCCATTTTGGGTTGATGGGAGGTGGTAACTTTAAGATTGCCACGATCTTCTCTGGGTCAGGCGCTAAACCTTTAGCAGACACCACATGGCCTAGAAGTGCGCCCTCAGTGACCAAAAAATGACATTTGTTAGGATTTAGCTTTAGGCGTGCCTCTCTGCACCTGAGGAAGACAGCAGAGAGCTTAGCGAGGCGTTCCTCTAGATTTTCCACTGGGGTTGAACATTGAGCACCTGAGAAGGTCGAAAAGTCATCCATGAAGATGCGAAGATGATCCGTAAGCAGAGTACAAAAGATGAGATATACTGCCCTATTGAAAGAAGGTGGAGCATTTTTTAACCAAAAGACATTCTAGTGTAGATAAAAATACCCCAGGGAGTCACAAAGGCCGTTTTCAGTTGATCACCTAGATGGATGCCCAACTGATTGTATCCACTAAACCCATCCATGAAACTGTACAATGCATGCTCTGCTACGTCTTCAAGCACACGCTCAGTGAAAGGTGTGGGGAAACCATCTGGGATAGTTACCTTATTCAGAGCGCGGTAATCTACGCACACATGGATTTTATTGGATTGCTTCTTAGGCGCTATCACCATGGGTGATAACCACTGAGAGTGCTCCAAAGGTACAATGATCCCTGCCTCTTGCATTTTTTCAAGCTCTGACTTGACAGCCTCTGCATATTTTGGGTTGATCTTGTAAGCTCGGCCTCTGACCGGCTTAGCCCCTTCAACTAGGGGGATAGTGTGTAGACCCAATTCTGGTGGGATCCCTTCCAAATCCTTATAGGACCAAGCAAAAACATCCTTAAAAGAGTAAATAAAAGAAACTATCTGATCAAGTAATACGGGTTGCTCCCATAACCAAGCTGCTAAGAAGACGTGCTAAGGGTTGTCAGGGTCGCCCAGGTTGACTTTTTTGACCGGGTCAGGAGGTGTAACTGTGGAGGGTACTTCAGAAGTTGAGAAGTGAGCTGCCTCTTGGAGCTTTGAGACATCATGTGCTGGTGTTTGATCGATTGGAAACTCCGCATACTCTTCTTGTAACCATCCTGATGGAAGATCCTCGAAGGGCAAATCTTCAGACACAGACAAAGTGCTTTTTAAGGGGCGGGGCGTCCAACCTGGGAGATGTTAGAGGGAGGGGGGAATCATTGGCGAGGTCATGCAGAGGAGATTTCTTTCCCCTTTGGTGATGTGTTATGGGTTTTCGAGGCTGACGGCTTCCATCAGAGGATCATTTGAATCATGAGAATCAGGGGCTAACACACTTACTGCTTCGAATGGGACACTGTCTGTTGTAGGACTACTATCTGCTGTAGGACTTCTTGGGACATTTGTGTCCGCCTAAGGAGTTGGGAGAGAGAGTGTTACCGGCACAGGTGAGCTTTGAATAGAGACCACATAGCATGGCATCGCGGTGGTAGCTTCCAACCACTGCAGCAGGTCTTCGTCACACCCTCAGGTGGGATGGGCTGCTCCAGGTCGGAGTTGGACTGTACTAACAATGAGTTGTGATGAACCACTGGATCCATCCCTCCTTCTAGCCAAATTGGTTGCATGGGGGAGCCAGGAGTATGTATCCACATGGCGTCGTCTCCCCAATCATGAAGTGCCTTAGTATGCCACAACCATGGTCTACCAATCAGCAAAGGAAATCCTCCCTCCACCTGAGGAAGACTGACCACCACAAAATCCAAGCTAAATGTGAAGTCTTGTACCTTAGAGGCACCTTCTCTACTATGACAACCAGGTAGATTGTCCTCTGGTCTGCCAACGTAACAGCGAATGGAGCAGGGCGGGTAGGCTACAGACCTAAGGCCGACATAGTAAATTCTGGCATCAGATTGATCCCAGATCCACCATCCACAATGACGCCTGAGAATTGATGCCCCAAAATAGACACAGTGAGACAAGGACTTTTGTAGTCGATGAGGGGAGCAGCTGGATATGAAATCATGTAGGACTCCAAGGGATGCACAGGTAGGTGCCCGCCACTAGGCCCTACACCAAGGTATAGAGACTGAATTACTGAGAGGGTGTCACTTCTGAGGGTTGCATCTAGCCGGAGCATCTCATAAAGTGACACTTGTTGAAAGGTGTTCTTCAAGATTGCTTCCAATGTGGGCTTAGCTCCTACAATCTGTGCCTCCTCGAAAAATTTGACCTGTTGCAAGTCAACCACTTCTACCAGGAAGGCTCCATCAATGTTCGAAAGCATAGAGATTGGCCTATTCTTTTCCCCACTTAAGGGTTCGACAGTTTTATCAGGTTGCGGAAGTGATGGACGAGATGGTCCTATTGGCAAGCTTAAACTCAGGCTGCTCTTTGTGCCCGAGTGAGCACACCAGCGGGCTCTGCCACTTGTTTTGGCCAAACTGTATGAGTAGCAGGTGTTGGTTGAGGGGTGGTGTTCACTGTGATTAGATTGATCTTTGGGAATGTGAACTCTTGTTGGTTTTGAGTCGGGCCTGAAGATGAGGATGCCCTTTGCTTAGGACAATCCTTACTGTAGTGGTCCTTAGACTCCGGACAATGTCTACAATGAGGAGACCCTTCAGGTAAAGGACACTTACTTTGGTAATGCCCATATTCACCACATCTGTAGCATAAGATGGGCCAATTAGACGGAGGAAATGGGGGATGAGGTGGTCGCTGCACTTGTTGTTGCATGGATTTGGAGGCTGAAGCGTAGAAGCTTTGGGGAACTGAAGCTGGGAGATGCAAAGTTGTTGTGCATACCTTGCTGCATAGGAGGTGTTTTTTGCAGAGGTGGCAATGGGTTTTGATGGCCATAGGGTGAGACCATGTTGGATGCAGGTGCTAGCCCTTGTTGGAGAGAAGGACCTAGACTTTGTTGTATTTTCTGCAATCCCTTGATATAGTAGCAATCCTTGTCTTCGTGCCCAAATTTTTTGCAGAAGTGGCAATAAGTCCAAAGGGGACAGTCCTGTGGAGGATGTCTTGGAGAGCGACAAGAGCTGCACCATACCATAGCTTTAGTCTCCTGCTGAGACCGAAGCTCTTGTAGCTCTCTCTTGATTTGATCCAAAGCCTCAAGATGTGGTGGTTTCTCTTGTCTAAGAGAGATTGATTTCTCTTCTTGGAGAGCGTGTTGTAGTTTTAGGGATTCAAGTTCTCTGTGCAAAGAAGTCAATGGATCAGCAGGAGTACTTTCCAAGAACACAGAGGGAGTCTCTATGTGAGGTGAGTTGTTGAACAGCTTCCTAGTCCCCTCTATCCTAGTAGCAACTGCGATGAACTCCTCCAGAGTGGCGTCGGGTAGGAGACTCCCTCGGAGTTTTTGCTGAGAAGTTTTGGGGAGCACCTTCTCCACCCACTTATTAACCATGAATTCACCGTGTTGTTGGGGAAGCTTGGCAACCAGAGACTTGGTTTTAGTCATAATCTCTGCAAAAGTCTCCTTTGGCTGGAGAACCATGTTGGCCAACTCAACCAACACCTTCTCTTGGTAGTCATCTGGCCTGAAAGCTGCACAAAACTGTTGTCTTAAGGCTACCCAAGTTGCAAAATGGTTCTTCGCAAACTGGTTGTACCATTTGTCTGCTAAGCCATCCAAGGTGGATGGAAAGAGTACCAAATAAGCATCTTCTCTGTTAAGACCACGACCCCTACAGAGAGATACAAACCTCCTTGCATGGTAGTCAGCATCTTCTGAAGAGATTCCTTTGAAGGTAGGGAACTTGATGTTTACCTTGGCCAAAACACTAGCCAACGCCTTCATGGCCCCTTGCTGAGCCTGTTGTAGCAGAATAGGAGAGAGCTTTACTGGAGAAGGTGATCTGGAAGAGGTGGAACCGGATGAAGGAATGAGTGATGTCGTATGTGGAGGTATGGGTGATGAGGTTGATGGACTTCTACTAGGTACCAAAGGTCGTCTTCTGTTATAGTACTTCAGAGGGCTCAGTAGTGTGCTTTGACGCTCGACTGACCGCCTTGTATGTGTCATGCAGTGACCACCAATCCAACCAAGCTTTGGGCAAGAAGACCCTTAACTGTGGGGGTGAACGAACATAGGTCTAGACCAAGACAAATGAGGACAGTGAACGAACACAGGTCTAGATCAGGACAAGTGAGGACAGTGACTAGACCACTTGGTCCAGGACCAGGGCAAGTGACTAGACCACCTAGCTGGACCAGGACTAGGAGGACTGGACTAGGACCAGGGACGAGGATGAGAACTGGTTGGACCAGGGCGAGAGAGCACCAGACCAACAGACTAGCTACACAATGCAAGCAAAGTGGGCGAAGCTAGGTAGCAGCCAACTAGCTTCATGATTTGTATCTCAACAGAGAGTGAGACTTCATTTGAGGTCCCACAGTGATCGCCAAAATGAGAGCACATGTAGCACGGATAATGTGCCGTGCTCTCTACAATGGGTAGTCCTCAGTGCAATGTGCGTGACAATCTCACTCAAACAGACTGAAAAGAAAGGAACCAATAGACATCAATTGACCTCACAAAGACACAACAGCAGACCAAAACATATGACTCGACTATCTCAAAGAATTGATACAGACACTGGCGTGGAAGCACACTCAGCTCCAGCCCAGGACTCACAGGTACAATGGGGGTGTTGAGGCTCATATGTGCCGGGATGCTGAGTGCTGTGTGTATGGAGTCACTCTAGATGACTATGTACAAGATAATCCTGACCAAGCGGCTACTACTCATACATACAACCATAAAGAGCCACCAATGGCTCATAAATGACAGCATCTAAGTCTATCTCCATTGGGTGGTGGTGGTGACCTAGCCACGATGTCCACTAAACCACCGTATCCCTGCCACATGTCACTGCCCAGCGAGCTCGTCCAGTGTGAATCGACCAGATCAAAGACCAATTGTAAAGTCCAAATTGTACTAACTGTCCTGTGAAAATGACATTGTAGCCTGCTACACCACTCCTACTGGGTGGACTTTGCGTTGGTCAGCCAAAGTGACAGTAAAAGTGGCACTCTTGGTGGGCACCAAACTAAGCTCTCGCATGGTGAACTCTGGCATGAGGTTAATACCTAGGGTGCCGGTGGGTAGGAAATCATATATGACTTTTCAGAGGAAAGTGTTGGTAGATGCCCGCCACTATTTGGGCACGAGGGGTAGAGAGCGTGGATTTCCCTGAGAAGGTCACCCCTAAAGGTAGGGTCTATTTGGAGAAGTTCTTACAACAACGAGACGCTTTTGTAGGTGGTCTTTAGAATCTCCTTAGCTGACAATGATGTTAACCAGTGTAGCCTTCCTTGTGGCAGAGCTTGGCCTTCCATGTCATGTAGGGCTTTGGTGTAGGCTTGCTCCAATGCCGTGGGCATAACCGTATTCTGTAGCTCTGGGGATGTTTCTCCTTCTTCCACTTTTGATTGCAACTTAGTTGACACCTTGGGGGGTCTTGTCGGCAAAGGCTTTTTTGTGGGCAAGGAGAGGTTCTGGACTATTCTTTGAGCTCTCTTGAGTACTTTAGTAGTGCCCGAGATTTCTTGATCCAAGGATACAAGTGAATGTGAAGGGTGAGGAGTGAGGACATGAGTGGATGGTGAGGGCAAAGTGGATAGTGGACTCTTGTGGCAAGCACAGAACTTACCGAGATCATGTTGAGAGAAGAAGATGGATGTTGCTTTGGGAAATCTCTCATGTAGTGATCTTTGGCATCTGGACAATGTCTGTATGGTGGGGCTCCTTCTGGTAGGGAACATCTAGTTTGGTAATAACCATATTCGCCACACCTATAGCACATCACCGGTCAGTTGTCTAGCCCAGGGTTGGTGAGGCATGGAGGGAGAGGTGATGTTGGAGAAAAAACTTGGTATGGGCTAGGGGTGGTATAGAAGCTCTGTATCAAAGGACCACCATAGGGAAACACAATAGGTATAGTGGGGGATGGTAATAATGGTGGGGATGTACTAGGGCCTAAGTGGCTAGCCCAAGGTGAACCGGAAGAGGGGCCCATGGGAGCAGTGCTCATGCGCATGGTTGAGGCCAAATTTTGGTGCAGATGGTGGACAGCCTTCAGATGGTAGCAATTCTTGGCTTCATGACCTCCTTTGCCACAGAATTGACAATGGACCATCATGAGGCATTCCTGAGGTGGGTGGCCAAGGTTGTTGCAGTTCTTGCACCATACTTGGGCCCTGGACTCTTGTTGTGTTTTTAGTTCTTCTAGCTCCCTTTTGAGTTGTGCCACCAAATCTGTCTGCTGAGAGGACCGAGTCAAGGTTTCCAAAGATGTCATTTCATCTTGTAGTATCACTCTATGCCAAGTTTGGCCCACACATCAAGCTACAAAACCCTGATTGACTCCTCATGTTTTTGTGCTTGAAAACTCTCTTAAATTTTTGCTCATTTCCCTTAATTGTGTGTGTGTGTGTGTGTGTGTGTGTGTGTGTGTGTGTTCCCCCTTTGAATGAATCTTTGTGGCCTCAAGGGCAAAGAGGAGCTCTTTAATACATTCGAAAAGCCAATTGTGGGTCCCCTAACTTCACAAGCGTCCAAGGCTCTTTGGAACCATCTGCCCGCCTGTCGAATTCATTGGCACGCCCCTACAAGCTCCTAATGTTTCTAACCAGAAGCATTTTTTGTGTGTCTCACTTTGATCATCTGACTGAACCGGCACACTGCTTCAAATTCACACTATAGGTGGATTCAGGGTCCACTGGCCTTTGTTCTTGTGCATAATGACCTCCTCCCCTCAACCTGAAACCCCAAAGCCTTCCTCAACTCCAGTACACCCTCTTTCAGTTTTGCCTCAAGCAAGGGCTCCTTTTCGCTTTGCCTAAGCTTCACATTCTCTTCCCCTTGTAGCGGGGTTACAGAGTTACGTAGGACTCAGCTTGCATGGCCACCTTGGTGGACGTGCTCCAGAGGACACCATCTTCGATTTGGACCATACTTGGTTCGAGCGTCTAGGCACTCTTGGACCGCTTCACCCAGTGTGGACACACCGACTGGCCAAGGCCGGGCTTAAACCACCTTGATCAAAGAGTAGCTTTCACCATGCAAAGTGTGGTCAACCAATGGCCACCCCTTGTAGAGCAGTCAAGAGCTACCAGACATCACTTCTTTAGTAATTGGGGCAATAGTGGACTAGGGTCAGTAGGCTAGGCTGTCTAGTGGCTAGCCATTCAACTAGAGGCCCGACTCACAAGTGGCTTTACTAGGCCACCACTAGCAGATATTTGCAGTTGCCAGGAGTTACCTTGGCTAGATATTTCCAATAGCAGCACATATGTGGTGGTCGTGCGATGGCCTTGGCTCGTGGATATATACAAAGAGACAGTCTTGAGAGTCAGCCAGATTTTTGTGAGTCTTGCCATAGTCTTTCCACAGCCTCATCTGTGTGGGTCACCATCTGGAGCACTTTCCTTGCACTCTTGGGCTTTAGCCTTTGGAGCACTTCACCTTGGTTGTGTGCAGACGAGACTGTGAGCCTTGTAGTCCTATTGTCTAGTTACATTGTGGTTTTGAGTTGTGTCTTGTACCTTGCACCCAATGCACTCTCCATTGCACTGTAGCCTCTACATCTCCATTGTTCCTTGTTGTGTAGTCGTGGATTGGACAAAGTTGGCTGCAACAAGGCTAGTTTTGTATGGTCATTTGGTTATGTACAGGGTGTTGCCTTGGAGGGATTGTGGTTGTCTAGTATATTGTTTTCAGTTCTTGTTCATTTCATCGTTAGTTCTATTTCCATGTTTTTGCATTGTCTGTCGGTTTTGAGCTATCTTGTGAGTCTGCATGCATACTGCATCCAGAGCACCCCACCAGTAGAGAGCATTGTGCACCATTTCCATCTACAATTGCTCTCATTTTTTGCACGCCCGGTGGGACAGCTCTATCGGGGTCTTGTAGGCTAGCCCAGTCACTTGGGAAGTTAGATTGAGGCAAGCCGATAGTGTGGCCACATTCTAGGGTGCCATAGAAATCTACAGTCACTCCGTCCATTTGCCCTAAATTTTACCCTAAAATTTAGGAAACCTTGTTTTTGCATCCATGCATGTCTGTTACTCGCTCTAAGTCAAGTGGAGCACGTCTAAGAAGTCCTATGAAGATTCATCACCATTGTCACTTATACTCGCCTTCTGCTACCTCGCCTGCACCATTGCCTCTACCTTCGTCCAAGTCTTTGCCTCTACCTTCGTCCAAGCCTTGGCCCCCCTCCATCACAAAGGTTGCCTTCACCATCCCCACCTTCATCTTCTTCTTTGACCTATTCTTCAAAACCACCTCCCACTTCTCTCATCAGGCCTGTCATGGCGGAGGAACTGACAACCCTTCTTGATGGCCAGCATCAAGTTTCCTACTTTTAAGGGACTATCTTCTGAGGATGTCGCCGACCATGTGTGGCAATTCTTGTCACTCTACCAAAGCTGTGGGCTAAACCGAGAAGATGCTTATATGCTTCTTTTTCTCTCCACCCTAGAGGGACTGGCTAACAAGTGGTATAGTCATTTTGCAGAGGTCCACTCCACTAACTAGAATGCCCTCAAAGCGGCCTTCACTAGTGAGTTTCAACCGGGAGACTATAGGGAGAAGGCCTTGGACCAGCTGGAAAGCTTGGGGTTGGGTCATGGGGAAACCTTCGCCGAATTAATGACACGGGCTAGATCCCTTGTAGCCAGGTTACCCCAACAACCAGGTGATTTCATGATCAAGAAGTGGGTGGAGAAGGCCTTGCCTACCTCGACTCAACAGAATCTTTGAGAAACATTGCGGATTGAAGCTACCATGGCTGATTTTGTTGTGGCTGCCACAACAATAAAAAATGCATGACTACAATTTGTCGGCTCGCTAGGTAACTCTTTGCCCACTGTTCTTCTGAATGACCCTACTGCTGACACCCTGCTTGCTCTCAAAAAAGAGTTAGAAACTCTTAAGCTGCAAAGGGAAAAAGCTTGTGGAAGCCTCTACGCACACACATACATCTCAATTCAAGTTATGCTCTCAATTAAAGTAACTTGGCTTGGAGAAAGTAGGAAAATCAAACAAAAATTCACACATAATCAAGAAAATGCAAAATGCAATGAAAGTGCGATTACAACCATAAGGGAAAGAAGGAAACCGAGTGGTCTAGCAAGAAAGTGATGCTCTGAGGAGATCTAATGCTAACACTAATATACTAGGATCAAGTGAATGTGATAGGAAGTGCTAATCACACTCCAAACTCCCTGAAAGCCACAAGCTCTCATGCTTTCAAACCATAGTGTTACCCAAGCAATATATCTAAGTCTTACTACAATCTGTGCTAAGAATTGTAGATAATATAGGCAATATCGTGTAAAAACCAATTTTGACATAGTGGTTGAGTTGGACAACTCAACCAGTGAATGAGAAAAGTGTCAAACCCAAACCTTTGTAGTCTTACTAAAATCTATGCTAAGAGTCATTTACACTCAAGCAAAAAGAGTTGAGCATAAGAGTCAAAGTCTACCAACAAGTCAATGGAGTGGTGCAGAATCCTACATATAGTTTGCAGTGATATGGGAGGACATAAACCTTAAAAACCAGCTTGTAAAGGCATCCCCTATGTGTTATACCTATACCTTCTTTGTGAAGAATCAATTAAAAATCTTGCTCGCAAAGTATACTATGCTTGATGCAATTTTGTGTATTCGTATAGGATGTCTCATCATCATTGGGCCTATGCATTACTCTATGGTTGCTAATCTTCTATTGTTCGTATCCCTTGAGCAATAGATACCTTATTTATACTTGTTATGTCAAACTTTAATATATGTGTGTTTTGTTGTTTTGACATGTTTGGTTTCATATTGTTTTGAAGCTGCCAAAAGGAAACAAATTGGTTTTGTGGGACTATAGGGTACATAATATATAGAGTTTGAGCATTTTCGATAGTAGCTACTATATTTGCATTCAAGGGCATTGCATTATGAATCCTCAACTTTTGACCATAGAGTTCATTAGAAAGTCACAGGTGATAGGTACTTAGGCGCAATGAAATGATTGGTAACATGTCATGGGTCATTGGTATCCTTAATTCTTGCATGTGTGGTAGTTATCACATGTGAACAGAGAGAAGCCCTTTCTTTTGTGCTATAGAATTATGAAACTAGACATTAGATTTTCTATAAGGAAGAGGATGAGGTTTAGGAGGGCCTCTTTATTTGCCATGAGATTATGGAGGTGATTAACATTTTGACAAATAGATGCATGCCATGTGTGCAAGAATGGTGGGTGTGTAAGAGAGGTGTAAGAGTGGTCAAATGATGCACTTTTTTTCCAAAAAAAGAGGGTGGATAACTTTATGATTTTTGGCCTTTCATAACTCCTACATATGATTTTTTATTTGAGCGGATATTATAGATATGTAATCTACACGCCGAGCTCTTGCCATAGCTATGTTACATGATATGGTTTTGCCCGCTAGATTTTAAATTTCATTTTGGGGGAAAAATTTGAATTCAAATAAAGTAGTCATTTTGTCTGTTTGAACTTAAAAGTTGTCCTTTGATTTATTTTTTAATACGAGATGTTTGACTCCCTTAAACTGCCAAATAAAGAGGCCCTCCTAGACCCCATTCTCTTCCTAATGATAGTTTAAATAGTTGTTTTGTCCCATTGTTTTATGTTTGTTTAGAAACATTCAGGTGTTTTGAGTTTCATTTCATTTTGAGGGAACAAAGTGGGATTTCATGTTAATGTGTACTACAATCACATAGGTATACCAAACGTATTTATAGTTAATTCTTTATTACTCTTGTACATATTCAATAATAAATGATGTGCATCATAGTAGACATTATGTTGTTATGAGTCAATTTTGAGCAATGTAAGAAACACCAACTCAGTATAGAGAGAGGTAATTCTGAAAAATACAAAAGTAAATTTTTGGAATTTTATTTCTCATAGTACATATGTAAAAGTTTGCTCCATCACTTAAATGCATGCTTGTACAAAATGCTTTTTGAGAGCCCAACTGAAGTGTGCACAAAAAATCATCTCCATGAATCTTGATAAGTGATGTGATGTGCAATGAGAGAAAACACATAAGAGATGTTTTCAAAATACAAAAAGAATACCACGGATGCATTTGAAACGTCCAAAAACCTTAGGATAGCACTTTAAAACGCTCAAATCTGATGTCTCTAGCTCAAGATATAGCATTTTCCTAGCGGATAGAGGCCCAAGAGATCCCTCATGGCCTCTATTCGCTTGGTTCTGACTTTCATATTCTTAAATAATACACATAAATCGCTATCAAGTACACTCTATTCAAATTTGAATTGCGAGTAGCTCATTAAAAGGTTACGAGCATCGAGTTACGGCTTGGTAAAGTTGGAAGCACTTGGTGGTAGGGAATATACAGATGATTTTCTTGGTTTTTTACGATCTCCGATAGCGGGTTCGCAGAAGACCAAAGCCAATGGGGTTTGCCTGTGTTGGAGTTGGCAATGGGAGTTTCCGACCAGTTTTTATAGTGAAGCAATTGAGCTTGTAAGCACCGAATTGCGGGACTCAAAATAGGTAGTGGGAACAATAATTTTTCTCTCATAAAATGGGTTTTTTGAGGCCTTGGAAGAATATTGAAGCTGAGCATGCCACATGGCACGTAAAGGTCCCACATGAGGGGTTTTGAAGTGAACACTCAAGGTATAAGTCCGAGGTCGTGGCCCATATGGAGGGTGTACAAGGGAGAGAGAGGAAGCTCCTTGCGTTGTTGAGCTGTGGCGATGGCGGCCCTCTTGAGACTCTACGTACGATAAAGGAGGCGGCGTTTTGGTGGCGTTGGGCACATCCGACGGCTCCACTAGCCAGCCCAATGGATGCAAGTGGCAAAAATCGAGCAGGCGGCGTTCGGCGACGGATGATGTGTGCTGGTGGGCAGTTGTTCCTGTGTCCGTAAGGGCCCCGTTTTTAGAAGGAAGCCCCCCTCCAACCACTAGGTCGCTAATGCATAGGACCTAGGGGTAGGGGATGAGTCCCAGAGAGAGAGAGAGAGAGAGAGAGAGAGAGAGAGAGAGAGAGAGAGAGAGAGAGAGAGAGAGAGAGAGAGAGAGAGAGAGAGAGAGAGAGAGAGAGAGAGAGAGCCCAAAGGGCTTTCAAAGAGGGCAATTCCAAGGGAGGCTTCACATGAAGAGAGAGAGTAAGAGATAGGGGATGGACAGGTAGAGCAAAGGGGCCCAAGTCAAGTCGGGCACTAAGGTGAAGAGGAAGGTTAAAGGATGGTCTAAATGTGAGAGAGAGAGAGAAAGAGAGAGGGTGTGGGAAGGTGAGTCTGAGGGTTTGTGAGAAGGCTCCAAGTCCAAGGGGGCAGGTAAGGGCTAGGCAAAATGGTCAAAAGAGGAGGTCAAAGGAGCAGTGCAAAGCCAAGCTTGCCAAAGGTGGAAATGAAGAAAAAAAATTTAAAAGCCTAGGGACACTAGCGACATCGCTAGTGCACCCCTCCCAAGCACAAGCAAAGAGGAGAGAGTAGATGCAAGGCGACTACCCCCTCCAAAGTTGCCAAAAAAGAATGCCAGATGGGCCAATGAGAGGCCAATTTCCAAAATTGAATGGTGCACCCCTATAAAAGTCATTTTTTAGTCATTTTTAGGGGTTCTTTTCCTGCCGTTTTGCAGGAGAGCCAAGGTGTATGTGGGTATTTTCCTAAGGGCTTTTTTGTGCAGAGGTGTGTGCCTGCAAAGCCCCAAGAGTGTGTTTTCTTGCCCGACGACCATGTGGGTGCGTCGTTTGATGTAAAAGAGTTATAAATGGAATGTGAGCAGTGGTGAAGCTTCCATGGTGTTGCTCTCACGTTGTTTCCCCTGACCCCTTCTCTATTTCTTATGCTTGTGTGTGCGGTGCAAGTGCGGATGTGTGTGCCCCCCCGGGCCCCTTCTTTGTGTGTAGAATGGAAGCGAGAGTGTGGTTTCATGTGTGGCAGCTATGTGGCTCAAAACGAGCAGTGAAATACGTGGCTACCTGAGTGTGTGCACGTTTACGCATCGGTGTATGTGCGGGCGGTGGCTTGCTAGCACATGTTGAGAGTTTCGAAGGTGAACTCTAGTGGATTGGGGTGATGTGTACGCCCTGGGCTATAGAGAGGCAGTTTGTTTGTGTGTCGGATGTGTTCTCCCATTTTCCTTCTCCATCTTCTGGTGACCCCACGGAGGAGCTGTCTAATGCTCCTAGTTGATGTCAAAGTGGTGATTTGGTGATGCCAAAGGTGTGACCTTTGAAGCGCTTCTAAGGAGGTTTATGAGTGGTGGTTGAAAGGGATGCTGATAAAAGCGGTTGTGCAATGGGTTGTTGAACAGGTACATGATTTGCTAGAGGAGGATCTAGCTTTACATGGTTGGGAGGGTGGGTCGCGTATATCAGGTATGTTCGATGCGAGTGATGGTGCAAGTATGTCTTTGGATGGCGAGCACGATGGTGCTCTATTTGATGTGCTTGGTGATGATGTGTTTCAAGTGAGCGGTATGCCAATGAGTGCATGGAGTGGTAGAGGCATGTTGTTGGTAGTTTGGGTGTGTAGCTAGTTATGTACCTTGGTGTGGCACTATCCACGGGTGTTACAGGTGGATGGAAGAGACCAGTGCAAGGTGTTTGACCCCGTTGGTGATTATGCGGTAAAGCAGGGGGTTAGGCAACCCGCTTGAACAAAGGTGGCGGGTAGCAGGTGCTAGTTTTTGTACATATGCTAGGTGTTTTTGTGGTGTACAGAGTGTGTGTTTGGAGTGTGTAGTTTTTTGGTTCAATAAGCATGTGTGTGGTTGAACATAAATGTTCAACTAGGGGGTGGGCAATGATGGTGCAGCCAAAGTTGGTATGTGCAAGAAAGTTCTCTATGCCAAGCTGTGGGTGCTAGCAAGTGCAGGATAAAGTGCTAAGGCCAATGTGGAAGACCTGGGCAAGCAGGTGTTAGGGGAGGTGTATGCCTGATGCGACTTTTAAGGCCAAAAAGGCTCTGAAATGGTCTAGATAGTATGATAGGTAAAGGTGTATGAGATGTTGGTTTGAGGCCCTAGAATGAGGTCTTTGAGATGTTGTGCAAGATAGTATGATAGGTAAAGGTGTATGAGATGTTGGTTTGAGGCCCTAGAATGAGGTCTTTGAGATGTTGTGCAAGCTGGTCCAAACGGCTCGTCAAACGGAGCCCTGGTGTGGAAGATATTGCAGTTTGAAGTTAGAGGGTTTAACAGCGGATAGGGCAGCTGCGGACAAATGGCCAGAGCAGATGTCAGCAGATAGAGTTGTAGTGCTCGAATCCTGTAGTATGCTCATCTTTTCGGATTGCGAATCGGAGCTCTGGATTCCAAGTTATGGCCATCAGAAGATTTGTCGGGGGCCAGTTATGGGCCAAGTTGACTGCAAGGGGAGACGTGCCATTTGGCATTTTTTGGGCCTCAATATAGTTTGAGAGGGTTCTATGTGATGTATTGGATTAGCAGGGATCGACGGCTCTTGATTCTGAGCCTCGAGCATTGCGTTACGGCCTGGTAAATTTGGGAGCAATTGGCGGTAGGGAATATACAGATGATTTTCTTCATTTTTTACTGTCTGGAATAGTGGGTTTGAAGAAGACCAAAGGCAATGGGGTTTGCACGTGTTGGAGTGGGCAATGGGAGCTTCCGGCCAGTTTTTACAGTGAGGCAATTGGGCTTGTGAGCACCGAATTGCGGGACTCATAAGAGGTAGTGGGGACAAAAAAGTTTCTCTCATAAAAGGGGTTTTTGAGGCCTTGGAAGAACATTGAAGTTGAGCATGCCACATGGCACGTAAAGGTCCCACATGCGGGGTTTTTAAGTGGACACTTAGGGTATAAGTCCGGGGCCGTGGCCCATATGGAGGGTGTACAAGGGAGAGATAGGAAGCTCCCTGCGTGGTTGTTGTGGCAATGGCGGGCCTCTTGAGGCGCTACGTGCGATAAAGGACGCGGCGTTTTGGCCCCCCCTTCTCTACTTATTCTGCTTGTGTGTGCGGTGCCGGTGCCGATGTGTGTGTCCCCCCCCCCCCCCCCCCCCCCCCGTGCGGGGCCCCTTCTTTGTGTGCAGAATGGAAGCGAGAGTGTGGTTTTGTGTGTGGCAACTGTGTGTGCCTGGAAATGAGCAGTGGCATGCGTGGCTAGCTGAGTGTGTGTGCGTTTACGCGTCGGTGTGTGTGCGTGCGGTGGCTTGCTAGCACGTGTCGAGAGTTTCGAAGGTGAACTCTAGTGGATTGGGGTGTTGTGTACGCTGTGGGCTATAGAGAGGCAATTTTTTGGTGTGTCGGGTGTGTTCCCCCGTTCCTCCAACGTACAAGTACCTCACTTTATAGGATAGCAACAGTGGGTCATAAAAAGGCGTTCGGCGCTTGTGCAAGGTGTCACTATCAAGCGCCTTACTTTTCTGGTGATACTGACAATTTCACCAAAATGGTTTTCATACACATTTTCAAAAATAAGGAAGAAAACTTTTTCTACGTAACGTTAGCCTTCTTCCTATTGACTGAGGAGCATTCATTAAACACTCGACATAAGTAGAGATCTATAGCTACACAAACCTCTCAAACCTATGCAAGAAAATGAAGCCCATAGAATCAAGCGTCTACTTCAAAAGAGACTGTCAACATGAATACATGGCTCAGCCTCTTAGGAACATTTCAACCTCCATTGGCACCTTTGAATTTCAACCTCCATTGGCACCTTTGAATTGTGCACAAGCGTCATGAACACTAAAATTGGAAGGGGGGGATCTTAACTTGCTTCAATAGAGTTAACAACTTATTGTTAAAGCTCCACCAAAGTGAAAAGCACCAAGGTGGAGATGCAAGGATAAGTCAAGGACTATAGATAGACTATGCTAATGCAGTCACTTATTGTAGAATCCCTTTTATTTTTCTAACAAAGCAACAATGTATAAGTGGATACATGCTCATTAAGAGGTCCATCTTGTAACCAAATACAATTCGTGTGAAACCTTTGCCTTGGGTACTTGGACAATGCATTAGTGAAACCCTCGATATGTACATAAAGACACTATACAAAGTGTGAAAGGACACGGTTACATTGTTATGTCTAGCATTGTGGAGAGCTCTTGTGTGTGTGTGTGTGTGGGTGGCGATGGCTATGGAGACCTTAAGTCTTTCCATGCTCCCATGGATTTAGATCTAATGCATTTCTCTTTCCTCATTGTTTCTCCCATTTTCAATGATTGTTTATGTGTGCATGTGGTTTCCTTTATGCACCCATAAAACCATGTCAACCTACTTCCAATAGCAGCTACAACTTTTGTACTTAGTGCATCGCCAACCATTTGTGTCGTATTGCTTAGATGATGCCCATTAGTGACAACAGACATGCCATGCTCAATGCACCAAATCCTTGTCTTTTCCCAATAGTGAGGGAAGATGATCAAGGAACTAAATGATTGAAAATTTTTTATTTGAGAAATCAAGAATAGACTGATAAATGCAAGAAAATGCATGATCAAGTAGATTGAATCATTGATAACAAAGAGTTGCATGTGCACACATGAATGTGTGTGTATAGGAGACATGATACAGGAAGTAGCTTATAGTAGGAGGAATAACATAGTAAGACACAACTCGCCATAAGCTTTTTATTAAAACCATTTTCCATAGGGTTATAAATATGTGTGCATGTAGTTACAACCATGCCACCAACATAGGGTAAGGAAAGTCCCTATTACTTGCCACCAACAACCGCAAGAAAATTTTTATATTGTTTAATGTGGAATATATGTTCAAAAAAAATTTATATTGTTCAAAAACAGTAAAAGGTATTCGTAATGGTTTCAAAAACATTAGAAGGTTTTCCTCAGATTCTCTCAATAACAATAGAAACGATGCGTTAGTCTAGCACGCAGCAACGGACAATGATGAAGTACGTAGATTAGCAACAATATCAGCTAGACGTGAGAAGGACGGATACAACATTGAGAGAGAGAGAGAGAGAGAGAGAGAGAGAGAGAGAGAGAGAGAGAGAGAGAGAGAGGACACTTTAAAGAGAAGAAAATGCTAAAGGGGAAATAAAGGAGAAGAGAAACACAAATGGATCACCTCTTTATATGGACACAAAATGTCTTTTGACTTTCCACCTTCATATATTTTTTGACTTTCCACCTTCATCTGTCTTTTCATTTCTTAAACTCACCCTTCACTTACGCACTTAATATGTTTTGAAAGATTTATTTTTTTTCGAGATTAGGGAGAGCTAATGTTTCAATGGGAATTTCCACTTGTTATTGATGCCCACTCTATGTGGAAAATAAAGGCCAGGAGAAAGTTGAGTGTCTCTGCTCCATGGTTAGCCTTCAAGATGATGTGTAGGACCTTAGGATCTTCTCTGTGATCTTACAATTCCTTAGATCTCTATCGATTATCCCTAGCTAGTAGTGTTCTATGTTTGCCAATATTGGGGTGTCACATGGAAATTGGCTTCAGAATAATCTATGACCCAATTCTTATCAAAACTGGCATCTTCTACAACAAGGGCATCTAAACTAAGATCTATTGTAGAGACTAGAACGTATGAGAAAGATAAGACCTCAATCACATGTGAATCTTAAGAGACTCTTCCATATTGAGGTCCTCAATCTTAGCTTTTCCATTTCTATCATTGTCAAATTTCGTGTTGTCTTGAGAATTTTTCTTGTCTCTTTGTTATGCACGAGAGTCTTTCGTTAAATGCCCTTTCTTGTGGAAATGATAGCACTCAACATTGCATAGAGAACCCCTGGATTTTCTCCAAGAGTTCTCATGATCCTTGCCCTTTTTTGTGGCAATGATAGCACTCAACATTGCGTAAATAACCCCTAGATTTGCTACAAGATTTCTTTTGATCCTTGCTTTTCACAAAATTATGAGTGCGATTTCTCTATATTTTTATGCACTCACTCACCCCAAAGTCAGTTGATAGAGTATGAAGAAAATAGAGCATACAAAACCAACTCCACACACACCCAACTCGCACATGTTGTGGAGTACATGATAAAGATTTGTCAAAACCCCTGACATTGACTTCCTACAATTGCATGGGAACAAAGCAAAAAAATTTCAAGACACATAAAAGCAAGACCTTGAGCACAGGTTGGATGCAAGACATAAATAAGTGGTTGGGGAGATGGGATGCATTACACTCACCATATGATGCCTCAACCGACTCCCAAGTGAATGAAGCTTTTCTACAACACCAATGTATTACGGTTTGGGAGGAATCCGGTGGGTCACGTTCCATACATTACACCACCTATAGTGGCCCTAACTACAAAACCATGTTCTTCGTCGAGAGAAGAAACTGTACTTACCCTCATATGCTTGAGTCCATACCCTTGTCGGTGATGTGTTGGGGAATTAGAAGAGTCCTATCGACTATGCACATTATTCTGAGTACCACACACTACTAAAGTGCTCATCTTTTGCTCATATCGGAACTTGCTTCCCTCACATTTTCAGCCATGACCTAGACCTATATGCTTCCCTCTCCCAGCAAGTATGGGATCCTATTTTGATTCTCATCACCATGATCCTTGAGCGTTGAGAATCACTTATCAGTTCCACACATAGTACATCACATGTATGTTTGGTCCCATAGGTCATATTTGGCTTCCCAAGACGATAATAAAATCTCTCTCTTTCTCTCTCTCTCTCTCTCTCTCTCTCTCCTTTTTTTGGGAGAAAAGGGGCTATATTATGTGTACATAAGAGACCTCGTGAGATGCTCAATGGCCTATCTCCCAGAGGAAGTACAAAAGAGGAGTGACAATGTGTAGGCTATGTAAACATCAAGGTGGTCAGTACGATGAATGTAGAATGAACCATTGTGGGGGTGCATAATGCCATGTGATGTGACCTAGATCCCAACAGAAAAAAACTAATGACGGTGCCCATGTGTGGAGAAAGTGGCATCGACGCTGCTCCGCTACCCTGGAGGAGCCGGCTGAAGAATCCCACTGATTGCGAAAGAGTATGCAGTAGCTCCGTCCAGATGGATGTCAAAATGGTAGACATAGGGGAGGACTGTGAGCTCAGTATGTGGGCGCATCGAGCCTTCCACATGGTCCAAAGCGTGATGCTACATATTGTGGTGAATACTACGTGTGGCTGGCATAAATCCTGCTGGTGACTTGCATCTGGGATCGTCTGCTCGGTCTATAACCCAAGGGAGTCTGGGCAAGCCCTGGAAAAAGGTGTCTGACCCTAGAAATTGCAAAAGCCATGCAACTGCCCCCCACATCACAAACCGAATCAACAAACAACAAACTGCCATCCACACCGGCTGAGCGAAAGGACAAATCCAGAAACAGTGCCTCAAAGACTCAGGGTCAAGTCGGGTCATGACCAATGACTGCCGACCAAGTACCAACAGGCAATACTGCATGTGCTATCATCCACATGCAAAACCATATCCTGCGGCTGATTTGGAGGGTCCATATGCATGACCAAGACTGTCTTTGGAAGGCGGGGAGGATGCGTTGATCTTGCCAAACCTTTGACTGGCGTGGACGGTGAGGACGATGCCAAGTCTGCAAAAGAAGTCTCCTCCCAAGGGAAATAGAGTACTGCAAAAAGGATAGTGGGGCATGGCTCAACGAAGGCCACTACCACTCACCAGGATCCCACTCCAACTGAAGAAGTGGCTTTCCTTGCCAAGTCCACAGTTTCCAAAGTGGCTCCTCGTCAGAGTGAAAACATCTCTCTCTCTGCCTACATCTTTCTCTCTTCCACGATATTACACACAAACACCCCCCCACCCCCGCGGAACACACACAACCCCCCCCCCCCCCCCCCCCCCCCCAGCTCCTTCGCCATTCAACTTTAACTTTCTTCTCCTCTTATCAAAAAACTCAAATGGTCATAAAGCATAGCCATTGCAAATGTCGCTAACTAGTATGCAATTCTTTGGAAAGGCTCTCTTGTAAAAGGCAACAGAGAAGAAAGATGAAGTTTGAACTCATATTTTGTGTTACTAGGGTAAAGGGGCCAGTAAGGGTTTGGGTACCAGTAGTGGGACAGATGTTGGGTACAAGGAAAGGCCAAAAAAATTTCCTATTAAAACCAAAATGGGAACACTTTTACAATGTGGCCTTCTGCTTTTATTATAAGCAGCAAAGGAATAAGAAAAGTTTTGGGCCACCACCGACTTCACGCTCCACCGCGCGTCATAATCCTCCACAACTCCCCAGTACTCATGAAGACCCATGCCGAATCCAGATAGGCACCCACCTTCATCATATCCACCACTGTGCCTTCATAAGCCACAACCTGCAATAAGCACTCTGTCAGCATTGACCACAAATGCAAATCGGCCACCCCAGTTAAAATTATAACATCTCAATTACGTACTGAGAGCAATCAATCTCAGGAACAAGCAAACGCAGCCGATCAGAAGCATCCAAATCAGAAAATTCAATAACCACATCCTCTCTTTAAGAACCCCAGCCCTCTCTTGAACAATCCCCTTTCACTACCACCTCACAGAGCAGTCTCGCCCTTCTTTATCCCAAACCTGCAAACCATCCATAAAACCCTCCTGTGTATGACACACCTGCAACTGTGTGAACAACCTGCACAAGCTGAAAACATTAGAAACCCTGCTTAAACTGCACCAGCAATTCTCCACTTGTTTAACCAGTGAACCAAGTAGTCTTATTCCACGAATCCACAACAAGCTTACAAGGTGGCTTTGCAACAGGTACTGAAGCCATGTATCACTAGAGGTATGACTAGTTATGAGGCTCTGCCAACATTTTGCTACTAGACGTAGATTTTAAGGTGATTTTATGAGAATGGAATGACTTAAAGGAGCAAGAACAGGTGACTTTACTCATCAGATCCAAGAATTCGCAATGTTAAGGAGCTCCCATTAATATGCAGGATGTGCCATGTCCTTGTACGGTCATTTTAAGCTTGCAAATCAATCCTTGTATGTTCAGTTAAAACAGGACAACTTAATCAGATAAGGTACACGAAGAAACATGCTGGCAAGCGTAGATGTCACATCTGATCCTTGTTAAATGTATGTCATTAAGACTCCCGTATGCCTGGTCTTTTTCATCTTACAAGAAGTGTTTGAGCACTTGAAGTGCACAGAGAAGTACCCCTTTTGTAAAATCCTATTGGCACAAGCATGCCCATGCACAGAAATCTTGAGCATTGTACACTGCTGACTCTACTAATTTTTACATGAAAACAGCTTTCTAGATGAAGATACATACCGATACAATTTGCAAAAGCACTCATGACTGGCACTTAATTCTTCTACTTGCTGTTGATTTTTTGAATTACTGTAATGAAGCCTGAATCCTATATATCTGAGGAATCAACAAGTCATGTATATGCCACAACTCCCCTAACAAGGTGTCTTTGCAACAGGTAATGAAGCAGAACTATTCATGGCTGCTCCCGCACTTTGCGAATGCAAGGCATGCCTAATAGAGCGACATCCGACACTTGAAGGCTTGCTTTGTACATCACTCTTGCTTCACAAGAATGGAGGCCGTGTTTGCTGCTGTGGGTGGGTGCACGTAATGCCCGTTTTTATGTGCAACCTACCACGAAGGAAAGGTCGATTCGTTTCCCCCAAGGCTGCAACTTTATCCACTTCGAAGCCAGCTCCAACTCCAACTCCGACACCAAACAGTCCAGCAATAAATCCTTCAAGCTCAGCCCCCAAGAGCAAGTTCTCAGTAAAGGAGTACGCTCATCTTCTCCAAGACACTCCCGAGGAGCACAACCTCTAACTGATCTCATATGTAAGTTTCTTGGTTCATGTATCATGCATCATATGTAAGTCTTTCACCTCATTATCATGTATTGACTCCCTATCAGCCTTCAATATACAGGAGCACTATGGCAAGGAGAAAGCAAACCATACCTGGTCGATCAATACACACAAACACATCAAGCAAGGATTTAAGATCTGCATCGCACAAGACAACCCCTTTAGCAGAACTGGACAGAAATACAGAGAAGAGAGTGGCCGAGCCAAACCCTAAAGCTGGTTCACGAAAGCGCAAATCAACGAAAACACCTCCTCTTGCTGTCATGGCTAGACCTACATTCCCCAAGCCAAAGCAGTCAACACAACCAGGAGTGCCTGCTGTCGAAAGGTCTACAAAACTAGCTTCTTGAGACAACCAAGAGTCTCCGAACACGCCGGCAAGGAGTAAAAAGCAGTCAACACAACCAAGAGTGCCTGTCGAAAGGTCTACAAATCTAGCTTCTGAAGACAACCAAGAGTCTCCGAACACGCCAGCAAGGAGTAAAAAGCGCACACAATTTCAATGGACCGAAGAAGACATGGCAAGAGCACTTGAAGCAAGAGAAAATGGCATGTCCTTACACAAATGCTCATTGCAGTTTGGCATCAGCAGAACTGCCATTTCAAATTGGGAGGAAGGAAGAACTCAAAGTAAGAAGCGAGGTCCGCCAACGCAACTGTCGGAGGACGAATAGAAAGCTCTACTTCAATGGATTTACATGAAGGGCGAAGCCAGACATGGCGTATCAGTTATGGATGTGAGACTCAAAGTGGCAGAAATCTGTCAAACAAGGCACACATTGTTCTCAAACGGTATCCCAGGAAAGAGTTGGTGGGATAGCTTTTGGAGGCTACATCCTTCCCTAGTCTTCAGAGTAGCAGAGGGCCTGGACCAATCAAGAGCCACACGATTTTGCCCAGAAATAGTAAAGTCTCTCCATGAAAATCTGAAAAAACTCTACAATGAGCATAACTACCCACCCACCCACATATGGAATGCGGACGAAACAGGATTTCAAGGCTCCAGAGACAGGGGGATGAAGGTCCTGGCAAAGAAAGGTGTAAAATCTGTCTACGCAATCACATGTGACTCTCGAGAATGGATGACTGTATTGTGTTGTGTAAATGCTACTGGACAGTCCATTCCAGCATACTACATTTTCAAAGGCAGCCGCATAACAAGCAATCACATTCAAGATTGTGAAGAAGGAGCGGCAATGGCAATGCGAAAGAGGGCTTGGATGATGGGAGAACTCTTCAAAGCATGGCTTCAACATTTTGATAATGCAATCACTAAAAGCATAGGAAAGGACAGCAGACATCTATTAATACTTGATGGTCATGGCAGCCATGTATCACTAGAGGTTGCTGAACAAGCACAAGCAGCAGGAATTGACATAATGACATTACCAGCACATACTTCACACAAATTACAACCCTTGGACGTTTCTGTATTCAAGTCATTGAAGGTTCAGTTTCGCAAAGAGAGAGACATATGGCAGCAAAGAACAACCTCACGACAAGCTTCAAAAGCGGAATTGGCAAGTATTGTGGCAAAGTTTATCAAAACCTCTTTCACAGAATCAAACATCAAGGCAGGCTTCGAGACGACCGGCATCTGACCGTTTAATCCATCTGCAGTAGATTTCAAAGGTATGCCATGTAACCACATTAGCCTAATCGACAATTCAAAGCAAGTCATTGAAGAGGAGGTTTCTCAAGTGCCAACTGCACCACTACAAGATCAGATAGAGGATGAGGCCATTATGGCTTTGAATGACATGGCAACACAAATTGAAGAAAGCATGTTTGTTGCACAAGCAGATGTCAGACATCAATTAAGTTTCACTCAGCTCTTAGAGCAAGAAGACATCATGGAACTTGGGGAACCATCACGCAGGCATCACACGACTTCACATGCTGCTAACTAGCAAAACATAAGTTTTCATCATCAAAATGCCTCATCTTCAACACCCAATCTAGCTTTAAATCAACCACTTGCTGATGAGAACATCCCACCCTCTTCTTCAGCTCAAAACAAAGCGATCGAAGATCAAAATCGCATAATAAATCTTCTTCAAGTCCCTGCAACAACAGAGATGTGCATCAGGCAGGTTCATCGCGAGGCATTTGTTGACTACACCAACAGCTTGATTCTCACTTCAGACCAATATATTGAAAGCATGAAGGCCAAAACAGCAAAGAAAGATGAACTTGCTAAAGCAAAGGAAGATAAAAAGTTAGAAAAAGAGAAGAAAAAGCAGCAAACACAAGCAGATAGGGATGCTGCTCAGCAAAGGCGAACAGAGGCACAACACGCACGGCTTTCAAGAAGGGCTTGGGAGGTTCAACAACAACAGTTTGAGCAACAATTACGGTCAATCTTATGGGAAGATGGCTCTACCCGAGGTTTACTTCTACGACCATTGCATGTGGACCAACCATATCATGCTTTTGCACGACGACATTGATTGGAGAAGATTAGACAATCAAGACAGCAACAACAACTTTAGTGCCAACCACCACACTAGCTACAAGTTCATCCAGTCTACTTCAAACATTATGAACAACTCTTGCTGATTTTGTAGCCAGATTTTGGCTATTGAAAGCAAACTATCCATAAGTTTTTGGGCACCCCTTTGTAATCCTTCACTTTGATATAGTAGTGCTAGGTATTTACCACGGATAATGTTTGACTATATTCATTACAAGAACGGCATTTTGCATATCTTACAGCATCTTTTAAATTGTTTATGTGTGTTAGCAGCAAGCTTCCAAACAATTTGTATTTATGCTGACAAAGAAAGACAAGCATTATGATTGCTGAGTGAGAAACAAATGTTCTCACCATGTCAAAAATAGGTTTTGTTGTCAGCACCTGCATCTAATCTTGTCGACCAGTGCCTGCATCGAACAATGTCATTAGTCAAAACAAAAAGAGAAACCCACAAAAAGGAGAGAGGAGGAGAAAGAGAAACCCACAAAAAGGAGAGAGGAGGAGCCAGTCCAAGCTTATTTAACCTCCAATTTTATCTGCGTTCTCCAGTTCAATCATTGACTGTGCACACACGTCGCCTTCTTCTTCCTGCTCTGTTCCCTGCTAGGTAGTTGCTGTCAGCCGATTTCAAACAATACCATGGTTCAACTTTGTGTCATGTGCGTCAAATCCAAGCTTTCCCAGGTGGAAAAGGCTATGCTACTTTACTACATGGTGGGACCGCAAGACCATCAGCACTCATTACTGGATTTACTGGTGACACCGCACTAATCTGTCAATCGTACTCATCAGAATCTGTCTTCCTGCTTGCATTGCTTGTTGTTGTCTCCAACAAGCTGAGCACAGTGTGGCTCTCATGTGCCACAGCACCCTCTAGCATTTTTTCGATTGAGTGGTGATGGTCTTGCCCGGTATCTGCCATTGAAGCTTTGCAGGTATGATGGCGAGCTCGAATCCAGCTGACCACTGGTGATTGAACGCGAAAATCAAAGGCGATTATGCACGTTAGGACGCAGCATGAGAGTAGGGTCAGTACACGGCCATTACGGCAGCTCGAGGCTAGGTAGGTAGGCTAGTGGCCTTCATTATCGGATGGATGCGCATAAATACAAATATGTCCGACACGTGTGCCTTCTTTAGTGGGTTTTCACTGATCCTTTAAGGAGATATTAGGGGCAAGTGTCCATCCCACTACTGGCCCTAGCTTGCACCCAGTTGAGAGTAGCTTGGCACATTAGTGGGGATTCCTTATCTCCCCATTCAACCCTCTTTTTTTAACAAAGAAACCAAAAAAACCATCATTTCATCCACCTGTTCTCACCAGATTGCCATTAATCCACCCCCACAGTTAGAGGAGCACTTAGCCAACCTAGTCAATACCCTAAGTTCCCCAAATTTTACCATTTTGACACCTCAACCCTCCTAAAACCTTAGGTGGCCCCTTACTTGCCCCTTTACCCTACCTTTTAAGGTGTAGGGAATGGTCGCCTACTAACCATTCCCATTAATCATGGGCGACCGGAGGAGGCCGAGAGCCCTGACTATGGGAATGGCTTGTGGGCGAGCATTCCCGGCCGTCGAATCCAGGGGAGTGGGGGGCAGTAAAGAGTTTACACGTGGATGGCAAAGCACAGTCTGCACAGGGGAGGGAGGCGACCCTCGTCACTAATTGACACCTCCATTTGGAGGTGGGATCAATGGCTCACGATCATCAGTTGATCGTGACCGTTGGATTTCCTACGGAATGCAAAAGATTCCCACTTTCTCGGATCCGGGACTTGAACCCACTACCCTCTCCCCCACGGGATTGACTCTAACCACGGGATTGACTCTTTGCGTTGCCTGTGTTTACCCCACCTTGAGATTTTGCTCGCTAGTCCCGGCCGTCGATCCCCTCATTCAATGCCGGTGTTACTTAGTGTTGTGGCTACACGAGTCAAACCTAGAGCTTGGGAAAATGATTTGACAGAGACAGCTTTGGATCCTTTTCACCCCTTCATGAGAATGTGAAAACCATATTTGAGAAGGAAAATTCTTCATAAATTTGAACTTTTCAACTATAATACTTGAAAGTGGAGTCGGACTGTACAATCCTTTTTGGTAAAAATTGATACCATCATTTTTTTATTTGAATGGGTTTTGGACGAAGAAATCCTACCTTTTCTTGAGCCTTGGTCAAACCTTTTGTCCCCAAGGCATTGCCAAATGGCTTGACCCTCCATCGGTCCTCATTGAAACCCCCACATTGGTTGTTGACATGGCTATTATCCAACATTGTTATCCTTTGGTATATTTCCAACCATTTTCTTCCCACACTCTCGCATCGATAGTAGCCCTAGGACCTTGGTACGTGCCTCTTGATCGTTGTAAGTTACAGCAATAATGCCTTGTCAAGCAAAACAAGTGAGAAAATCATGAGGCTTGCCTCTAGAGTTATTTATAATTCATCACTATTTTCACTTGCTGAAAAACCTTATGCAAGCTCAATAATTTGT
This sequence comes from Adiantum capillus-veneris, assembly GCF_014529385.1. Taxonomy (NCBI): domain Eukaryota; kingdom Viridiplantae; phylum Streptophyta; class Polypodiopsida; order Polypodiales; family Pteridaceae; genus Adiantum; species Adiantum capillus-veneris. The sequence goes on along the minus strand of NC_140952.1, from coordinate 49,180,905 downwards.
GATAAAAGCAATCACATTGCCAAGCACATCAGCTTATTGTTTGATGAAGGAAGGCATGGGAGATCAAAGCTCAAGGATCTAAATGAGTTGCAAGAGGGGAAGGAGAGAAGAAATTGAGCAACATATAGTGGCTGCTTCATAGGTGCACAACCTAATAACCATGACCCATAGTACCTGACCAACGTCATGTTATATGATTTTTGAAAGGGCACATGCCATTTTTGTGCCATAAGCACCATGCGTTGGATTTCTCGTGTGGTCCCACCTGCCATTTCTTGTGCCATAAACACCATGCTTTGGAGTTCTCCTGTGGCCCCACCTACCAATCAACCAAAATAAGAAGCTTCTCTAATTAGGTATGTTTCACAAAGGCGAGGTTCTTTTGCTTGAAGGGTTTGATCATGACATACCATAGCTAGCCTGCTCAACCTTACTTCGTTTCATGTATAGGAAGTGTATTATAACGTAGTCTCTGTGTGTGTGTGTGTGTGTGTGCGCGTGCGCATACACGTAACACTCAAACAATCACGCATGATAAGGACCCTTAGATTGACATAGGGATGAAAGTAAACCTGCCACAAAAAGCGTTGCTTTGATGGTAGAGGAGAGATATAGCAATAGCGCATCCTTCGTTGTTTTTTGTGAGGCACTCTCTTTTTATAAGGCAACAACCTCACTTCTCTGTAGTTTACGTTGTTGTGGTTGACTGTGTGGGGTGGTTTTCGTAGGTTATACGGGCCACTGAAAATGCAGCTCGTCACAACGACCACCTCAGGTGGGAGACAAACACCCATGCCCTGTGGTATGCCAACCTGCTATGGTATGCTCATTGCTCGATAGAAAGTGCATTCAAAGGAACTGGAGTCATAGGCAAGAGTCCATGAGCTCACAAAGATGCAAGAGAGGGCATGCCCTAGCCCAAGGCATCCTTGTCATGATGGTCATCTTTACAGGGATTGCATTGCTTTGTTTTCATGTTGAAAAATCAAGAATTGAGAGAGAGAGAGAGAGAGAGAGAGAGATCCTTGGACCTTCATGATTCGTCACCAATGACGTGAATTGGAACTGTCTGAATTCATATGCACAATTATGGCAGCTCTCATTTCCATGATTCGGTTCCGATGTGAATATATTTCTTTGTCTATGTAATGAGTATCCTTAAAAAAAATTGCATTTTCTAAAAAATTACCTTTTCTTTTTCATTAGCAAAAAGGGGAGGCATCACTAAGGCTTGATCCCTTTGGGGCATGCCAAAAAAGAAAAGATTTTGTGAATTATTTTTTCACTATGTAAGAGGAAATCTTAAAAAAATTTAATGCATCCTCAAACATTGCCTTGACACCAATGATTGGGATGTTGCTATTTTTCCTCTCGCACTTTCGTGGTTACAACATTGTTAGTGTGGTAGCTACATGGCTATACTACATGACCTTAAGGTCCTCTAATGTGCTATGTAACTAAGTCAGTGTTGGAAAAGCTTCAAGAAGAACATGATCTATTGCCACTTGGAAGCTACCATCAAGATCAATATCCAACAGCATTGTTAACCTTCTATTATGATTGTTGCTATTTGTCTCTTCTGCAATCCCATCAACTACAACATTAATAGAGCCAATACTTCTCTAGGGGTTGCCAATGTCTAGATCTATTCCCACCTCCCCAACATTGTCAAGGCCATTAGCTAGCGTTGCCTACCCTTTGTTATGATTGGTCTCTTAATGGACTACTAATGCACTCTTGGTGACTTTTGGTAGGCCAAGACAAGAAACAAACCATGGTAGGAGTTTCATCCCCACCACTTAATTGTTTTCGGCATTCTTGTAACGCGATTGGTTGTTCCAAGTTGGCCACCGGCTATTTTCCATGTAGACTACATGGTGTGAGCCTTCTAAGTGGCTCCATCCAGATATTTTGAGCCAGATGGTGGGGATCCCATTTGTACACATATTTATGGGGTTTTCAGGTTTTCCACATTTGTTTTTTTGTTGGGTGATTGCCCTACCTTCCTTGCCCTTGTGATTGGAGGTGTTGACATAGTGCTAGCCACGTCTGGTTGATCAATCCCTTCCCTTCATTGCATTTTTGTTGCACCTGCATCTTTGGGCAGGAGCGTCTTATGAGGGGGCAAGCACTTGCTCATTGTGGTGAGCCTTTGCTGATAAACCCCCTCCTGTTCTAGCTTAACCTTTGGTGTTTTGCTAGCTAGTCGTCAATGCAACTTATCTGTAATTATAGCACTGACTTCTAGAATAGATAATAGCTTCTAGATCGGCTTCATCTCTCATTTGGGTGCGTGACCCATAGATATGGCATTCATTCCAGTTTGATGTGGGGAAATCAAATTGCTGTAGCCGTGGAGTGTGGGAAGATTTAGCACATGGGAGTATTATGTAGTGCAATAGCATTGAGCAAGGGCGTGTGTGACCCCATCACACACACACACACACACACACACACACACACACACACACACAAAGCAGGGCGTGTAGCCCTAAAGAGTGAAGCTTTTGTGGTACCAGAAGAGGAAAGCCTTGGGAGAGCGAAGCTTTTGGAAGGTGTACGTGTATCTCTCTCTCTCTCTCTCTCTCTCTCTCTCTCTCTCTCTCTCTCTCTCTCTCTCTCTCTCTCTCTCTCTCTCTCTCTCTCTCTCTCTCTCTCTCTCTCTCTCTCACGCGCGCACACACAGATTGTGTGTACTATACACACACACACATGGTCGATTCATCTTCGGCTTCGGTTTTTTGACACCCGAGCGGCTCCTGGCATCGGTAAGCTCGTATCTTCTCAACGAGCTAGTTAGCAGTTGTGTTCGGCAACGGAGGTACGACGTCGACTTTGAGTCTACTTCGACATACAAGGTCATAGGCTTATAGCTTACAAGGGAGGCACATAGCCCACACATACATTGTTTGTGGTCATAGATTTTTACTTGTTCTCTTAGTTTTTCATAGAGGTTACGATGATGTGCCATATGCATGGCATTGATGTATGACATCTATGGTCAGCTTTTTTGAGAGTTTAAATATGTGATCTACATACATATAGCCTAGTTGGCTCCTCACAAGTAGGTACTTATTATAGGTATTTCACCCAACACTTCTAGAGACTTTCACACACACTTTTGGTAGTGATTTTAACTACAATCTTATTATGGGAGGTTTTATGTGTTGACATATGCATTTTTTGTGAGCACTTGGAGTGCTAGTGAGGTGTTTTGAGAGTAGGTATTCTCGTAGGGATTTGGTCTATTATTGCGTCAATTTTGGTGCTTGTTTGTGCGCAATTTACTCATGTATGTTGAGTTGTGGACGTTGCTTATTGTACGCCATTGTAGAGCCAGTTTTGGTTTAGTTTTTTGGTAGTTACATAGCCATTTCTTAGACTAAGTGTGGAAGAAAGCTCTTTCTAAGACTGAAGTATAGTTGTGTCTGCTGAGCCTTTTGGAGGAGCATTGGTGAGGTTTTCTTTAAGCTAGGATATTCCTGCATGTTGCGACACCTTCAATGATAAAGGTAGTTGGAGATTCCCTTTTATGAGGCCTCACCATAGGTTATGTATAGAGAGAGATAGGTGCATTTTATGTCGAGCTGATGATGTATTTGGTCAGTTTTGACTTGATTTATGCACAACTTATCTTCTTGTTAATTTATGGTAATTTTTATGCATAATTTGGGTTGAGTTTTTGCTCCTCGTACAGAGAAGAAATGCTCTTGTTACACAGAAGATTTTGCTTTCTCCAGGATTCTCGCCATAGTGTTAAAGTCTTGCATTTATGGCCTCTTCTTCTAAGAAAGGCATTTACAACATTAAAACGTTTGATGGCTTTCATATGAAAAGAGAAAATTCAAAACGTCCTAATAAAAAAAGTTCAATTAAAGCCAATCTTTGAGCGCCCTAAGGGCAATGGCTACATGGTTCAAGAGTGAAAAATGCTTTATACCAAAATTAGGCTTACTATTCACCTACACCTCACAGAGTCTATGTACTTTACTATTGTGGATGAAGCTACTGCTAAAGCCTTATGGGACAAGTTGTGCAATACATATGAGAGCAAGAGCGTAAGTAACAAAGTTTACTTGATGAAGAAGCTCTTCAAGCTTTGCATGAAAGAAGGTGACACAATTTTTGAACTCTTAAATGTATTCAACGTACTTTTCAATGAATTGACATCATAGGGACTTGATTTTGACAACGAGGTGCGGCCTATCTTCTTGTTATGCTCTTTACCTTCCTCATGGGAAATATTTTGCATAGCCATAGACAACTCTGTGCTTGAGGAAAAATTTCTGTATGATGACATAGTTGCTAGTCTATGCAGTGAAGAGATTCGTAGGAAGTCTATGAAGCCTGGTATGAAGTCTATGAAAAAGCCCAGCTGAGCGATGCTATTTTCTTAGGAAGTCTATGAAGCCTGGTATGTTTTTAGGAAGTCTATGAAGCCTGGTATGTTTCTAGGAAGTCTAAGAGATTCGTAGGAAGTCTATGAAGCCTGGTATGTTTCTAGTGTTAAAATATAGAGGTGGAAAAAGCCCAGCTGAGCGACGCTATTTTCTTGCTTTTCTCCACGCAATATGTTGTGAGAGACAGAGAGAAGGACACTAGCTAAATCTTTATGAAAGCCACACAGAGAGAGAGAGAGAGAGAGAGAGAGAGAGAGAGAGAGAGAGACATTGCTTTTTGATTTTTAAGCTTTTAAGGCTCTGCTTTTGGGCATCCCTTGTAAACAAATAAATAAACGGTTTAGGGCTCACTCTGCAGAGCATTTGGACGCAGAGTCTGAGAGTGAAACCCTAACCGCTCTTTGTACTCTGACATTGATTTTAATACATAAAGAAATACCGAAAGGGGCGCCAGTCTTTGGGGCCAATATCTCTAGGCACGGAACTCCACCGGGCCAGTGCAAATCTATTGTGATTTGTGAATTGTCTTGAAGTGGTTATTTGGTGCTGTGGTGTTTGATTCTTGATTTGGAGTGCCCAAGTCTGTTACAGTGGTATCAAAGCACGGGCGATTTCTCGTCTACGGGAAATCCAATCCCCAATTTTTTTTCCGCGGCACCTATGGCTTCACGCAAGGATCAGTCGACTCCCTCTACATCTAGAGATGCGGGTAGGGATCACAACGAAGATTCTGGCACAGAGTATGGCCCGCCTTGGCCTACTCAAGCGGAGCGACGAGAGATGGAGCGTCGTCAATTGATCGGCGATGCAACGAAGATGATGCTCAATTTTGCGAAGGACCCAAAATTTGCAAAATATATGAGCGAGACTTCTTTTCAAGAAGTGCATGAGCAGTGGTAGAAAACCACTACACCACCCCCGAAACCTGCTCTCAAGAAACCTTCTGCTCACAAGAAATATTCAGAGAAGGAATTAGAAGAGGTGGTTGATGCACGGATTGCTCAGCTTTTTGACGCGCAAAGGAAAGCCAAAAAGCATAAGAAAGGCATTGACTTCCCGGGTTATTTGGGTCGTCAGTCGACATTTGACAAAGCAAAGAAACAGAAGAAGCGTGTTCACTTTGAAGGAGTACCCAATTCTTCTTCTTCTTCTTCTTCTTCTGATAGTTCTTCTAGCTCTTCAGATTCGAGCGAAGAAGACAGAAAAGGTAAAAAGCGAAGCAAGAAACAACGCTTCGGAAAGGGCAAGAAAAAGGCAAAGAAGGCTAAATCTCACCCAAAGACTGACAGTTCTATTGAGGACTCGTCTACAGACAGCTCAGATTTCAATGATGGAAACTTTTATGCGAACAAGAAGAATTTTTATAAAGCCAACTAGTATGACTTTCTGGAAGATAAAAGCAAGAGAGTCCGAGAGTTTAAGGAAGGTGGCCACTCGATCAAATTTGATACTTTTTCAGGATACTCAGATGCTTCGAAGGCTGTCTTTTATACAACATTTTGACATCGCTTTCGCGGGAGGACGCTATTCAGAGCACTCCAAGATTCGGAGAGCTGCCTCTTACTTTAAGGGGAATGCTCGTACTTGGTGGTCCATGCTTCTTTTAAACAAGACTGCGCCAATTAAATGGCTGAAATTTAAGAAGCTTTTTATTTCTTCTTGGTTGACGCAAGAGTATGAACGGGATATACAAGCTTCTTGGAACCATCTTCGGATGACCAAGAAAGTTACAACCAATGCTTACTGTGAGAGATTCTGGAGCTCTTTTCTACCCGCCTCTTCATTCAAGAAGATCTCGTTCATAGAACAGATTGAGCGGTTTACCTTGGGTCTACCTACAGAGATCCGAGATCACTGCTTGGAACAGAAGTCAGCTTCTATTCAAGAGTTGATGAGTCATGCGAAGTGGGGCTTTGCCATTCACTGTAGCAGTCTGACCTACCCCACAGATGAGGCCATGACACAACGAGCCGAACAGACTTCTGGGAATGAAAGTAGAAAGAAAAAGAGCAACCCAAAGAAAAAGGATGCACAACCCAAGCTTACTCCTCAGGAGCGAGCTCGATTCATCAAGGAGGGGAAGTGCTTTGGATACGGGGAACATGGACATATCTCCGCGAAGTGTGGGTGTAGTGGTTAGAGCACATGACATGTTAGGTTCAAAACAGTGGGATGCGAAATGATCCAAATTTGCAAAGCTTCTCGAATCTACAAATCTGCATCGGATGGCCCACACGCTCCCAATTGTAGATCCCATTGGCCCCTGTAATGTTATGGTTACGCGAAGCACAATTATCATTAAGATCTAATTGATGCAACTATGCCAAAATTGGCATAGTTACAAAAGGCGTTGCATAGTTGCATAAAAGACAAATAAATGATGCATGCATGATGCTCAACTATTTCAAAAGTAACTGATAACTATGCATTGCATAACCACTTCCTAAGAGCGCTTTTGTGACCATGCATGAGGCTCAATTATTTTAAAAGTAACTGATAACTATGCATTGCATAACCACTTCTTAAGAGCGCTTTCGCACAAGCAACGTGGTAGAGTTAGCTGTCATCAGTAGCTTTGTCTTTTCTCTCGACGCTAAAGAGGAGTGGGCTTATCACCCTTCGCCCAAGAAAAGAGGTCACCTGCCAAAATGATGTTGCTCGGAGCTCAACTTTGCCATTTTCAACACATTTACATATAGAAGGCAGTGTTGAGGTGAAACGATAAATTGTTGTGACATCAACATGAACGTTGCCTTCACTCTCATGCAAAACATAGCTAACATAGTATGGATTCATACTCCTTCAAACACAAACAAGGCCAACCAAGCAGGCGTGCACTTCTTACAAATATTCATAATTTCACACAATCTCTAGTCGGGGGTACCCAATTGTAGAAAAAGAACATGAAGGAGAATCTTGGCAGATGCAGAAAAAGCGAGTGCAGATCTCGACTCCAACGCGCGGAGGAGAGAAAGAGAGAGGAGGAGGAGGAGGAAGGGGGGGAGATGTGAGGCGACAACCGCGCGTAGGGGAGTTCGCAGCTCTAGGAAATAGAAACGAACTGTGAGACGGGGGGAGTATGGGGGTAGCTAGCGCAGGATACGAGCACAAGTAGGCGTGCAAGGGGTGGAAGCTATGCGTGTTAGCAGGGAATAGGTGGCCAGATCCTGAGAGGAAGCCACGGGAGTGACGGGACATAACAAGCGCAGAAGGGCTTGGGGAGCCATGGTAGAGTTGCTGTCATTGTGCAGTGCACCTTTTTTTTATTACAAATAACGAAACAGATTTCAACAACCGCCTGTGGGTATGCTGGTGTATGCCGTCGCTTGAAAGTGTTGATGGAAATGTAAAGGCTACCGCTTCTGTCCGGTTCATGCGCCGCGCGCCCATCGCTCCTGCCCGATAGAGCATCCGGTTCATGCGCCGCGCGCCCATCGCTCCTGCCCGATAGAGCAGACCACTCAACCAAGATGACAATGGAGGCACGCCAGCCTTCATGTCTGCCCTGCACCTCCTTGAGCACATGAGATGGCTCTTGTCTTGCATTAGCTCACCCATGATCTCGTCCAGGCTCTGTAGCCTTGTTGCACGCTACTCCCCGAAGAAGGTTAACTCTCTGCGCAGAATTGTCCCCTAAGCCATTGTATGATATTATTCAACTTGCAGTTCTTGTCTCTACGCACAATTCTCCGCCATGGTCTTGACAGACACATTCAGCTTGCAGTTCCTATTACTGACTCAGAGAGAGAGAGAGAGAGAGAGAGAGAGAGAGAGAGTCGCATGCGTGCGCTCTATCACCTGCGCACACTCTATTCCTATGCTGTCTCTCATGGCACCTACCTCGTGCCCATGTAGTCCGGCTAGGGGATGCAACCTGCGTAGCCTATAAGGGGTATGAGCCTCGCGAGAACGGCCATGGGAGGGGACCCCCCACCTAGACACGGTAGCCTCACTCCACGCACTCGCGCACCGTGGGGACTCCACGCAAGGTTCCCCGGGGCACGCTATGACTCTCCGTCAGTGCGGCGGAGCCTGAGGCTACGTGGGGCTAGGGACCCGGAACGCAAGACCCGCGAAGACCCGCGAAACGCAAACGGCCGTCGACCCATGGAACGTAACCACGCCCGAGCCGGTCCCGTCCGAGCCGGGTCCTCCTGAGCCGGTGCCGTCCGCGCCAGGACCCCTTGAAGAAACACTCCGACCCGAGCCGGTCCCGTCCGAGCCGGGCCCAAAACATCCCCTCCCCGACGCGCCCACATTCTGGGGCGTCACACTTGGTATCAGAGCTCCAGAAAAGAGCTCCTGGAAACGAGCTGAAGACCGACGTGCCCGACGCGCACGATCCTCACGACGACTCCAACCGCAATGGCCCGGGTCGTCAAAATCTTGGTGAAGAGAGCTCCAGAAAGCAACCACACGCCCTCCGTCCCCGTGACGCGTCCTGAACACCGGGCCGTCACCCGTGACCCGCGCCGGCCCCGATCCGAGCCGGGCACCCCCATGATAAAGAGGAAAGATGCGAGCCAGACAGGGCTCTCCAGGACGCGCCCAACCCGCGGGCCGTCACCCGTGACCCGCGCCGGCCCCGATCCGAGCCGGGCACCTCCAAACACAAAAAGCAAAGATGCAAGCCAGACAGGGCTCTCCACATGAGAAAAAGGCAAGATGCGAGCCAGACAGGGCTCTTCATAACAAAAACAGAGAAAGACCAAAAACGCGACGAACCAAGCCAACGGTGTTCGTCGCGCCCCGGCCACTTATGTGGCCCATGCTGAGCTGAAGACCCATTCAAGTCTACAAAGAGACCACAGGGCCCCGAGCTTGCCCTCCAAATGACGTCCAAACAGGGACCAACTCGCAAGTGCTGCATTGCGACGGAACGCTACTTCAGATTCGGCTTTCAAGAAGCCTCCGCGCGGGACAACGCAGCAGGTGGCTCTGCGCACACTGGGTTACCTATTCGGGGAATGCTCAAGTATGGGGAATTCTACTTGGGTGTTCAAAGCATACTTTTTCAGCCTTCTGCCAAAACCCCAAAAATACACACACACTCATTCTCAAAAGTACAAAAACAAAGCATGCCTACTTACTTGCATTTGGGAACAGTTTTGATCACTTGCACTTATATGCACCCCTTTGTCCCCACGGCCTCATGCATAGCCAAGCACTTTTTTCCCACGTTCGACGCGGTCGTCGAACTCTCTTCAACCGGGGGTGTATATAAGGGGTATGAGCCTCCCGAGAACGGCCACGGGAGGGGACCCCCCACCTAGACACGGTAGCCTCACTCCACGCACTCGCGCACCGTGGGGACTCCACGCAAGGTTCCCCGGGGCACGCTATGACCCTCCGTCAGTGTGGCGGAGCCTGAGGCTACGTGGGGCTAGGGACCCGGAACGCAAGACCCGCGAAGACCCGCGAAACGCAAACGGCCGTCGACCCAGGGAACGCAACCACGCCCGAGCCGGTCCCGTCCGAGCCGGGCCCCCGTGAAGGCAACTTGACCCGAGCCGGTCCCGTCCGAGCCCGGCCCTCCTGAGCCGGTGCCGTCCGCGCGAGGACCCCTTGAAGAAACACCCCGACCCGAGCCGGTCCCGTCCGAGCCGGGCCCAAAACGTCCCCTCCCCGACGCGCCCAGATTCTGGGGCGTCACACTTGGTATCAGAGCAAAGGAAAACGGTCCCTCCCCGACGCGCCCACATTCTGGGGCGTCACACTTGGTATCAGAGCAAAGGAAAACGTCCCCTCCCCGACGCGCCCACATTCTGGGGCGTCACATAGCCTGAGGGAACCGCCCAACTCGAGAAGACCCGTCTAAACAGAAAAAAGAGAGAGAGAGAGAGAGAGAGAGAGAGAGAGAGAGAGAGAGGACACCTGCAAAGTGATCTGTACACGTCCCATCTCCTCTGTTTTTTTTCTCAAAGGCTTGAGAGGATCTTGCTAGATTCCCGCTAACGAGAGCTGCTTGCAAAATTGTAGGCACATACGTATTGGGTTCGAAACCATCAACGGACTTTTTAGTGAGGGAAATCTGTGGATAAATATAGGCGAAAAGTAATAAGGTTCCCTAGTGATTGGTTGGAGGAATCTTACTAATGAATGAATAACTAGAGCCAGTAGACACCTATACCTGAAGGCATCTCTCACTGAACTCTCTCTCTCTCTCTCTCTCTCTCTCTCTCCGCGCCCGATCTAGCTGTGGCGGGATGCGTGTGAGGGAGGCTGTGAGGCTGGGGAACTGTGTGTGCGGCACTCTACATGCCTGGGGCTGTGCTAAGGCGAGCTGTACGCAGGCAGTTCGTTTCAGCGCGAGGGTTAGGTGGGCTGAAGTGGAGCATGAGGTGGGGGTTCGATTGCGAATGGGCTCCGGAAGCTTGCTGCTCGATTGAGCAGGTCCCATTTTGGTTCAAATTTCTTTGGGAGGTACCCGGCCAGTCTGGCGTTCTTGTCACAGTATGTGTGTCAATTGCGAGCAAGGTAGGGTGCACACACACGCACTCACAAGTTTTGATTCTATGCAAGTTTTCTCATTCTGCAACAATCATGTAACTTGCGCTGGTGGTGCAGCTTAAACTGAAGATTTGATCTGCCAAGGCCCAAGAGGGAGATGCAACCGTCAAGTTGAATAGCACCACACCATCATAGAAGGTGAGGAATCTCTTTCCTCACTCAGGATGGGCTTGCATGATTTGTTCTACTTCTAAGTTCTGTTTTTGAGTCACTTGGATAGCAGACTTGCAATGGGGATTTCATTCGGTGATGATGCCCTTTAAGACATAAGATCAATGATCTCCTCCATACGAGGAGATTTATTACGATGAAAGCATCAATATTAGGATAACAAATCCCCCTGCCCCCGACCCCCCCAAAAAAAAAAAAAAAAGGAAAAAAAAAACCTTCATCTATGGGTTGGTCCCATTAAAGTTTTTGGAAAGAATATATTGGTGGTAAATAAAATTTTATATTGTTCAAGCTATACAAAGGTTTGATATCGATAACTTGCTAACTTTGGTGATTTATGGAACAATGCATCAGTTTAAGAAGACTTAATACAAGCAAGTATGATTTTTTTTTTAACAAATATCAAATTTTTTGATGAGTTGTGTTTGAACTTGAGGGGCCTTACAAGATGCAAGCCTATTAATAGGAATGGATTTTTTTGAGATCTTGTAGAGCACTGCTCGGAAAAGCTCTTTATTAAAAACTTGAAATACTTACGTGTGGATAAATCTAGAGGTAAATAGACCATGTGTGAAGTTTAATACACCAAATTTTCTCAATTTCAATAGGTTTTTTAATTTAAAGTTTTAGAGGTAAATTTCAAAATTTGTAGACGGGATTGCCCTGAACTTAGGTTATCTTCAAGCGATGATGTAGAGTTACTGGCCTAATGGTAGAGCATCAACCTACCAACATTATGCTTCAATAGTTCTTGCCTGGAAATTCTTTATCTTTATTTTTTTCCCTTTGCAATGGCTCGGGTCATAGCACATGCTTTCGAGATCCACACTTGGGTCATTTCATTCAAGAGGGTAAGTATACATCACAGTTTTTCAATTTAGCCCAAATCTTCATAGCTTTGCGTGTTTTGAACGCATCCTACGATCAAGCGTTTGAACATGACATTAAGAGAAGGAACCTTCTCTAGGACACTATCTAAGGAACTTGACATGCATGTCCGTGAGATCATTACCTAGCACATTATCATCTTGTGCCTCAAAATCTTGTTGTGGTTTGTTCCCTTGTCTTGGCTTCAATTGTAGAGTATAGGCCTTGAGGATGCACGCATAGGTGACTTGCTCTAGTAGGAAGTTGTGTTACACTTGTTCGAACCCGTTTTGAGCATGCTCTCTAATTAGAGCACCCAAAGAGATGACATCATAGAAAGGGAGCTCTCTCGGACACAAAGCTCGAAGAAACCATTTCTCCAAAAACTTGGAAAACCTACATATAAAAAATTTACTGGGTAAATCGACTATATTTAAAGGTTTTTGCACTAAATTTCTTTAACTTTTGTAGGTTTTCTCACCTTCAAATTTAAAAGTTAAGGTAAATCTCAAAATTTGTAGGTGGGATATACTAAACCCAGGTTTTTTTCAAGCACTGCTTGGATACCGCTCGGTAAAGAGCATCTCACTTGGCATGCACGTATCTGACATTACGCAGGTAATCAAGCATTTAAATAAGTCTTGTCAAATATCCTGTTTGGAAGCTAAGTATGGTGCCTCTAGCACCAATGTAAAGCTCTAAAGCTCATTATGTCAGAGTTACCGGGGAACGCCCCCTAGCCCCTTGTTCCGGCGTTCCGGGGGGCAGTTCCCTTCCCGAACGTTCCGAAACGTCTCGGAACGTCTGACGTTCTGGGTGGCCAGTGCAAACCGGAACGGCCGTTCCGGAACGCCCCCAGAACGTTCCGGAATGCCCCTGGAATGGCCAACAGCTACAAACAAATTTGGCAAAAATTGAAGTAAATGTTTGGGCTTCTTTTTGAAGTGTGCAAGGCCTCAAGGACTCATAAAATGCACCCCCCTCCCCCTTTCTCTCCACAAGCTAATCCTCAAGGCTCAAGCTCTCGAGTCTCCCTCTCACACTCTTAAGATCTCTCCCTCTCAAGACTCACTCTCTCAAGGCTCAAGGCTTCAAGCCTTCAAGCTCTCTTCCTCTCCCTCCCACTCTCTCAAATCTCTCCCTCTCCCTCTCACTCTCTCGAGTCTCTCCCTCTCACTCTCTCAAGCTCTCTCTCTCTCTCTCTCTCTCTCTCTCTCTCTCATCATCTAGTCATGGCAAGGTTGAATGGTCTTCAAAACGAGTTTTTTGTGAGTATTAGAGTCAAAGCACTCTAATACTCCTTGTATTTAAACACAAGGAGCTAAAAAATGCACTATTTGGGTGTTTTTTATACCTCCCGTTCTGCACCGTTCCTGTTCCGGACCCCTAGCCGTTCCCCCGTTCCGCGGAAATCCCGTTGCCGTTCCCGGTGGTGTCTCTCACGGACATGTATGCTCATATATAGAGAAGGACATGCTGTGCTTGGCTTTGACACAAGGTGGATTGGTTTGGCTATCCATCTAGGAAGGCTTTGGGGTGACTATGCTTGAAGCAATAATCTGTTCTCATGTTTTGTGCCTAGTACCATACAACATGGGATCTTTGCATGGTTATGTTTGGACCCTTGTTGTACACGCACATACACACACAAAAAACACACAACAATGGAAGTACTTGTGACTTAAATTAAGGTATCTATTCCCTTGTTGGAATTGAAGTACATGAATGTTGAAACGAGGGGATCGCCAAGAAGGCAGACTAGGCACTATTACTTAGCAGTTCTTAGCAATTGAACCTTACCTCTCGAAATAAAAATAGAAAATATACATATAAGTAAATAAATAAATAAATTTATATAGAACAATGCTTCATCTTGCAAGCAAGTTGCCAAAAACTCCCACAGTGATAGCTTGAGGTTACCAAAAGATACACTACTCTTCTACACAAGGCGGCCACCCTTTCGCTGCATTAATTTTGAAAAAGCTTTCCTGCCCCATCTATAATTTGTAACTTTGCACAGTCCATCGAGTTGCCAAACGTTCATCAATGCATGGGGTTATAAGGAAAATAAAAGCTCCTAGAATGCATACAAGGGTGCAACCCTATTCTACGTAAGGGTTGAACTTTGTCAGGAAAGACAGTCTTAGGAAGAAGCTTTTTGTGTACGAGGAGACGAAACGCGTTGTTATGTGTGTAAGGATTAAACACATGCCTTCACTCCATCTCTTAGCCATGTGGGAACTAGCCCTAGAACACTCTAGAACATCTCATGAGAGCCTACATAAGAAGGCACCCTCCACAAGCTCTAGACATCACTTGTAGTTTACAAGCTTTGCTTATGCACTAGTCATTTTGTTCATTTCAATGGTGTAAGTTCTTCTCTTGCATAGGCATTTTATTTCTCTCTCATCTCTCCTCAATTTGTGTCTACAACATGAATGCTACATGTGTGTATCCACCCTAAAAACCCAACAACTGGTATTAGAGCATTAAAGACCCTCATGGGCTCACTAGCACACACTAGCATTCACTTTTAGGTGGTTTTCTCACACTCTCTCTCTAAAACGTTTTTGGAAGAGCCAAAAGAGGAGAAAGTCAAGCCTCACAAGTGGGCATGCAAGTGGACAAGTGGCCTTGAAATGTGGAAAGTGCTCTTCACTTGATTCTTGCTCATTCAACCACCTACTTTCTCTCTCCTCTAGGAGCTTCTCCTTCTTCCCACCAAGCTTTCATGGAAAGCTTCAGCTCTCCATCAGCCCCAAGCTTGATCTCAATGCTCCTTACTCTCACTTGCTTCATTCTTGCAAGACTAGGCTTCTACTAGCTCCTATCTTCGTCTATCTTATCCTCTACTTCACAAATAAGCTCTCGAAGTTTCCATGACTGTCTTTTCTTCAAAAACAGTCCATTTACTTGCTCTAATCAGCCCCATTTCATGCTCCTTTGATGCCTAAAGCTCCGTACATTAATAGTACAAGACTAGCTAACTAGTCACTAGCTACTAGTCACATTTTCATGAGTTTTAAGCTTCATTAATTCTGTTTTCATATCAGAGAATTAAAAGTGGAAAACAGGCCCTTAAATCTAATTTTTATGCTCTATTAAGCACTCTTAAGGCTTGGGCAACACTCTACGACACTTGCCGACAAAGACTACATCAATCGGGAGCGTCCACATCACTAGTTCAAGGCCGATTCTACTTCAACAAAGGGGGATATTTCAAATCAGCAAAAACAGCAAGCAATAGGCTGAATTCTCATCATTCCACACTCTTCAACAAAGGGGGAAAAGGACGCTTCAACTCTACTTTGAAGTGGCAATACATTGCCGCACTTGGTAACCCAAAACAAGCATTTTGTAACTCTATATGCTACATTTTACTTGCTTCATTTGTATGCTATTGTAACGGGCCAAGACAACATCAAGAGAGTCTCTTGATAGGACCGCTCTTGCCATTGCATATTCACCTACCATCATACACTATGGGTAATGATAATCTATCTATCTTTAATGGGGTAGGATTCCACACTTGGCAAGTTAAGGTAAAGGGATGTCTAATGAAGAAAGGGTTATGGAGCATAATCACATCTAATATTGATGAAGAGAACCCACCTTCACGTGCACAACAACGTGAACTTCAAATTAAGGATGAAAAAGCATTGGGCATTCTTCTCACAAGTGTAGCGGATGAGATAGTTCACTATTTAGACCAATCCACTACTGCTAAGCATGCATGGGAGATACTTGAGAGGAATTTTGGGGCAAAATCAAAACACTCTAAGATTTCTCTTAAAATGCAACTCTATAGCTTAGTTATGCAAGAGGGTGAAAGCTTATCTAGCTTAGTCAATAGACTAAAAAGCATTTGCACGCAACTAAGTTACATAGAATGCAACATTGAAGAAGAAGACAAAATTGCCGTATTACTTAAGTCTCTTCCATTGCAATATGATAATATCGTGACGGTCTTAAAAGAGAAGGAACCAATTCCTTCACTTGAGAGCATTGTCAACTCTTTACAAGAACAAGAGAAGAAACACACACATAAAGAAGAGAACACCTCACAAGCTTTGCATGTTTTATCTTCTTCTAAAAAGAACTTCAAAGCATGTAAGCATTGTGGAAAGACAGATCATATGTCTTTCAATCGCTACAAAATCAAGAAGTGTATGAAGTGTGGTAAAGTGGGGCATGCGTCTCAATTTTGTAACCACAATGGGCTCAACACAGACACTACCTGCGACATTCAACGAGGTAAAAGGTCTTCCAACAAGGTTCACTATATGCATAGTGATGATGATGACGATGGAGATGACGACAACGAGGATGCCGAGAGCATCAACTTCATCCATTCAACCATCTCTTCTCCTTCCTCTAGTTTTTCTAATAAAAAGCATGTGGAGGGTAACCTCAAATATGGCTCAAAATCCAAATCCAATTATGAGTATGATGATATTTACTAAATGTTCATTTTCAGCCCATTATGTTTAGTTACCCACTCCTTAAGTTGTATCCTAAGGGTGATGATGCTTTGTATCTCTTTGAGCACCGTTTCATGTTGTATCAATGTAGGGCATAATGTTGTATCCATATGAGAACCATCATGTACCACATTAGACCCAAAAATGATGTATCCAAAATGTATGAACCTTCTACATACCTTTGTGCAACCTTAGGAGTTCCAAGCATGAGTTTAAGGGGGAGTTTGTAAGGATTAAACACATGCCTTCACTCCATCTCTTAGCCATGTGGGAACTAGCCCTAGAACACTCTAGAACATCTCATGAGAGCCTACATAAGAAGGCACCCTCCACAAGCTCTAGACATCACTTGTAGTTTACAAGCTTTGCTTATGCACTAGTCATTTTGTTCATTTCAATGGTGTAAGTTCTCCTCTTGCATAGGCATCTCTCTCATCTCTCCTCATTTTGTGTCTGCAACATGAATGCTACATGTGTGTATCCACCCTAAAAACCCAACAATGCGACATTTCTTGATGACCTCCAATGTTTGGAAAGTCATCACTTGGAATACATGGATCGCAATATATGCCCAACTAGGGCACGGCTATCAAGCTTTGGGCTATTCTCAAAGGATGTGAAGTGAGGGCTTCTCTCCAAATGCAACGACTTATGCTAGCATCTTTAAGGCATGTGAAATTACGCAAGACGATGAAATGGTCGAAAACAATTGCAGTCAGGGGGGACCCTTGGAAAAAACATGGTATGTGGGAATGCTTTAGTTGACACACATGCGGAATGTGGTGTCCTTGTAAAACCACAAACTGTTTTGGACGAGCTTATTGTCCACGATCTCTCCTTTGAGTGTAAAACCACAAACTGTTTTGGACGAGCTTATTGTCCACGATCTCTCCTTTGAGTGTATTCATTGCACATTGGGGTAGAGCAAGCTCTTTCAAGAAGCTGGGATAGATTTTCTTGAGATGCAATCACCTTTCCTTGCATCTTGAATGCTTGTGGTGACATTAGGCAAGACATTAACTCAGGTAAACAATTTCATAATGACATTGTTAGTCAATGCCTCTCGGAACAGAGGTCGAGCTTGGTGATACTTTCTTATCGAATGTTCACCAAGTGATGTAATTAATGAAAGCACAAATGTGCTTGATGAGCTCCATGTTCTCAATGTTGTCTCTTGGAGTGCATTGGTTGCAGGATATGCTCAACATGAGTAGGGCCAAGAAACTTTGGGCTGTTTTCTAAGGATGTTAAGCAAGGGCTTTTCCCCAATGCAATCATCTATGCTTGCTTCTTGAAGGCACGCAATGGGCATGATTACGCAAAATGTTGACATAATTTTTAAAAAAGTCATGAGAAGATTGCTAGTTCGTGCTCTTGGGAAAAGACATGGTGCTATGTAATCCTTTGGTCTACATGTATGCCAAACGTGATGTCTTTCTTGTAATAAACACAAAATGAGTTTGACAAGCTTCTGTCTGAAAGACTAAATGTCATCTTTTGTAGTGCATTCTTTGCAAGTCATGCATGTCAGTCTATAGGGGCAAGGCAAGGACGTTGTGGAATGTTCTCAAAAGAATGCAAAGTGATGGCTTCTCTCTCGATGTAAGCATCTTTACTTGCATCTTGAATGTCCGTAGTATCAATAAAATCCTTTTGGATGGGGGAGCAAATTCATGATGAGATTGTTAGTCAGATACATTCACTTTTATTAATGAACTTAATGTATGTAGGCATTTAGGTCAAATTGATTAGGGCCAAATGTTTTTGATAATTGCCATCGTTTGCCGCACCTCTCTTTGTTGAGATATCATGTCCGAATTGGAAAAAGTAACGGGCTACATTGAGAGATGTGTTATCAATTGTGACGCAGTTCTCTAGTGCTGAAGATTTCTAGGGTGCAACAAGCGTTTTCCAAGGTGAATCGAGGAGATTTATAGGGGACAAGCAGTGCCCAAGATGGAAGAGAAGATTCCTAGGGTGAAAGCGCTCTTTGAGGACACCAAGTTGCAATACGTTTAGGTTTCGAATCCAAGAGACAAGTTACTGGCAAGACATAGAAAGCAAGTTCTAAGATTAAGAAAGCTAGCTTTGCGACAGAAAAGGCAGCTCCAAGATAATAAAATCTCTTTATTCAGCTAGAGTTGAGGAGAAGGGCAATAAGTACACCCACCATGGTTCGTCTTGAACACTTCGCCTATTGCCTGTTTATAGAATTGAACAATAGGCAATAATTAGAAAGAGGAGCAGAGAAAGCATCTAAGTTTCCATAGATCCTCACATATATATATATATTGTGTGTGCGTGCGCACGCATGTGTGTGAGGAGAGAGAGAGCCATGAAAATTTGTACGAACTAGCTAATTATTTAATAAATTTTCTCGTTGCAAATTTGGACCTAATAAAAGAGAGCAGCTTATGCATCCTATAGGGTGTCAAAAAAACAAACACTTCTTCTCATTGTGAGGGTGGCATATTAGGTCCCTAGATCCCCCCCCCCCCCCCCCCCCCCCCCAAAAAAAAAAAAAAAAACTTCATCCAGAAGGGGTCTCATTCTCTAGCGTTGTCTTTTGGCAATGGTTGGATCAGATATAGGGGGTCTTGTTCTCTAGCAGTGTCTTCCGTCGATGGCTCGTTGTTCTCATATCCTTTTGCATCTGCATATGAGGGATAAGTGCAGGGCTATGTTAGTCGCCTCTACAAGACGACATTGTCAAGGTAAGAAACACTTTCTCTTGGGTTTATTTCTCCTTGTTTTTTGCTCTCTCATTCACGTAGACGTACACACTTATAGCTACATGTGTGCACACAATTCTTTTTTAGTGGTTTATGAATATGTTGTAAGCATCATTGGTTTTGTGTGAACAAAACAATGGAAAATTCACTAACAAATTGAGGAAAAAGAAATATTTGGTACGCAAGCCAAGCATAAAGATGAAGAGCATGATGAGGAATTTTAAGCAACGAGTTTTTCTTTTCCGATCGGACTAAAAGGTTGTGCTCAAAAGAATGTTTTGTACCAAGCCAATAGGATACATTGAGCTTCGCAATATACCAATGTCAGGTGCAACGGAATTGAAATGGTGAATATTGTTACAAAGTGATGACGTGGCTGCCAGAAACCCTAACCCTAAAACCAGAAACCCTAATTCTGCTGAAACCATAACCCTAAAACCAGAAACCCTAATTTTGCTGAAACCCTAACCCTAAAATCAGAAACCCTAATTCTGCCCTAACCCTAACCCTAACCCTGACATCAGCGTGACTTACGGAAAGCTGGGCAGCTTTTTTGGTGTTGCTTTTTCCTATGCTTTGGAGAGAGAGAAAAAGCCTCTTGCTTTATTTTTAGCAAGAGAGAGAGAGCCTCTTTGCTTTACTTTAGAGAGAGAGAGAGAGAGAGAGAGAGAGAGAGAGAGAGAGAGAGAGAGAGAGAGAGAGAGAGAGAGAGAGAGAGAGAGAGGCGGTTGATGCGCGATTGCTCAGCTTTTTGACGCGCAGAACAAAGCTAAAAAGCTCGGCAAAAGGTAGAAGAAAGGCATTGACTTCCCAGGCTATTTGGGTAGTTAGTCGACATTTGAAAAAGCAAAGAAACAGAAGAAGCGTGTTCGATTTGAAGGAGTACCCAGTTCTTCTTCTTCTTCTTCTTCTGACAGTTCTTCTAGCTCATCTGACTCGAGTGAAGAAGACCGAAAAGGCAAAGAGCAAAGCAAGAAACAATGCTTCGGAAAGGGCAAGAAAAAGGCAAAGAAGTCTAAATCTCGCCCAATGAGCAACAGTTCTATCGAGGACTCGTCTACAGACAGTTCAGACTCTGATGACAACAACTTTTATGCAAAGAAGAAGAATTTTTATAAAGCCAACCAATATGACTTTTTGGAAGATAAAAGCAAGAAGGTTCGAGAGTTTAAGGAAGGTGGACAGTCAATTGAATTTGACACGTTTTCGGGATAAAGAGATGCTTCGAAGGCTTTGTCTTTTGTACAACAGTTGGACATCGCTTTCGCGGGAGGATGCTACTCAGAGCACTCTAAGATTCGGAGAGCTGCCTCTTACTTTAAGGGGAATGCTCGAACTTGGTGGTCCACGCTTCTTTTAAACAAGACTGCGCCAGTTAAATGGCTGAAATTTAAGAAGCTTTTTATTTCTTCTTGGCTGACTTGAGAGTAGTATGAACGCGATATTCGAGTTGCTTGGAACCATCTTCGGATGACCAAGAAAGATACAGTGGACGCTTATTGCGAGAGATTCTGGAGCTCTTTTCTACCCGCCTCTTCATTCAAGATCTCGTTCAGAGAGCAGATTGAGCGATTTACCTTGGGTCTACCTACAGATGTACCTATAGAGATCCGAGATCAGTGCTTGGAACAGAAGTCAGCTTCTATTCAAGAGTTGATGAGTCATGCGAAACGGGGTTTTGCCATTCACTCTGGCAGTTTGACCTACCCCACCTATGAGATCATGACACAAAGAGCAGAACAGACTTCGACGAATGAAAGTAGAAAGAGGAAGAGCAACCCAGAAAAGAAAGATGCACGACCCAAGCTCACTCCTCAGGAGAGAGCTCGCTTCATCAAGGAGGGGAAGTGCTTTGGATGCGGGGAAACTGGACATATCCCTGCGAAGTGCCCTAAAAAGGCACAAAAAGAACAGAACGACAAGGACGACGAAAGACGTGAGAGTTCGAGAGCAGCCGAGGAACGTGGAAGAAAAGGCAGATAAAAAGCAGAATTGGTACCACATTGTGTGGGGCCTGAACCGAATCAAATGAATGAAAGTACAAACTTTGCCGTTTTTAGGGCAATAAGGAAAGATCAAGAAGCTCTTTTGAAAGAGCCAAGGCCAACTTCTTGAATTGGCGGCTCGATTTGGAATTACGCCCGACAAGTTGAGGCCACAGGTGGACGTAGTTCGAGTGGCACCCGGATGGGATGTTGCCATTGCATCGAGCATTGACAAACTTCTTTTGCAATGACAGGGGTGTTTAGGGCACGCGGAGTTTTACGTAATTGCCTTGGAAGGTTGTGACGTTCTACTCGAAATCCCTTGTACCACAAGAACAACGCCGTGGTTGACTACCGGGCCGAGAATGTGACTTTGACAAATCAAGAGCTCAGAGATTGTACTTGATGAATTTCAGTTTCTTTACTCACTTTTTCAGGAGAGAACTGAACGATGGATTAAGGTCAAATATGTTTGAGACTTGAACAAAAGAACGCCAAGATTTTCTCCACACTCATGCCGATTGCTTTTCAGAGGGCCTGTCAAGCGAGTTACCACCCGCTCGTCTTGAAGATCATACTATTGATTTGATACAAGGAAGCACACCACCGAACCGGCCACCTTACCATGTGAGCCGAGCCGAGAACAAACAGATTATGAACCAAGTGAAAGACCTCTTGGAAAAGGGTCTTGTCCAGCCTAGTACTTCACCGTATTGCTCTCCAGTGTTGTTGGTTTTGAAGAAAGACAGATCTTGGAGAATGTGCATCCATTATAGAGCTCTCAACAAAATCACCATCAAGGACAGATTTCTGATCGATGATATACTCTACAGATTACAGGGATCCTCGTGCTTTAGCAGGATTGATTTGAAGAGTGGATATCATCAGATCCGAATCGCGCCGGGAGATGTCTACAAGACAGCCTTTCGGACTACTTTTGGGTCATTTGAGTTTTCGGTGATGCCTTTTGGCTTAACCAATGCTCCTGTGACATTTAATCGGATGATGGACAGGATTTTTCGAGAGTACAGGCTATTTGTTGGCACTTTCTTTGACGATATCATTGTTTTCTCCAAGAATGAAGCAAAACACAGAGATCATTTGCTTCAGGTCTTTCAAGCATTATGAGATCACAAGTTAGTGATTAATGCAAAGAAAAGTGAATTTTTCCTACCAGAGATACACTTTTTGGGACACATTTTCTCAGCAGCGGGAGTGCAAATGGATCCGGCCAAGATAGAGACTATCCGTGATTGGCCCGATTTGAAGAATGTCCATGAAGTTAGAAGCTTCTTGGGACTGTGTTCGTACTACAAGCGGTTCATTGGAAAGTTTGCAGAGGTTGCTTCCCCTTTGCATACCTTGACACAGAAAGGAGTCCCTTTCTCGTGGGGACCTACAGAAGTGATTGCCTTTCAGGAATTGAAAAAGAATTTGACTACAGGACCAGTTTTTGACTTTGCCGGATTTGCAGACGTCGTTTGAAGTATATTGTGATACTTGTGGTCGTAGTCTGGATGTGGTCTTAATGCAAGAAGAAGGCCAATGTCATTGCCTATTGTTTTCAAGGCCGGAATTGACAGTACAGATATGTGAGAAAGAGCTTTTGGCGGCTATCCGTGCTCTTATTTAGTGGCGACATTACCTACTCGGAGTCGATTTTACGGTTTTTCACAGATGATGAGAGTTTATGCTACTTCTTGTCATGGAAGCAGCTATCGGAAAAGCAGATGCGGTGGGCAAACATCTTGTCACAGTTTACTTCTGGATTGTCCATGTGCAGGGACATAAGAAATTGGTGGTAAATACTTTGTCCCGAAAGCCGTTGGTTTTGGCTATTTCCGCGATACATCATAAAAACTTCGAGGATATGGTTGGTCAGTACGCCACAGAACAGATTTTTGCAGATGTATTCAGTTGAATACAGAAAGGGGAGATAGTAGCGGACTATTCCATTTGGGATGGCTACTTAATGAAGAAAACCATGTTGTGCGTTACAGAGGAAAAAGGTTCTAACTGAATGCCACTGTCCGCATTTTACGGGTCACCGCGGCATTGCTACCACCTTGAAAGGGGTAGAGAGAGACTTCTTTTGGCCGAGACTCAAGAAGGATGTGGACGAGTTTGTGCGCAGTTGCTTGGTATGCCCGAAGGTCAAGTTTCACAGGCATAATGCACAGGGATTGTTACAGCCTTCTTACGCATACCCACCCGCCCTGGGAAAGTATTGCAATGGATTTCATCTCCCGAGTACACAGCGTGGGCACGATTATTTATTGCCCAGGTCTTCAGATTACATGGCATGCCTAAGACGATTGTTTGCGACATGGACCCCAGGTTCACGAGTTTGTTTCGGACGGCTATTTGGGAGAACATAGGCACGCAGTTGCAGTTCTCGTCATCGTTCCACCTGCAGACTGACGGGCAATCAGAGATTGTTAATTCAGTGGTACTGGATTTGTTGAAGTCTTCTTTGTTGGATCAAAAGACTACTTGGGAAAGGTTTTTACCTTTGGTGGAATATGCCTATAGAAACACGTTTAACTCTTTGATGGGGAAGGTGCCATTTGAGATTCTTGAATTTGCTACGAAGGTTCCACCCTTAGCACGAAAGATAAGATTTTTCTTTGAAGCCGACCAATTCACGAGGGACTTGGTCCGGAAGGCTTTGCAAAAATTTCGGGAAAGACAGAAAAAGGCAGCAGATCGCCATTGTCGCGATTTGAAATTGAAGGAGAATGATTGGGTGCTCTTACATTATGGGAAGGCACTCTCGAGAAAGAAAAAAAAGAAAAGGAAAAGGAGCGGCTTCTTTGAAAGCTTAGCATGAGATAGTGTGGACCTTTCCAGATTTTCCGAAAAGATAAATGATATCTCCTTAGGACTGAAGCTGCCAGAATACTTGGAGGATTCACAATGTTTTTCATGTGAGTCTCTTAAAGCCTTTTTAAGGTGATGTGCGCGATGATGGGAAGCCAGATGTGCAACCCGAATTGGATGAAAACAAGAAGATACTCGTTCCAGAACTGAAATTGGCACAGAAAGAAAGAAAGAAAGAAGGTAAAGCGAACTGACGGTTCTTGGTTAAATTCAAGACCTACTTCGCAATGGATGCGAAGCGAATGGAGGAGGAAGACCTAGCAGATATTCCTCGGAATGTGAAACTTTACCTTGAAGCTTTTGTTTTAGCATAGTGTATTTGAAATGGAACCCAGAATTCAGCTTGGCCGGAGATCTGGTGCAGTGGGATGCACAAGAGGGGAGTTACTTCGCACCTTTGTCAAGAGATGCCTCGATTTTTGAAGACTAGAGTCACTGATGTCTCTTTGAGCTTTAGGGATACTGAGAGTTGATAGTATTCTGCCGGATGACTTTATGAAATGGAATTCCGGAAAATATGAAACTGACTTGTATTTGACTTGTTTAAGTGCAGGAACTGATAGACGAAATGACTGCAGCATTTCGGTCTAATTGATCTCGAGTAGACATGGTTGCAATAGGAGTTAGTCAATCGGGCATCGATGAGGTCCCGACTGGATCTAGATGCGATTGCTAGCTACATTGCCGATAAATCATGGTCTAAGATCCGAATGAATGTTGAATGTCATGTGATGTCCCGTGATCTCTAGTGATGTCTTGTGATGTCGTGTGATGTGACTGTCGATTGGTACATGTGCTAGATGTGTGTTCCTAGTACGTAGGTACTAACAGTCAGTGTCTGCTAAGACGGTTTATGGTTGCTTTTTTGGCGTTGCTTTTTTCTTATGCTTTGGAGAGAGAGAGAAAAAAGCCTCTTGCTTTATGTTTAGCAAGAGAAAGTCTCTTCGTTTTATTTTATAGATAGAGAGAGAGAGAGAGAGAGAGAGAGAGAGAGAGAGAGAGAGAGAGAGAGAGAGAGAGAGAGAGAGAAACTTCTGCTTTATTTTTACAAGCTTTTGAGCTTTTGATTTTCAGCTTTTGGGGCTCTGCTTTTGGCACCCCTTGTAACTTTAAGTAAGTGAGCAGGCCTCTCACAACTCAGAGCATCTGGACGCAGAGTCTGGGTGTGAGCGCTTGCCCGCACTCTTGTACTTTGAACTCAGATTAATATAAAAAGAAATACCGAAAGGGGTGCCAATCTTTGGGGCCAATATCTCTAGGCACGGAAGTCCGTCGGGCCAGTGTTGAATTAAATTGTGAAATGTGAACTGTTTTGAAGTGGTTATTTGGTGCTGTCGTGGTAGATTCTTGACTTGGAGTGTCCAAGTCTGTTACACATATCTAGGTTTTACACTCCCACAAATCCTTACTTCTTTCCTCGTGTTAATGATTGCTTTTAGCTTGAATGATGGTTCCTTTTACTTTTCCTTGAAGAGAGGGATGAGAGTGGGGTAGAGATGTGTAGAGAAAGAGAGAGAAGAGGAGAATGACACCCAATGGGGTCCCAACCAACCCTCTCAAGGGCCTCTCACACCGTTGCCGATGTGGTATTTGCTTTTGATTGCGTAAATGGACTGTACACACATGCAATACCGCAAGTGCAGACTCTACTCACTCGAATGATGACTGTCGCCGCGGTAACTCCTCAAGACGAGGCACCTCTGGGGCTGATTTGATGCACCTTTGGATCCTTCTTGATGTGGGATTGCAAATGGCCACCAATGGGGTAGATCTCGGGCTCTCGACGTGAGAGGAATGAAGGGCTGAAAACGCAGATCTTGACGATGCCGATGATGGACAGCAATGGAGCACTCGATGTTGGCGAGGGAAAAGCCGAGGTGAGGCTCGATGGGCCGCCAAAGTACCGGACCGCAACGGGAAACTTGTGGGGGCAGATCCGAGCCACTTTCTGGCGAGGGGAAGGGCTGAAATTTGAAAACGCTGAGGCTGTCAGCTGATCTGCTGTTGGTGCTATTGCTATGCTGAAATCTGCAAAAAACGCTAGGCTGAATGTTGCAGTTTGCTGGCGCTATGGCTGGGATGCAAAAACAATGGCAGATTTGCAGTCGCTAGGGCTGATCTGTTGATGCAAGTCCAAAACGCTAGGGCTGGAGGCTGTTGCAGAAAACGCCAGGCTGATCTGTGCAAAAATGCTGGTTGCTGGCTGCTCCCTTAGCTAGCGCTATCTGCAAGTCCTTGAAAATGCTAGGCTCCTTGCTTCCTTTATAGGCTAGGAATTTGGTTTATAAATCTGTCAAGGGCTAGGTAGGGCAAAATGTCCACCAAACCCAACAAATAAATCGTAAAAATGATTTATCAATAAGTTTGGATAGGGGTTCAATTTCTGGGTGAAATTGTCGCACATCTGTCCATCTGGGAATTTGATTGACACGGGGAATGTCTCGTTGGATTCCTCAAACCTAGAACTATATGCACGTCATGCCAGATGCCCACCGTAGTGTAACAACACCTGTCAAAACGTGTGTACAAACCATTTATGCAAGAGGGTTCCAAAACTGGAAAACCTAATCTAATAGACTCGTTCGGACATGCAGGCCCTGTGAACAGGCTCACAAATCGCCAGTACTAATCCTCGTAGGATTCTAGACAATCCTATTTAAGAAGAAGGGGAAATCTTGCTTTGGAAGTTGATGAAGCATGTCCATGTGGCACACAGAGCCATGTGCGCGTGATAGTACCAAGCCAACAAGATACACCATGAGCTTCGCAATAGTGGGTTACTTCAGAAAAGATGCATATTTAGGTAGATGAGAGAATTCATGATGAGATTATTAGTTAGAGGCTGATGCAGATAGATGTCGTTCTTGGTGGTGTTTTGGTCGATATGTATTATCACAACTTGGTGACATGGCATGACTCATATTGGACTAGAGGAGAAGAGGAAGATCTGAGCCCGTACATGAATGGAAGAGCCGAGCCAATTCTAAGACTGCGATTTGTGGTGGGATTGTGGGCTGTTGATGTGGCATTGTACGGATAGGGGTTACATGGTAGATTTTGGTGGTGGTCACTTTTTGGCTAAAGTTATTGAAAGCATTGCTCTTTCAAAGACAAGGGAGTCTACCTCACTTCCACAACTTTAAACAATTTTTAAATCATATGATGCCTTAGGTTTCCAAGTTTAACATAGAATCTGAGAGTTTTGCTACTATACGACTGATGGCTGCATGACCTCCAAGCTCCACTTGAACCACCTTTGCCTTTGTTACTGCCATTGCTCATGTTCCAAAACTAGAATCTTTGTGGTCAATACCCATATTATCCATTGCCACTAGTTCTTCCTCCTCCTCAACCTTAGGCTTCAAGGACGGTGGTTCCACAATCAAGTTCTTTTACTTCTCTGAAGTTTAAGACAAAACTTTTGCAATTCTAGATCAATTTGACAATATTTACTCTATTAGACATTACATAGAAGAATCCAAAATTTCTCAAGCAGCAACATTTAAGGAGGACAATGCTATGTAGTGGTGTAGTTCTTTGTCTACCAAACCTCATGCTTCGAGGACATTGCAAGCTTGCATTTATATTTTTGGTCGTAGTTATCTCTCAAATTACAAAATCATTGCTGATTGGGAAATCCTCAATTTCACTTAGAGGACCACAACTAGACACTTTGGTATGTGTATCTGGCGACCTCCAAAAATTTGACTTTGGAAGATCAATGTGAGAGATGCACTAATATGTATCCTACATGATTGTCTAGTGTGCTTTTGTAAGATTCCCGTTAAAGTTTCTCTATTTAGAAAAAGGAAACTTAAATGACAACGTAGATTCTTTTTAGTGTTTGTGGTGGACTTGCATTGCATTGCTCTCTCTTTTTTATAATGCTCTGATTGGAATGTAACCAACGATATATTTATTTGGTCCTATAGGTCGAGTTCGGCCTCCAAAGGACGTTAATAGAATCTCTCTCTCTCTCTCTCTCTCTCTCTCTCTCTCTCGGCATCATGGTCTTTTCTAGAGATTGATAGTAGGAGAGAGCAATCAAAGAGCCAAAAGTGTAACTTTTGAAGGAGCTTCTAAGTGCTTCGTTGGCTTCAAAGGTTTGGGAAAAGTCTGTCTCAACTTACAATCGTGTCGCTTCGAAAATCAAAAACGCCAAGAGGAAAAGGAAAAACCTTGTCTTGGTTTTGAGAAAAATCAGTGTAAAAATAGTAAAAGTTAGTTCAATCTCTCAAATTCTCCTCTTGTGTAAGGTTGCCAATACAAACAAGCTGCATGATGTGAGGCAGACATGGCCATTGCAACAAGCAGCACGCGCAAATGCCGAAGTTGAAGAATACTAGAAGTCAAAGAGGGAGCTCCGTAGCAACAAGCTACGATCGGGCATGCACTTTCGACACCCCCTTTTGACTCATCAGAGCTTGTCTTTGCTTGCCATACTGACATCATTTCGTCTACACTCGGCATGTCATTTTTGCTTTCTGATGGGAACAATTTTGTACTTGCTTACACCTTGCTACTTCGTACATATAATAGTACGAGAAAAGGCTACTTAGCCCCAACCCTTCGCTCGTACTACGTTCTATATGTAACAGACTTGGACACTCCAAGTCAAGAATCAATCACGACAGCACCAAATAACCACTTCAAAACAATTCACAGATCACAATAGATTTGCACTGGCCCAGCGGAGTTCCGTGCTTAGAGATATTGGCCCCAAAGGCTGGCGTCCCTTTCTGTATTTCTTTATGTATTAATCAAATCGAAGTACAAGAGAGCGGTTAGGGTTTCACTCTCAGACTCTGCGTCCAGATGCTCCGCAGAGTGAGCCCAAACCGCTTATTTATTGTTTACAAGGGATGCAAAAAGCAGAGCCCCAAAAGCTTCAGATCAAAAGCATAAAAAGATAATAGCCAAAAGTTCCTCTCTCTCAAGCTCTCTTTTGGTTTTCAAATAAAGCAGTCTCTTTCTCTCTCTTGTGTAGAGCAAATTTGAAAAGTTGCCGCCAAAAGCTGGCCATTATTTTCCGTAATTTCCGTCGGAAAAAGCGGGCAGGGCCGTACAGTGCCACGTCATCATGCTCAGCGCATTTCACGGAAATGTGCTCCTGCTGCTAGGTTAGGGTTTAGAACAGGTTTTAGGGTTAGGGTTTTTGGCAGATTTTAGGGTTTGCAAGCTTTAGGGTTAGGGTTTGCAGAATTAGGGTTTTCAGCAGCAGTCAGGGCTAGGGTTTCCCGCATGCTCTAGGGCAGGCACGTCATCACTTTGTGACATACCCCCCTCTTGAAAGCATTGTAATCGCCCTCGATTACGCCTGCAAAACAGACATAAGCCATAAACCGTCTTAGTAGACACTGACTGTTAGTACCTACGTACTAGGAACACACATCTAGCACATGTACCAATCGACAGAACATCACTAGACATCACATGACATCACATGACATTCAACATTCATTTGGATCTTAGCTAGCAATCGCATCTAGATCCAATCGGGACCTCATCGATGTCCAATTGACTAACCCCTATTGCAACCATGTCTATTCGAGATCAATCAGACCAAAATGCTGTAGTCATTTCGTCTATCAGTTCCTGCACTTAAAAGAAGTCAAGAACAAATCAGTATCATAATCAAGAATTTCATTTCATAAAGTCATACAGCAGAATACTGTCAGCTTTCAATATCCTTGAAGCTCAAAGATATATCAGTGACTCTAGTATCTAAATCAAGGCATCTGTTGACAAAGGAGCGGAGTGACTCCCCTCTTGTGCATCCCACTGCACCAGATCTCCGGCCAAGCTGAATACTGGGTTCCATTTGGAGTAGACTATGCTAAACCAAAAGCATCGAGGTAAAGTTTCACAAATCTGAGGTGTCACCAGCGTGTGACTACTATCTATCCTTTTTGTTGATTTCTTTCTTATTATCTATTTACTTTCACTTTTTGGAAACACCCCTCGGGAAATCTAACTGCCCTGCATTGCATAGCTAGTGTGGAACTGTCCAGAGGGAGTCCAGGCCTGAGGGCAAGAGAGCACTAAGGTTGGACAAGGACTATGGTTAGCCAAGTGGGGTCATTGACTAGCCAAAGTGGAATCCTTTGCTACAGAGGCTACATTTCAGTTCTGGATGTGGCCGTAGTGTACAAAGAGGGTCGGATGACCTAGAAAGATACAATGGCAGCATCTCCTAAAATTTAGGGAACTGCTATTTTGGGACCTGAAAATGTGTTGGCGTCATTACCTCCGGAATGACAAAGGGAACATTTTCTTACTCTGCCGTGAAGTCAACTGGGCAACCGGTTGGGATATTTTTAGGCGGCAACCCCGAAACGGGAAAATGCTTGTAAAAGTGCCAAGTGGCACCTTCTGGTGCACTTGCCTTATGCAACAAGAAGTGGCGCTGAATTTGAAGAGGAGAGAGCCTCATTTTCAGATTTTGTCACAGGTTAAGAGCTATGGAGTGCTTGCTTTCCCTCTTATGCACAGTGCGGTGCCAGGAGTGATGCCCTGCACGCTACGCACTGCCCTCTCTCTCCCCTTTGGCAATATGTTATGCCCCTCTAGTGGGCTTTTCATTTGACCAATGTACAGTTGTGTGGGTTCATGCGAGATTGCCGAGGCAAGAGCCTCTTGCACAGGTACTGGATTAGCTAGCGGCTAATCCCCCCGCAGGTACAGGTGAATTCGGAGAGGTTTCACGCCAGAAATCTCGTCCGATTCAAAGGGCAAGTAGCCCTACAGGTGCGGGAGCTCGAGGACTTGCTAGGGATGCGACCGGCACGCGAAACGGAGCCCGAAACAGTGAATTACAGCCTGCTGTGTATTTTTGCAGGTTTAGGGTTTTGGCCCTAAACGGACCCTAATACCCCCAGGAGGTTCGGGGACGCAAGGGGACCGCTGTACAGGCGATCTGGCGTATTTTCAGGGCTGAAAACAGAGAATTCAGCGTGCTGCAGATTCTCGCCAGGTTTTGTAAAGTGCCCGTATGCGTCGGGAAAGTCGGCCAATGCGTGGGAATACTGACCGTGAAGGGTTCTAGTACAGTTATGCTGCCGAAATCGGGCTGGAACAGTGGAAATTCAGCCGAGTTTGTGCGGGGCAGCTTGTAGGAACCACAGCATTTATTCCCTCTTTTGAACAATAAAGAAATACCGAAAGGGGCGCCTAAGTTAGGGGCCAATCTGGTGTCTGTCCACTCATACAGGTGCAATCTAGCAGCCTGTATCCCTCTCCCCTTTGATGTGTCTTGAAAGTACAGGTAAAATAGACGACTAATAATGGGTGAAAGCTAAATCAAGGTTTAAAGTAAAGTCTACCGCCCTTTTCGGATTGAACAGGCCGGTTACATGGTTCCATCGACGGGATTAAATCACTTTTTCCCATAGAAGTGAGCCTTGGTCAGTTTTGGGCTTGAAGACACAGGGGATCATAGACGAGACACAGGGAATTGTAATTATGGCTGACAGACCAGATGATGTGACTGAAGAGGTTTCCTTTTCACAGGGTCAACAGACACATGAAGTGGGTGAGTCCTCAAGACCACCACAGACTGATGATGATATATTCAGGACCCAGTTGGCTACTGCTGTGGCTATGTTCACACAAGTAATGCAGAACCCACGGTTTTTAGCCTTTCTGCAACCTCCTGTTCCGTCTCAGCAAGTTGGGTCACTGGATCATATTCAAAAGCCTGTTAAGGCTCGAGCACAGGTGATTCATACCGCACAGTCAATGGAAACACCTGTACACTTGACGGAGAACATGCAGTCTCCACAACCTGTGCCTAAGGTGCAAGAACAGGTGGCTGAGATGCCAGTTTTTCAAGCTGTACCAATTCAGCCCGCCACCTTTCAGCAGCCTATAGCTGGTTCTAATGGGCAGGGAAGCAACCTACAGGCTATGCAACAGGTCTTCCCACCACCTTCAGTACACCCTGGCTATTTTGGAGGTGGATCCGTATTCCAAAGCATGGCTGGTCATGCACCTGGAAATCAGTTTTATACGCCAGGAACAGTGTTCGGGGGTGCTCAAACGATGATGCCTAACCCCATGTACAGTGTCATGGGTATGCAACCAGGGTTTCAAAGCACTCAGGGACAATTTGGGATGCCACAAGCAAATTTTGGTATGGCTGGAATTACAAATCAGCAGCCAAATATGGCATTTCCAGGTCAAGTTAATAGCGGCCAAGGAACACAGATGAACCCTATTAGTGTTCCCATGTTTCAGTCACTTCCATATGACAATTTAACGCCGCTGGAGAGGCCAACTCCGTACAAAGAAGGTGGCAAAGGAGTGTCATTCACGACCTTTACAGGGTTTGATGACAGGAAGAAGGCTCTCTCATTCCTCCAGCAGTTTGACAAGGCCTATGCAGGGGGAAACTTTACAGAGGCTTCAAAGGTCCGCAAGGCAGCCACTTTCTTGACAGGGAATGCGGGACAATGGTGGACAACTTTATTGCTTCAAGGGCAAGCTCCGTCCACATGGATTTACTTCAAGCAGATTTTTGCAGCAGCTTGGTTATCTGATGATTTCGAAGCAGATGTCATGACAGAATGGCACCAGCTTAATGCTGCCACTTGCAGAAATCTGGATGATTACAATCGGAAGTTTTGGAAAGCTCTACTTCCAGTAACTTCCTATAGGTTTGTGCCATTGACAGAACAGATAGAAAAATACTGTTGTGGCCTACCCAAAGGATTGAGAAAATACTGCACAAAGACCAAAGTCACTACTTTGACGCAGCTCATCGAGGTAGCAAACACTGGCAATGGTTTGCTCAAGGGAGAAGATTGTGAATTTAACACTGGCGTCAAGGCAGGATCAGGCAAGAAAAATTCAGCCAAGAAGCACGTTCCCAATGAGGCTCCTAAAGGGACTCAGGAGTCGGCCAACGCAGGGAAAGACAAAGCTACGGCTGAATCAGAAAAAGGACCCGCAAAGAAATGGAAAAGACGTTTTCCTCGCAAGTCAGAAGAGCAAAAGAAGGTCCTGAGGACAGAGAACAAATGCTTTATATGTGAGCAGCCTGGCCACATTGCTTACAACTGTCCTACAAAGAAAAGGCCAGCTGATTCTGAAGACAAGGAGGACAGGAAGGGAAAGAAGCCCATGGCTGGTCTAGTGCCAGATATGGTGGGCGACAAGCCAAATTCAGATGCAAGTGAGCTTTGCAGAGCATGGGGAAAGGTTAGGGATCAAACAGTGCTTATCTTCTTTGATCCAGGTGCCAAAGCCAACTTTATTTCCCCAGAATTGGCTTCAAAGTTGGGAATCAGACCTGAAGAGATGGGGTATACAGCAGAGGCAGGTTTGGCATGTCCTGGCCATACAGAGGCTGTGACACCCATCATTGGAAAGTTGCGTCTACATATCCAGTCCTATGTAGATGCTGAAGAATTTTACATCATGCCACTGGACGGATGTGATGTGTTGTTAGGTATTCCTTGGTTGTTTCGTGTACAGGGAATCATGGATGCCTACAACAAAAAGATCACTGTACAGAGCAGGGGAAAGACTCACATTCTGGATGTAAAGCTTAAAGGGGAGTCTATTCCTACTGTATCAGCTTCTGCTATTACTTCTGTAATGAAAAAGCATCTTTCTGCGTACTTGGTTTTTGCACGTGAAGTGTCAGATTTTGATGAATCAAATTTATCTGTGCTAGATAAAGAAAGGTCAATGTTTTTACAACAGTATAGTGACTGTTTTTCCGATTCATTACCGTCTCAATTACCGCCAGAGAGACCCGAGGACCATGCGATAGATTTGGTGCCAGGCTGTAGCCCACCAAATAAGCCTCCGTACAGGGTTAGTGCGGCTCAGCAGAAAGAGATAATGGGCCAAGTACAGGAGTTGTTAGAAAAGGGGCTGATTCAGCCCAGTTCATCTCCATTCTGTTCTCCAGTGTTGTTGGTGCAGAAAAAGGATGGCTCATGGCGTATGTGCATCGACTACCGTGCACTGAACAAGAATACCATCAAGAATAGGTTTCCTATACCTAGAATTGATGATATTATGGACAAATTAGAAGGAGCAGCTATGTTTAGCAGGATAGATCTAAAGAGTGGGTATCATCAGATCCGCATTAGATCAGAGGATGTGCACAAGACTGCATTTAGAACAACGTTTGGCCTTTACGAATTTTTAGTGATGCCCTTTGGTCTCACAAATGCTCCTGCTACGTTTAATAGGATGATGGACAGAATTTTCCGTCCACACCAGCAGTTTGTTGGTACATTCTTTGATGACATGATAGTCTACTCAAAGAATGAAGAGGAGCATAGGCATCACTTGGCCATTGTGTTCAAAGAGCTACGCAGTCATAGGTTGCTCATCAATGCAAAGAAAAGTGAGTTTTTTCTGGAAGAGATTCACTTTCTGGGACACATTGTCTCAAAGGACGGTGTCAGAATGGATCCTGCAAAAGTCGAAGCGATCAAGTCATGGCCAAATTTGAAGACGGTGCATGATGTCCGAAGCTTTTTGGGACTATGCTCCTATTACAGAAGGTTTATCCGAAATTTCGCTGAGATTGCTTCACCTTTACATGCTCTTCAAAAGAAGGCAGTCACCTTTAGATGGACACAAAAAGAGATTTCAGCTTTTAATCTCTTAAAGGAAAAGATGACTTCGGATCCAGTCATTGTGTTGCCAGATCTTAGGAAGTCATTTGTGGTCCAATGTGATGCCTGCGGTAGTAGCATTGGTGCTGTGCTAATGCAAGATGGCAGGGTAGTAGCCTATGAGAGCAGAATTTTGCAAGGGCCAGAGATGACCATGCAGGTCTATGAGAAAGAGTTACTGGCTGTGATTCATGCGCTCTTAAGTTGGAAACACTACCTGCTAGGTGCAGACTTTGTTGTCCAAACGGACCATCAGACCTTGCGATACTTCTTGACACAGACAAAGTTATCTGAGAAGCATATGCGATGGGCAAATATCTTGTCCATGTTCCATTTTCAGATTGTGCATGTGGAAGGCAAGAAGAACGTTGTGGCTGATGCCTTGTCAAGGAAGCCACAAATTTCAGCTGTGTCGATTCCTTATCATCATGAACTTGATGATATGAGAGAACAGTATGCAAATGATGAAGATTTTGCAAGGGTCTTCGAGCAACTAATGGATGGACAACATCATGAACACTATCTTCTTAAAGATGGGTTCATGATGATGCATGGCAGATTGTGTGTCACAAAGCCATTGCGACGCAAAGTTATGGAAGAGAGTCATGTCCCACCGTATGCAGGGCATCGTGGTATCGATGCTACAGTTAAAGCGGTAGAGACATTCTTCTATTGGCCTACATTGAGAAGGGATGTGGATGCCTTTGTGCGAGAATGCCTAATATGCCAAAAGGTCAAGTTTGACAGGCAAAAGGCACCAGGGTTATTGCAACCACTACCTATTCCAGATAAACCATGGGAAAGTATTGCTATGGATTTTATCTTTGATCTTCCGAGAACGCAGACAGGAAATGATGGTATTTGGACCATTATTTGCAGATTCAGCAAACAGGCTCATTTTATTCCTGTCAGGAAGAAGATAAAGCCAGATCAGATGGCACGCTTGTTTATGAGCAATATTTTCAAGTATCATGGCATGCCACAGTCGATTATTAGCGACCGTGATCCACGCATGACTAGTTTGTTCTGGAAAGGCTTGTTTGAGAATATGGGTACCACGCTCAAATTCTCTTCGTCATTTCATCCTCAAACAGATGGGCAGTCAGAAGAGGCAAATTCTACTGTCCTAGATCTGCTGAAGTGCTATGTGTCAGAGCATAAAGGAAAGTGGGAGCAGTATTTGCCATTGGTGGAGTATGCATACAATAATACAGTGCATTCATCAACTGGCAAGGCACCTTTTGAGATAGTTGAAGGTGGCAAGAAAGTTCCTCCCATACTGCATACAAAGGACAAGATATTTGAAGCAGATAAGTATGTTCAAGACATGGATGAAATGTACAAGAAGGTCAAAGTGGCCTTAGAAAGGACTCAGGCAAAGCAAAAGAAAGCAGCTGATCGTCACCGTCGTGAAGTGGTATATTCACTTGGTGATTGGGTGCTTCTACGGTTTGAAAAGGCAAGGTTAAAGAAGATGAAGGGCAAGGAAAGACTCTTTCCAAAGCTCAGCATGCGTTACTATGGGCCTTTTCAAGTGTGCGACATAATCAGTGATGTTGCATATAGGCTGAAATTGCCTGACAGTTGGAAGATTCACAATGCGTTTCATGTGAGTCTTCTCAGACCCTATGTGGGTGATGTGCCAGAAGATATACCAGCTGAAGATCAGCCGGAAGTCGAGGAACTTGACGAGATCTTGGTCCCTGAACAGATTTTGGCACACAAAGAAAGGAAAGTGAAAGGCAAGGTTGCTAGGCGTTACTTGGTAAAGTTCAGAAACTATCCACCAATGGATGCTAAGTGGATGGAAGAAGGTGAACTTGCAGAGTCACCAACTGTGTTATCACTTTACCTGGAAGCCTTCGATTTGCAACCTACCTTGACCCCTTGAGTTTCAAAGCTAAATGGATTGTCAGTGTGACAATGGCTTCTGAAACAAATGATGTACATGGTATTTAAAGTGAGCTCAAATGAAATACCTGTTACATGAATGTTAGAGCTGTACAGATTGTCAGTTTGGCAATTGCTCTTATGGAATGTCCAAAAGTTTGCTTAGTGCTATAGAAGTGAGTATTTCTTGTCAGTTTGTCAAGGATACAGTGATTGCTTCTATTGAAGAGTACATGTGTAACTGCATTCTTAAACTGTCGGTTTGGGTATGCTCGAAAGTGTTACGGGATCCAACGTGTACTATAAGACAGTGGCAAAATGTGCAGCTACCATTTTGTCATTGGAACGTTAGTGACTCAAGCAATGGCAGAGTGCGAAGCTACCACTATGTCATTGGGACAGGGTTCACACGCAGGCAATACATGAGTCGACGAGGTGTTGAATACACCAGGGTTGACAATGAGCATGTATGTGTCGTATATGTGTCGACAGGTGTTGAATACATCAGTGTTGACAGTAAGCATGTACGACATAGATGCAAACGAGGACGTTTGAGATTTCAGGAGGGGGGTATGTCACCAGCGTGTGACTACTATCTATCCTTTTTGTTGATTTCTTTCTTATTATCTATTTACTTTCACTTTTTGGAAACACCCCTCGGGAAATCTAACTGCCCTGCATTGCATAGCTAGTGTGGAACTGTCCAGAGGGAGTCCAGGCCTGAGGGCAAGAGAGCACTAAGGTTGGACAAGGACTATGGTTAGCCAAGTGGGGTCATTGACTAGCCAAAGTGGAATCCTTTGCTACAGAGGCTACATTTCAGTTCTGGATGTGGCCGTAGTGTACAAAGAGGGTCGGATGACCTAGAAAGATACAATGGCAGCATCTCCTAAAATTTAGGGAACTGCTATTTTGGGACCTGAAAATGTGTTGGCGTCATTACCTCCGGAATGACAAAGGGAACATTTTCTTACTCTGTCGTGAAGTCAACTGGGCAACCGGTTGGGATATTTTTAGGCGGCAACCCCGAAACGGGAAAATGCTTGTAAAAGTGCCAAGTGGCACCTTCTGGTGCACTTGCCTTATGCAACAAGAAGTGGCGCTGAATTTGAAGAGGAGAGAGCCTCATTTTCAGATTTTGTCACAGGTTAAGAGCTATGGAGTGCTTGCTTTCCCTCTTATGCACAGTGCGGTGCCAGGAGTGATGCCCTGCACGCTACGCACTGCCCTCTCTCTCCCCTTTGGCAATATGTTATGTCCCTCTAGTGGGCTTTTCATTTGACCAATGTACAGTTGTGTGGGTTCATGCGCGATTGCCGAGGCAAGAGCCTCTTGCACAGGTACTGGATTAGCTAGCGGCTAATCCCCCCGCAGGTACAGGTGAATTCGGAGAGGTTTCACGCCAGAAATCTCGTCCGATTCAAAGGGCAAGTAGCCCTACAGGTGCGGGAGCTCGAGGACTTGCTAGGGATGCGACCGGCACGCGAAACGGAGCCCGAAACAGTGAATTACAGCCTGCTGTGTATTTTTGCAGGTTTAGGGTTTTGGCCCTAAACGGACCCTAATACCCCCAGGAGGTTCGGGGACGCAAGGGGACCGCTGTACAGGCGATCTGGCGTATTTTCAGGGCTGAAAACAGAGAATTCAGCGTGCTGCAGATTCTCGCCAGGTTTTGTAAAGTGCCCGTATGCGTCGGGAAAGTCGGCCAATGCGTGGGAATACTGACCGTGAAGGGTTCTAGTACAGTTATGCTGCCGAAATCGGGCTGGAACAGTGGAAATTCAGCCGAGTTTGTGCGGGGCAGCTTGTAGGAACCACAGCATTTATTCCCTCTTTTGAACAATAAAGAAATACCGAAAGGGGCGCCTAAGTTAGGGGCCAATCTGGTGTCTGTCCACTCATACAGGTGCAATCTAGCAGCCTGTATCCCTCTCCCCTTTGATGTGTCTTGAAAGTACAGGTAAAATAGACGACTAATAATGGGTGAAAGCTAAATCAAGGTTTAAAGTAAAGTCTACCGCCCTTTTCGGATTGAACAGGCCGGTTACATGAGGAGTATCTGCTAGGTCCTCCTCCTCCATCCACTTCGCATCCAATGCAGGATAGTTCTTGAACTTAACCAAGAACCGTCTTCGGACTTTACCTTTATTCTTCGTATCCTTATGTGCCAAAATCTGTTCAGGAACAAGGATCTCCTCGTTTTCTTCCACTTCGGATTGCTCATCAGGCTCCCCATCATCAGGCACATCACCTTTAAAAGGTTTCAAGAGACTCGCATGAAATGCATTGTGAATCCTCCAAGTATCTGGCAGTTTCAGTCGGAAGGAGACATCATTTATCTTTTCAGTGATCTGGAAAGGTCTGTAGTATCGGATACTAAGCTTTGGAAAAAGCCTCTCCTTTCCCTTTTTCTTTCTCAGGCGTGCCTTCTCAAAACGTAAGAGCACCCAATTATCCTCCTTCAATTTCAAGTCGCGACGATGGCGATCCGCTGCCTTTTTCTGTCGTTCTTAAGACTTGTGCAAAGTCTCGCGAACCTTGGCAAAAGCCGTATCTAAGTCTCGCGTATATTCATCCGCTTCATAAATCTTATCTTTCTTGCTTAGGAAGGGTGGAACCTTCGCAGCACCTTCAACAATCTCAAATGGCGCCTTTCTCGTCGAAGAGTGTATCGTGTTATTGTAGGCAAATTCCACCAATGGTAGGTACTTTT
The DNA here is from genome assembly GCF_014529385.1 of Adiantum capillus-veneris. Taxonomy (NCBI): domain Eukaryota; kingdom Viridiplantae; phylum Streptophyta; class Polypodiopsida; order Polypodiales; family Pteridaceae; genus Adiantum; species Adiantum capillus-veneris. The sequence continues at coordinate 49,141,642 of NC_140952.1, read as the reverse complement.
CCCATGGAGTCTTCTGATCCGAGATATAAGACTTCAATAAATCTAAAACCACTGAATTTGCAATCTCAGATTGCCCATTAGTTTGTGGGTGGAACAATGAAGAGAATTGCAACCGCGTGCCAATGTTCTCCCAAATTGCCTTCCAAAACAAACTGGTAAATCTGGGGTCTCTGTCGGAGACAATCGTCTCAGGCATGCCATGTAATCTGAAGATCTGGGCCACAAACAGTCTCGCTAAGTGATCCGGCTTGACTGTTTTCTTTATTGGAATGAAATGAGCCTGTTTGCTAAATCTGTCAATAACAGTCCAGATACCATCGTGACCACTCTGTGTTCTCGGGAGATCAAAAATGAAATCCATTGCAATACTTTCCCAGGGTCGGGTGGGTATGGGTAAAGGCTGTAACAATCCCTGTGCTTTATGCCTGTCAAACTTGACCTTCTGGCATACTAAGCAATTGCTCACAAACTCTTCGACATCCTTCTTGAGTCTCGGCCAAAAGAAGTATCTCTCTACCCCTTTCATGGTGGTAGCAATGCCGCGGTGACCCGTAAAAGGTGGACAGTGGCATTCAGTCATAACCTTTTCCCTCAATGGCTGTGTAATGCACAACATGGTTTTTCTCCTCAAGTAGCCTTCCCAAATGGAATATCCCGCTACTGTCTCTCCATCCCGTATCCGTGTGAAAACGTCTGCAAAATCTGTATCTGTGGCATATTGGTCAACCATATCCTCGAAGCTCCTATGATGTATCGCGGAAATAGCCAGAACCAACGGCTTCCGAGACAAAGCATCTGCCACCACATTCTTCTGTCCGTGCACATGGACAATCTGGAAGTGAAACTGTGACAAGATGTTCGCCCACCTCATCTGCTTTTCCGAAAGCTGCTTCTGTGACAAGAAGTAGCGCAAACTCTAATGGTCTGTAAAGACAGTAAAATCCGCTCCGAGTAGGTAATGCTGCCACTGAGTAAGAGCATGGATAACTGCCAAAAGCTCTTTCTCATAAATCTGTGCTGTCATCTCCGGCCTTGAGAACAATCGGCTCTCGTAAGCAATGACATGGCCTTCTTGCATTAAGACCGCACCCAGACTACGACCACAAGCATCACAATATACTTCAAATGACTTGTGCAAGTCCGGCAAAGTCAAAACTGGTCCCGTAGTCAATTTCTCTTTCAATGTCTGAAAGGCAGTCACCTCTGTGGATCCCCAGGAGAAAGGGCCTCCTTTCTGTGTCAAGATATGCAAAGGGGAAGCAACCTCTGCAAACTTTCGAATGAACTGCCTGTAGTACTAACACAGTCCCAAGAAGCTTCTAACTTCATGGACATTCTTTAAATCAGGCCAATCACGTATAGTCTCTATCTTGGCCGGATCCATTTGCACTCCTGCTGCTGAGACAATGTGTCCCAAAACGTGTATCTTTGGTAGGAAAAATTCACTTTTCTTTGCATTAATCACTAACTTGTGATCTCTTGTCACGACGGGCACCATGTGCCAATAGAAAAGAACAGACTGAACAAACTTTTATCACTTCAATAACAATTGAACTGAGAGAGAGAGACGACACGCGACACGGAGTGGCGGAATTCCACCCCAGAGAGTATTGGCCCCAAACCTTGGCGCCCCTTTCGGTATTTCTTTATATTGCATCAACACAGTACAAGCGGGTACTCTAGACTCTGCACCTTCGCCAGGAAGCATGCCAAAGAATGAGCCCTAACCTCATATTTAAAGGCCCTTGGCCTAAAAAGCAATTACAGTGAAAAGCCTTCAAAACTCAAAAGCTTCTGGTCCAAAAGCAAAGCCAAAAAGCTGCCAACGTAAATCACGGAAATCTGTACAGCCTGCCACGTCATCAGCCAATGCAAAACGCGGAAATCTCCTTGTTGCCTTAGGGTTAGGGACAGTTTTAGGGTTTTTGGCAGCAGAATTAGGGTTTGCAGGTTTTAGGGTTAGGGTTTTCAGAATTAGGGTTTGCAGGTTTTAGGGTTAGGGTTTCCAGAATTAGGGTTTGCAGGTTTTAGGGTTAGGGTTTCCAGAATTAGGGTTTCAGCAGTCAGGGTTTTTGGCAGAATTTAGGGTTAGGGTTTCTACTCTCGGGCAGCCACGTCATCAATTTGTGACAGTTTAGGCCCCTCGGCCACATCTGTAAGCTGGCTCCATTCTTTAGGCTTTGACACGTCAGCAGTTTGTTACATCTCGTAATGCCTAAAAGACCTGAAGCAGATGATCTCTGTGTTCTGCCTCATTCTTGGAGAAAACAATAATATCGTCAAAGAAAGTGCCAACAAATAGCCTGTACTCTCGAAAAATCCTATCCATCATCCGGTTAAATGTCGCAGGAGCATTGGTTAAGTTAAAAGGCATCACCTAAAACTCAAATAGCCCAAAAGTTGTCGGAAAAGCTGTCTTGTAGACGTCTCCCGGCGCGATCCTGATCTGATGATATCCACTCTTCAGATCAATCCTGCTAAAGCACGAGGATCCCTGTAATTTGTCGAGTATATCATCGATCCTAGGAATCGGAAATCTGTTCTTGATGGTGATTTTGATGAGAGCTCTATAATCGATGCACGTTCTCCAAAATCCATCTTTCTTCAAAACCAACAACACTGGAGAGCAATACGGTGAAGTACGAGGCTGGACAAGACCCTTTTCCAAGAGGTCTTTCACTTGGTTCATAATCTTCATTCTGTGCTTGGCTCACACGATAAGGTGGCCGGTTCGGTGGTGTGCTTCCAGGTATCAGATCTATGGTATGATCTTCAGGACGAGCAGGTGGTAACTTGCCTGGTAGGCCCTCCGAGAAGCAATCGGCGTGAGAGTGGAGAAAATCTTAACGTTCTTTATCAAGTTTAGACATATTTGTCCTATCCTTATCGCTTTCCTCGCTCGATAATCGATCACGGCGTTGTTCTTGTGGTACGAGGGAATCCCTAAGAGAACATCACAACCCTCCAAAGGCATTATGAAAAAGTCCTCATGCCCCAAATACCCCTGACAATGCAACCGAAGTTTGCCAATGACAGGTGTAATGGCTACGTCCCTGTCGGGTGCCGCTAGAACTGCCTCCGCAAGTGGTCCCATCCGATCGGGAGTGATCTCGAGCCGCGTCGCCAATTCCGGTGAAATGAAGTTGGCCTTGGCTCCTCCATCAAAGAAGATCAGGGCCTCTTGATCTTTCACTTTGCCCCAAGCTCGGCAAAGTTCTATACTCTCGTCCATGGTGTTGGGATCGGTACCCACACAATCTGGAAAGAGTCTTGTTTTCATCTTGCCTTTTCTTCCACGTTCCTCAGCTGCTCTCGAACTCTTAGGCCTGTCGTCGTCCTATCATTCTGTTCTTTCTGTGCCTTTTTAGGGCACTTCGCAGAGATATGTCCATGTTCCCTGCATCCAAAGCACTTACCCTCTCTGATGAAGCGAGCTCTCTCCTAAGGAGTAAGCTTGGGTCGTGCATCCTTCTTCTCTGTGTTGCTCTTTCTCTTTCTACTTTCATTCCCAGAAGTCTGTTCGGCTCGGTGTGTCATGGCCTCATTGGTGGGGTAGGTCAGACTGCCAGAGTGAATGGCAAAGCCCCGCTTCGCATGACTCATCAACTCCTGAATAGAAGCTGACTTCTGTTCCAAGCAGTGATCTTAGATCTCTGTAGGTAGACCCAAGGTGAACCGCTCAATCTGTTCTCTGAACGAGATCTTCTTAAATGAGGCGGGTAGAAAAGAGCTCTAGAATCTCTCACAGTAAGCATTCATTGTATCTCTCTTGGTCATCCGAAGATGGTTCCAAGCAGCTCGTATATCGCGTTCATACTCTTGCTGTCACCAGCGTGTGACTACTATCTATTCTTTTTGTTGATTTCTTTCTTATTATCTATTTACTTTCACTTTTTGGAAACACCCCTCGGGAAATCTAACTGCCCTGCATTGTATAGCTAGTGTGGAACTGTCCAGAGGGAGTCCAGGCCTGAGGGCAAGAGAGCACTAAGGTTGGACAAGGACTATGGTTAGCCAAGTGGGGTCATTGACTAGCCAAAGTGGAATCCTTTGCTACAGAGGCTACATTTCAGTTCTGGATGTGGCCGTAGTGTACAAAGAGGGTCGGATGACCTAGAAAGATACAATGGCAGCATCTCCTAAAATTTAGGGAACTGCTATTTTGGGACCTGAAAATGTGTTGGCGTCATTACCTCCGGAATGACAAAGGGAACATTTTCTTACTCTGCCGTGAAGTCAACTGGGCAACCGGTTGGGATATTTTTAGGCGGCAACCCCGAAACGGGAAAATGCTTGTAAAAGTGCCAAGTGGCACCTTCTGGTGCACTTGCCTTATGCAACAAGAAGTGGCGCTGAATTTGAAGAGGAGAGAGCCTCATTTTCAGATTTTGTCACAGGTTAAGAGCTATGGAGTGCTTGCTTTCCCTCTTATGCACAGTGCGGTGCCAGGAGTGATGCCCTGCACGCTACGCACTGCCCTCTCTCTCCCCTTTGGCAATATGTTATGCCCCTCTAGTGGGCTTTTCATTTGACCAATGTACAGTTGTGTGGGTTCATGCGAGATTGCCGAGGCAAGAGCCTCTTGCACAGGTACTGGATTAGCTAGCGGCTAATCCCCCCGCAGGTACAGGTGAATTCGGAGAGGTTTCACGCCAGAAATCTCGTCCGATTCAAAGGGCAAGTAGCCCTACAGGTGCGGGAGCTCGAGGACTTGCTAGGGATGCGACCGGCACGCGAAACGGAGCCCAAAACAGTAAATTACAGCCTGCTGTGTATTTTTGCTGGTTTAGGGTTTTGGCCCTAAACGGACCCTAATACCCCCAGGAGGTTCGGGGACGCAAGGGGACCGCTGTACAGGTGATCTGGCGCATTTTCAGGGCTGAAAACAGAGAATTCAGCGTGCTGCAGATTCTCGCCAGGTTTTGCAAAGTGCCCGTATGCATCGGGAAAGTCATTTAATGCGTGGGAATACTGACTGTGAAGTGTCCTAGTACAGTTATGCTGCCGAAATCAGGCCGGAACAATGGAAATTCAGCCGAGTTTGTGCGGGGCAGCTTGTAGGGAACCACAGCGTTTATTCCCTCTTTTGAACAATAAAGAAATACCGAAAGGGGCGCCTAAGTTAGGGGCCAATCTGGTGTCGGTCTTCTCATACAGGTGCATTCTAGCATCTGTATCCCATTCCCCTCTCTTGTGTCACTAAAGTACAGGTAAAATAGACGACTAATAATGGGTGAAAGCTAAATCAAGGTTTAAAGTAAAGTCTACCGCCCTTTTTGGATTGAACAGGCCGGTTTCACTTGCATCAACCAAGAAGAAATAAAAAGCTTCTTAAATTTCAGCCATTTAATTGGCGCAGTCTTGTTTAAAAGAAGCGTGGACCACCAAGTTCGAGCATTCCCCTTAAAGTAAGAGGCAGCTCTCCAAATCTTGGAGTGCTCTGAGTAGCGTCCTCCCGCGAAAGCGATGTCAAACTGCTGTATAAAAGACAAAGCCTTTGAAGCATCTTGGTATCCTGAAAAAGTGTCAAATTTGATCGACTGTCCACCTTCCTTAAACTCTCGGACTTTCTTGCTTTTATCTTCTAGAAAGTCATACTGGTTGGCTTTGTAAAAATTCTTCTTGTTCGCATAAAATTTTCCGTCATCGGAGTCTGAACTGTCTGTAGACGAGTCCTTTGTAGAACTGTCAGTCACTCGGCGAGATTTAGACTTCGTTGCCTTTTTCTTGCCCTTTTCGAAGCGTTGTTTCTTGCTTCGCTTTTTGCCTTTTGTGTCTTCTTCGCTCAAATCTAAAGAGCTAGAAGAACTGTCAGAAGAAGAAGAAGAAGAAGAAGAAGAAGAAGAAGAAGAACTGGGTACTCCTTCAAAACGAACATGCTTCTTCTGTTTCTTTGCTTTGTCAAATGTCGACTGACGACCCAAATAACCCGGGAAGTCAGTGCCTTTCTTCTGCTTTTTGCTGTGCTTTTTGGCTTTCTTCTGCGCGTCAAAAAGCTGAGCAATCCGTGCATCAACCACCTCTTCTAATTTCTTCTCTGAATATTGCCTGTGATCAGAAGGTTTCTTGAGAGTGGGTTTCTGGGGTGGTGTAGTGGTTTTCTGCCAGTGCGCATGCACTTCCTGAAAAGAATTCTCGCTCATATATTTTGCCAATTTCGGATCCTTTGCAAACTGAGCATCATCTTTGTTCCATCGCCGATCAATTGGCGACGCTTCATCTCTTGCTGCTCCGCCTGAGTAGGCCGAGGCGGGCCATACTCTCTGCCGGAATCTTCGTTGTGATCCCTGTCCGCATCTCCAGATGCAGAGGGAGTCAACTGATCCTTGCGTGAAGCCATAGGTGCCGCAGAAAAAAAATTGGGGATCGGATTTCCCGTAGAAGAGAAATCGGCCGTGCTCTGATACCACTGTAACAGACTTGGACACTAATCACCACAGCACCAAATAACCACTTCAAAACAATTCACAGATCACAATAGATTTGGAGTGGCCCGGCGGAGTTCCGTGCCTAGAGATATTGGCCCCAAAGATTGGCGCCCCTTTCGGTATTTCTTTATGTATTATCAAATCAAAGTACAAGAGAGCGGTTAGGGTTTCACTCTCAGACTATGCGTCCATATGCTCCGCAGAGTGAGCCCAAACCGCTTATTTATTGTTTACAAGGGATGCCAAAACCAGAGCCCCAAAAGCTTCATATCAAAAGCATAAAAAGATAATAGCCAAAAGCTCCTCTCTCTGAAGCTCTCTTTTGGTTTTCAAATAAAGCAGTCTCTTTCTCTCTCTTGCTAGAGCAAATTTGAAAAGCTGCTGCCAAAAGCTTGCCCTTATTTTCCGTAATTTCTGTCGGAAAAAGCGGGCAGGGCCGTACAGTGCCACGTTATCATGCTCAGCACATTTCACGGAAATGTGCTCCTGCTGCTAGGGTTAGGGTTTTTGGCAGATTTTAGGGTTTGCAGGTTTTAGGGTTAGGGTTCGCAAAATTAGGGTTTTCAGCAGCAATCAAGGCTAGGGTTTCCCGCATGCTATCGGGCAGACACGTCATCACTTTGTGACACTATACGTAGTAAGAGTACCAAGTGCAAGCCTAGTGATCGCCAAGGACAGCATGAGTGAGGTGCATGTGGGTAAGAGCAACAACACAAGCGCATCGAAGAAAAGCAAAGAGCTAGAAAAAGTGCCAGTACAACAAGCAACATAATGTGAGGCAGACGTGGCCTATGCAACAAGCAGCACATGAAAATGTTGAAGTTGAAGAATGCCTAGAGGCCGAAGAGGGAGCTTTGCAGCAACAAGCTATAATGCTATCGGGCAGACACGTCATCACTTTGTGACACTATACGTAGTAAGAGTACCAAGTGCAAGCCTAGTGATCGCCAAGGACAGCATGAGTGAGGTGCATGTGGGTAAGAGCAACAACACAAGCGCATCGAAGAAAAGCAAAGAGCTAGAAAAAGTGCCAGTACAACAAGCAACATAATGTGAGGCAGACGTGGCCTATGCAACAAGCAGCACATGAAAATGTTGAAGTTGAAGAATGCCTAGAGGCCGAAGAGGGAGCTTTGCAGCAACAAGCTATAAGCTATAAGTGGGCTTGCAATTTCGGCACCCTCTCGACTCATGAGAGTTTGTCTGTGCTTGCCTTATTGACATCATTTCTTGTGTATGTGTCAGTTTTTGCCCTCCGTTTAAGCTGTGTTGTTTTCTTGTATCTTTTGGTAAGTGACTTCTTTGAGTTTGCACAACCTCTATCAACATGGTCTTTGGTATTGTGTGCATGATGCAAATTTTCCATCTTTGCCTACATAATTCTATGACATGAATGCACTTAAGCTTCATGCTCTCTTTTTATCCCACAAAGACAAGGTTTTTAATCAAAATTTTGCTCTCTTTTCAAGAGAAAATAGAATGTGAATGCGCTCTTTTACTTGCCTCATCTTCCTGTATGCAATGTGCTTGAAGATATCTAAATGTGGACCCTTTCTTTGAATCTACATCTTTTTAACACCCTGCAACTTGCAAGAACCAACTTGAACAACATCAAGATCTTGTTTTTCTTAGTAGGATTGTGAAGAAAAGTAACTTTTTCAAGTCATCTCCTTGTTTTAGTTGCCAAGTGATAGGAGACAAATCTTGTTGTTTGATGTTATGGTCCCCTAAAGCACTTACTGTGTAGCTTGTGATCAACTTATTAGTCTCATTGTAAGGGCGCTAGCTTTTTAGTCGGATTGAGTTGTTTCCTTTTTGACAATCTCCCATTAAATGGTGTCTTTGAAAAGGTTTCAACTGTTTGTCTAGTTTTGGTGGATGATGATGATGGCGGTTTTCGACTTCTACAATCTCGGATTTTCATCAGGCACGAGATGAAGAAGTTGGATTTGGAGGTATTGGGGGCTGTGAGGAAATGTGTCAAAACGTTCTCGGCTCAAGTATGGGCGCTCATTATCTTGAACTATACGACAAAATATCAAGAACATGTGAAGGTGATGATAAATGCCAAGAAGATTTGGAACAATCTGGCATCAATGTATTAGTAGATATGCCCGGCAAAGTGTTGTTTTTCAAGCGCAATAGAATAACTTAGATTAGTCAAGATTGACATCCATGCAAAAATACATATAAGATGTAGGTATTGTAGAAAGAGATTTTACATGGCGAAGCAGATTGACATGGGCGACATGGTCATTTTGTTGTGGTCATGTATTTGGTTTCTATTCTTTGCTGATTAACAATGGGACACTAGTACTATCATGTGGGAGGAGATTGTGGCGATGGTGTTGGACCAAGATGAGTAGTTGTTGGTCCACCAGGTTTTGGTGGGATCACATTACAAGGGAGTTTCAAGGCCAGTGCAAAGTGAAGCGTGGAAAGATAAGAAACACCAGATGGCAAGAAAGGGTGGCGTGTCTTTTAGGGAATAGTGTGTCCTCAACAACATACATAATCCTTATCTTTGTTCATTTTTAGGTGCTCTCCCAAGGTGAGCGCAGTTGGTGACTTGTGCAATTAGATGCTTGGCAATGGTGGTATCGTTACCTAGGGCTCCGAAATTTGATGTTAGACATGAGGTGGTATCTTTATGATATTTATCGCTTATGATTTTCTCATGATCTAATCGCAAATATAAGGAGGTGTCCGGTCGACATTTGCGACCAACAAGTTAATGGCCTATGAACACAAGGTGGCAAAGCGTGGAATGGATTTTTCTACGTGTATGTCAAGTGTGGCATTCTCTCAAAAGCACAAACAATTCTTGATGAGCTTGTTGCCTAGGATATGCCCAACGGATGGGGGAGACGGGGGGGGGGGGGGACACTCGGTCGCTTGATCAAGATACTCCCGGATCGCTCGTCTACCTCGTGGAGTCTCCAAAGTGTGATTGCTTCCAAAAAAGCCGCGCGCGATTTGGAGATTGCTTGTGTGTCCATCAACTGTTTGCAAGAATCAAAGGAATATTGACGTGTGAAATAACAAATCATAGTCTAAATGCTTAAGATTGTCCAAAACAAGTAAATTGGTAACACACACACACTCTCTCTCAACTATTGCTCTCTTTCTACTAGGTTGCTTCCAACTAATGCATGGTAGATCCATTGCGGTACGAAAGGTCCTAGTCTCTAGGGCCCTCTCTATGTGGCACGCTCCTTCCTTGTACACTCTTGCAACAGTCAAATAAATCGACTGGGTAAGATGCACGAGACAAAGGGTTTTTGAGAGGGTAGAGTGTAGGTCCAAGAAGTCATGACATTCACTTAGAAAAGGGGGTGGGAAAGGGCCAATGGGGTCTCTCTCTCTCTCTCTCTCTCTCTCTCTCTCTCTCTCTCTCTCTCTCTCGGTTATGCCATTTCCATCTTGAATAACAGGTCTTGAGTTCAACTCTCCTCGTCGGATAGATCTTTAAGGTCTCTTGGGATAGTTTCCTACGATGTTAAAATACTCTTCTTCTTCTCCCCCCCCCCACACCCAGTAAGGCCTAGCGTTTTTGAAACACAGCATCAACACTGGCGTTTTTGGATGAAGACCGGCCCTGGCGTTTTGTACAGCAGATCAGCCTGCCGGCTACAGCAAGACAGCAGGAACCTTGGCATTTTTGCAACAGAAAACAGTTTTCAGCCCTAGCGTTTTGGTTTGCAGATCAGCCATAGCGTTAGCAGATTCCCACCGCAGCAGACGATTTTCAGCCCTAGCGTTTTTGCATCAGCCTAATACCTCAGCGTTTTTGCAGATCTTCGCGACAAGATCTACAATAGGACCAGTGTTTTCAGTTTTCAGCAGTTAGACATCGCAGAAGAAGTCCCAAACCTCGAAGATCTCACCTTCCCGCAGCAGGTCCTCGCCGCACGGTCAGATCCAGCGTAGTTTGCAGATTCAGCCCGGAAAACGCAGATGCTGAAAAACGCAGATTTCAGCATCTGCGTTTTCAGTGCATCATCATCATCAACATAGAGTCAGAATTCAGCAGATACAAGATTTGCAGATTTCAGCCCTTAGCGTTTTCAGATTTTAGCCCGTCTCGTCGTCGTCCTCATCGTCGTCGACATCGTCGGCAAGTCCAAAGCATTGTAGAGATTTGTGCAATCAATAGTAGACCACTCTCGCCATAGAGAGTGGGGCCTTCGGAGGAGGGTTTGACATCTCCTCTGGTGTCGTATTCTTCTCTCTCTATCTCTCAGTCTTAGCACCTTCATTCACAGTGCTCATCACTTTGTTTGTGTCCATTGCACTCTCTCACTTAAGGAACGGAAGGCTCTCCCTTCCGTAAGTAAAAGGAACCTTGAGCACAGTTTGGAGCACTCATCTTGAGCAAAGTTCAACATTCACTTCCGTTGCACCTCACACCAGATCAAGATGCATGTGAGCAATCAAGGGAGGAACAAGCCTATAAATCATATCTTGAAAGGTGTCATGCTTAAGAGAAGCATTATTAATATGTAGCAGACACGTCCGATAAAGAGGCCTATCACAAAGTGATTGCCCAAAGTACAAATTCAACAACACACAGGATGATGATATGACAAGTGCAAAGTGCAATCCATCTTCATCACACACTAAGTCATCATACTACTGTCTGTGGAGAACATACAATATATTGAGATGTGCACGATATGAGTGATGAGCAGTATGCTGAAAAGTAAAACCCTGGAGATCCGGATGGAGGGAATGCCATAAATCAAGCATTTGCGTAGAAGCAAGGAGCTAAACCCATGCTTGTCTTTCTACAAGGAACATATGCGAATTACGTGTGTTGCTATCATATAGGTCAGGAGTGTTGTTAAAATCACCACAAAGGAGTGCATTGGATGTCCATGGATAAGAAGAGATATCTCGTCATAGAGCAGCCCTTTGCCTAGAAGCTGTATATGCATATACACCTCCAACTTCATAAATGTAACCATTCAACAAACATAGCATCACCATCCAACGACCCCTCGGATCATTACTCACTAGAATTGGCTGAAGCTCATGCCAAAATAATATCATTACTCCAGAGTAATGATGCAAACCAGCATACGCAATCCAATAACCCGCAAAATAGGAGCACTGGCCTGCAAACTCATGCTGATAATGTTCTTGCAAAACTACTATATCAGCCCTACATGTATTTACATAGTGCCAGGTTAGTCGCCATTTATCAAGGTCGCATAACCCACGCACATTTAACGAGATACATCTGATGTGATCAAGCATGGGAGATCATATGTACAAAGGCAACAAAACAGGAGGAACTATGTAGACGTGCCCATGTGCACGTTTTCTTCTACCACATTTGTGCAAGAGCCAATGCGTTGAGTCATTGTAGAATAGGTTTCTGCGGGATTCAAATGTGGGGTAGGAGTCTCATCATTGAGTACATCTTTATAAGAGTGCATTGCTTTTTCCCATGCATCAATCAACGTTCGATTGTCGTTACATGGAAGCTGCTTGAACGATACATTCTTATTTGTATTCATAGGTGGAACATAATTACGAGAAGAGGGAGGAGTGCGAACCTTCACCGTCTTTTTGGGTACCACCCAAGCACCAGACTCGCACCCCACATTTTTACCCTTCATAGCATTGCCATTACCCGGAGCTGTAGACTGCGAAGGCTTGGCTTTCCTTTTTTCCACATCGGGAGCTACATTAACAACCAAGCTTCCTTTTTGCTTAGCCTCACCAAGAGGTTTGCCAATAGAAGCAAAAGCAAGTGATGGGACTGCTGAAGGAGGTGGTTGCAAAACTGGTTCAGGACATTTAGACTGCATATGCCCAAATTTTCCACATCGGAAACATGAATTTGCAGACTTGCCCCATTTAAGTTTAAAAGGGCGCTTACCCACCCATAGGTTTCCTGAATCAACCATGATGCCTTCCTGTGTAGGTCTGTCAGTGTCCCACAAAATACAGAACCTGTTGGTATTCGCAACCAGTTTCGGGGGACAAACCACCTTCCCGAGTTGCGCGGCCAACACTGGTAGAAAGTGTCTCCATGTGTTGGGGAAATCCACTACTCCCACCCACACCGGACATTTGTAGCGAATATGACTTTGATAGTCCTTGGTCAATGCCCACGGCAGGACGTGAGTCATTTGCGTACCAAAGAACAATGGAGACATTTCCAACAACAAGTTTCTGGCAGGACTTTGTAAAATCCTCGAGCACCAAAGTAAACCCCCCGGAAAGCTTGGCGTTTGAGCACTCAACCCATTGCCCAACATCCTGTGCAGTAGGCATCTTTCCCGGGAAAAACAGAATGATTGCATGCATGGCATATTGCGCAACTGGATCCATGAGTTCTTGCACAGGAATACGAACTTCGAGAGGAGAAGGTGGAGCATTCCAAGTTTTCCGAGCTTCTTCAAAGTCCTCATGTAAACAAGCCTTGATCTCGGACGTAGCCGCCGAGAAGCTTCCCATGGCTTTCCGACACTAATACAAACACAAGGAATCGAACATACAGCAAAAACACCGTACTCAAGGAGCAAACCCCTAAGAAACCAAGCACTGCCAAAATCCCTGTAACGCTGTAGCTCTGTACAGAGGCCGCAAAAACAATTACATGTATCCACAACTGACGAACAGGCAGCTGCAAATTTCCTAGCCGTACAAAGTCCTGCGAACTTAGAACTATGCCCTGTACTCTGACCACCTGCAGGTATATAGACCCACCACACCTACACACACACACACACACACACACACCCACACATGCGTGCGCGCGCACACAGACACACACACACACACACACACACACGCACGCTGGCCGGCTGTAGCAGCAGTATGTGCAGGTCGCAGAGGTGGAACCAGGCGCGTAGCAGAACGTAGGGTCTTCTGCAGGCGACAGGGAGCAAGCGTTGATGAGCTGAGGACACTGCTGGAGGTCGCGCAGGTGGGCGCCGCAAGGGCACACACAGAGATCAGGTTCGTCTCTCTGTGAGAGAGGTGTGTCACACACACACACCACACACCTCTCTCTCTCTCTCTCACACACACACACACACACACACACACACACACACACACACACCGCGCGCACACCCCCACGCACCCACCCTCATGCACTCACTCACCCCAAAGTCGGTTGATAGAGTATGAAGAAAATAGAGCATACAAAACCAACTCCACACACACCCAACTCGCACATGTTGTGGAGTACATGATAAAGATCTGTCAAAACCCCTGACATCGACTTCCTACAATTGCATGGGAACAAAGCAAAAAAGGTTCAAAAGATGCATAGGCCTAAAAGCAAGACCTTGAGCACAGGCTGGATGCAAGACATAAATAAGTGGTTGGGGAGATGGGATGCATTACACTCGCCATATGATGCCTCAATCGACTCCCAAGTGAATGAAGCTTTTCTACAACACCAATGCATTACAGCTTGGGAGGAATCCGGTGGGTCACGTTCCATACATTACACCACCCATAGTGGCCCTAACTACAAAACCATGTTCTTCGTCGAGAGAGGAAACCGTACTCACCCTCATATGCTTGAGCCCATACCCTTGTCGGCGATGTGTTGGGCAATGGAGAAGAGTCCCATCGACTATGCACATTATTCTGAGTACCACACACTACTAAAGTGCTCAGCTTTTGCTCATATCAGAACTTGCTTCCCTCACATTTTCAGCCATGACCTAGACCTATATGCTTCCCTCTCCCAGCAAGTGTGGGCTCCTATTTTGATTCTCATCACCACGATCCTTGAGCGTTGAGAATCACTTATCAGCCCCACACATAGTACATCACATGTATGTTTGGTCCCATAGGTCATATTTGGCCTCCCAAGACGATAATAAAATCTCTCTCTCTCTCTCTCTCTCTCTCTCTCTTCTTTTTTTGGGAGAAAAGGGGCTATATTATGTGTACATAAGAGACCTCGTGAGATGCTCAATGGCCTATCTCCGAGAGGAAGTACAAAAGAGGAGTGACAATGTGTAGGCTATGTAAACATCAAGGTGGTCTGTACGATGAATGTAGAATGAACCATTGTGGGGGTGCATAACGCCATGTGATGTGACCTAGATCCCGACGGAAAAAAACTGACGACGGTGCCCATGTGTGGAGAAAGAGGCATCGACGCTGCTCCGTTGCCCTGGAGGAGCTGGCTGAAGAATCCCACTGATTGCGAAAGAGTATGCAGCAGCTCTGTCCAGATGTTTGTCAAATGGTGAACGTAGGGGAGGACTGTGAGCTCAGAATGTGGGCGCATCGAGCCTTCCACATGGTCCAAAGCGTGATGCTACATATTGTGGTGAATACTACGTGTGGCTGGCATAAATCCAGCTGGTGACTTGCATCTGGGATCGTCTGCTCGGTCTATAACCCAAGGGAGTCTGGGCAAGCCCTGGAAAAAGGTGTCTGACCCTGGAAATTGCAAAAGCCATGCAACTGCCCCCCACGTCACAAACCGAATCAACAAACAACAAACTGCCATCCACACCGGCTGAGCGAAAGGACAAATCCAGAAACAGTGCCTCAAAGACTCAGGGTCAAGTCGGGTCATGACCAATGACTGCCGATCAAATACCAACAGGCAATCCTGCATTTGCTATCATCCACATGAAAAACCATATCCTGCGGCTGATTTGGAGGGTCCATATGCATGAACAGAACTGTCTTTGGAAGGCGGGGAGGATGCATTGATCTTGCCAAACCTTTGACTGGCGTGGACGGTGACCCTGAGTCTGCAAAAGAAGTCTCCTCCCAAGGGAAACAGAGTACTGAAAAAAGGATAGTGGGGCATGGCTCAACGAAGGCCACTGCCACTCACCAGGATCCCACTCCAACTGAACAAGTGGCTTTCCTTGCCAAGTCCACAGTTTCCAAAGTGGCTCCTCGTCAGAGTGAAAACATCTCTCTCTCTCTCTCTCTCTCTCTCTCTCTCTCTCTCTCTCTCTCTCTCTGTGCCTACATCTTTCTCTCTTCCATGATATTACACACAACCCCCCCCCCCCCCCCCTCCCCCAGCTCCTTCGCCTTTCAACTTTAACTTTTCTTCTCCTCTTATCAAAAAACTCAAATGGTCATAAAGCATAGCCATTGCAAATGTCGCTAACCAGTATGCAATTCTTTGGAAAGGCTCTCTTGTAAAAGGCAACAGAGAAGAAAGATGAAGTTTGAACTCGTATTTTGTGTTACTACCTTTTAAGGTGTACGGAATGGTCGCCTACTGACCATTCCCATTAATCATGGGCGACCGGCGGAGGCTGGGAGCCCTGACTATGGGAATGGCCAGTGGGCGAGCATTCCCGGCCGTCAAATCCAGGGGAGTGGGGGCCAGTAAAGAGTTTACACGTGGATGGCAAAGCACAGTCTGCACAGGGGAGGGAGGCGACAGCTGCGCAGAAAGGCGACACAGTTGCGCAAACAAGCAGATTACGGAAGCAATGATTGGCTACATGGTTAGTATTCCCAGGTGCTGACATGGCGAACGCTGGTTCATATTCCCACCGCTGACGTGCGAGACAATCATTTGCAAGCCCATCCAAGGGCTGCTGCAACAGTGGATTCTGCAGGAGAAACGACGCTAGACGGAGGGCTGCGATTTGCTGCTCCCCGACCCTGAACTTTGAAGTTTGACGGGGGTGAGAACTGGCTAGGACAAATACCAGTACTAAACACTGCGACAATACCTAGGGAAGCGAAAATGTGCAGAATTTTGCAAATGGAAGAACATTCTCAGTTAGAGAATCGAAGAAGTTTCAATTTTGGTCTTCACAAGTGATGTTTTTGAGGAAGTTTGATTACAAGGATGAAAACTTGAAGCTTAATTTTGTCTGAATTGTACAATCATGGAGGAAGTCATGCATTGTCAATCCTGACAAGGTGGTTTGTTTTGCAGTTCTTCTCAGGACTTACTGATGCTATGAAATATCATCATAGGCGAAGCCTTCTCTTATTGGCATGGTAAGGGGTGGGTGTCTTAGTTACCCGAAACTCCGCTTTTTTGCTGTTTCACCGCTCTTGCTTTCATAGGCTTGCTTAGGTGAGGATGGACAAGGTTATTTGTCATACTTACAGAAGTTGCCATCCTACAAATGGGCAGCTATTTGCATGAATTGTTTGTATGAAATCTGTCCCATGATGTTTTATAGCTTTCCAAAGCTGTATTCCCAATCTTTCGAGAATATAAAACTCCAATACTCTCTTTGAAATTTTGATTATCAATATTCATATCTCACACTATTGGAAAAGCTAGCTTCAACATGTTTAGTCAAGGACAATGTTAAACATGAGAACCTTTGATGTACAATATATGACCATTCTTGAAAGAGCATACCGTGGCTAAAATTGCAATGAGGTTTTAATCATTTTTTGGGAGAAGTTTTTCATTTAATTTCATGCACCAATGAGTTTCTTTATGTGCTTTGCATGCCGACGGCAAAAGAAAAGACTCCTTGTGGACTTTCTCCTTTCAATAGAGAATGAACCAACCCATCCATAGCTACGATAGCATGTACTCACTGGTAGACGTGGTGAAAAGGCACTTGCATTCGAAAATATGGGAGTGAAATCATTGTGCTACATTGAGGAAATTAAGGTAGCCACCTCATGAAGGAATATTAAACACAACCGTGCAAGAATGCATCCCATAGAGAAGCACCCATATTCATGGTAAAATGTATTAGGGATTCTTTTTGCTTAAAAACCATTGCAATGTATCTATGCGCACAGTGAGAGAGAGCTCAACTTATAAAAGGGAAAGGAGAAGAGTTTGCATGTTAGCTATTTTGTAGGCCTTGTGAAGCCGTTCTTCATTCTAATTGCAGTCATAGATGTCATGTTAAAACAGCCTCATTCTTTGCGTTGCTTGTGTTTAACCCACCTTGAGATTTTGCGTTCTAGTCCCGGCCGTCGATCCCCTCATTCAATGCCGGTGTTACTTAGTGTTGTGGCTACACGAGTCAAACCTAGAGCTTGGGAAAATGATTTGACAGAGACAGCTTTGGATCCTTTTCACCCCTTCATGAGAATGTGAAAACCATATTTGAGAAGGAAAATTCTTCATAAATTTGAACTTTTCAACTATAATACTTGAAAGTGGAGTCGGACTACAATCCTTTTTGGTAAAAATTGATACCATCATATTTTGATTTGAATGGGTTTTGGACAAAACAATTCTACCTTTTTTGGAGCCTTGGTCAAACCTTTTGTCCCCAAGGCATTGCCAAATGGCTTGATCCTCCATCAGTCCTCATTGAAAGCCCCCACATTGGTTGTTGACATGGCTATTATCCAACATTGTTATCCTTTGGTACATTTCCAACCATTTTCTTCCCACACTCTAGCATCGATAGTAGCCCTAGGACCTTGGTACGTGCCTCTTGATCGTTGTAAGTTACAGCAATAATGCCTTGTCAAGCAAAACAAGTGAGAAAATCATGAGGCTTGCCTGTAGAGTTATTTATAATTCATCACTATTTTCACTTGCTGAAAAACCTTATGCAAGCTCAATAATTTGTGATAAAAGCAATCACATTGCCAAGCACATCAGCTTATTGTTTGATGAAGGAAGGCATGGGAGATCAAAGCTCAAGGATCTAAATGAGTTGCAAGAGGGGAAGGAGAGAAGAAATTGAGCAACATATAGTGGCTGCTTCATAGGTGCACAACCTAATAACCATGACCCATACTACCTGACCAACATCATGTTGTATGATTTTTGAAAGGGCACATGCCATTTTTGTGCCATAAGCACCATGCCTTGGAGTTCTCGTGTGGTCCCACCTGCCATTTCTTGTGCCATAAACACCATGCCTTGGAGTTCTCCTGTGGCCCCACCTACCAAGCAACCAAAATAAGAAGCTTCTCTAATTAGGTATGTTTCACAAAGGTGAGGTTCTTTTGCTCGAAGGGTTTGATCATGACATACCATAGCTAGCCTGCTCAACCTTACTTTGTTTCATGCATTATAACATAGTCTCTGTGTGTGTGTGTGTGTGAGTGTGCGCATACACGTAACACTCAAACAATCACGCATGATAAGGACCCTTAGATTGACATAGGGGTGAAAGTAAACCTGCCACAAAAAGCGTTGCTTTGATGGTAGAGTAGAGATATAGCAATAGCGCACCCTTCGTTAGTTTTTGTGAGGCACTCTCTTTTTATAAGGCAACAACCTCACTTCTCTGTAGTTTATGTTGTTGTGGTTGACTGTGTGGGGTGGTTTTCGTAGGTTATACGGGCCACTGAAAATGCAGCTCGTCACAACGACCACCTCAGTTGGGAGACTAACACCCATGCCTTGTGGTATGCCAACCTGTTATGGTATGCTCATTGCTCGATAGAAAGTGCATTCAAAGGACCTGGAGTCATAGGCAAGAGTCCATGAGCTCACAAAGATGCAAGAGAGGGCATGCCCTAGCCCAAGGCATCCTTGCCATGATGGCATCTTTACACGGATTGCATTGCTTTGTTTCATGTTGAAAAATCAAGAATTGAGAGAGAGAGAGAGAGAGAGAGAGAGAGAGAGAGAGAGAGAGAGAGAGAGAGATCCTTGGACCTTCATGATTTGTCACCAATGACGTGAATTGGAACTGTCTGAATTCATATACACAATTGTGGCAGCTCTCATTTCCATGATTCGGTTCCGATGTGAATGAGTATCCTAAAAGAATTTTCTAAAAAATTACCTTTTCTTTTTCATTAGCAAAAAGGGGAGGCATCAATAAGGACTGATCCCTTTGGGGCAGGCCAAAAAAGAAAAGATTTTGTGAATTATTTTTTCACTATGTAAGAGGAAATCTAAAAAAAATTCAATGCATCCTCAAACATTGCCTTGACACCAATGATTGGGATGTTGCTATTTTTCCTCTCGCACTTTCGTAGTTACAACATTGTTAGTGTGGTAGCTACATGGCTATACAACATACCATGCAGTCCTGGTCCTTGTTAATGACCTTAAGGTCCCCTAATGTGCTATGTAACTAAGTCAGTGTTGGAAAATCTTCAAGAAGAACATGATCTATTGCCACTTGGAAGCTACCATCAAGATCAATATCCAACAGCATTGTTAACACTAGAATGGTAATAGGACACTTTTGTGTCTTGTTAAGTGACCATTTTGCTTGAATTATTTGAAGAGTATGAAAATGAATTTCTAGGTGCTATATATCCACAAATTTTCCTTATGAGCTGAAAAAAACTTGGCATTTTTTTTTGAGTATCGATCTCACCATTAACCTTACCCTTGCACAACATTTTTGAACTTAAACTCTGTGAAAAAACGTGTCCTGTTTTTGGTTTTTTTTTCAAATTTTGGCAACTATACCACTCTAAACTTCATGTTTGTGAGGTTTAGATGGCTAGAGGTTAGTCCTTCATAGTTTTCAACATGTTTTGATGCTTGTAGGAAGAGCGAAGTGTTAAAATTGAAAGTTGTGACCAATTTACAAGAATTGCAGAATCCCATTTTTTGGCCAAAATTAACACTTTTATGTTTTTTTTGGTGGCTTTGTTGATATCCAAATTCAATTTTGATTGTGTAAGTGTAATGTATAACATAAAGCTAATCTTCCTTGAGTTTTGGGGGACCTAATATGCTATATAGCATAGTGTATGATGATGGTTGAGTGTTTTGATTGCTGAAGAATACGATACATTTTAGAGTAGCAAGTATAACTTTCTCAATATTTCTAGTTTCTTAGGCCAATTGTGTGTATTTTGTAGGTAGTAACCATATCTAATCATAGACTACAAACTTGGCTAGATATTGCGTAGTTTCTATGGGTTTCTAGAGATCATAATGCTAAACCCAATTTTTTCATGTTTGCTGTATTTAGCACTTTAACATTGCCCCTAAGGTTCAAATTGTAAGAGATCCATTATCCTTTTGATATGCTCCATGGCTCCTTTTGAATCCAAAGGCCCAAAGGGAACTAACAAAACATGTATATAGTATCTGTATTGAGCGTGTCTATAGAAACTTTGATGATAGGTCCGTAGAATGGCAAAAATGCAACTTTTTTGTACCTATTGTTTTTGCCCAAAAAAAAAATAGTGAGGTAAAAGCAACTATATGTTTTGGTCACCAACCCATTGAAGTTAATGGGGCATTTTATCTCATGTCCTACAAAAATCCCCACTCTTATTTATATGCAATCAACCGTAAGAAATTGCTGTTTTGGGCAAAATGCACTGGCCCATCAACTTTGGAGGCTTGTAGTGACCAAGGGATGAGAAAAATTACAAGTTTCTCATTTTTTTCCATATGTAGTAGTTATTGAACTATAAGCTCATGAAAGGATTTTTCAAAATGAGTGGATCTACTATGGTTTTGGATTTTTTTCCAAAACCCTGAAAGGACACTTTTATGTCCTGTTAGGTTACCATTCTAGTGTTAACCTTCTATTATGATTGTTGCTATTTGTCTCTTCTGCAATCCCATCAACTACAACATTAATAGAGCCAATACTTCTCTAGGGGTTGCCAATGTCTAGATCTATTCCCACCTCCCCAACATTGTCAAGGCCATTAGCTAGCATTGCCTACCCTTTGTTATGATCGGTCTCTTAATGGACTACTAATGCACTCTTGGTGACTTTTGGTAGGCCAAGACAAGAAACAAACCATGGTAGGAGTTTCATCCCCACCACTTAATTGTTTTCGGCATTCTTGTAATGCGATTGGTTGTTCCAAGTTGGCCACCGGCTATTTTCCATGTAGACTACATGGTGTGAGCCTTCTAAGTGGCTCCATCCAGATATTTTGAGCCAGATGGTGGGGATCCCATTTGTACACATATTTATGGGGTTTTCAGGTTTTCCACCATTTGTTTTTTTGTTGGGTGATTGCCCTACCTTCCTTGCCCTTGTGATTGGAGGTGTTGACATAGTGCTAGCCACGTCTGGTTGATCAATCCCTTCCCTTCATTGCGTTTTTGTTGCACCTGCATCTTTGGGCAGGAGCATCTTATGAGGGGGCAAGCACTTGCTCATTGTGGTGAGCCTTTGCTGATAAACCCCCTCCTGTTCTAGCTTAACCTTTGGTGTTTTTCTAGCTAGTCGTCAATGCAACTTATCTGTAATTATAGCACTGACTTCTAGAATAGATAATAGCTTCTAGATCGGCTTCATCTCTCATTTGGGTGCGTGACCCATAGATATGGCATTCATTCCAGTTTGATGTGGGGAAATCAAATTGCTGTAGCCGTGGAGTGTGGGAAGATTTAGCACATGGGAGTATTTTGTAGTGCAATAGCATTGAGCAAGGGTGTGTGTGCCCCCAACTCTCTCTCTCTCTCTCTCTCTCTCTCTCTCTCTCTCACACACACACACACACACACACACACACACACACACACACACACACACACACACACACACACACACACACACACACACACACACACACACACACACACACACACACACAAAGCAGGGCGTGTAGTCCTAAAGAGTGAAGCTTTTGTGGTACCAGAAGAGGAAAGCCTTGGGAGAGCGAAGCTTTTGGAAGGTGTGCGTGTATCTCTCTCTCTCTCTCTCTCTCTCTCTCTCTTGCGCGCGCGCACACACACAGATTGTGTGTACTATACACACACACACACACACACATGGTCGATTCATCTTCGGCTTCGGTTTTTTGACACCCGAGCGGCTCCTGGCATCGGCAAGCTGGTATCTTCTCAACGAGCTAGTTAGCAGTTGCGTTCGGCAACGGAGGTACGACGTCGGCTTTGAGTCTACTCCGACATACAAGGTCATAGGCTTATAGCTTACAAGGGAGGCACATAGCCCACCAATACATTTTTTGTGGTCATAGATTTTTACTTGTTCTCTCAGTTTTTCATAGAGGTTGCGATGATGTGCCATATGCATGGCATTGATGTATGACATCTATGGTCAGCTTTTTTGAGACTTTAAATATGTGATCTACATACATATAGCCTAGTTGGCTCCTCACAAGTAGGTACATATTATAGGTATTTCACTCAACACTTCTAGAGACTTTCACACACACTTTTGGCAGTGATTTTTACTACAATCTTATTATGGGAGGTTTTATGTGTTGACATATGCATTTTTTGTGAGCACTTGGAGTGCTAGTGAGGTGTTTTGAGAGTAGGTATCCTCGTAGGGATTTGGTCTACTATTGCATCAATTTTGGTGTTTGTTTGTGCGCAATTTACTCATGTATGTTGAGTTGCGGACGTTGCCTATTGTATGCCATTGTAGAGCCAATTTTGGTTTAGTTTTTTGGTAGTTAGATAGCCATTTCTTAGACTAAGTGTGGAAGAAAGCTCTTTCTGAGACTGAAGTATAGTTGTGGCTCCTAAGCCTTTTGGAGGATCATTGGTGAGGTTTTCTTTAATCTAGGATATTCTTGCATGTTGCGACACCTTCAATGATAAAGGTAGTTGGAGATTCCCTTTTATGAGGTCTCACCATAGGTTATGTATAGAGAGAGATAGGTGCATTTTATGTTGAGCTGATGATGTATTTGAGTTTTGACTTGATTTATGCACAACTTATCTTCTTGTTAATTTATGGTAATTTTTATGCATAATTTGGGTTGAGTTTTTGCTCCTCATACAGAGAAGAAATGCTCTTGTTACACAGAAGATTTTGCTTTCTCCAGGATTCTCGCCATAGTGTTAAAGTCTTGCATTTATGGCCTCTTCTTCTAAGAAAGACATTTACAACATTAAGACGTTTGATGGCTTTCATATGAAAAGAGCAAATTCAAAACGTCCTAATAAAAAAAGTTCAATTAAATCCAATCTTTGAGTGCCCTAAGGGAAATGGCTACATGGTTCAAGAGTGAAAAATGCTTTATACCAAAATTAGGCTTACTATTCACCTACACCTCACAGAGTCTATGTACTTTACTATTGTGGATGAAGCTACTGCTAAAGCCTTATGGGACAAGTTGTGCAATACATACGAGAGCAAGAGCATAAGTAACAAAGTTTACTTGATGAAGAAGCTCTTCAAGCTTTGCATGAAAGAAGGTGACACAATTTTTGAACTCTTAAATGTATTCAACGTACTTTTCAATCAATTGACATCATAGGGACTCGATTTTGACAACGAGGTGCGGCCTATCTTCTTGTTATGCTCTTTACCTTCCTCATGGGACATATTTTTCTTGAGGAATTTTTTTTGTATGATGACATAGTTGCTAGTCTACGCAGTGAAGAGATTCGTAGGAAGTCTATGAAGCCTGGTATGTTTCTAGTGGCAAAATATAGAGAGATCGCACTCATAATTGTGTTAAAAGAAAGGATCAAAAGAAATCTTGTAGCAAATCTAGGGGTTATTTACGCAATGTTGAGTGCTATCATTGCCACAAAAAAGGGCAAGGATCATGAGAACTCTTGGAGAAAATCCAGGGGTTCTCTATGCAATGTTGAGTGCTATCATTTCCACAAGAAAGGGCATTTAACGAAAGACTCTCGTGCATAACAAAGAGACAAGAAAAATTCTCAAGACAACACGAAATTTGACAATGATGGAAATGGAAAAGCTAAGATTGAGGACCTCAATATGGAAGAGTCTCTTAAGATTCAGATGTGATTGAGGTCTTATCTTTCTCAGACGTTCTAGTCTCTACAATAGATCTTAGTTTAGATGCCCTTGTTGTAGAAGATGCCAGTTTTGATAAGACTTGGGTCATAGATTATTCTGAAGCCAATATCCATGTGACACCTCATAGAGAGTGGTTCTCTTCTTATGCACATGCATGTGGCATAGTGAATCTCGGAGATGATTATGAGCTTGACATACATGGTGTTAGAGACATTAAGTTGGTTCTACAAAGTGACATGAAGTTCATAATCAACAATGTCAGACGTGTCTCCAAGTTAGCGAAGAGTTTGATATTTGCTGGTCAACTTGATGACATGGATTACATGACAACATTTGGGAATGGTTCATGGATGATCAGAAAGGAAAATCTTGTGATTCTCAGAGTTCATAAGCATGGAACACTCTATTCCATGTATGTATTGTATTTAAAAAAGGAGTGTATATCCATAGGCAAGCTAATGTCTACTGAGTTGTGGCATAGCTGGCTAGGCCATATGAGTCAAAAGAGAATGAAAACATTAGCACGTTTTGGTGACTTATCTATGTAAAGTTTTCAACTTTTCTATGTGTGAGCATTGTATCCACGACAAACAAACTAGAACACTTCACCGCCATTGAATACAAAGTATATGTGAGACCACTTGAACTTGTTTATAGTGACATTTGCGATCCTATTCCGACCAAATGTTTCAGAGGATCTAGCTATTTTGTGACCTTTATAGATAATTCCATTAGGAAGGTGTGGGTTTATCCTTTGTATCATAAGGATCAACGCTTCTCTACTTTTCATAAATTCTTAGCATTTGTAGAGAATCAGTTTGGCAAGAAGCTCAAAAGCTTGAGGACTGATAATGGTGGAGAGTATGTTTCTAAGGAGTTTGAGAATTTAGTAGCAAGAGAGGTATTAAGAGACATCTTACTGCTCCTTCACACCTTATCAGAAGAAAAATGACATTCTTGAGTTGTCTCATGAATCTTATATCCAGAAAATCTTGTAGCATTTCACTATACATGGGGAGAAGGTAGTGAGTACCCCACTATCATCATATTTGAAACTAAGCAAAACAGATTCTCCCAAGCTAGATGTCGAGAGAAAAGAAATGGAAAGTGCGTCCTATTCTTCAGTTGTAGATAGTTTCATGTATGCTATGGTAGCTACGAGTCCATAAATTGCAGTTGTAGTGGGAGTGTATAGTCTGTATATGGCTGATCTTGGCAAGAAACCTTAGATAGTAATGAAACATATCCTCAAGTACTTGAAGGGTACAATGAGCAAGTCCTTACGCTTCGGTAATAGTGATGCATCTATTGTTGGTTACAGGGATACATATTTTGTGGATTACAAAGAGAATAGGAGTATACAAATACAAATTATGTGGATTAAAAATACAATAGGAGGTTTACATCTAGCTACATATTCATATTTTCATGAGGAACCATTTCTTGAAGGCCATCTCTCCATAATTGTACGTCTTCTTCCACTACAGAGGCCGAGTACATTGCAATGTCAGATGCCACCAAGGAAGCTATATGGTTGGCACGTCTAGTGGGAGACTTAGACATTTAGCATGTTCCAATTTTGCATTGTGATCATTAGAGTGCCATTGCTTTGGCAAGGAATCCCATGTTCCAGTCCAAATCAAAGCACATTGAGGTGAATTATCATCTCATTTGGGATGCATTGACGGATAAGCATTTAGAGCTTATCAAGGTTCACACGGAGAGGAGCAGACGGAGTTCCACCATTGATGGATCCAAATATGCATGTGGTGGAAGTTACAAAGATGGAACTTGAGAGAGTAAAGCCTCATGTAGCCATCTAACACTCATGAAAGAAACTAGGACCTCAAGCTCCCTAGGAAAAGTGCATTGGTGGATGTTTGATCCTTCAAAAAGAATTTATTGTATCTTCTCTCTGCTGCTTTGTATCGTCGTATCAATCAAGCTACTTTGCAATCTTTGGGTTGTGAAGCATACAAAAGCAGTTGATCTTTTTTACTTGTTCTATACCCATTCTCTTTTTCATGCTAGGGCCCATCATTAAAAGTCTAGTGAGGTGTTCATTGTTTGTTGCTCACCATATTGTGTCATCACCACAACCAAACTCTGCACTACTAGGAGCATCAATGTCTACTGACCCTTGAGGATTACATAAGCAATGATGTCAAGTCGTTAGTTGTTGCATTGCTACGGTAATGTTGCGTTAGCAATGCCATTGGTAGCGAATTCATCAATGACACACAAGTGTGGCTTCTACATAGCAAATATCTTTGAGATTTTGTATTGCTTAAGCAACAACAAGCTTATAGAGATTGCTTAAGTGACGTTAGGCCATTATTCTTTTTGTGTTTTCTTGAATGTACGTGGATGCGAGTGTAGGTTTTGAGTGAGCTTTCTAAGTGAGTTGTTGAGTAAGCTTTTACTTTTTCTTGTGCCATGTGATATGTTCTTTAAAAAAAAGCTCACTTTTGAAGCTCGCTTTTAAAGTTCGCTTCTTAAATTAGAAGATTGTTGCATGGGAATCATGCGTAAACAACACAGAAACATGCCTACCACCACATACACACCTTAAAAGAGCACGGATTTACTATACGGATACAAAAAGTATACATAACGCTGGTTTATAAATACTCTATCAAATATTCATAAAGGTTGGAAGGTACACCCTTTTCTTGACATTTATCTAAGCATGATAGTAGGATGACATATCATGGACAAATTGACCGTGTTCAAGCTTTTTTCTAGTAACACCAGAATGCTACATGCTGCATCAATTTTTTGACATTGCTGTAAGATATAAATTTTGAACATGACCATATGGCAAAAAAAGACCTTGACCTCTCTTCAAACAGTTAATAGTACTTTCTTAACTAAATGCTATAAGCAATTAAGATTGATTACTTTCAAATAATTTACTGCCACAATAATCACTCCCATAGCCTTTGCTATGGGATCCATCAAATTATCCCAATAATCATGAGGAATATCAATTTCTTTACATTCTTAGAGGAAATAAAGTAGGAACCTAGCAATACGACATGGAACTGGCCACGCACAAACAATTCACTATGAACACCTTTACAAGAGCATGAACTCACTGTGTAGAATCACATAAAGCATACATAGTGCCTGTTAATATATACTCTATCAAATATTTGTAACGGTTAAAAGGTACATCCTGTTTTGCACATTGCTATAAGCATTTGGTGTTTAAGAAAAAGATTACATGCCATAGACGAACCAATCAATTTCAAGAATTTTTCCAGTAATAACAGAAGGTTACAAGTAGCAATTAACATTGACTACTTTCAAACAATCTACTAGCAAAAGCAAGAAGGTCGGAACATAACAACATGGTAAAGTTGACCATGTACAAAATATTCACTTTCACCACAATAGCTTCCATAGCACTATACACCATGGGGGAATCCCAAAACATTTACGAAAATCAAGAAAGTTAAAATTTTTATAGAGCATCGATCTATAAATTTTTTTATAGAGCATCGATCTCGCTTGAAATGCCCTTTTTAAATCCCAATTTTTGTCCAACCTATAATGTGCGACAAGCATGAATACTCATGCAAGGTTATCATTTGTGAGCTTACATGGATGGGTAAACATGTTGTGGGTTTCATCTAATCCAAGGATACACAAAAAATTAGTAAATCTGTTTTCAGGAAAGGTATGACCATCCTTGTGCTGCTCAATTGAAAAAGTCTCTACAAGTACACATTGGGTTCGTTGCATATGCA
Source organism: Adiantum capillus-veneris (assembly GCF_014529385.1). Classification (NCBI taxonomy): domain Eukaryota; kingdom Viridiplantae; phylum Streptophyta; class Polypodiopsida; order Polypodiales; family Pteridaceae; genus Adiantum; species Adiantum capillus-veneris. The sequence continues at coordinate 49,113,880 of NC_140952.1, read as the reverse complement.
CTTCATACATCTCGTCACGTACTTGAAAACTTGAAGTCTCTACCATAAATGTCACATGTTCTTTTTCTCTATCACAACATGCCCCTCAATCGTTGCTTCCATAGATATTACAGAGTCAATTTGTTTAGTGGTAGCGACAAAGACACTTGGAGGATATTGCACGCTTGTCGGCTCAATCATCATTGCTTTTGAATCTTAAATCCTCCATCCTCCAACATATTTCATTCACCTAATGAATTTTTCCCCCTTTCTCCACGTGCCATGTGTTTGGCTCTCTCCCTCGACATTGGGTAATGTGGAGAAAGGGAAAATTTTGTCATGTGTGGTCCATGCCACCTTGCCAATGGCTCACCATGCACGAATTTATCCATACATGGTTGCTTCTTCCTCTCTCTAAGCACAATGCCACATTTCACATAGCCATTTGTGTTCTTGAAAATTTTTGTTTACAAATTGAGTAGTATGAATTTTGAGTCTTTGTTCCTAGTGAAACAAACATAAACACTCTCTTCCATCCATAATATTTAGCAACCCTTAGTTAAAAATGATGCAATTTTCTCTCTAGTTTGGGAAGCTTTGTAAGCATGAACCCTATAAAATATGTTGGGGGATGGCCATTACTTAACATGACTGCATTCATTATCTCCCAAAACATGACCCGCACCTTTCTATCCTCCTCTTTCATCTGGCAAATTTATTTTATAAAACTATGAAGAAACATCCTCTCATCACAATAACTTACATTAGATCATACACATGCGTTGCCATGGTTGTCCAATCCAACATGATCAGAGCAAATTTAGATCTTCTAAAGATCACTAGATCCATCTCAATGCATTCTATTGACTAGTTCAATTCTAGAACCAGGTTCAATGGTTGACATTTTGAAAACATGACATATTTTATTGGATATCCATAGGTGCTTTTTAATTTCAATAGTTGTGTTTTCACACCCTCTCTAGCTCTAGTGGCACTTTCCTCCTCCATCCTTTGCTTGAATCTACAAAAGGCCTACTATATAGTTTTTTACGAGTTACATTAGGAAATATATGAACCCTCTAAAAGAATTAAGGTTAATCAGACAACCAATAGGAAGAGGGGGGTGGACACACTCTATACCCTCAAAAAAGTAGAGGAACAAGCTAGCCTTACATCTCTTAATGGCCTCTTGCCTAGTGAGAAGGTAAGGGAGGTGTCTAGGGAAAGGGGGGGAGGGACCACTTTGACCTGTTTCCCCCTATTTTTTGGCTCGGATTTAGAAATACAGCAAAAAAAAATTCTAAATTTAAAATTCCCTCCTTAAAAGCTCCCCAAATCTAATTCATGGTCAAAAAAGAATTTTTGACCTTCAAAAGTAAAAAACGTGCACTAAAAAGCCCAAAAAATTGATTTAAAAAAAATATATAAAAACAACACTTTCCACCCTCTTAAATTGTGGATTTGACTTCTACTATGTAGCTCATTTGGATAGAGAAAGTGTAAACATAAATCATAGATGCATATCTTGTTGACATAGAAGATATGTGTCACTCAAGCCTATGTAAACTGCTAATGAAAAAACCTTTGGTTGGATACTATAACAATAGGGGTCACACGTGGTTTCAAATACCAAAGAAATGTATTTATCAAAACATTCCCAAGAACAAGGGATGGACACAAGGAAGTAAAAATTGGCTCTTTGTTTGGCTAATTTTTAGTACTGAGTGTTAAGTGCACAAGATTTGTGAGGCTTTTGAACACATAGCAAAATGGGCGCGCGGGGGGGGAATCTTGCTCTTAGTACATCAAACACCGCATCTCTATCTCATGGCAATGCATTAAAAAAAGGGTATGTTTTCCATTTTAAGGCCCCAGGGCCCCTCAACAAGAGGGGCCACAAGGGCGCACATAATGGCCAAACAGGGACCCAATAAGTTGCAGCTCCCAATCGGCTCTGAATCTGCCTGGGCTTGTCTCACATCAATTTATTCATCTCGTCATGATCTTTAACCATCATGTGATGCTAAAAAGTCATATCTTGCTCGAATTCTCCAAAAATCAACCTGCAAGTTGGCAATTTCTACAAAAATGATATAAAACAGGTATTTCTTACTTTTTCCTTAATCTACGTGCTTCAACAAGCATCAAAACCATGGAAAATGAAAATTCTCAAAGACCCAATGTTTTTCCTTGTGTTGAGGGCTATATTTTTTACATACAAAACTTTCCCAAAATCTCACTCTAGCACTATCAAAAGTAGCTTCCAAAGAGTGCAATGGGTCAAAATTTGAAACTGAAGGAAAACAATCAGAATGAACTCCTAGATTGTGTACAAACTTTAAAACAACCAAATTTTCCTTCAGACAAAAGTTATTGCTAAAACTTTGAAAATAGACTTCCCTTTGGACCCCCTCACAACAATAGAAATCAAAGGGTTTAAGGAGAGAAACAGTGAAAATGGGACTTTGGTTGTGGTCAAGCAACACAATTGTTTCAAAAACATGATACTATTAGTTTTGATGTCACAAGTGCATGGTAGGAATCTCACTGAGATTTATTCCTTAAACATCATTTGTAGATCTTTTCAACTTTATCATGTCTTCTCACGTACAATCTTATCAAACAAAAACAAATTTACACTTTAAATGATTACAAATCTTATTTAACTTACCAAATAAGCTCAAAATATGGTAGAGCTAGAGTGCTCTTACACATCAACAAACAAAAAAGTCCAAATTTCTTCTCATTGACATTGATTAACATACATTCATGAATAGATATTAAGGGGTAGTGCGGTCATAGTTCTTGCATCCATTCCATGACATGGTATCCTCATGGGGTGACCTATCACATAAAAATATCTTTGGTGGGGGTGCCCTCATGTTAGGAAAGGATGTCTTGCTGATGGAAAGCTATTGTATTGTCCTACTAGGGATCTCTCTATGTTAGCATAATGGTTCTTGGTGTAGTGGGAGCCACATTGCTTGAGGAGAGCTTTGTGCCTCGGTAAAAGGTTTATGTTATGCCAGTTCTTTGAGCCATTGTTACAAACACCACCAGTCAACTAACATAGTAAGAGGTCACCTTGTACCATGATGTGTTAGAAACCTGTTCAAACAAAAACATGTATGAATTTAACATTTGCAAGTTATATAACAAACACACTCTCTAAGTATAATATGCTGTACAAATTTGCAAGTATTTCCATCTAATTGGGAATAAACAATGTTGAAATATACATTATGATGAAATTACCCACCTCTAATAAGCATGGACTTGAAGCACCTACCTGCAAGATGTACTGCAAGATGTAACAAAGAAGGTTGTTTTAGAGGACAAGTGGTATTTAAGATATATTATGTCAAAGATTATAAAGTTATGCAAGCTCTACAATGAAAGAGAAGGAGATGAGTGAGTGCATGTGTGTGTGTGTGTGTGTGTGTGTGTGTGTGTGTGTGTGTGTGTGTGTGTGTGTGTGTGTACACATAGGAGATTTTGGTGAAAAATGGTTTAAAATTTGAATTGAACATTCTAAGAGAAAGAAAGACAATATAAAATGAATTAGAGTGTATAGACTATCACTTACATCTACCCAACGATCAACGCTGGTGTCAACCTGTAGCACGACATTGTTGTGATGATCTTGGTCACCCACAAGTGCTACTTTTGATGCAAACTCTGTGGGCAAGCAAATGTAGACACTTATGGTGTGTGGAATGCATGGTTTGTGATATTGTTGAGCACTATGGTTGCTAAACCTAAGTATGCAAAGGGACAAGGCAATGGAAGGGAGAAAATATAGGAGAGGGAGAGAGTTAGGGGAGAGGTAGGAGATTGCTTGGGAGAGAAGAGGGAGAGAGTTATTTTTTTTGGAGGGAAAAGAAGAATTCAAAAATTGTCGTTCTAGTGAGTGTAAGTCCAAAAAAGGTCAAAAAAACTTTTTTTGATATGTATATAGGTTGAGATGAACTTTTGAGAAAAAAATAGGTGAAAACAATTTTTTTTGAAAAAAAATCAATTTTTAAGGTTAGGGTTATGCATGGTTTTGATGATGTGGCATGGGAAAGGGAGCACAAACTATATGGCCTTAAAAAAAGGTTAGAGAATTCTACTCAAAACTAGCCTATTAAATACATCAGTTTTCCAAACTCTACACAAAATTAACCTTAATCTCTTAAAATTAGGGATTTATTCAAAGCCCATGCAAAGTTCATATTTTTCTTAATGAAAGTACATACATCTGACATCTGAAGCTAAACTTGTGACACTTCAAATATTGAGATCCTTATTCAAGTATATGTGTTGCTCTCAATTATTATAAGTTGAAACCTTTTCATCATAACATTAAATATATCTTAAATGCCACAATGTCCTTAAACAAGAGAGACACGGGATTTAAGTACAATCTTCTCTTTCATCATTCATTAAACACCTGCGCTGGCCTTTTACCACCCAGCAAAAGAAAATTATACACATAAACTTCTATGTTATGCTAGGGCTATCCACCTCCAACCTTCTCAGTAAATTCTTAGTCCTAGGTGAAATTTAGACTATGTTCTTTGCATTAAAATCCTTTGGTTCCTATATCCTTTTAATGTCTACTCAAACATGTTATTAAAAATAAATAAATGATGAGTCTCTTGAGAGTTAGAGTTTTGTCTCGACGTAAGTTTCAAGTTAACCCTGTCTTAGACGAGTCCCATTGGTTTTCATCATTTGCAATCCATGGAGAATTTCTATGGAAGCCATGGGAGTTTTATGTTCAAGCAACACGGTCATCACCGTGAAGCTATCCCCTTACTCCTAAAGCATCATATCCATCAACGGCCAAGCTAGTTTCATTAGAGTGTATTTTATTTGTGAGTTTTTTTTGTGCTTTTGCAATTGAAACAAAAATTTCAAGGTTTTTGCCACTACTATATTTTCATCAAAGGTACACAGTGACATATGGCCTACATCACAACAATTTAAGACTTACTAAGAATGGATGATAAATCACGTGGGTGGCATATTAATGAAGATGATGAAGTAGAGAGTGTGAAAAATTGAAAAATACCATATTGTAGGGATATCTACCAAGGACCACTACAATATACAAAAAGATTACATAGATGGCACTGATAATTATATGTTCTTGTAGTAGATTTGCATGTACATATGACTTTTTTTTAATTAACACCATGATTTCTTTTGAAAATAGGCACCATGTCATAGCCACTAGAGTAGTCACAATAATGGATTGTAGCACAAGACACAATAGCATCAACAACCACAATAGCAACATGAGGTAGTAACTACCACAACAGTAGAAAAAGCTCTAGCTCCCTCTAGTGTGACTACTCTCTAGCAATACATCCACGCTTTGGCCCAAGAGCGCTTTTCCAATGGAAAGCACCTTTGCATGCTTCGTCTGGGTACCAGGGTTAATTAGGTTAGTGGCAAAGTCCTTGGAGGGTACCGTGGCTATGTTTTCCATGATGCATGACCCCTGCACTTCAAAAAAAGAGTGGAGGTTGAGAGTTTGTCTCATGTGTGGGCTCTCACAAGACATTAGTTTTGTCCTAGGCTAAGTTGCATTGCACATTATATAGTGTATGCATAATACGCTTTAATTGGGCATATTATACAAAACCCCAAATTAAGCGAATGTATTATATGGTGCCGTATTAGCAAAAGCACCATTTCATATAATTTCCTAATAATAAGATCGAAATATAGTTTGATTGAACTATTGATTTTGATCAAAATATGTACTTCTATATGAGAGGTATCTGCAAGCCTTTCGCCATTGTAGGCATTTCTTTTGAAAGGTTTGCCTTGAGTTCACTACAAAACTGAACTCTAAAACCCAATTTTTTTTTTGAGAGTAATTGAGCTTTAAATTAGAAATAAAATTTTAGAGTTTGCATTAGAGGTGAACTCAAAAACCTTAAAAACAAAAAAATATTTTTTTTGTAGCAATTGAGATTTAAATTAGAAATAAAGTTTCTCTTTTGGTAAAAAATGAAAATTTTACAGTTCAATTCAAAGTGTGATAGGTAGAAACAGTGTAGCAAATAGAAAATATGGTTAATAGATCAGGTGTAGAGTTTCACTCACACTTGGAAGTAAACTAGTCAGAGTAAATTTAGTGATTGCTTACCATGTGTAAAAGAAATTTACGCTTGAAAGTGATTTAAATTAACTTAGATTTATAGTTACTTCTTTGTACGGAGCCATACTCACATATAAAAGTAACTTATGCAAATGTCTGCTTCCAAGTGTAGAGCAATGCTTACACTGGAGGTGATTTATACATAGAGTAGTAACCTCTTGCCTTGTGTAGAGTTTGATTCAGATTTGGAAGTGATTTAAGTAGGGTAAGTTAAAAATTATTTGTCAAGTGTAGAGTTTGACTCACACTTGGACGTCATTTAAGTAGGTTTAGGAGATTTGAAATTACTTGCTATGTGTAGAGTTTACCTACACTTGAAGGCTATATAGATATAAATTAGGTGATTCCTCATCATGTCTAGAGTGAAAGCTCACATTGAAGATGAATATTTAAGATTTAAATAACAAATATATTATGAAGGAAAATTCAAGAATGAAGATTTAAAATTTAAGAAATGATAGAATTGTCAATGATTATGTTTCTGGATACAATAAATGGTTGTTGAATTTTAAATAAGGTAGAAATGATAATGATTTTAGCAATGCTTGGTATAGAACCACCGAAGCACACCAACATAAGATGAGAGAAAATCAACATGCACACCTCATAGAGCGGAGTGCTATGCATGCACATGGCAAAGAGGACGAGAGAGTGAGAGGAGAGAAGAATGACACTAGACAAGGGAAAGAGATACTCCTCCCCACATGGGTCCCTCAATGCATCCATCTGAGCCTATTCATAAATCAACGTGTTTTCTTGGTGATCATTTGATGGCTAGTACTTTTCTAGAATCTAACGAGCAGATTCTCAAAGATTCCAAAAGGAAGGTTCCAATCCCACTCTATTGCAATTAACTCTCTTGATTTATAATGCACAAAGTAACTTAGCATTTCAAGAATTGCGCAACACTAGGATAAAAAAATAGCCCATTATTCAAAAGAAGAGTTGACTTCTCGGAGATGTGTATGCATGACAATCATTACATATGTGTTTTATATAGACAAAAAGGACTTGAAGGACCCTCACTATGGAGAATCAACAAGAGATACCTCAAAAGGTGCAAGGATTGTAGATATACCTACAACTTCCAAGAAATTCTAAGGCGGGTAAGTATTGGCGGGCATTACACCCCTATTGAGGGATCTAGTGTCCCCAATAATGGGACATTTGTAGTGTGGGAAGGTTGGTGGGCCACCTACACATGTGAGAAAACCCTTATACTCACTCCAACACCCATTAAAATTTCCAAAATTTTACTTTATATGGACATACACCCCTTACTTACCTCGTAAAACCAATGAGGAGACAAACATAAAATTCCATCATAAAGGAGCATCTTGTGACATCCTAGGAAACTCCACGCCTTATAGCCACCAAAGTCTATGATGAAAAAATCTCCCGTATAGCTATATAAAGAAAACGTGCTCTTGGTACCACCTCATGAGATGCTACAAAAAAGGCAAGCATGGCGACTAAAGAACTAGTGTTCCAATATTGGCAAAGATAGAACACTACTATCTAGGGATAATCGATAGAGATCTAAGGAATTGTAAGATTATAGAGAAGATCCTAAGGTCCTACACATCATCTTGAAGGCTAACCATGGAGCAGAGACACTCAACTTTCTCCTGGCCTTTATTTTCCACACAGAGTGGGCATCAATAACAAGTGGAAATTCCCATTGAAACATTAGCTCTCCCTAATCTCGAAAAAAATAAATCTTTCAAAACATATTAAGTGCGTAAGTGAAGGGTGAGTGTAAGAAATGAAAAGACAGATGAAGGTGGAAAGTCAAAAAACATATGAAGGTGGAAAGTCAAAAGACATTTTGTGTCCATATAAAGAGGTGATCCATTTGTGTTTCTCTTCTCCTTTATTTCCCCTTTAGCATTTTCTTCTCTTTAAAGTGTCCTTGCTCTCTCTCTCTCTCTCTCTCTCTCTCTCTCTCTCTCTCTCTCTCTCAATGTTGTATCCGTCCTTCTCACGTCTAGCTGATACTATTGCCAATCTACGTACTTCATCATTGTCCGTTGCTGCGTGCTAGACTAACGCATCGTTTCTATTGTTATTGAGAGAATCTTTGAATGAGGAAAACCTTTTAATGTTTTTGAAGCCATTAGGAATACCTTTTACTTTTTTTGAACAATATAAATTTTTTTTGAACATATATTCCACATTAAACAATATAAAATTTTTCTTGCGGTTTTTGGTGGCAAGTAATAGGGACTTTCCTTACCCTATGTTGGTGGCATGGTTGTAACTACATGCACACATAGTTATAACCCTATGGAAAATGGTTTTAATAAAAAGCTTATGGCAAGTTGTGTCTTACTATGTTATTCCTCCTACTATAAGCTACTTCTTGTATCATGTCTCCTATACACACACATTCATGTGTGCACATGCAACTCTTTGTTATCGATGATTCAATCTACTTGATCATGCATTTTCTTGCATTTATCAGTCTATTCTTGATTCCTCAAATAAAGAATTTTCAATCATTTAGTTCCTTGATCATCTTCCCTCACTATTGGGAATCCTAAAAAAAGACAAAGATTTGATGCATTGAGCATGGCATGTTTGTTGTCACTAATGGGCATCATCTAAGCAATACGACACAAATGGTTGGGCATGCACTAAGTACAAAAGTTTTAGCTGCTATTGGAAGCAGGTTGACATGGTTTTATGGGTGCATAAAGGAAACCACATGGTTTTATGGGTGCATAAAGGAAACCACATGCACACATAAACAATCATTGAAAATGGGAGAAACAATGAGGAAAGAGAAATGCATTAGATCTAAATCCATGGGAGCATGGAAAGAATTAAGGTCTCCATAGCCATAGCCACACACACACACACAAGAGCTCTCCACAATTCTAGACATAACAATGTAACCGTGTCCTTTCACACTTTGTATAGTGTCTTTATGTACATATCGAGGGTTTCACTAATGCATTGTCCAAGTACCCAAGGCAAAGGTTTCACATGAATTGTATTTGGTTACAAGATGGACCTCTTAATGAGCATGTATCCACTTATTCATTGTTGCTTTGTTAGAAAAATAAAAGGGATTCTACCATAAGTGACTGCATTAGCATAGTCTATCTATAGTCCTTGACTTATCCGTGCATCTCCACCTTGGTGCTTTTCACTTTGGTGGAGCTTTAACAATAAGTTGTTAACTCTATTGAAGCCAGTTAAGATCCCCCCCTTCCAATTTTAGTGTTCATGATGCTTGTGCACAATTCAAAGGTGCCTATGGAGGTTGAAATGTTCCTAAGAGGCTGAGCTATGTATTCATGTTGACAGTCTCTTTCGAAGTAGACGCTTGATTCTATGGGCTTCATTTTCTTGCATAGGTTTGAGAGGTTTGTGTAGCTATAGATCTCTACTGATGTCGAGTGTTTAATGTTTCTCATGCATTAGGAAAGAAATGGACTCATTCTTGGGCCTTTTAGCTCTAGTGAGAGAATGCTCCGTAGTCAATAGGAAGAAGGCTAATGTTACGTAGAAAAAGTTTTCTTCCTTATTTTTGAAAATGTGTATGAAAACCATTTTGGTGAAATTGTCAGTATCACCAACAAAGTAAGGCGCTTGATAGTGACACCTTGCACAACCGCCGAACGCCTTTTTATGACCCACTTTTGCTATCCTATAAAGTGAGGTACTTGTACGTTGGAGAGGGGGAACGGGGGAACACACCCGACACACCAAAAAATTGCCTCTCTATAGCCCACGGTGTACACAACACCCCAATCCACTAGAGTTCACCTTCAAAACTCTCGACACGTGCTAGCAGGCCACCGCTCGCACACACACCGACTCGTAAACGCACACACACTCAGCTAGCCACGCATTCCACTGCTCATTTCCAGCCACACAGCATTGCCACACACGAAACCACACTCTTGCTTCCATTCTGCACACAAAGAAGGGGCCCCATGGGGGGAAAGGGGGGGGGGGGGGGGGGGGGGGGGGGGGCACACACATCGGCACCAGCACCGGCACTACACACACAAGCAGAATAAGTAGAGAAGCGGGGGGCCAAAACGCCGCGTCCTTTACCGCACGTAGCGCCTCAAGAGGTCCGCCATCGCCACAACAACAACACAGGGAGCTTCCTCTCTCTACCTTGTACACCCTCCATATGGGCCACGGCCCCGGACTTATACCCTGAGTGTCCACTTCAAAACCCCGCATGTGGGACCTTTACGTGCCACGTGGCGTGCTCAACTTCAATGTTCTTCCAAGGCCTCAAAAACCCCTTTTACGAGAGAAAAATTATTGTCCCCACTACCTCTTATGAGTCCCGCAATTCGGTGCTCACAAGCCCAATTGCCTCACTGTAAAAACTGGCCGGAAGCTCCCATTTCCCAGTTGTTAACCCTCACGGCTCACGGACACCCCATCACCTACGACGGATGTGTATTATGTATTTGGTAGAGTCAGGTACCGGGCTTGTCGGACCAATAGGAAAAGGGTAAGAGTGATCGCCGATGAGAGGCGCACTCTAACTGGGACATTCAAGGGATTAGTTGGCTAAGCATGGGCGCCCAAGTGTGAATGGGGTGAGCTCATATAAAAGCCAACTAAACCTAAAATTCACTCATTCTCTCATTTGTGCAATAGAAGAGTGCTCTTGCTCCATCTCCATCTCCATCTTCTTCTTCTTCACCTCCTTGTGTGTGTGTGTATGTGTGAGAGAGAGAGAGGGAGAGTGTGTGTGCTATCGAGCATTACGAAGGCACGACGGCGGCGAAGCGGTTGAGCGCGGCACGACTGCAGCTTCTTCTTCATCGCGGTAAGGAATCCACCAAGAAGGCGAGCGCAGAGCGGTGAGTGCACACCCTTTGCTCTCTTGAGCTTGCTAGATTAGTCTTGTTGTGTGCTTGGAGCCATTTGTGGCTCGCACACGGTGTGTCGGCAAGTCCCTTGCTTCGACAGTGCGGCAAGGAGCGCACATTTTTGGCACCGCTGCCGGGGAATCGCCTTGCACTAAGCCCTAGAGGCACTTTGTGCTTCTCTTATGAGTTGTTTGTAGTAGGAAAAAAGAGGAGGAGGAAGAGGAATGAGTTGTTTTTCTGTAAGTTGTTAATTTCTGTGTTGTCTGCAAGTTCTGTGATTTCTGTATAATGTTGTGTTTTCTGTTTGCACACAGTCTTTGCACAATTAGTAGTCGTTAGCTTGTTTGCAGTGAATGAATAAGTAGGAAGGCAGTTAGCAATTTCTGTTTGCACACAGTTTGTACACAGTTTTCTGTCAAGGTTTGGCTGCACACAGTCTTTGCACAGCAAGGTAGTGAGAGAGGAAGTAGGTGGATAGTTAGCTCACTGTCAATAAGCAGTTAACAGATTAGTCGGTGGTTAGCAGCACTGTTAGCAAGTAGATAAGGTAGTGAGCTCTCTGTGAGCTGTTGACTGGGAGGTTAGGTAGGTGAGAGTGTGTGTGGCCAAGAAAGGGTCACCTGAACCGCGCGCGATCATCGTAAAAAAAATAAAAATAAAAAAGAATTTAGGAATTTAAAAAAACCGAAAATATTTAAGCGTGAGTGACTGGGGGGCTACACTAAAATTTTGATCGAGATCATTTTCCCAAGCCCAAGCCCAAGCCCAGGCCCAGGCCTCAGTCCTCAGTCTTATGATATATACTAGACTCACTCTTATATATATACCCTACCCCCTCAAGAGGGAATGAGAGCATGTGGGGCAAGTCCTCCACTCTCGTCCCTTCTCTTCCCACTTGCTCCCTTAGACGTTCTAATTTGGGCCTAGTTCCCTACTAGAAATTGACGGTTTTAGGGATTCCGAGGGCATAAAGTGACCAAACGTAAGGCTGTAAAGCACGGCATGTCCCTCTGACCGAGACAATCGTTTTGAGCTATTATACGTTCTATTCTATAGCTGGGTCAGAAAAAAAGGACCAAAAAATCAAAAAATAAATAAATAAGAAAAGACTTAGGTTGCAAAACACCCAAAATTACTAGGTGAGCAGCCTTCACGGGCCCTCACTGACACTTCTAGGGGATCCAAGTCATATGAACCTACGATCTGGACGAGTGTTAGAGCACGAGCATATTGGTAGTGCCTCCATTTACGCGGGCACCCATTATTCCTCCACCCTAGGTTCTGGACCTTCGGCCGGGACTCAAGGTAGCGCGACCCAAGATCCTCATATCGCGTCTAGTGATTCTTCCTCTGACTACGAAGTCATGGAGAGGTATCCTACACCAAACCCTGATAGTTCAAGTCAAGACATGCATGCCATGGGCCCACGGCCCGGGTCCAGCGTGTTTAGCCGCTTAAAAGAGACCCTTAGTAGAGCTACTCGCTCCGAACATGCGGTTAATGAAATAAATGAAGGGAGTGGGGAAGTAAATTCGTCATTCATGCCTAAAATGGACCCTATGCTTCTTGAGAGTGTGCATGTGAATGTTCCATCCACTACACCTCCTGATCCTTTAGGACTATCTCCCTCTGAGGTTTTACTACCCGATGGTAGGAGTCTTGCCGAAGTACAAGAGATCGAACGCTACATGCAAGCAACAAGGGAGAGGGAAATTGAGAACCTACGAAGTCTAGAACAAAGTCGAGCCCTGAAAACAAAGGCTCCTATGACAACAATCATGCCAGTCGAGCAACCGAGTGCTCCCAAGGTAGCAGTCACGGAGGGGCAAGCTATGGGGAGCAATAATGCTTCCACTTGAAGGGAAACCTCCAGCACGCCAGGCCTAGATGGGATATTCCTAAACGAAAATTGGGAGTATGAACTACAAGCTGAAGCTTTAACTGATCGGTACACAGGACACACCTATCATGTGGGTTGGTTAGATGTTCTACAATCCACATCGGGTGCTACTAGCATAGATGAGCAACAACAGAAAGTATGTGATGTCCTCCATAGGATTGTCGAGTTAGAAAGACAGAACACAGGGATCAACATGCCTTCAACAGGCCTAATGAGATTCTTGGATACGGGAAAGGCCAACCAACCAACCCTGTCACAAATGGAGACTCCCTCAGTGAGCCCCATTGATCCTCCATATGTTGTTTCGCCAGGAGCCTCAGTACAATCAGAGCTCACAAGTGGCAGCTTTACCTTCCCAGATCTAGCTCATCTTTCTCTTAATGACACTATGGCTACCATGCATATCCCAATGGTGAGCATGACAAGAAGTACACCATGGAGTTCATTTGTTAACACTGCGCCGATGCCTAGTAGCACAGTGCCCCCAACTATACCTACATGTATGTATCAATCATGTGCACCTATCGTACCTCAGCCTCATGTAGCTCCTACACCTCCGATTATTCCAAGAGCTTACAATCCACAATGGAATTATCCAAGCTCTTATACAAGTGGAGCCATGCCATTTAATAATAACATGCCATATCAGGCACCCCCTATGCCTAGGGCCACGCCTGTAAACTTTGGACCACCGTTTGGTACACCACCATACAAAATTTGGGATCCAAAGCCGCGCGTATGCCAAGGCCAAGGCCAACTCCCATCTCACATGTGGTTCCAGGAGCACATACACCCATTATACCTACTCAAATAGGAGATTTGGCAGCATTTGCTCAAACTATCGGTCGCTCTATTGCGGAAAACATGCGTAGTGTACCTGATAGAGAGCCTAGGAGCAAGGCAGTTCAAGTAGCTAAGCTCACACAGAAATTCAGTGGAGACGGAGATGCTAAAAAGCATATGGAAGTCTTTGAACATGTGTGCGATTCCTTGGAAGAGCACAATGAGCTACATAAGTGTAAGGCTTTGAGTTTGACCCTAAGCGGAAAAGCTAGAGATTGGTATAGAACCTTAAGAGTAGAAGAGAAAACGATCTACTCTACTCTTAGGAGACTGTTCTTAAAAGAATACATACGAGAGGGAGTACTTTGGGGTGTAGCCTCTCAGCTCCAAAAAGCCCAGCGAGAAGAAGGTGAATCCGTGAGAGACTTCATTAGTCGCCTAAAGAATTTGAATTCTCGATGCAATCCAAACGAGCGATTCAACAACAGCCAATTGCTCGATAGATTCATTAGGGGACTACGACATGAAAGTATCTATAATGGCCTAGTCATTAGAGGTATCACTACTTGGGAAGCAGTCACCATGAATGCAATCCAATTTGGAGGATAATTAAAGATTGCAGGAGAAAGAGTGTTGCCGAGCCGAAGTCAAGTAGCTCGCAAGCATCAGGGCATAGCCATGAAGATAAAGCCAATCGTGAAAGAGCAACGATATCTGAGATGACTTTGGCAAGATCTCACCAAGGCCATCCAAGAAAGCCTTAGGGGTAAATCGTGCTCCACAAAACACTCACATGTATCCAAGAAGGGAGCAACAATGGTGCTCAATTTGCTTGGGCCCACATACTACGAGTGAATGCCCTACTTTCAGAGTAAAGTTTAACGGGACTTGTAACGTGTGTGGTAGGTATGGCCATCAAGCGAAGGATTGCCTAATGCTTAAACGCATCATGGAAAATAGACCGCCTATAGCTTGGGCAGACTCACCTCGAGTTCCTGCATTGATGCCTACCCCACCCATGGAGCAACAGTTGCCATTACAGCACATGGTCCCTAGAACCCAAAATGTGGTCCAAACCACACCGTTGCCACCTCCAGTGCTAGGACCGCAACCCCCTCATCCAAGAGTTACACCTATGAACCAAATAGTTTGCGAGTCATCTAGTACTTATGTAGATTGCGAAGGGACATAGACCCTAGTATCACCTATGGAGTCGACATGCTTGAGGAGTGTCCCATGTACTATATGGAAGACCATTGGGGACAAATCAAACCGGTATATCAAGCTACTGCGCTAGCAGCAAGAGGCCAAAACATTAATAGTTTTGCCAGGAGACCACCTCTTCAGTGCTACGAATGTGGTGGACCACATCGAGTAGCTGAGTACCCCATTAGAATGCAAAAGAATGCTGCACTAATGCAAACAAGTCAAGGGAGTGCATTGGCAATGCCAATACTCATTTGTAATCGTTGTGGCATAGATCATTTGATCGCACAGTGTCCTAACAATACAAACGCACCGAAAATCACACCATTGAACTTAATAGAGATTGTTGATGGGACACCACCAACCATAAACATAGCACCAGTGAATGCACTCACACGGCCGATGATCCAAAAGCAAAATTACATCCTCGAAGAGAGAGATGCTGCATCCATTGGCCGAGCGAGAAAGAAGAAAACACGAAGAAAGAAATCCCTTAATGCTTCTAGCTCAAAACCTAGTTCAAAGACTAGCATAGGGACAGGAGAGGATCCCGTGTATATGAATGACCCTGAGGATGACTCAGATTCGATAGAGACCACGGAGACCAAAACTATTACTACAAAGGAAAAAGCCAGTGAGGAGGATCACGAGAGGGAACTACGACGAACACCAAAAGAGTACTCAAAGTTAAACCACCCAGTTGCGAACCCCCAAGATAAGCCACGAGAGACGAAAAATGAGGATTGCAAGAGAAAGATTGGAACCTATCAAAACCCAACAGTGGAAATTGAACGAGTCCAACAACTGAGGGGTTTGGTGGAAGAAACTCAACGAACATTAGAACCTGAACCCAAACATATCCAGATGTCGGACACAGTGTTTCCCACACAAGTTCAACCTCACAAGAACTATAGGCCGTTAGCTATACCCAGTATCATTCAGGAAGAGAGTGAGGGTAGGACATCTGAAAGTGGACACACACCTTTCCTACTAGAGAGAATGTTTGGTGAGGGAATGCCCGACCCCCTTGAGGAAGTGGAGATTCCATCTTCACCATTCTCTTGTCAGGGTCCTACGTCCCACAAGATGCCATTAAATGTTGCCAAATTGATGGATTTCATGTCTTCAGAAGTTAGAACCACCATCATGTCCAAACTATATAAAGACCCCGAGCTAGTCTCAGCTCTTCGAGCCTTCCTCTATGGAGAATTACAGGCCGAATTACCACAGTTTGCACATATGAACAAACCTGACTCGGTAATGAATGATGAGGAACATTTAGCACCACCATCTGACCTAGCGGGACATGAATCTGTAATTGAAGTACCCGTTAACAAGTTGGGGCAATACTTTGAAGGTGATGAATCTAATGCTACTCTGCCAATCACTACTAAAGGATTAACTGTAAAGGGAGTCCTTGATGGTGGTGCGGGAGTCAGCATGGTGACAAAGAGTTGTTGGGAGTCTATGGGGCGACCTCACCTTGAAGCCACAAGCGTAGTGGTAAAAATGGCTAATGGATCTATTGTTACGCCTATTGGAATGCTTAAGGATCTCAGGATGAAGGTCTTGGGACACAAGGTAAGGCAGACTTTCATTGTTATAGATTTTTCCAAGCATCCTATGTCATTTGAGATGATCTTAGGGCGTCCATTCATGAGGGAAGCAAAAATGGTGCATGACTGGTCCAAAAACCATGTCTACTTACATTTCCAAGACCCTGTCATTCGAGTTGATCTTTTAAGTGGTCGAACGCATCCTCTAGAAAATAAATTCATCATTGATAATCGATCAGACACAACAATTCACTCAGCTCCATTACAATATTGTTACACGTGTAACGAAGACACGAATATTGGGGAGAACTCTCCTTATATGGATATCCTACCCGGAATGGCTGAGTCAGACAATGTCGATTGGGTACACCTAGCGGAAACTATAGATACATGTGGAGCTAGAGGAACAACCTGGGTAACACCAGATGGGGAAGAGATACCACACATTGCACCAGTAAACATGTTAGGTGTAGCGCATGTAGCATCCGATGATAAGAAAGAGGCACACCTACCTGAGAGTGAAACCGATGATTCCTCAAAGGCTTCAGGCCAATACACATCAGAATCAGAATCTCAGGGAGAAATGGATTCAGAACCTGAGGAAACATCGAGTGAGCCAAGTATAGAAACTGAACACTCAAGGTCTAGTACGACCATCTATGGTAATTTATATGAGAGTGAAGAAGATACAAGCGAAGACCTATCAAGCGAGTCGAGTTCAAACATTTACCAAAATCAAAACCTTAACAAGAAACAAAGGTCATATAAGAGACGACGATATCGAGCAAATGTGAGAGCTAGGATAAACAAGGAAAGATCTACTGCAGAATGGCTTAGCTATCTAGGGGCATGTGATGCTCATCGAAAGCTAGTAGAAAATTGGGGTGAACATCTCCAGAGTGTCATGTGGTGCAGCCCGCGACCCATTGACCTCGCTCAATTGGAGGTTACAGAGCCGAAGTTGAGTCGAACTATAAGAAGACGTCAAAACCCAGAGTTAGCACAACAACAAAAGGAGGCAGAACTAAAAGAAAGGACTCCGTCAGGACAAGAGCCTGCTGACCTACATACGGCTCCTGAACATTTTAAATCTTATACCATGGGGGAGCGAAAGGTTGTGTATGCCAAAGCCCAACGAATACCTACCAATGGAAGTAGTGGAGTCTATGATGGTCCAGTGGTAGTTAAAGAGATAGAATTAGCAGAACTAGGTGAGGAGTCTAAACCAGTCTTTATTGCTCAAGACCTTACCGAAACTGAAGAGGCTGTACTTAAGGAGCTCCTCAAGGAATACAAGGATATCTTTGCTTGGACATATCATGACATGAAGGGCGTTCCACCTTTTGTGGTGCAACATACAATTCTCATGATCAACACTGCTAAACCCGTCCAGCAACGACCCTATCCAATGAATCCTAAGTACGCCAAAATTGTACAAGAGGAGATTTGAAAACTTATCCAATGTGGATTCATATACCCTATTGAGCACTCAGAATGGGTTTCTCCAATAGTCATTGTGCCAAAAAATAATGGGAAACTAAGAGTGTGCGTGGACCTCAAGAAAGTTAATGCAGCCACTAGGAGAGATCATTATCCCTTGCCATATTCAGAACATGTGCTTGAAAGAGTTGCGGGCAAGGAGGCTTATAGCTTTTTAGATGGGTACTCTGGTTACAATCAAATCACAATTGCATTAGAGGACCAAGCTAAAACTGCTTTTATCACAGAGTTTGGAGTGTTTGCATTTCGTGTTATGGCTTTTGGCTTAACGAATGCCCCTGCTACATTCCAACGATTAATAAACACTGTGTTTACAGAATTTCTAAGGGAGTTTTGTGAAGCTTTCCTAGACGACCTTTGTGTTTATTCTTCTTGAGAGAAGCATTTGTTATATCTACGAAAAATATTTGAAAGGTGCAGATTTTATCGCATCTCATTGAACCCTTTCAAATGCCAATTTTGGGTTAAGCATGGAGTCATTCTAGGGCATATAGTGTCCAAGAACGGGATATCCACAGATGAAAGTAAGATTAAAGCCATTGCCGATTTGCCACCACCTACTAACTATAAAGGAGTTCAAACATTTATGGGCCATGTTGGTTATTATCGAAGGTTTATTTTAAACTTTGCCGAGATAGTGCGTCCATTGTACAAGCTTCTTATCGAGTTTCACTGGACGGAAGAATGTCATCAATCTTATGAGTTATTAAAGAAGGCCCTAACAAGTGCTCCAGTCCTGTGAACACCTGATTGGAATGTACCTTTTCATGTGCATATTGATGCATCAAATTTTGCTGTTGGGTGTGTTCTAACTCAACCAGGAGAACATAAATTGGACTACCCTATTAGCTTTGCAAGTCGCCAATTAAATGATGCCGAGATGAACTACACTACTACAGAGCGCGAAGGTCTAGCTATGATTTACGCAGTAAAGAAATTTCGCTATTACCTTCTTGCTACCAAGTTTGTGTTTTATGTTGATCATCAAGCATTGCTATATTTGGTAAACAAGCCGTGTTCCACAGATCGAATTACACGATGGTTGTTAATTCTTCTTGAGTTTGACTTCACCGTTGTTGTGAGGCCTGGGAGGAAACATGTCATGGCGGATCATTTATCTCGTATCCCTAATGGCGAAGCTCCTACGGGGGTTGATGATGAATTGCCTGATACTCCTTTGTTCATTGTTGAGACAATGCGTGAATGGAGTGAAAAGATTGTTAACTTCTTAGTTAATGGTTTTCCACCCAAAGAACTGCGAAAAGATATAGCTCGAAAATTAATCAAGGAATGCGAACCCTATTGCTTACTGGCTGGAACTCTCTATAAGAGAGGAAAAGATGATGTTCTTAGACGCTGTGCCCGCGAGGATGAGTATTTATATATTGTACAAGAGGCACACATGGGCGTAGCTGGTGGTCACTTTTCAGGAAAGTTTACTGCTCGAAAGATCTTACAGTCAGGCTATTGGTGGCCCACTCTGTTTAAGGATGCATCACTTTTTGCAAAGGGATGTGATGAATGCCAACGCTTCAAGAAGCCACAAAGAAGTGATAGGATGCCTCTATATCCCATCAAGGTAACCCAACCATTTGAAAAGTGGGGCTTAGACTTTGTAGGACCGATTAGTCCGGCTGCACGTACCACACAATCACGATATATCATTGTGGCTACCGACTATGTAACCAAATGGGCTGAAGCAAAAGCAACACAGTAGGCGGATGCAAAAACAACAGCTAAGTTCCTCTTGGAGAACATTATCACACGTTTTGGATGCCCCTTTGAACTTGTGAGTGACAATGGAACTCATTTTATAAATGAAGTAATAAAAGAACTCACATCAAAATTCATGATATATCACCACAAGTCTACACCCTATTATCCCCAAGCAAATGGCCAAGCTGAGAGTACCAACAAAACTCTCATCTCCATTTTGACAAAGACAGTCGAGGCTCATCGCACTGATTGGGACCTAAAGCTTACATCAGCTTTATGGGCTTATCGTACTGCGTATAAAGTTGCTATTAATTGCACACCGTTTAAGATGGTGTATGGCCAAGAAGCAGTTATGCCATGGGAGTTTGTGATTCCTAGTCTTCGAGTAGCTTCTCAAGAAGGTTGGGATGGTAACCCCTTAGTGGAGCGATTATATATCCTGGAAAGGCTAGATAAAGAAAGGCAATTAGCTGTGCGAAATGCTCTAGTGGAGAAGGATAGGAGAAAGAAGTGGTTTGATAGCCATTTAAAGGATAAAGACATCAAGGTTGGTAATAAAGTTCTTATGTACGGGGTACGTAATGAAAAGAAGAAATTGAAATACGCTGGTAAGGGACCATATCGAGTGTGTGAAATTACTCCGCAAGGTACCATTCGTGTGGAGACTCTAGATGGAGTTGAAACCATTGGATTCCTTAATGGGAGTAAATTCAAAAGATATTATGATCCTCTAAGCCAGGAAGAGTTGCAAGCCATCCATAAAAAGAAGGCTGCCAAGGAACAAGCAGAGCTTAAAAAAATCCAAGCAAGAGTTGAGGCTCGAGAACGACAACAACGTCTTAGATGCCAACGAGAGGCTAATCTGGGAATCACGCAAGCATTTTTCGAGGACACCGATGACGACTCATTAGAATCTGAGCCACCCCTACGATACCCAATTGAGCTAAATAGCCCCTATGGGAAAGTACTATACAATGCCTTATTAGATACGGGAGCTAAACACAATTTGTTATCCTATGGAGTTTGGTGTCAATTAGGGAAACCGACCCTATCCCCGAGTACGATGCAAGTCAAGGGCATTAATAAAAAGAAAACTGCTATTCTTGGAGTCCTTCAGACCCCTGTTGTCTATGACAATGGAAGCATAGTGCAGAGGTTTCTAGTCATGCCCGCAGGAGCTATGGAAGGCAACGTAAACCTGGGACGCACGTGGATGTTGGCAACCAAATGCACTATTGATTGGGATACTGGTAGTGTCACTACGCGACCACCGACTCTTACCCCTATCATTCAAGCAAAGTCACCTACGTTGCAAACTCTAGCAAAGTTCAAGGATAGCCAACATTCACAAGCCAAGGTGGTTAACTCGTCTTTGCCGGCTACCCATGAATCTAGCACTTCAACACTGTAGTTGCAGCAAGCAGTAATATTGCAAGTACTCAACCTGCACAACCTAAGAGTACATATCAATGGGTCCCCAAGGCCTTACTTCCAACTACCTCAACCCTCCCATCCATTCCAAGAAAAAATTTCCCGGGAAAACCAAGAGCACGCCCTAGGAGAGTCAAGACCAAATCACGATGGATTCCAAAACAACTATTAGAAGCCCAAGGCTACTATGATGGAAATGAGCAAATTTGGGTACCTAAACGTAAAATGTGTCCTTCCCTATCGACAACAAACCCATATGAGTCAAACAGTGTAACGCTAAAGCCAATGGCAGACCGTGGGAAGGGAAAGATCACAGAATGCTACACACCTAGTTCAGAGCTAGTTTGGGCTCCAAGGCAAAACCAATTTATTCCACCTAGCTCAGGAAGGGGGGAGTTCCATGAACCTTCTAGCTCCTCATGTAATACATCCATAGAGGTAAAAGCTTCTACACAGCCTCCATCTATAGTAGTGGACCTCCATGAAGCTACAAAAGAATCCACACCTCCCAATGTTCAAGAATCACCTGATGAACCACTTCAAGTTCGATCCTGGGAGAGTACCTTACCACCCTTGCAACTTGACGAGGCACCTAGGGTAATAGAAAACTACTGGCAAAAATCCTCACCTATTACCAATTGGAACAATTGGTTTCAAAGGGTGACAACATCATTTCAAACGATATGATCTACCCAAGGAAGGGGGGAGTGTTTAGGGACATCCATCATTCACTTGCTTCCCTCTCACCCTTTCTCCCTGACCTCTTAATCTCCAATCTTAGGGAATGTATATATAAAGCCTTATACTCACAAAAACAAGATAAAAAAGTAAAAGAGCAAGAGCCATAACACAAATCATAAAGACAAATTATGCACAAGAACACGACCCTTGTAATATTTGCACTCTAACCATCATCTATTTGCGTGTACAGATATGGCTAGTATGCTAGAGTCATCCACTCCTGCCTTGGGTGAGAGGTACCCTCGTTACTTTTCACAAATATTTCACATGGTCTTTCCAGTGCTTGCATGTGAATGGGATTTGATAGGTACGCTAGCATGTGAGAGGAATTTTGAGGAGTTAGAATGGCTAATACGTCTCTTGACCACGTCTGATCCATACTTAGTAGAGAGCATTTCTCCCATTGCACAAGCCTACCCTTTTGACCAAGATGACTATAGGCGTCTAGTGACCTTCTTAGTAAACATGGGCACCTATGATGAAGAAGAAAATTTACACGACTACACGGATGGCACATATGGTCTCATGGATGACGACTTTGTTTATCTCGACGACGAAGATAGGGGTTTAGCCTTAGGGTTTCCCCCCAACCTCTACAATATCCTATTCCCTTGACTCTCTAGGGGGAGTGCAAATAATTAGGTTAGGGTTCCTTATGTTTTTTGTTGTGTTCAATAAGTGTTGGTACCTTTTTCCACTAATGTGCCTCCTGGAGGTATTCCTTTTGTTTCCTACTGTGTACAGGAGCGTGTTGCTATTGGTAGGATTCGGACCTTCATTGAATCTTTATCTCGACTCACTCTTCAAATCAAGCGCGACCATCGACACAAACAGGTGTTTCTTGGCCATTAGCATTGGTCCTTATCTTTTTTGCATCTATGATTGTCTGCTTTAATTGTGATTGGTAGCCTAATATTCACCGCATTTGCTTAGTATCAAACATTTAATTCAATGTAATTTTTTGTCATAATCACTTGTCTAGGTTTAAAAATCAAGCAGTCCGACTAAGCTAGTTTGACCAAGTTAGGTGTTAGAAATCTTCTCTTAATACCATGGGGAATGCCTTCCTAATAATCAATGGTTACTTAGGTTCTTAATCCGATTTAGGCAGCATTGTGTGAAATGTACTAGGGATTTCTAGTGGGCTTGACCCTATTGACCTTTAGCTTAAGTATTATAAAGGGAGTTTAGTAGTGTGATGAGCCTGGGGAGGTGTATCAGTGTTATATGACCCCCCGAAGTTACAAAATTAAAATGCTGAAAATGAACAAACAAAAAATCAAAGTGCCACACTATAAAATCTTAAGCTGGAAGAGAAATCTCAGCTTGATTTGGTACTTCACTCACATGTATTGCCTATGGTACTAGAGCCCTAGAGGTTCCCAGTATGGGCGCTTTTACTTGAAAAGCAAAAAACCCAAGGCATACAAAATAAGCACACACATCAAAATTGAATCACTGTGAAAAGACTTTGGGGGGTCAAAGAAAAAGTAATCAGTCAGGTGACGATTTCATGAGAAATTCCTTTTATGGTAGCTTAACTACAAGGTCTTCTAGATATAGCCTCTAGTCAGCCCTCGAACATGAATACTTGGCTCTCGCGATTAAACAACTTAATTGACCACAGAAAATTAAGAAGCTTACCCATGGGATTAATATTCGATCTCTAGTGCCTTTCGATCGTCAAATTAGCGACCCCAGACTTGTTTAATTTTTTACCTTTACATCTGTTTATGCATTTGATTACATTGCAATTTAATGTTCATTGGTGACAAATTGTTTGAAATTCTTTTACCAATCAATTTGTCTACCTAAAACTGCATATGCTTTTTAATCACTTATGAGAATGCAATTACTGTGCCAATGTTGTTTGATTTTGCAGTGACTGAAGAAGCCTAAGGACATTCATCTCAAATGCTCTTCCACCTCGACATACGAGCTTCAACTCAATAGCTTCCGAGGACAGAATCTACATCAGGAAGGGGGGCATGTTAACCCTCACGGCTCACGGACACCCCATCACCTACAACGGACGTGTATTATGTATTTGGTAGAGTCAGGTACCGGGCTTGTCGGACCAATAGGAAAAGGGTAAGAGTGATCGCCGATGAGAGGCGCACTCTAACTGGGACATTCAAGGGATTAGTTGGCTAAGCATGGGCGCCCAAGTGTGAATGGGGTGAGCTCATATAAAAGCCAACTAAACCTAAAATTCACTCATTCTCTCATTTGTGCAATAGAAGAGTGCTCTTGCTCCATCTCCATCTCCATCTTCTTCTTCTTCACCTCCTTGTGTGTGTGTGTATGTGAGAGAGAGAGAGAGAGGGAGAGTGTGTGTGCGATCGAGCATTACGAAGGCACGACGGCGGCGAAGCGGTTGAGCGCGGCACGAATGCAGCTTCTTCTTCATTGTGGCGAGGAATCCACCAAGAAGGCGAGCGCAGAGCGGTGAGTGACACACCCTTTGCTCTCTTGAGCTTGCTAAATTAGTCTTGTTGTGTGCTTGGAGCCATTTGTGGCTCGCACACGGTGTGTCGGCAAGTCCCTTGCTTTGACAGTGCGGCAAGGAGCGCACACCAGTCCGACACGTGCAAACCCCATTGCCTTTGGTCTTCTTCAAACCCACTATCCAAGACAGTAAAAAACGAAGAAAATCATCTGTATATTCCCTACCGCCAATTGCTCCCAACTTTACCAGGCCGTAACGCAATGCTCGAGGCTTAGAATCAAGAGCTGTCAATCCCTGCTAATCCAATACATCACATAGAACCCTCTCAAACTCTATCAAGGCCCAAAAAAGGCCAAATGGCACGACTCCCCCTGCAGTCAACTTGGCCCATAACTGGCCCCCGACAAATCTTCTGATGGCCATAACTTGGAATCCAGAGCTCCGATTCGAAATCCGAAAAGATGACCATGTGCCAGGATTCGAGCACTACAAATCTATCTACTAACATCTACTTTGGCCATTTGTCCCCGGCTACCCTATCCGTCCCAGATCTGCTAAACCCTCTAACTTCAAACTACAATATCTTCCACACTAGGGCTCCGTTTGACGAGCCGTCTGGACCAGCTTGCACAACATCTGAAAGACCTCATTCTAGGGCCTCAAACCAACATCTTGGACACCTTTACCTATCATCCTATCTAGACCATTTCAGAGCCTTTTTGGCCTTAAAAGTCGCATAAGGCATACACCTCCCCTAACATTTGCTTGCCCAGGTCTTCCACATTGGCCTTAACACTTTATCTTGCACTTGCTAGCACCCACAGCTTGGCATAGAGCACTTTCTTGCACATACCAACTTTGGATGCACCATCATTGCCCACCCCCTAGTTGAACATTTATGTTCAACCACACACATGCTTATTGAACCAAAAAACTACACACTCCAAACACACACTCTGTACACCACAAAAACACCTAGCATATGTACAAAAACTAGCACCTGCTACTCGCCGCCTTTGTTCAAGCGGGTTGCCTAACGCCCTGCTTTATCGCATAGTCACCACCGGTGTCAAACACCTTGCACTGGTCTCTTCCATCCACCTGTAACACCCGTGGATAGTGCCACACCAAGGTACATAACTAGCTAAACACCCAAACTGCCAACAACATATCTCTACCACTCCATGCACTCATTGGCATACCGCTCACTTCAAACACATCAACACCAAGCACATCATCACCAAGCACATCAAATAGAGCACCATCGTGCTCGCCATCCAAAGACATACTTGCACCATCACTCGCATTGAACATACCTGACATACGCGACCCACCCTCCCAACCATGTAAAGCTATATCCTCCTCTAGAAAATCATGTACCTGTTCAACAACCCATTGCACAACCGCTTTTATCAGCATCCCTTTCAACCACCACTCATAAACCTCCTTAGAAGCGCTTCAAAGGTCGCACCTTTGGCATCACCAAAGCACCACTTTGACATCAACTAGGAGCATTAGACAGATCCTCCGTGGGGGCACCAGAAGATGGAGAGGGGAAATGGGAGAACACATCCGACACACAAACAAACTGCCTCTCTATAGCCCAGGGCGTACACATCACCCCAATCCACTAGAGTTCACCTTCGAAACTCTCGAAACGTGCTAGCAAGCCACCGCCCGCACACACACTGACGCGTAAACGTGCACACACTCAGGTAGCCACGCATTTCGAGCCACATAGTTGCCACACACGAAACCACACTCTCGCTTCCATTCTACACACAAAGAAGGGGCCCGGGGGGGCACACACATCCGCACTTGCACCGCACACACAAGCATAAGAAGTAGAGAAGGGGTCAGGGGAATCAATGTGAGAGAAACACCATGGAAGATTCACCACTGCTCACACTCCTTTTATAACTCTTTTACATCAAACGGCGCACCCACATGGTCGTCGGGAAAGAAAAAACACTCTTGGGGCTTTGCAGGTACACACCTCTGTACAAAAAATCCCTTAGGAATATACCCACATACACCTTGGCTCCCCTGCAAAAAACGGCAGGAAAAGAACCCCTAAAAATGACTAAAAAATGACTTTTATAGCGGTGCACCCTTCAATTTTGGAAATTGGCCTCTGATTGGCCCATTTGGCATTCTTTTTTGGCAACTTTGGAGGGGGTAGGCGCCTTGCATCTGCTCTCTCCTCTTTGCTTGTGCTTGAGAGGGGTGCACTAGCGATGTCGCTAGTGTCCCTAGGCTTTTTAAATTTTTTTTTTGCTTCATTTCCACCTTTGGCAAGCTTGGCTTTGCACTGCTCCTTTGACCTCCTCTTTTGACCATTTTGCCTAGCCCTTAACTGCCCCCTTGGACTTGGAGCCTTCTCACAAACCCCCAGACTCACCTTCCCACACCTTCTCTCTTTCTCTCTCTCACATTTAGACCATCCTTTAACCTTCCTTTTCACCTTAGTGCCCGACTTGACTTGGGCCCCTTTGCTCTACCCGTCCATCCCCTCTCTCTTACTCTCTCTCTTCATGTGAAGCCTCCCTTGGAATTGCCCTCTTTGGAAGCCCTTTCGGCTCTCTCTCTCTCTCTCTCTCTCTCTCTCTCTCTCTCTCTCTGTGGGACTCATCCCCTACCCCTAGGTCCTATGCATTAGCGACCTAGTGGTTGGGGGGGGGGGGGGGGGGGGGGGGGGGGGGGGGGCTTCCTTCTAAAAACGGGGCCCTTACGGACACGGGAACAACTGCCCACCAGCACACATCAGTCGCTCAACACCGCCTGCTCGATTTTTGCCACCTGCATCCATTGGGCTGCCAAGTGGAGCCGTCGGACGTGCCCAACGCCACCAAAACGCTGCCTCCTTTACCACACGTAGCGTCTCAAGAGGCCCGCCATCGCCACAGCTCAACAATGCAAGGAGCTTCCTCTCTCTCCCTTGGACACCCTCCATATGGGCCACGACCTCGGACTTCTACCCTGAGTGTTCGCTTCAAAACCCCGCATGTGGGACCTTTACGTGCCACGTGGCATGCTCAGCTTCAATGTTCTTCCAAGGCCTCCAAAAACCCATTTTATGAGAGAAAAATTATTGTTCCCACTACCTATTCTGAGTCCCACAATTCGGTGCTCACAAGCCCAATTGCTTCATTGTAAAAACGGGTCGGAAGCTCCCATTGCCAACTCCAACACAAGCAAACCCCATTGGCTTTGGTCTTCTGCGAACCCACTATCGAAGATCGTAAAAAACCGAGAAAATCATCTGTATATTCCCTACCTCCAAGTGCTTCCAACTTTACCAGGCCGTAACTCGATGCTCGAGGCTCAGAATCAAGAGCCGCCAATCCCTACTGATCCCTGCACAGGCCAACTTTGACTGCACCAACGTGTACATCTCGCGCAAGCATCAATCACATTTTAATGAGCTACTCGCAATTCAAATTTGAATAAAGTGTACTTGATAGCGATTGATGCGTATTATTTAAGAATATGAAAGTCAGAACCAAAGGAATAGAGGCCATGAGTGATCTCTTGGGCCTCTATTCGCTAGGAAAATGCTATATTTTGAGCTAGAGACATC
Source organism: Adiantum capillus-veneris (assembly GCF_014529385.1). Lineage (NCBI taxonomy): Eukaryota > Viridiplantae > Streptophyta > Polypodiopsida > Polypodiales > Pteridaceae > Adiantum > Adiantum capillus-veneris. The sequence goes on along the minus strand of NC_140952.1, from coordinate 49,086,038 downwards.
CGATTTGAGCGTTTTAAAGTGCTATCCTGAGGTTTTTGGACGTTTCAGATGCATCTGTGATATTCTTTTTGTATTTTGAAAACATCTCTTATGTGTTTTCTCTCATTGCACATCACATCACTTATTAAGATTCATGGAGATGATTTTTTGTGCACACTTCAATTGGGCTCTCAAAAAGCATTTTGTACAAGCATGCATTTAGGTGATCAAGCAAACTTTTACGTATGTACTATGAGAAATAAAATTCCAAAAATTTACTTTTGTATTTTTTAGAATTACCTCTCTCTATACTGAGTTGGAGTTTCTTACATTGCTCAAAATTGAGTCATAACAACATAATGTCTACTATGATGCACATCATTTATTATTGAATATGTACAAGAGTAATAAAGAATTAACTATAAATAGCTTTGGTATACCTACGTGATTGTAGTACACATTAACATGAAAACCCACTTTGTTCCCTCAAAATGAAATGAAACTCAAAACACCTGAACGTTTCTAAACAAACATAAAACAATGTGACAAAAAAACTATTCAAACTATCATTAGGAAGAGAATGGGGTCTAGGGGGCCTCTTTATTTGGCAGTTTAAGGGAGTCAAACATCTCGTATTAAAAAAGAAATCAAAGGACAACTTTTAAATTCAAACAGGCAAAACGATTACTTTATTTGAATTCAAATTTTCTACCCAAAATAAAATTTAAAATCTAGCGGGAAAAACCATATCATGTAACATAGCTACGGCAAGAGCTCGGCGTGTAGATTACATATCTATAATATCCGCTCAAATAAAAAATCATATGTAGGAGTTATGAAAGGCCAAAAATCATAAAGTTATGCACCCTCTTTTTTTGAGAAAAAAGTGCAACATTTGACCACTCTTACACCTCTCTTACACACCCACCATTCTTGCACACATGGCATGCATCTATTTGTCAAAATGTAATCACCTCCATAATCTCATGGAAAATAAAGAGGCCTTCCTAAACCTCATCCTCTTCCTTATAGAAAATCTAATGTCTAGTTTCATAATTCTATAGCACAAAAGAAAGGGCTTCTCTCTGTTCACATGTGATAACTACCACACATGCAAGAATTAAGGATACCAATGACCCATGACATGTTACCAATTATTTCATTGCGCCTAAGTACCTATCACCTATGACTTTTTAATGAACTCTATGGTCAAAAGTTGAGGATTCATAATGCAGTGCCCTTGAATGCAAATATATATGTAGCTACTATAAAAAATGCTCAAACTCTAGATATTATGTACCCTATAGTCCAACAAAACCAATTTGTTTCCTTTTGGCAGCTTCAAAACAATATGAAACCAAACATGTCAAAACAACAAAACACACATATATTAAAGTTTGACATAACAAGTATAAATAAGGTATCTATTGCTCAAGGGATACGAACAATAGAAGATTAGCAACCATAGAGTAATGCATAGGCCCAATGATGATGAGACATCCTGTACGAATACACAAAATTGCATCAAGAATAGTATACTTTGCGAGCAAGATTTTTAATTGATTCTCCACAAAGAAGGTATATGTATAACACATAGGGGATGTCTTTACAAGCTGGTTTTGAAGGTTTATGTCCTCCCATAACACTGCAAACTATATGTCGGATTCTGCACCACTCCATTGACTTGTTGGTAGACTTCGACTCTTATGCTCAACTCTTTTTGCTTGAGTGTAATCCTATTATACATGACTCTTAGCATAGATTTTAGTAAGACTACAAAGGTTTGGGTTTGACACTTTTCTCATTCACTGAATGAGTTGTCCAACTCAACCACTATGTCAAAATTGGTTTTTACACGATATTGCCTATATTATCTACAATTCTTAGCACAGATTGTAGTAAGACTTAGATATATTGCTTGGGTAACACTATGGTTTGAAAGCATGAGAGCTTGTGGATTTCAGGGAGTTGGGAGTGTGATTAGCACTTCCTATCACATTCACTTGATCCTAGTATATTAGTGTTAGCATTAGATCTCCTCAGAGCATCACTTTCTTGCTAGACCACTCGGTTTCCTTCTTTCCCTTATGGTTGTAATCGTACTTTCATTGCATTTTGCATTTTCTTGATTATGTGTGCATTGTTGTTTGATTTTCCTACTTTCTCCAAGCCAAGTTACTTTAATTGAGAGCATAACTTGAATTGAGATGTATGTGTGTGCGTAGAGGCTTCCACAAGCTTTTCCCCTTTGCAGCTTAAGAGTTTCTAACTCTTTTTTGAGAGCAAGCAGGGTGTCAGTAGTAGGGTCATTCAGAAGAACAGTGGGCAAAGAGTTACGTAGCGAGCGGACAAATTGTAGTCATGCATTTTTGATTGTTGTGGCAGCCGCAACAAAATCATCCATGGTAGCTTCAATCCGCAATGTTTCTTGAAGCTTCTATTGAGTCGAGGCAGGCAAGGCCTTCTCCACCCACTTCTTGATCATGAAATCACCTGGTTGTTGGGGTAACCTGGCTACAAGGGATCTAGCCTGTGTCATTAATTTGGCGAAGGTTTCCCCAGGACCCAACCCTAAGAATTTGACAGGCGGGTAGATGGTTCCAAAGAGCCTTGGACGCTCGTGAAGTTAGGGGACCCACAATTGGCTTTTCCAATGTATTAAAGAGCTCCTCTTTGCCCTTGAGGCCACAAAGATTCATTCAAAGGAGGAACACACACACAGACACACACTAATACACGAGTCGTTTCTCAAGGCTCACCACTTTATTTAGTTTGAAAGAAACTTGATTTTTTACAAAAAAAAACCCCTCCTTGCTCTTCACCTTTACATGTCTAGTAGACCATCCATGACATGATCGCACAAATAGCTGTCACAGTAGAAACAAGTGTTTGGACATTCTGACAAAGGTAGGATTTGAGTAGATAAGATTACACCATACTCCAGGGTTCGTGGAGTAATATTGAAATACCCTCTGAGTGGCTGGCCATAGCTGCGATACAAAAAATCCTTTTGCGATGGAAGAAACTGGGCTAGCAGATATAATCGTTCTGAAAAACCTTGCTTCATTGAATATTCTACATAATAGTATCGTGGCCCTATGACCATTGCTTCAGTTACCATCGCCAGACGAATGTTATTCCTAAAATGGTCTCGACCCCAAAGAGTCACCCTGGCCACTCGGTTCTGATATGTCCACCACTTCGTCTGAGACACAGATGTTCCTAATTGAGAAAATAAAAGCCGTTCATAACGGAGGAGTGTGGCTCGCTTAGTAGACTCACTTGACTGCTAAAGATGTGCAATAGATATTGCTAAAACCTGATCCCCATTATGAGTCATAACAGATAAATATGTAGAATACACCTGATGACAATGTTAGATGTTTGCTTTTAACTCTCAATTTGCTACTCTCGACAGTTGCTATGCACTGGTTTGTTAAAAAGATGCTCGTCTTATACAGACATAGTGGTGACTGAACCCAATGGTTGTGTTTTTAACAAAAAGAAAAGCACTTTACTTCGTATGCCTCGTCTAGTTTGCTTTAGCTTCTATCTCTAAATCTGTCCTAGTGGACGGATCTTTTACCATAGACTTTGAAGAGGTGTAGGTGTTATGGATTACTGTCGGTTTGTATCCACCCAAGATCGAGAGCACTGGCTTGTATGAAGACCGTATATCGGTATTACGACTATTGGCGAACATACACTTGCTATCTACTGCCACTTGCAATTTAACACATAATATGGTTTGGTAGTTTAAAGTGTTTTTATATTGTGAAGGTGGGGACCGCCTTGTACATAAAGGGGAAAACTTACCTTGTAAAACTCTCACCTGTATGAGGTTTCATATTCTCTGCAGTACTCTGTTGTGTATATCGCGCGCTGGCGTTCTGCCGCTTGTAAGGAATGCCTTTGCTTTATTGTGCTGAGACGTTTTTTGAAGCTCTCTACTGGCTTCACATTCCTAGATCTCGTGCTGAGTATGATCCCGGAGTGGATGGTCTTGAAGGCCGGCCTCGATGGGGGAAGCGTGCAGATTTCATGCCCTTCTGAAGCGTGACAGAAGCTCGCCTATAAATAAATCATAAGGTGAGCGCCTATGCTCACTTAGCACCGTGATTTGTGACCTCTGTTTTGCATTCAATTCTGCGTTGCTGTGTGACTTCATCATGCCGAAAAAAAGTGAGAAAGCTATCATGGAGGCTTCTGCATCAAATTTACAGGTTTTATTTCTGCTGGTTTCTAAATTAAAAAAAAGGGGATATTGTAAATCTGAATCTGCCTGTGTGCTTAACGAGAAATAATGCTTCAAATATATGATTGCGATATCAGTTAACATTGGTAAAATTAACTGCTCTTTCAATTGGATCTAGTGCTTGAGGAAGTGTTTTGACTGGTTACTGGATGGCATTTTGGATATCATGGCTGGGGCATATTGCTACGGAAAAAAAAGATTGTGACTCGAGCTGTTGACTTTAGGGCAGCAAAGTGGGATTTAATGTGCTGAGGATATTGAAGTTATGCATATCATTAAATGGTTTGTTGATTTGAAGCGTATAAAACTTGAAGTGTCTGCTCTGACAGGGCTTTTTGCCGGGGTGGTTGCTTACTGGTTGTAATTTGGAGGCTAAAATGAAACTTTTTAGGAATTGTTGTAACTCACCAACGGTAAGAAACCCTAAAAATGGTTATTTCAAGGGTGACTTACTCCTTCTCGCTTTGTTCTGTAATTGGAGTTATGAGTGTTTACCAACAAGGATATGGAGTTTTTTACTCTCTCTAGCTTACTATACAGACTGAAGGTAAGTAGTCTTGTTTTAATTTTTTAAAATAAACCCTGTTCTGGAACTGATTTATTTGATATAGGGAATTATGGTATGTGTTTACCACTGGACTGTTGGAAGATACAAGCCTCTTAGACTAAAGCTGAAGATTTCCGTTTTATAAACAGATTGTGGGAACAAATTCCAGGTTCTATAAATCAAGGTATTTTTGGGATGTGATAAATCTGACCCTGGTGGATTGGAAATGCCAGTTCTCTTGTTGATCTATCTGTATGGATGTATTGTGGTTTGGAAGGCAGTCAGTCTATTAAGGAAAGGGTAGTGCTGACTGGCTGAGGATGCTTATTTTTTGGAAGAAGGTAAGTATGAATCTCCTGTGTACAGTCACGTGCTAATGAATTGTTTTCTTGTGGCTATGGGTGCAGGTGAGGGCTACCTTCTTTGATTAAAGCATTCAGTTCTGTTATTGATGACTATGGATGTTCGCTTAACTGGAAGCTACATTACTCCGAAATTGGGGACGACTGCATCCCATGATTTACATTGATATCTTTACTGCCTTGTACAAAATTTATTTTCAATTGCAAATAAATTATTGTACAAATCCATTGTCTTGTCCTAGAATTAGTGGTCTGTGAACTGTAGTGTTCGTTTGCGTGTATATAGGTGTATATATATATATATGTATTTAGAAGTGCTACACACACGTACACACACACACACACACACACACACACACACACACACACACACACACACACACACACACACACACACACACACACACACACACACACACACACACACACACACACACACACACACACAATTAAGGGAAATGAGCAAAAATTTAAGAGAGTTTTCAAGCACAAAAACATGAGGATTCAATCAAGGCTTTGGAGCTTGATGTGTGGGCCAAACTTGGCATAGAGTGATACTACAAGATGAAAAGACATCATTGGAAACCTCGACTCGGTCCTCTCAGCATATAGATTTGGTGGCACAACTCAAAAGGGAGCTAGAAGAACTAAAAACACAACAAGAGTCCAGGGCCCAAGTATGGTGCAAGAATTGCAACAACCTCGGCCACCCACCTCAGGAATGCCTCATGATGGTCCATTGTCAGTTCTGTGGCAAAGGAGGTCATGAAGCCAAGAATTGCTACCATCTGAAGGCTGTCCACCATCTGCACCAAAATTTGGCCTCAACCATGCACATGAGCACTGCTCCCATGGGCCCCTCTGTCGGTTCACCTTGGGCTACCCACTTAGGCCCTAGTACATCCCCACCATTATTACCATCCCCCACTATACCTATTGTGTTCCCCTATGGTGGTCCTTTGATATAGAGCTTCTATACCACCCCTAGCCCATACCAAGTTTTTTCTCCAACATCACCTCTCCCTCCATGCCTCACCAACCCTGGGCTAGGCAACCGACCGGTGATGTGCTATAGGTGTGGCAAATATGGTTATTACCGAACTAGATGTTCCTTACCAGAAGGAGCCCTACCATGCAGAAATTGTCCAGATGCCAAAGATCACTACATGAGAGATTGCCCAAAGAAACATCCATATTCTTCTCTCAACATGATCTCGGTAAGTTCTGTGCTTGCCACAAGAGTCCACTGTATCCACTTTACCCTCACCATCCACTCATCCTCACCCTTCACATTCACTTGCATCCTTGGATCAAGAAATCTCGGGCACTACTAAAGTACTCAAGAGAGCTCAAAGAATAGTCCAGAACCTCTCCTTGCCCACAAAAAATATTTTGCCGACAAGACCCCCGAAGGTGTCAACTAAGTTGCAATCAAAAGTGGAAGAAGGAGAAACATCCCCAGAGCTACAGAATACGGTTATGCCATCGGCATTGGAGCAAGACTACACCGAAGCCCTACATGACATGGAAGCCCAAGCTCTGCCACAAGGAAGGCTACACTGGTTAACATCATTGCCAGCTGAGGAGATTCTAAAGACCACCTACAAAAGCGTCTCGTTGTAAGAACTTCTCCAAATAGACCCTACCTTTAGGGGTGACCTTCTCAGGGAAATCCACGCTCTCTACCCCTCGTGCCCAAATAGTGGCGGGCATCTACCAACACTTTCCTTTGAAGAGTCATGTACGGTTTCCTACCCACTGGTACCCTAGGTATTAACCTCATGCCAGAGTTCACCATGCGAGAGCTTGGTTTGGTGCCCACCAAGAGTGCCACTTTTACTGTCACTTTGGCTGACAAACGCAAAGTCCACCCAGTAGGAGTGGTGTAGTAGGCTACAATGTCAGTTTCATAGGACAGTTAGTACAGTTTGGACTTTACAGCTGGTCTTTGATCTAGTCGGTTCACACTGGACGAGCTCGCTAGGCAGTGAAATGTGGCAGGGATACGGTGGTTTAGTGGACATCGTGGTCAGGTCACCACCACCACCCAATGGAGATAGACTTAGATGCTATCATTTATGAGCCATTGGTGGCTCTTTATGGTTGTATATATGAGTAGTAGTGGCTTGGTCAGGATTATCTTGTACGTAGTCGTTTAGATGTTAGGAAATAAGACGTAGCTAAATAGATAATTGAGTAGATTACTTAATGGAGAGAGACAGATTTATATACACGAGATTATAGAGTAGAGAGAGAGAGAGAGAGAGAGAGAGAGAGAGAGAGAGAGAGAGAGAGAGAGAGAGAGAGAGAGAGAGAGAGAGAGAGAGAGAGAGAGAGAGAGAGAGAGAGTACACACGATATACGTGGTTCACCCAATGTGGGCTACGTCCACGGGAAAGCAGCCACTCAATGGCTTTAGTACTTCAAAACAAGAAGTAGTTTACAAAGGGATTATACCCTTAATGGAGCTCCCGCCTTGCTTCACTCTCACCACCTCACACTCACCTTGTTGCATGAACTTCACACTATGAAATGTGTGTAGAAATGGCCTCCTTTTATAGGCCAAAAGGGCTGCCCTCTCTTATGAGAGACAGCCATGTGTAGCCGCCCTTGTGCGAATAAGTCCAAATCGGACCCTCCAATCCGCCCATGTGTGGCCGCCCTTGAGAAGACAAGTCCGCTTTTGAATTCGGCCACCGGCCATTGAATTCGGCCACTGGCCACCGGCCATTGACTTCCGACCACCGGCCATCGGCCATTGACTACCGGCCACCGGCCAACCGACCGGTTGTTTTCCGACCACTTTCCGGCCACCGTCCGGCCATAATATTCCGGCGAAAAAGAATATTCCGGCCTTTAAAGTTGCCCCTGATTCTTATCCGTGAAAATTTTGGTTTCCGGTGAGTGATTTTCCTTCACGCACGATGGCTTCTCCTCATAATGGGGGCCTTACAAATGTGCGCTTTTACCACAAAAAATTACAAGGGTAAATCAAGCTCCATACTTAACACTAGAGTGAGTTGATACACACAACACTCACCATCCTGGCACATCTGAGCCTCGACACCCCCATTATACCTGTGAGTCCTGGGCTGGAGCTGAGTGTGCTTCCATGCCAAAGTCTGTATCACTTCTTTGAGATAGTCGAGTCATATGTTTTGGTCTGCTATTGTGTCTTTGCGAGCTCAGTTGATGTCTATTGGTTCCTTTCTTTTCAGTCTGTTTGAGTGAGATTGTCATGCACATTGCACTGAGGACTACCCACTGTAGAGAGCACTGCACATTATCCGTGCTACAGGTGCTCTCATTTTGGCGATCACGGTGGGACCTCAAATGAAGTCTCACTCTCTGTTGAGATACAAATCATGAAGCTAGTTGGTTGTTACCTAGCTTCGCCCACTTTGCTTGCATTGTGTAGCTAGTCTGCTGGTCTGGCGCTCTCTCGCCCTGGTCCAACCAGTTCTCGTCGTCGTCCCTGGTCTTGGTCTAGTCCCTCCTAGTCCTGGTCCAGTCCTCCTAGTCCTGGTCCACCAGCTAGGTGGTCTAGTCACTTGCCCTGGTCCTGGACCAGGTGGTCTAGTACTGTCCTCACTTGTCTTGGTCTAGACCTGTGTTCGTTCACTGTCCTCACTTGTCCTAGTCTAGACTTGTGTTCGTTCAGCCCCACAGTTAAGGGTCTTCTTGCCCAAAGCTTGGTTGGACTGGTGGTCACTGCATGACACATACAAGGCGGTCAGTCGAGCATCAAAGCGCACTACTGAGCCCTCTGAAGTACTATAACAGAAGACGACCGTTGGTACCTAGTAGAAGTCCATCAACCTCATCACCCATACCTCCACATACGACATCACCCATTCCTTCATCTGGTTCCACCTCTTCCAGATCACCTTCTCCAGTAAAGCTCTCTCCTATTCTGCTACAACAGGCTATTGAGCAACAGGCTCAGCAAGGGGCCATGGCATTAGGCAAAATTTGGACTGACAAAGGGGCCCTTTAAGGAGTTTGACTTTACCTCTCTCTACCAAAACGGGCGCATGGATAAATTTTTGCAAACAAACTCCAAAGTTGGCGGAGGTTTGATAGGTCCTCTTCAAGCTCTATCTACTGGTATATAGCACGCCATGAGATTCCTCATATTTTAGAAGATTCTTTTTTGATTCACTTAGATTTCGACAGAGTTATCACATCATAGGTAACTCTGTCGGAATCTAAGTGAATCAAAAAAAGAATCTTCTAAAATATGAGAAATCTCATGGCGTGCTATATATCAGTAGATAGAGCTTGAAGAGGACATTCTAACTGTCAAACCTCCGCCAACTTTGGAGTTTGTTTGCAAAAATTTATCCATGCGCCCGTTTTGGTAGAGAGAGGTAAAGTCAAACTCCTTAAAGGGCCCCTTTGTCAGTCCAAATTTTGCCTAGGAGGCGTTGGCTAGTGTTTTGGCCAAGGTAAACATCAAGTTCCCTACCTTCAAAGGACTCTCTTCAGAAGATGCTGACGACCATGCAAGGAGGTTTGTATCTCTCTGTAGGGGTCGTGGTCTTAACAGAGAAGATGCTTATTTGGTACTCTTTCCATCCACCTTGGATGGCTTAGCAGACAAATGGTACAGCCAGTTTGCGAAGAACCATTTTGCAACTTGGGCAGCCTTAAGACAACAGTTTTGTGCAGCTTTCAGGCCAGATGACTACCAAGAGAAGGTGTTGGTTGAGTTGGCCAACATGGTTCTCCAGCCAAAGGAGACTTTTGCAGAGATTATGACTAAAACCAAGTCTCTGGTTGCCAAGCTTCCCCAACAACACGGTGAATTCATGGTTAATAAGTGGGTGGAGAAGGTGCTCCCCAAAACTTCTCAGCAAAAACTCCAAGGGAGTCTCCTACCCGACGCCACTCTGGAGGAGTTCATCGCAGTTGCTACTAGGATAGAGGGGACTAGGAAGCTGTTCAACAACTCACCTCACATAGAGACTCCCTCTGTGTTCTTGGAAAGTACTCCTGCTGATCCATTGACTTCTTTGCACAGAGAACTTGAATCCCTAAAACTACAACACGCTCTCCAAGAAGAGAAATCAATCTCTCTTAGACAAGAGAAACCACCACATCTTGAGGCTTTGGATCAAATCAAGAGAGAGCTAGAAGAGCTTCGGTCTCAGCAGGAGACTAAAGCTATGGTATGGTGCAGCTCTTGTCGCTCTCCAAGACATCCTCCACAGGACTGTCCCCTTTGGACTTATTTCCACTTCTGCGAAAACTCTGGGCACGAAGACAAGGATTGCTACTATATCAAGTGATTGCATAAAATACAACAAAGTCTAGGTCCTTCTATCCAACAAGGGCTAGCACCTGCATCCAACATGGTCTCACCCTATGGCCATCAAAACCCATTGCCACCTCTGCTGACAACACCTCCTATGCAGCAAGGTATGCACAACAACTTTGCATCACCCAGCTTCAGTTCCCCAAAGCTTCTACGCTTCAGCCTCCAACTCCATGCAACAACAAGTGCAGCGACCACCTCATCCCCCGTTTCCTCCATCTAATTGGCCCATCTTATGCTACAAATGTGGTGAATATGGGCATTACCAAAGTAAGTGTCCTTTACCTGAAGGGTCTCCTCATTGTAGACATTGTTCGGAGTCTAAGGACCGCTATAGTAAGGATTTTCCTAAGCAAAGGGCATCCTCATCTTCAGGCCCGACTCAAAACCAACAAGAGTTCACATTCCCAAAGATCAATCTAATCACAGTGAACACCACCCCTCAGCCAGCACCTGCTACTCATATAGTTTGGCCACAACAAGTGGCAAAGCCCACTGGTGTGCTCACTCGGGCACAAAGAGTAGTCTTGGGTTTAAGCTTGCCAACAGGAGCATCTCGTCCATCACTTCCTCAACCTGATCAAACTGTCGAACCCTTAAGTGGGGAAAAGAATAGGTCAATCTCTATGCTTTCGGACATTGATGGAGCCTTCCTGGCAGCAGTGACTGACTTGCAACAGGTCAAAGTTTTCGAGGAGGCCCAGATTGTAGGAGCTAATCCCACATCGGAAGCAATCTTGAAGAACACCTTTCAACAAGTGTCACTTTATGAGATGCTCCGACTAGATGCAACCCTCAGAAGTGACACCCTCTCAGTAATTCAGTCTCTATACCCTGGTGTAGGGCCTAGTGGCGGGCACCTACCTGTGCAGCCCTTGGAGTCCTACATGATTTCATATCCAACTGCTCCCCTCATCGACTACAAAAGTCCTCGTCTCACTGTGTCTATTTTGGGGCATTAATTCTTAGGCGTCATTGTGGATGGTGGATCTAGGATCAATTTGATTCCAGAATTTACTATGTCGGCCTTAGGTCTGTAGCCTACCCGCCTTGCTCCATTCACTGTTACATTGGCAGACCAGAGGAAAGTCTACCCGGTGGGCATAGTAGAGAAGGTGCCTCTAAGGTACAAGACTTCACATTTAGCTTGGATTTTGTGGTGGTCAGTCTTCCTCAGGTGGAGGGAGGATTTCCTTTGCTGATTGGTAGACCATGGTTGCGGCATACTAAGGCACTTCATGATTGGGGAAACGACTCCATGTTGATACATACTCCTGGCTCCCACATGAAACCAATTTGGCTAGAAGGAGGGATGGATCCAGTGGTTCATTACAGCTCATTGTCAGTACAGTCCAACCCCGACCTGGAGCAGCCCATCCCACCTGACGGGTCTGACGAAGACCTGCTGCAGTGGTTGGAAGATACCACCTCGATGCCATGCTATGTGGTCTCTATTCAAAGCTCACCTATGCCGGTAACACTCTCTCTCCTAGCTCCTTAGGCGGACACCAATGTCCCAAGAAGTCCTACAGCAGACAGTGTCCGAGTCGAAGCAGTAAGTGTGTTAGCCCCTGATTCTCATGATTCAAATGATCCTCTGATGGAAGCCGTCGGCCTCGGGGAACCCATAACACATCACCGAAGGGGGAAGAAATCTCCTCTGCATGAACTCCCCAATGATTCCCCCCTCGGACGCCCCACCCCTTCAAAAGCACTCTGTTATGTCTGTGTCTGAAGATTTACCCTTCGAGGAGCTTCCACCAGGATGGTTACAAGAAGAGTATGCGGAGTTTCCAATCGATCAAACACCAAGACATGATGTCTCGAAGCTCGAAGAGGCAGCTCACTTCTCAACTTCTGAAGTACCCTCCACAGTTACACCTCCTGACCCGGTCAAAAAAGTCAACCTGGGCGACCCTGACAACCCTTAGCACGTCTTCTTAGCAGCTTGGTTATGGGAGCAACCCGCATTACTTGATCAGATAGTTTCTTTCATACACTCTTTTAAGGATGTTTTTGCTTGGTCCTATAAGGATTTGGAAGGGATCCCACCAGAATTGGGTCTACACACTATCCCCTTGGTTGAAGGGGCTAAGCCGGTCAGAGGTCGAGCTTACAAGATCAACCCAAAATATGTAGAGGCTGTCAAGTCAGAGCTCGAAAAAATGCAAGAGGCAGGGATCATTGTACCTGTGGAGCTCTCTCAGTGGTTATCACCCATGGTGATAGCGCCTATGAAGCAGTCCAATAAAATCCATGTGTGCGTAGATTACCGCGCTCTGAATAAGGTAACTATCCCAGATGGTTTCCCCACACCTTTCACTGAGCGTGTGCTTGAAGACGTAGCAAGGCATGCATTGTTCAGTTTCATGGATGGGTTTAGTGGATACAATCAGTTGGGCATCCATCCAGGTGATCAACTAAAAACGGCCTTTGTGACTCCTTGGGTATTTTTATCTACACTAGAATGTCTTTTGGTTGAAAAACGCTCCACCTTCTTTCAATAGGGCGGTATATCTCATCTTTTGTCCTCTGCTTACGGATCATCTTTGCATCTTCATGGACGACTTTTCGACCTTTTCAGGTGCTCAATGTTCAACCCCAGTGGAAAATCTAGAGGAACACCTTGCTCAGCTCTCTGCTGTCTTCCTCAGGTGCAGAGAGGCACGCCTAAAGCTAAATCCTAACAAATATCATTTTTTGGTCACTGAGGGCACACTTCTAGGCCATGTGGTGTCTGGTAAAGATTTAGCGCTTGACCCAGAGAAGATTGTGGCAATCTTAAAGTTACCACCTCCCATCAACCCAAAAGACATAGGCTATCATCGCAGGTTTATACGCATGTATGCACAGGTGGCTCAACCTCTAACCCGCCTAACCAGTGCTACTGTTCCCTTTCAATGGTCAAATGCAGAGGCTGAAGCTTTTGCTTACCTCAAAAAACGCCTCACTGAAGCGCCTATCCTAGTAGCTCCCGATTGTTCTCTTCCTTTTCATGTGCATACTGATGCCAGTCAATTGGCTGTGGGTGCGGTGCTGACTCAGCCTAGTAAGGAGTACAACTTGGATCACCCTGTTCACTATGCGAGTCGCCTACTCACCAAGGCAGAGCGCAACTATAGAACCACAGAAAGGGAAGGTTTAGCTATTGTGTATGCTCTGAATTTTTTTTGGCATTATTTATTAGGGGTCCACTTCACAGTTATTACTGATCACCATGCCCTGCGCTATCTGCTCAACAAGCCGCAAGTTGCAGGTCGAGTATGGTGATGGCTACTCTTATTTCAAGAATTTGATTTCAAAGTGGTACTCAAGACCGACAAAGATCATGTCCTTGCCGACTACCTCTCTCGCATTCACACGGGTGCAGAAGCAACGGGGGTTGCTGACAACTTTCCAGATAGCAGTCTCTTTAAGGTGGATACCACTCCGAAATGGTACGGTGATGTTTTGCATCTGCTTTCTATTGGCATGTACCCAGAGAATGCTTCTCCACTACAGAAGAGATGACTGTTGTTGATGTCTAGGCCATTCACTCTGATTGGGGGCCAGCTATACAGGACAGGATGGTGTTCTGAGGCGGTGTGTCTCTCCTCATGAAGTGGAGTATATTTTGGAGGATACCCACAATGGTCCCACTGGTGGCCATTACCCTGGTCATATTACTGCCCAGAAGATTCTCCAGTGTGGCTTATGGTGGCCCTATGTTTTTCGAGATGCAATTGCCTATGTAAAAGTATGTGATGTCTGTCAGCGCTGTGGCCCTAAACCAAGCAAGCAGTCAAACCGTCTTCTGCAGGTCTCTATGGCATGGCAGCCCTTTGAGAGATGGGGCATTGATTTTGTGGGTCCAATTACTCCCTCTGCCCAACCAGGAGATTGGAAGTATCTACTTGTGGCTACAGAGTATGCAATAAAGTGGGCAGAGGTACTGGCAACAATGGATTGCACTGGCACTACTGTAGCCAAGTTTCTCTACCAAAATATTTTGTGCAGGCTTGGATGTCCCTTGGAAATCACCAGTGATAGGGGTAGTCAGTTTGTGAATGAAACAATTTCAACCTTGCTTGCCAACTACAAGATTTTTCACCGAAAATCTTGTTCCTATTACCCTAGAGCAAACGGGCAGGCCGACAGCACTAATAAGATTCTTATAGCACTTCTGCGGAAAGCATGTCATCTTCATCCTGCGACTTGGGCTCAAGCTATCCATGACACTCTTTGGACATACCGAACTTCTTTCAAAGCCACAACCAATCATACCCCATTTCAATTAGCTTTCGGTTTGGAAGCGATAACACCCTTCGAATTAAACTCAGGGTGTCCGTGAGTTGGTAGTCTGCGTGTCAATGAAGATTTGGGGTCGGCATTGGTCTCTCATCTTTACCTTCTGGATGAAAGCCAAAGTTTGACTTCCCTGGCTCTGAAAGCAGAGCATCTTCGTTGCAAAGCATGGCATGATCGCCATCTCCGAAAGCCAAAAATAACGCAAGGTTCCGTTGTGTTACTCTATCAAGCGAAATATCTGAAAAAAGCAAAGAAGTTGGTTCCAGCCTGGCAGGGACCATTCAAGGTGTAGGTAATTCTACCCCAAGGGGCTGTACAATTAGCCACCCTTGAAGGAGTTCAGTTGCCTTTAGTCAATGGATCTAGGATCAAATGCTATCATTCTGTAAGCTGACAATCAGAAGTCAAGGTTCTCGAATGTTCTTAAGTCAAGGGGTGATCTTAATCACTGCTTCCTCAACCCTAGATGATCTTATACAATCTCGATTTCCACATCACTATCTCCCTCTCCTTCCATATCCCTCCTTCTGCTACTTTAGTGGGCATGCTTCTGGATTCTGTAAAGCTCTCTCTTTCACTCTCTAGTAGTATCTCAAATAACCTCCCTGGTGAGCATGATCGTATTACAGTTCGTCACTCTTGATGTGGTTCACTGTAGGTGTTAAATTATTGTTGAATATTCTTCAAATGATTAACTATGTTCACTTGGTAGACTTTATTGGCCTAACCACTATCTCTCCCGACTAAAAGCTTCTAATGATGTATGGCTGCCTATTTAACACTGCCCTTCTTTTTTGATAGTTATATAAGTCTCTGAACTCTCCCTTTGGGTATATTGTGGGTGTGCCTTTACACGTTCATTAGCAATTTACTACTGCATTATCATCTACCACAAATTATCAATATGAGTTCGATTACCTGATTAAATATATTAATCTTTCCATGCTATTGTGCTGTTGCCTGATTGATGCTGGTGGTGTACTAACACATGTTGAGGCTTTGCCTTTCCTTGCCTTGTTGGATTTGGCATCACCCTGGGTTCTCGCCATTGCTCTGAGTCCTCGACCCGACTCACCTCGCCTGAGTCCTCGCCCCGAGTACTCGTCCTGGCCCTCGCCTCGAGTCCTCGTCTTGGTCCTCGTGCACCTGCTATCTGTCGGCCTCGCCCTCGCCTTAGCCATGCTGGACATCGGCCTTGCCAAGCTACCCTGCTAGCCCTGGGTCTCGCCATGCTGGCCTTGCCCTTGGGCATCGCCCTCGCCCTCTGCTAGCTGGTCTCTCCCTCGACCCCTCGCCCTTGCTAACCCTTGCCTCGCCCTTGTCCATGCTGCTCGCCCTCGCCCTCGCCCTCGCCCTTGCCTGCAGTGCTCTCCACGTAAGTCAGGTAAATTAATTAAAGCATAAAATTACCATGCTTTATTTTCCAACTCAACAAAAATCAGATACGAAAATCAGCCTAAGTTTATAAGGAAAAAAAAAAACAGCGCAGACAACAAACGGAAATCGTTTTCAGCCAGGCATTGTTTTCAGCCAAAGCACTTACCTTCAGTCAACTTCCATCGCCACCAACTCTGTCCATCGCCAGGCATTCCTCTCTCCATCATCGCCAAGCCCAACGTTCCTCTCTCCGTGCTCCGTGCTCCATGCTCCGTGGCCACCCATAAGCTAAAGATGGCCGCTTGACCTTGCTACATGTATTTGATTGTGGTAGCAACATGATGTATCTCAGTGCGGCTTAGAGAAATTGTATCTCAGAAATTGTATCTCAGTGTGGATTACGGTGCCAACTCTCCTTAATTGCAAAAAATGTCTCAGGTGAGGACTTAAGAACACAGGTTACACGTTTTTTAATCTCATCAATTGCAAATTCAGTACAAAAGATTCTCTGGTATATTTTATCAAAATGGTTCGCACTCGGAATCGGGAGCAACACCTACAGTCAGAGGAAGAGTCCTCTGCCTCCTCGGGGGATAGCACTGACAATAAATCAGACTATACACCTAGTTCAGAGCAACTTTTTGGAGAATCTTCAAAAGAAGATTCACCACTCTCTAGGTGCCTCGCCCTTCTGGTGTCATCTCGAAGGTACCCTTACTAATGATCTATCATTTACAGGTGCCAAGCCCGGCACTCAAAGATGTGTTCTCTCAGCAGAAAATGATACATCTGGGTCTCCAAAATTTGGCTCATGCCGATTTGTCCTGCATAATCTCCAGTGCCACAAAAACCTTCTGGAATCTCTCTCCGGAAGACACTGCAAATGCGTGTCAAGAACTGTTGCTGCACTCACATGGAGACTATCACAGGAATCAGCAGCTGTACTCAATTTTATAGTATTATTTTTTACTGCACGCATCGAAAAGAGTAGTAGTTATATCTTCTCCAGCTTCTCCAGGAATATGCGATGCATTTTTTTGCCTCTGTCACTGCCTGCCGTATCCGTTTCACCATCTGCTGTTTAAGGCGCTACAAGACAGGGCAAAAAGATTTTGGACTCAACATAAAGGAAAAGCGGAGAGGTTCAATTTCTATGTAGCCCCTATGATGTATTGGATAGTGCAAATTATGCAGCAAAAAGCAGATGCAACCGCTGTTCTCACTCTGCAAGATGATGCCAAAGAACAAGGACGTATGGCAAAAGGGAAAGCCACTTTACGCAAGAGGGCAAAAGTACTAAAGGATTCGACAGAGGAGCTAGCAACACTACCCTTCTCTTAATCAGAGGTTAAAATCTCTGATGTCAATACCGCAAACCCAAGAGTGAGCACGACTACTTCAATGGCCACCTCTACTTTTACACCACCTCTTGTGAGTAGTGTTGCAGGTACCCAAATACACGGCAGTACCACCCACTACTACTACTACTCCTAGTGCAGGGGCACATAGGGGTACTGCAGGGGTAGGGGCATCTAGCTCTGGCACACCTAACTCTGGGCAACCTGACATGTTTGCCAATTTTTCACCTTAAGCCGACATACTCTTAGATGCAGACAGAAGAGCAATTTCGACGATTATAAATGCAGACATCTCATTGCAAGGTACCAACGGTCTGCATCGCACTGTCTATGACAGTATGCAAAGGGAAGTGCGCAACACCTTCAACGATCGATGGATAGGGACATGTTAATTGCTTAGGGTCAAGATTGCATAAAGATTCTCACTCGACAGGTAGTGGACCTCAAACATATTGTCCGCACTCAAAAAATACAGTTAAAAGAGGAAAATGATATGGCCGCAGTTCATGACCTTTCTCTTGTGGTACATACAGTGTGTCCCTCATATGCCAAATACCAATCTGTAGAAAAATAGCTACAGCTACAGCTACAACTCCGATTTCTACGCACTCCTGCTATGGCAGGACAGATACAAACGAATGTTTCCAAAGCTTATTCAGGGGATTCTTAAGTAGCTGAGAAAACAAATCCTACCACTATGGAGTCTAAGCTAGCAGGATTAGTCTCATCACAGTTTCATGGACCCTCTATGGCCTCCCCCCCCAGTCCACCTCTTTCCCTCAGCACTTCTATAGCTTCCCTAGATTCCAACCACCTGTTCCACCATCTCAGCCTACTCATTCTTTTCTTGGGTTTCCCACCTTCCTACTCAGTATTTTCCTGGGTTTCCACCTGCTCCACCTACTCACCCTACTCAGTCTGCTGCTGCTGCTCATGGGGTGGCCACTCCATATCCAATGTTCCCTCCTCATAGCCACTACCCCCCATCATACACATCGCCTCCATCTCCTTACCCACCTTTCTGCCAACCTCCTCCTCCTCCTCCATCATCCGACCACCAACAGTAGATATCACCTTTTGGAGTTTTACCAGTAATAGCTTGGTTACCGATCTTTCAGTTCTTCAATTTCGCTCTCCGGGACGGGAAGCTGTCTTGTGGAAGGCAACTTGTAACAGGCTACAGTGTCACTTTCATAGGACAATTAGTACAATTTGGACTTTACAGTTGGTCTTTGGTCTGGTCGGTTCACACTGAACGGACTCGCTAGGCAGTGACACGTGGCAGGGATACGATGGTTTAGTGGACATCGTGGCCAGGTCACCACCACCACCCAGTGGAGATAGACTTAGATGCTGTCATTTATGAGCCGTTGGTGGCTCTTTATGGTTGTATATATGAGTAGTAGCGGCTTGGTCAGGATTATCTTGTACATAGTCGTCTAGAGTGAGTCGATACACACAACACTCACCATCTCGGCACATCTGAGCCTCTACACCCCCATTGTACCTGTGAATCCTGGGATAGATCTGAGTGTCCTGCCACGCCAGAGTCTTTATCAGTTCTTTGAGATAGTCGAGTCATATGTTCTGGTCTGTTGTTGTGTCTTTGTGAGCTCAGTTGATGTTTATTGGTTCCTTTCTTTTCAGTCTGTTTGAGCGAGATTGTCACGCACATTGCACTGAGGACTACCCACTATAGAGAGCACGACACATTATCCGCGCTACAAATGGTGAAACAAGTCCCAATGGTAGTAGAAGACTTCACTTTTTGGCTCAATTTTGTGGCGGTCTATCAAAAGTGGATGGCAGTTCCTTTGCTGATTGGTAGGCCTTGGCTACGACATACCCGCGCACTTCATGACTAGGGTAATGATACGATGTGGATCACCACACCAAGCACATGGCATAGACAGATCCAACTGGAAAGTGGAGCCAGCCCAACCAATAGAAGGTCTTCCCTCAATATTGCACAACTTGATGACCAAAAGGAAGAAGAGAAAGTGGCCGAGGAGACCCCACAAGAAGAAGAGGTAACCCTCATTGTTTTGCAGTCCTCACATGAATTGAAGGAGTAGATTCTCTTGGCTTAGGAGAACCGATCACTCACCACATGCACGATAAGAAGTCTCCCCTACAGGTGCAACAAGAAAAAGATTCAGAGCATGAAATTGACACAGATGAATTATCCCAATCCAAGGGCAAGGCTAGGACTGATCCCACTCCACGAGAGAGTCAGTAGAAAATCTCCAAGAAAAGTAGAGGACTTGCCTCTGGATGAGCTTCCTCACGGAGGTTACATGAGCAAGCACAAGACTTCCCTATTGATCAAATTCCTACTCATGATGTGGAAGCATTGACCAAAGCTGGCCAGGATGTGGCTGAAGAGTGGAACCTAGACAACTAACTATCAAGATCCAGTCAAGGAAGTGAACCTAGGTGTCAGGACAAGGGCAAGGCTGGGCTAGGCAGTGTGGAAAGGGAGTCCAAATAGGTCAAAGGGCTAGGAGCCATGCTATATAGTGGGTGGTTGGGAGGTGGACTCCTAGGTTCTAGTTCCCCTTGTCTAACATTGGTATCAAGAGCAAGGTTCCTATTTTTGGGAAGGGACAGGCGTGGTGTTGGAGAGCCACACAAAGCTTTGCATGTCGGGGTCAAGAGCACCGTGAAGCTCACCCCCTGTGAAGATGATGACGAGGAGGACTAGGTGGGCAACCCCGCTTGCTAGGAGAAGGGGCCGACACGGGACCTGCACCAAATTGCCTCCTCTCGGGCTTGACGGCATCGCACGGGCCTGCTGAGCACTTTGCGTGCCTGTGGCAGGTGATTTTGACCACCACCCAAGGAGGGGTGAGCAAAACTCCCACCTCACGTTGCCTGCGAGCCCGCCATCGCTGTGTTGGGGTTAGTGGCTACACTATTTTTTTTCCCAACCAAGGGACAGTACCCACAGCAGGGTACCCCCCCCTCCCTCTTGTGAAGCTTCGATCGAAGCTAGGCATACCGATAGGGCCAAGCAAGGGCAAGGCAGGGAAATACGAAGGGCAAGTTGCTAGTTCTGCTGCGTATACTGCATATTATTTTTTCATAACTTCATTCAAGTCGTCTTCAAGTTATCAAAATACAAAGACCGGTGCTCAAGGCAAACACACCTCCCACACACCTACACTATCGGATTGTTTTCTTGGAACCCGGAGCAAGATTGCATCCTCAGCGGCAATTGGAGCACAAACAAAATTAGCAAGGCTAATTATCGGTATCAATAGGATTCTTTATCGGTATTTACCGGTTGCAGTACATCAAGTATTTTTCTTGCTATTCCTTGCACTGCACTGTGTCACTGTGGATTCAGATATCAATATAAATTTTGATTTCGAGAAAAATACGCCTGATGATGGCTCGCGGCCGGATACTCTCACGGAGAGTGCCCGTGACGCTACGACAGGTGACGACACTTATGAATTGCTTGATATTCAAGAATTTTGTGCACTTCAAACACGCATATCAGTCATGGAAGGAAATTTTAAATCTTTAAATGAAAACGTCACTAAATTATCCACGTTAGTGATCCAATTAATGCAACAACAGTCTAAGTGTCTTGCGGACATGCACATGCATGAGCACGTTTCTACACAGGGGCAAGGCCCTTCTAATCATTGACAAGGTCCATCTACCGATGCTTTGCACACTCTCACTGCAAAAGAGGTGGATGAGTTATTGAAAAACACCAAACCATCGACTTTTAAGGGAGAAGACCGAGACCGCAATAAGGATGCAGTGAATATCTTTCTCAGCAAGTGGGATGGAATTCACGCCTTATGTTGTACTCCGGACGCAGTCACAGCACTGCAAATAAGTTTAACTCTGGAAGGCAAGGCCTACAAATGGTGGATGTCTCTCAAGGAGAAGAATATCATACCACAGAGTTGGGCAGCTTTTGAAACTATGTTTCGCAAATAATTCTTGCCTACAAATGAGGCAGATCGGAATTGGATGGCTTGGGACATGTGTTCCATGCGCCAATATCCATCATTACTTGAATATATATCTCACTATCGGGATGTTATCCTCAAATTGGAAGGCTTAGATAACTTTCAACAAGTACGGGGGTTTATACGTGTCTGACACCAGAGGTTAAGAAGAACGTCAAGACCCAAGACCCTAAAACACTTTAGGAAGCCATAGTGAAAGCACATATTCACAATGATCCAGATGAAAAGAAATCACATCATAATCACGTGCCTGCTAATACACATGGTAATACACACACACATAGTATGGACACAATAAAAGGAGATTTATAGTAGCCAATTCAGAAGCATCTAAAAAACCCAAGGGGTCCAGAGTTCCTCTCTCTCCTGAGGACTTTGATAAAGCTAAGAAAGAGAAATTATGTTTTCAATGTTTAGGAAGCGGTCATGGC
Organism: Adiantum capillus-veneris; assembly: GCF_014529385.1. Classification (NCBI taxonomy): domain Eukaryota; kingdom Viridiplantae; phylum Streptophyta; class Polypodiopsida; order Polypodiales; family Pteridaceae; genus Adiantum; species Adiantum capillus-veneris. The sequence continues at coordinate 49,064,136 of NC_140952.1, read as the reverse complement.
AAAAAAGATTGTCCCAAAAGGAAATTTGCTGCTCATGGTAAGGAGAAAGCAGTGCCCAAGGTGCAACTACTGCCTCTTGAGTCTTCCTCACGATTCTCTATAGTGGAAGTAACACACATCGAGGTGGTGCATGAATGCTGTCTCACAGCTTCCATGTGGCAACAGACCTTCGGACCACATGAGTTAGTGCTGCAGCCTACTTGTCCACCCCTCCCTTGCTCGCTACTTGCCTGCACTATCTTCCTGCCCCTGCTTGATCTGGCAACTGGCCCTCCACACACCCTCAACTCCCCTTCGCCCAACCCTTCTCACCAATCTTTGCTCGCCCCTTGCACTCACTCGCCCACCCTCCCTAGCTCTCGCCAGTCAATCCTTCGTCGCCTTTACCCACTCGCTCACCCTTGGACTTGCCTCGCGCGGATCTTCTCTTCTCTTATTGCCCCCTATCCTCACCCAGAGCCCTCTCTTAATAGCCAACCCACCCTCTCCCCCCTCCCAATGCCTCATCCACCTTTGCTCGCCTGCTGTCGCTTAGCCCGCCTCTCTCTTTCTCTCTCTCTCTCTCTCCCCCTCTCCCTCTCTCTCTCTCTCTCTCTCTCTCTCTCTCTCTCTCTCTCTCTCTCTCCCCACTAGCTTGGCTGCCACACCCGCAGTCCTCCCCTCACCCATAGATCGCACGTCCTATCTCTTTCTCCAACTCTATTCAAGCACCCTCGAACCGGCCCCAACCCTTGCCCTCCTTATTTCCCTAGTCGTCGACACGCATTGCCCTAGCTCAAGCCACCCACCCGCCCTAGCCTCCTCATTACACCGCTCTCCTACCCTTTTCGTTCTTGCTTGCCTTAACCCTCTCCTACCAGCCGCTGCCCGTATCTATTTTAAAGAAAAAAGCGAGAAAAAAAAAGGCGTCCTTGGCTTTGCTCTTTTGTTGACCCACCCAACACTTCCTCCTCGCTTTTCAAACACTTTTCATGGTCAGTCCCAAGAGGAGGAGGAAGCGCACACTACACCCACCGAGGAGGAGTCAGACGTGGATACAGATGACGATATTGCACCATAGCCTCTACATCCCCATTGTACCTTTTTGTGTAATCGTGGACTCGGCAGAGTTGGCCGCATCCAGACTAGTCTTGTATGGTCATTTGGTTATGTACAGGGTGTTGCCTTGGAGGGCCTGTGGTTGTCTAGTATACTGTTTCTGGTTCATGTTCATTTCATTGTTAGTTCTATTTTCATGTTTTTGCATTGTATGTCGATTTCAGCTAGCTTGTGGGTCCGCATGCATTCTACATCCAGAGCACCCCACCACTAGAGAGCACTATGCACCATTTCCATCTACACCCCTTTTGAGCTACCCCGAGTTACCAACACCCTTTGGCATCTTATTTGGAGCTAATAGCCTCTAAAACCTTGTTCAATCCACCATAGCACTTACAAAGAAAACCTCCACATGAATCCATTGCATTATAGCTAAAAAGCTTGCTCCTTGGTCTTTGTGAAGCTTTATCTTACCACTCGTGATGATCTCATGTGGTTGAGCTACTTCTTTCAATGCTTCAAATTTTTCCTTAATATGGATTGTATTAGAGTATTGGTATCTTTGATTGCATGTCACAAGTGAAGATGTACCAATTGGCCCCTCACGTAAAGACAAAGAACAAAGAAAGAATGCAACTCATGACATGGAATTGATGTACCGCTTGCTGACATGGCAACCCAATTGGTGGAAATTTTTAGTAGTGTTGATGTGGCAGTTGGACGTGTGTGAAATAGCTTTTGGGCGCATTGTTTCTAACAATTTCTTTTAGAGCCAACTCCATATTTTTATGTATGATGGTTTTTGACCAAGGACCCTTAGAAGTGTGCCTTTGTAGTCCACTTTGATGCATCATTGCATGGTTCCACATCTCTATAGTGACTCCCCAACAATTGTACTTTGTGGATTATTTAATATTAAAAGAAAGACTGAGAGGGATGCTAGACTTTGGGGCCAATGCATTGGGAGTGGAATTCTCCCACTTAGTATCGTGACTACTTTGAGTTATAAATTTTAGTTTGGTTTGTGTGTTGTGAGATTATTGCCTTGGCGTGTCAAGCTAGTTACAATGGTATCATAAATTCAATTGATTCTTCTTCTACAAAGGATGCGGTCCGAAGTTGATCCTTTGGACGAGGCCTACACATTGACATGAATGGACTTTCATTCTCCAATTTTGAAAAAAATAGGGTTTTTACAAGCAAATTAGGGTTTATGTAGAAATTTCAAATGTGATAAAAAGAAATTGGCAAAATCTCTTGACAAGTTGCAAGAACTTTTTGAATTGACTTCGAGAGGGAGTGGAAGAATCTCTACATATGTTGATGTGTATAATGAATTTAGCACGGTCACCTAGTTAGCTCCTCAATCTCATAGATTGTTAAATTCTCTTGGAAGAGTTGCAATGTTGCAATAAGTTTTTAAAAAGTTACATAGAGGTCATTTTCTACGAGTCTTACCATAGCCCAAGCGAGATTTCTCGAGCGAACTAAAACCCGAGCAAGAGAGGCCAGCCAACTTGTGAGTGAAGTGGCCAACTGCAAAAAGTGAGTGCGCGAAAGAAGACTACAAGTCTTGAACTCTGCTTGTCAACATGAAACGCGGAGGCTCTACCACCTGGTTACAACCAATTCATTAAAAAATGTGAGCATTGTTTAAGTAATGACCCAATGTGACTACATTTGCCTGGCCGCCTTCAAAAAAGTGGTGTAGCCGCATGTTCTAGTGTGACATGGGCCTAAGAGTGAGTGAGTGTGTGTGTGTTAGTAGATTTTTGTGGTGTGCCAATATGCATAAAGAATTGGTCTACATGTTAAGGCAGACCATGGTAAATGGTTGGGTGGTGATATTGGCAGGTAGCATCATGCGAGGGTGTGTGTAGCTAGATGACTAAGAGTGTGTGTGACATGCTTCATTGAAGGGATCAAGGAAGGCCTTGCAATGGTGGGGTGAGAGCTGGGTGCACAACTGGCTTTGGGTGAGAGTTTCAACACTTTGCAATGGTGGGGTAATTGGGGTTGGACCCCTGCAATGCAAACTAGAGGGAAGAGGAATTGCATGTGGAAAGAGGATTGCCTACTATCTCTTGCGCATGACAGAGAGCCAAATAGAAGACGTATAGAAAATTTGCAACATAGGCCCGCCAAGCAGCACTGCGTAGGCCATAGGCTGAGGAGGGAAAGAGTAGAGCAATCGGGAAGCTGTACAAAGCGCACATGACAGTGGCATTGTTAATGAGGGTCTCTTGAATTTGTGGGTGCTCTAGCGTGCTTTTGGGTTGTATTTTATGGAATCACCTCTTACACCAAGGACCACACGCCGGTGTGCGGTCCACTATCAACAACGCTAATATTTTTTTTCTCAAAACTTGACAATATTGCTCAGGAGTCCAATGTTTCTTAATCATTAATTAGATTTTGAACTTGCCTTTAAAAAAACTGGGAGATCTACAGCAAGGATCGAACGTCGACTTGCGATGCAATAGTAGTACCAGGGCGTCGAGGCAAACAATTTGCAGTAGGTTGTCAAGGAGTGGTATTAGAATCTCCAACAGGGCACTGTGGGGTTTGGAGAGGAGCAGCTGATGATGAGGATGGTATTGCACTCGAAGGAGAGGCATGAAATGAGCCTCACCATGCTAACTAGGAGGGACTGCACCACCAGTATCAAAGGGAACATAGACGAGTGTGAGAGAAAAAGGTACAAATGGATATTTAGAGATGAGGGGTGAAGGATGACTGAACTGTTGCATGTTGCAGTCCATGTATATTGAACCAATGAGCACCTGATATGCAACGAGTAAGTGGGAGCAAAAAGTGGAGAAGGCGCTCGGGAGGAAGAGGCACAATATTAGAAGCATCAATAAAATCCAGTTTGGAGAGGAAATAACCACAATTATTGACCTAATTACTGTTAGCAGATGCATGACCATTAAGTGGGGCAAGAGAAGCTTGACAAATTAGTCCATGCATCGTGAGAAGTTGACGGAGAATCGTTGCGATCTCGGCAGCAGCAGCGGCTTCTTTGAAGACCACACCATCGCTATCAAGGTTGACAGGTGTAGCAGGTATTGGATGGGAAGCAGTAGGAGCTGTGGAGCATGGTTGAAAGATGACTTCATGGGGCCTAGCTTTGGAAATTGGAGCCAAAGCAGGCTCGCAGTGATGTGGCACCTGCATGCGAGGCTCCGAAGTTGGAGCATGAACGACAAGTTCAGCAATAGCCGGTGGCTGTGTTGGAGGAGGGAGGGCCTCCCCAAGTGATTGACTCGCCATGTTGGCGTTGTCTTTTCACTACAGAAAGGTGCTGCACGGAACAGCAAGAGCCTCAGCTGCGGCGAGGTGCTTACTGATGACAGCCTTGGTTGCAAAAGCGTCAGCTGCACATCGTGTGGCGGCGTCTCTGCCAGCAAAGGAGGAAAATTTCGTGCCTTCATCTGCAGAGTTGGCATCAGTGCCCGTGGTAGCACCGAGAAGAACACTGGTGTGTGCGTCATCTGTAGGATTTTCCGCATCGGCACGAGTAGAAGTATCGTCGACTGTTGAGGAAGGCTCTTCTAATGAAGTAAAAAATGTTTCCATGATGGCGTTGTCAGTTTCATCTGCAACCATCACGGCGATCGGGACGTTGGCGCGGGTCTCTTCTGCAATAGCGGTAGGTGTGTCAACAATATTGCTGGTTGCAATGCTGTACGCAGCAGCATCATTTGTTGGAGGCCGGTGGGCAGCGCTATCGGCATCTGCAGGATTTGCAACAACATCTTCTTCTGTAGGGTTTGTGGGTGGCTTGGTTGAAGCGTGTGCAGCATGGCATGTCGAGAGGGCAAAGTGTAAAATTGGTAGGGCCTGGGTGGGTTGAACGTCCACAGTAGGCTTTGCAGGACCGCACGCCGGCGCGCGGTCCTATGGGTAGCTGCTAGGGTCAATGATGATCAGTATGGCCCTGCAATATAGAGCTTTGTCATCGTGTACAATCTTGCCAAGAGACATAACGTCGGCACACTGGCAAGATGTGCCATGTAGACATGTTCATGTTGATGGTGAGAACAGAGCAAGGAACTCCTACCCAGGCTAATTCGCCATAGCCGGCTACACACCCACACACACCACAATATTAAGCTAAGTCACATTTTTTTAATGGAGATTATTACAGCAAGGACCGCACGTCGGCGTGCGGTCCTATGGGTAGCTGCTAACGTTCATGTTGATGGTGAGAACAGAGCAAGGAACTCCTACCCAGGCTAATTCGCCATAGCCGGCTACACACCCACACACACCACAATATTAAGCTAAGTCACATTTTTTTAATGGAGATTATTATAGCAAGGACCGCACACTGGCGCGCGGTCCTATGGGTAGCTGCTAGGGGCATCTCCTTCTTCTCCCGCCTGCTCACCCCTTCGCTTATCTCCCATGTTCTTTTCTGTAGAATGTCCATTGCCATCGAATTCTTGACATTGTGCGCTTTCAATGACATTTGATCGTCTCCCTCTTCGCTCTTGAGTCTCTCTGTGCAAGCGCGCACGTGTCCGTCATTTGTGTGTGTGTGTGTGTGTGTGTGTGTGTGTGAGAGAGAGAGAGAGAGAGAGAGAGAGAGAGAGAGAGAGAGAGAGAGAGAGAGAGAGAGAAAGTCCCTTTTAAAGCTTTAAGGCGGCCCCTTGATCTCGCTCGAGCTTCTGATATTTGGGCTTCTTCGATCAACCTTTTCTCTCAGCTCTTCCACTCGGATCTCGCCATTGCTCCATCATATGAGAGAGAGAGAGAGAGAGAGAGAGAGAGAGAGAGAGAGAGTCCTACTTCAACATGCAACTTTGATACAGTGCTCGAAAAGAACTTTTTTCCAAAAAACTTGGCAAACCTACATATGTGTAACAACGGAGGTAAATTGATAAGGTTTTTACACCAAATTACACTTAATTTTTGCAAAATTTTGTAGATTTTCTCACCTTCAAAAATAAAATTTAGAGGTAAATTTCAAAATTTGTAGGTGGGATTACACTAAACCTAGGTTTTTTTCGAGCACTGCTTTGATACTCACTTTCAAACATACCATCATTTCTAGTGTTCATGCATTTCTAGTGTGCATGCAGAGGATTGGATTCTATCATCTGCTCCTAAATCTTGCCTTGGCTCCTCGCAAAAATTGGAAAATTGCGGCTACTCTATTGAATTCCTTGCAAACATCACATCAAAGAGCGGATGAGTAAAATGCAATGTCATATAACCCAAAATCCAAACTTAAGGAGATTACATGTTTGTTGTCCGCGTGGTTCTTGGAGTAGCACTCTCTTTTGTCTCAGTCACATTTGTGCAGCGGAAAGGCAATCATAGTAGGGATCATCGGTCTGCAGGTAAGTCTATTTAATCAAATCTCTACAGAATTTTGGTGTGGAAATAGGAACTTGTTTAAGGGTGATATAGTTTCTCTTTAAAAATGGGGGAGTTACAACCTCTGGGATAGCATTAGTCGTGCCAAGTGATGCCACTTGTCTCTTTGATTAACACATGTCAAGAGGTGCAAGGGAAGTAATTGTGTAAGAACTCTAGTCTCAACTTTAGGCTCACTTTTGGTTTAATTTTTAATGGCTTCTTGATAAATATAGCTTTTCTCTTATGATAACAAATAGAGAGAATTTGTTGTAGGTCTCTTACCCCATAATTTAACTTTTTCTTTATTTTTTGAAATATTTTAGCGTAAGAATCTCACATTTTAAAAATTGGCTTATATTTTTATATATTTTAGTATCTTCAAAATTTAGGATCAGTAAAGCATTTTAGTGTTTCAAATGATTTAGAACCCCAATAACCCATCTTGAGCAAGCCTGCACTCGAGAATCACTAGGGACATAACCATTTATGAACCAGAGCATGGCCACAAGCTTATCTATGTGAAGTTGTTGCGGCAGACGTGGCAATGGCCATGATTCCGAGTGTTAAGTGTAATGTCTACCTTAAATGGGCAAAGACGAGCAATGCCCATCGTATGCAAGTCCTTGCCTCGAGATTATTAAAGCAATCATCTGTTGCCTTGGCTGCTAGAAATTTGGTCGATCTCACCCATTCATCGATGGCAAAAGTGGGTTTACAAAGTTGATGGCAAAAATGGGTTTGCAAAGTCAATGTAAGATGACGTGTTTTGGGATTCTACAAAATCAAACAAGCGGATGTGTGGACTTCATTAATGATGGCTTACATGATATTAAGCACGTGGTTATCGCACCATGTTTTTCAGGTTGCAAAAAATACATCGCTTCTGGGTTGAACCCCATGGGGACGGTTATGTTTGTTTTTGCATTTACTTTGCTACACTATCCTCTATAGAGTAACTATTGAAGTCTTGAACTTTGCTACACTATCCTCTATAGAGTAACTATTCAAGTCTTGAACTTGCCTTTTCTATTTTATGTACTCGCTCGATTACTTGTTCGCTCGGAAGTACTCGCTTGAGGGTTGGGATTCCCCATTTTCTATGAGATCTAGAGATTCATTTGTCAAGGAGGCTTTGCAAAAGTCTTGGATAGGGCTATAGAATGCATTAGACAAGCATCAACTCAACTTGTAGATGAAGGAGAATGATTGGGTGCTTCTTCATTTTGAGAATGATGGGATCGTGCTAGCTAGGGTGGATGAAAGAGAAACATCGTATGAAAACACAAGTGAGTGTGTGGTTGCTAGATTCTCATTCCAGCGAATTAGGTTCCAAGATCAATTAACTTGGAATCATAAACACGATCTTGAGTTGTTGCTAAGCCATCACAAGCTCACCATAAACAAGAGAGATGTAATGCAAAATAGACTCGTGTTTATTCATTCATGAAATGAGCTTTAAGTAGCTCTACATCCTTGCACCGATACATGTGGGATAATTCCACCTCTTCTCTCCTTGAAGCATACTCTAGTGACTCCAGGACAATTCTCACACCTTACAATCCTCCCCTTGAGGTTTGGACTAAGAAGAAACTGAAGAAACTGATGTCTCTTGCACACTCCAATCCAGGAGACAAACTATCTCTAATCCAAGAGATACTCAACACCTCCCCTTGAGCAAATGTATAAAACTGAGACCAAGCTAGTCCAAGCTATCTCCAAACAAATACAACTAAAGGGGAAATGCCAAAACAAAAGCTAAATAATGTCGTCGTAGACCAGAAGGCTATTGCCACCTTCTTCTTCATCTTCATCTTCATCTTTGTCTTCTTTTGCCAAATAGACTTTTGGCCTTGGATTTCTGTTGGTGCTTCCTCTGTCCCTTTTGAAACACTTGGAAGGACGATGACCCTTATTCCCACAAATACTGCAAGTATTCAATGCTAGACAGTACTTTGCTATGTGCCCTTCTTTGCCACACTTGAAACACGTTTTGTTACTAGAGCCAACTGCAAAATCTCCTCCCCTTGAAGTAGCATTCCTTCCTTGCTTCTCCTAGGACATTAAAGAGTTGATGAAATCTTGAAACTCTGGTGTGGGATTGTTCTCCTCAATGATGGTCATGATCTGGTCAAAGCTAGGTGGTAAGGCTGCTAGAAGCACTTCGATTTTGTCCTCCTCTGGTACTGCACTGTTTACATAAGCTAGTTGTGTGGTCATTCTTTTGAGGCGATTGACCAATCTTGCAATATCTTTGTTATGTTCCATGTATAATCTGTATAGATCTTTCTTTAAGATCACTTTTCTCTTCTTTTTCTTAGCTCCAAAGTTTTTTTTCTAGTGCTTCCCATGCAGCTGATGAAGTATCACAATCATTAGTAAAGTGTACATAATTGTCATGTAGTGCAGTGATTATGATTCCTAATGCCTACTCGTCCTTGGCTTGATTTTGTGCACTCATAGCTCGTGTCAGTTCTTGTGCACCAGCAGTAGATGTCGGATCAGTGAGTGTTGGCTTGACTACTCCCCTCAACTAGTTTATCATTAAGTAGCCTTTCAACTTGGTTTGCCAAGTGTGAAAGCCCTCCCCATTAAATTTCCTAATCCCCTTCTCTTCCATTGTGCTAATAGAGTGGTCTTAGCTTAGGAGACTCTCCTAGCCAGTGTCTACCTCTTTTACATGAGCACAAATACTCAAGAGATTATAGGAAATTTATTTTGCAAGTTTATTGTGCTTGGCTGCAAGATTTTGAAGTTTTAATGAGAGAGAGAGAGAGGGAGAGAAAATTCTTTTGTGAAGCTCCTCTTCACTTGGAGTGAAGCTCCTCTTCACAAAAAAAAGAGGGTAGTGCCTTTTGCTTTGATGTTTGAAGATAATCCTTTGATGCTCTTTGAATTGTGTGCTTGATTTTTCGTTGCCTTGGGTGGCTTTTGAGCTTGCTTGGTGAAGGTCCTTTTAATGCATGATGTAGTGCTTGGATGTTCCGACTTTTGAAAAGACTTGGCTTTTGTTGATTTTTTGATGTTCACTGGTTGTGGGAGCAGGACCTTTGGAAGCTTTAAACCTTGGACTTGTGACTCTTGCTCATGGGAAAGACCCCTTGGGTGAGCGGTTAGCACTTGGAAATGTGGGGAGCAAAAAAAAAAAGGTAAGTTGTGGGACAACAGTCGTAGCAAGAGCGGGCAATCGAGCTGCTTTTGGGCAGTGGGCAGGCAATGGGCAGTGCAAAAGGATGTGGGCAGTCGCGAGACAAGCCTCCTATGGATTCGAAAGGCAGATCTCACCACAATTCGGAGCACGGCTCATGTTCGCCCACGTCCCTCGAAAAGTCTTTGCAGCTTTTGAGCCCGCGACCTTCGGATCAAACACCCTATTGTGGGTAAGCTACACCAAATACCCCTCGTGGGTTGCTTGTCATTACTTCAAAATAAACAATATACCCCGTGCTATGCATTCATGCACACACACTTTCCTAAAAAATAGGGAAGTGATTAGGAGGCCTTAATGAGCTTGGATTTCAGAGCTTAAGGGGTCAAAATGAAGCTTAAAACAAAGGGATTTTGGGCACACAATTAGAATGTAGAATCATAAGCAATGCCAACATTTAATAGCTCTAAACAAATGTGTTGATGAACAATTTGCCCACACATGATGCAAGAGCAATTGAAGAAATACCGCAAGAGTAATGCTAATGCGAAATGGGTTGAAAGCGAACACAAAAGATGTGCACTAATTGAAAAATTCCACTCATAACCAAAGCTGAAAGTGAATTCCTCCTCACCTAATCACCAAAGGGTAGTGGAGCATGCTCGTGCCCAAGTGGTGATTGGGGATTAGTGATTATTAAGCTAACGCAAATACAGATTAGAGAGTTCTAATTCAAAAAATTGTTAATCAATCTAATAGAGATGCTAATCATTAACACACTAAAAGAGAAACATTGTGCACACAAGTGAGTGTGTGTTGGCTAGATTATCACTCAAGAGAATTAGGTTCCAAGATCAATTAACTTGTACTCATAAACACGATCTTGAGTTGTTGCTAAGCCATCACAAACTCACCATAAACAAGAGAGTTGTAATGCAAAATAGACTTGTGTTTATTGATTCATAAAATGAGCTTTAAGTAGCTCTACAGTCTTGCACCAATACATGTGGGATAATTCCACCTCTTCTCTCCTTGACTCATACTCTAGTGACTCTAGGAAACATCTCACACCTTACAGAGAAGGCATGTCTTAGAAAGAGGAAGAGTAAGGAGAGCCTTTGTTCAAAGCTAAGTATGTGGTAATGTGGACCCTTCTATTATATGTTGTAAAAAATATCAATAATGTGCCCTTCAAAATAAGGTTACCAGATACTTGGAAGATCCATAATGCTCTTGATGTGACTGTTGAGACCTTTCAAGGGTGAAATGTCACTATAACACCCCTTTGATTGGTTCTTTATTTGCATTGTCAACTTGCAATCTTTTGCACTCTTAGCCTCAATAGGTTCACTATGCTTTCTAGTAAAAGTTGTCATTTATGCAGTGACTTTGGGAACTAACCAATTATGAGACTACTTCCTCTTAGGTTTTATAACTTTGAAGCTCTTTGTATCCACATCCTTGAAACCCATTTAATGACATAAATTATTGGGAAATCCTTTACAAGACGAGTCACGACTCACAACACAATCTGTACATACACCTTTGATCTATAATGTCGGACCACTAGTGCTATCAGCTAGCTGATTGACTAGTCAATACTCTTTCCCATCCACTTCTCTATATGGCATGCAGGTACATTCTCAGTCTTGTTCTTTCTTGCCTTTGCATTTGACTAGATGATGGCAACTGGAACTTTCCACCTTGGGTATCCTCGTGCACAAATAGGTCATTGGGATGATCTAAGGTCAATTGTTGCAATGACATTTTGTCATAGGTATATACTCTAGTAAACGCTAGTTGTGTCTATGCCATTAAAGCTCTAGTCTTACATAAGGCCTTACATCCAAATTTTAAAAATAAAAAATCCCAAAAAGAATACCTAACCCATTTAAAATTAGTGAAAAATATCTTCTAAAAATTTATTGATCACACTAGCTAAGGCCACCAATCTCTAACAACAAAGTCAATGGTAGAGCCTTGTAGCATAGTGGAAAACTACACTTGTAGCAATCTAAACAGAATGGTCAATCCATGGATCTTAAACCAAGCTAAGGAATATAAGGGAAATATTCACCAACCCTTAGTGAGATAATAAATGGCACACAAGAAGAGGAACCTCTATGAATTGCTCAATTGCAAATGGAGGAACTATACAATAGATTGGGAATCTCAAATGCACATCTCCTCAACATAGTTGCCTCAATCTTACACACAATCAGAACAATGATGCACACATTTATATTAGTCTTAACTAATCACACTCTAAACACAAGAACACCCATCAATCTGATGAGTGAAGAATGAACTCATCAAGCATAGCAACAATTAGAACACACTAATAAACCCCAACGGTTCCTTGCACACCAATTAAACACAAAAACTCTTGGAAAAATAGAGAAACTAGGGGAGTATAAAGAGAGATTAACTTGATATTTTAAGATATAATTAATCACATACACCCATAAATACTCATTGAAAATAAGAGAAACCACTAGCTTAAGTTCTAATTGATCACAAGCACACATAAACAATCATTGAACATAGGAGAAAGAATGAGGAAAGATAATAAGCATTAGAACTAAAGGACTCCATAACCATCACTACACACAAGAGCTCTCTACAATGTTAGGATGTACAATGTGAGCATCTTTTCACACTTTTCATAGTGTCTTAGGCACTAATGTAGGAAGATTAATTTGCTGACCCAATAGAGTAACGAGGGAGAAGCCATAAGTATGCCAAAGCTGTATGTTGTACATTATTAAAAATGCGTCTATTTAGTACATGATAATGTTGATTATTTCTTGGTACAATTTCGTACGAGAAAATACATTGTATTTCAATAATACAAAAAAAGTAAGTGAGGTAGTGACTTCAAGAGTCAAGAAAACAAAAGAGAGAAAGTGACTAGACTCTAATTAAGAGTTTAAAAAGAGGATGAGGACTACTGGAATCAAGCTACTACACTAGGAGCTAATGGTAAAGTTGTTATCATTGAAGAAGTCATCGTCAAGAATGGGACTATCTAAGGCCCTTGTGCCTGAAAAGCTAGCAAAATCACCCTCGCTAAGCAACCCCCACTATCATACTCAAGCTCCCTTACATCCTCCTCCTCCTCCAAAGACTCTATACAATCATCCTCAATCTCATAAGTTGCCGACGAGCTTCAAGATCCGCATCGTCCTCTACCATGCCCACGACCACTATGTGAAGTGCTAGCTCTAGCTCCCCTTCCTCTCTCACGATCTACATGTCCATGACAAGTGTGAAAGACTTTGCAGTCAATCTCCTCAAGCTCTTGATATAGTTGTGCATAACTCTGCCCCTTGTATTTGTCTGTCGGACAATTCACACTCTAAAGTGTGGCGTCAATGAGCTTGAACTCATCCACCTTTACCTACAAAACCATAAATCATAAATCATGATACTTGAAGATTTAGTAAGCTTTAGCTTCAACCTTGATGTGATTTTATGGTATTTAAATTACCTATGTAGCATGATGAATCTTGTGCATTGCGTAGATCATGCGCATGTTTGTGCTACAATACAAAAGCTTCTCTAGTTGTCCCGTGCTCAAGCAAATGAGAATTTTTGTATGGATGAGGGAAAAGGCACTCCAATTCCTTTCGCATGCTTCAAAAGAGAAATCTTGTGCAAGAAACCTCATATCCACCTTTTGAACTGCACAATGGCCATAGCTAGATGAATCCTATAACTTCTTTGGTTAGGATAAGTAGTGTTTTGGAGGACCTTGTTCACGTTACACAAATTTAGTAGGTTTGGACTTCTGTATAAAAATCTAATCGACATTTATTTGGTTAGGCTAAGTAGTGGTTTGGAGGACCTTGTGCACGTTACACAAATTTAGTAGATTTGGACTTCTGTATAAAAACCTAATCATCACTTCGTCTTCATCTATGAGCATTTTAATAGCGCTGAAGAGGACTGCATTTTTGCAGTTGTAAAGAGGGGCTTCACAAGGTAGTCACTCTTCCAAGTTGAAGGAGAAGCAATTGTTGGTCTGGCACACCCATCCTTGTAGCGAATAAGCTATTCAATGCACTTCCCATGCTCCTCCTCCCGCAATTATTTCTACAAGAAAGAATCCCTATCGATGAGAAACTCAGGGATGGTGAAAAAATGAAGAGATTTGTATGCCGGATGAAGCAATGCCACAATATCATGAATAGGTCTTGGCCGGATGAAGCAATGTGGCAAGACCATGATAGGTCTTCACAGGTATGTCCACCTGTCATTTTCTTTGGCTAAGATTTCCCTCTTCCCATGCACTTGGTCGGATGAAGCAATGTGGCAAGACCATGAATAGGTCTTCGTAGGCATGCCCACCTGTCATTTGCTTTGGCTAAGATTTCCCTCTTCCCATGTACTTCAAGAAGAGTGCATGTACTTCCCTCTTATCATGTACTCCAAGAAGTGTGCATGTCTCCATCTCCTTGAAAGCCTCTCGCATTAAGTACACAAGAAAACCAAGGTAGCACCCTCCATGTCCGTCATGCAAAGTACTTGATACAAAAGCAAGATCATATCACCATTGCTTTGACCCTCTCACAAAAGTCTTCATTGAAGGATAACCTTTGTGTATCTTTTGATTGGATGAAGAATCATCCCATTCGTATTACGAACACCACCATTTGGCAAAGACGCATCTTCACATCATATAGCATCTCCATGAGAGTCCATGGATATACAAAGTAGGTAGATGAGGGTTTCTTTATCTTAAGCTTGCTATCTTTCAAAAACATAAGAAGCACCTTGTGCTTCGTGGTGAAGAAGGTGACAATGGAAGTGGACCTTGTGACCACCTCTTTGACCCACCCATCTTGCCTATGTCCTCTGTGAAAAAATCAAGAAATTTAAGAACTCTTCCTCAACCATGCGTCCCATAGATGCAGTCCATACAAAATTTAAGAACTCTTCCTCAACCATGCGTCCCATAGATGCACATTTTGAGAGGTTGTCCATGACCACTTGGACGACATTCACTGGCCCAACCTACACGGTCAAAATACAAAACATACATAAGTAAAGGCTCTATGAATCATGACTCATGAGAAATCATGTCCATTGTAGATACTAGCTAGTACAAGAGACTGAAGAATATTTAAAATGGAAGCACACACTTTCATTATGGCTCGACCAATATCTTTGCTTAAATTTCCCTTTTGCACATCAATTATTAACTTGACAAGCAATTTAACTTGATTTTTTGGTAATTTTTTTGGATCTCTATGTAATTATTATTTATTTTTCTTTGTTAGAATTACTATTTACAAAAGCTTATTTTTTACACTAGATATCTAATGATGTATAGACTATTTTGCAAGATCCGATGGTCATTCGATAGATTATGACCCAAAGAATGTGACCATGTAGAAAAGTTAAATCTTTAATGGTTCATTTTTTTAAGATCTAGCTCATAAAATAACAAAGACTGCTTAGATGATCTTGTGAGCATTTTTAAAAAGAAAATCTAAACAATATTAAAAAAATTGAGTCAGTTTGAGTTAGGAAAAGGCACTTTTCCACTGTTTTAATTTTTTTCACTTGCACCATTCACTTAAGATGTGTCTCCTTAGGTTTGGTAAAGTGTCAAGCCTAAAATTATTGACTCATGTCCAAATACCATCGTTTGGTCTCTCTCTCCCAATCCTACTTGTCTATTCCACCTCATACAAGGAGGCCTTTGTATCACCAAAAGTCCATGTCATCACCCCATCTCACCTTCCACCTCACCACAGTCAACAGTTTGGCCTAAACACTTTGCTTGCCACATCACCCTAACCGCCACCTCACCCACCACCCTCAAGTGCCACCTTTCATGCCACCTCACTTTAGATTCCAGGTCATCCACCAGCTCACTTTAGATGTCATGTCATCCACCACCTCACGTGCCACTTGTCTGTGGTGCTTGCATGGCTCGCCACCTCACAAGCCACTAAGCATTCCACATTGCCAACTTTCCAACTCACCATCTACCTTTTTGCCACCTAAAGATTCCATGTCACAATTTTGACATGTCATTATATGATATGGCAAATGAGGAGGATCCCATCTGCCACATCATCTTGCCACTTATGCAATCCATGTCATCAATCATCCACATCACCTTGCTACATAGACGACCATTTCATCCATGTATGGCCGCCTCAATAGCCATGTTGTTTATTTAATGAATAAAAAATAAATATAATCTAGCATAATTATTAAAATATTACTCAAAGTAAGTTAATTTTTGTTTATTTTTAATTTTTTAATTTTATAATATTATAAATCAATATCAAAATTCTATTTATTTAAATAATTATTTAAATAAAAATAAAACATTATGGTTTTTTTCAAAAAATATTTTCTACTTATTTATGTCATATAGCTCAAAAAAATTTAATATTTTATGTAAATTAATCTCCTATAATGGGATTGATGTGATCTTATCAAGATTCACCCATTTTTATATTACATCACATAAAGCCCAAGGTTTCTTGTGTAAAAACATTTGAAAAATCATCCCAGTTGTCTCCACATTCCTTTGCAATCTACTGTACTTGCTGATAGAAATTTGGAGCCACCAACTGTTAAAAGGACATAATCATCAATCTTTTAGGAACCCCTTGAACCTTCATCTCCATTGCATTTAGCACTCAAGAAATCCTCTTGAATCATAACCCTCAAAGACATTACATTTCTCATACACTGCACCCAATGCTTCTTCCACCCCAGCTACTTCGCGTCGGGTTCACCAAAAATGTCGGAATGTGTACGGAGCTGGGAAGTGGCTGTAAGAGTTCATGACGAGAGTCACAAACACTTTGTGAAAAGCGTTTGTGGAGAATCACCAACCCTCTTTCTAAGGGTTACTAAAAATCTAAGAGCGTTCATGACAACAAAGTCACAAACCCTCTTTCCTATCGTGCTTGGAAATTGCTTGTTTTTGTAGTTGAGATTCTAATGAGAGGATCACCGAATCACATTCAATTTCACCTAAAAAGACCATTTAAAAACACTAAAGTTTCAGCCATGAAACCTCAATGCTCATACAAGCACAAATCTCAATCAAAACCCAAACCTCTTTCATGGTATCATGTAGCCTCGCCCCCAATTACATAGTCGTAACATCAAACAATTGAAATTAATGCTCGAGCTTCCATCTTCATGGTGACCATTTTCTGAATTTGAAAAGATTTAAGAGCTTCTAATTTGAAGCCCACACACCATTTCGATAAGGGGAAACCCTAATTCACTCCCTCACAAGCTTAGATACAAGATTGCAAAGTGGCGAGACTGCAACACACATAGATTGGGCAACCATGGAAGCTATTGCATAGTAGAGAAAAATTGCAAATTTTTTTGTAAAAAGAATCCTTCTCTATTTTCTCCATGGCATTTTCAGCTGATGGTGTCAATTTTTAGGCCATTTTTTCACTTTGGACCAAAACTAGGCCATTTTCAGTTCATTTTTGACCCAAAAAATGCCAATTTTTTATACGAAAAAATCCCAAACGGAGTCTGAAAAATCCCTAAATTTGTGGGATCACTTTCATAATCATAAAAATAATAGATATGCATCATTTTTCATCAATATACCATTTTGGGTCACTTTCCATGCAATTTTGCAACGACGTCTGTTAGCTGCTATTTTCGGCAATTTTTGCCCACATCAGAGCTACAGCAAACAAGTCTCGAACCACCACCACCTAGAGGGGTCAGATCTAAACAATCGTAGAAGTCAATAGCAAGCTAGAAAAGCGAGCCTAGTGCCTTCAAAAGGGCGAAACCAACCACAAAGGAAGCCACCAAAAGGAAAGCCTATGTGATGAGAAACACACACCCCCCCACACAACCCCCCCCCCCCTTCTCTCACCATAGAGAGAAACCCACCATAAACACAAAGACACTCTAAAGAAAAATAGGAAAAAAAAAACACAAATGTATAAATGTGCACTTCACCATCTCTTCTTTGTATGGACACAAAAAGTCTTTTGAGTTTCCACTTTCATACCCTTCACTTACTTATGCACCTAAGATGTTTTGAAAGGTTGTTTATTTTTTTGAGACTCGAAAATACAGCTCATTATAGTTTTTTTTTTTTTTTGGCAAAACTCAGAATTGTGAGTGAATTATATTGATCATCTCAAAAAATTACAAGAACTTGCCATGCTCGTGCCGAGCCGTGACACCATCCAATGACCAAACTTACATCAGCTATCTCGGGAGCTCCTTATAGTTCTTATAGTGTTATGGGCTTCGTTTCATATAATTGTTTAACCACATGATCCAATTCATGAATAAAGTATTGATCATGAGAAGGGTGGTAAGCCTTGTAGATTGCTGGCATATACGTGTGGGTGAGAGACTCAAGCCGTTAATTATATATAGCACTACCATTATCACGTGTGTTCAAAGGGAATTATTAGAAATTTTGTAATATGAAATTTATAAGAATTAAAAGATCTAGCGTGAGTATTTTTGAAATAACTCACAAATAAAGCATTTTTGGAAAATGGATCGCGAGTTGTTTTAGAAACAAGAGAAAAACAACTTTTATGTTCAATCTTGTCAAAAAAAAATTGCGTTTTATAGTGCATAGTGTGGCCACCAATCTTGAGTCTCACGTATCTCTATTTTGAGGGGTATTTTATTGTCATTTTTGGGTGTATGTATGATAAGGTGTAAATACTTTCAGCAATTTCCCCCAGCATAGCTACCAAAAAACAGTCTATTTTTTGACACTGCTACGTATATTTGACTTGCTTGCATGTACTTTGAAGAGACAAGATTTGGTGTGCACACAAAACACATAGTGTTAAACAATATGGGAAGTTTCAATCTTTTATTTTTCAAACCAAAATGGAAATTTTAGTGTGCAAGGATTATAAAGGCTCCCCACATTCTCTTGTGTACCTTGCTCGAATCAACCACCCGCAAAAGCATGTGCCAAGAAGAGACAAGTATGTTGATGATACCTCTCTTCCTCTTATCACTCTTTCCATTAGAGAGGATGCTACCTCCATATTTGGCCCAACCGCCCTAGCGAGCTTCAAGTTGCCTATCAATGTGATCCTTGGAGAGGCGTTTTGTGCATATCTCATGATAGGATAGAATGGTCCACCCTTCTTGATAACCCACCTTTGCTATGGAGACTATCATTTCCATTGCTTAGTCTTGAACACTCCAAAATTAAAATTCAATTCAATGATTGTGCACACAATCTCCTCTTTGACATCCTCTTGCAAGTCTTTGATATTTGACTTTCTTGTTATCGTGGCACCTGTGGGTTTCGTAAGGGATTCTTGCTGAATGTGAAGGCTTCTTTTCGATAATTTCCATGCAAAAGTCGAAGAGGGATGTGCAGCAAGGAAGGCCATAGGAGCGCCCGTTGCCACAACTTTTTAGGATCTTTAGAGCTTCCATCGTCACCAACCGGCACAGACCTCTTGCACTTTGGATTGTTGCAAATAATCTCAATCAAGGCTTCTTTGACATCTAGCATGACATGAAAGAGAGATTTGGCCGAGCAATTGGTCAACCTCAAGGTCATGCCTTGAGAGGGCTTGAAAGATCTAAAGCTAGAGTAGGTGATGATTATAGAAACATTAGAGACCTTGAAAGGGCCCATGATTGATGGATGCAGCTTGAGAGTTGAAGCTTCTCTTGAGAATGCAATGCCTTGAGGCAAAAAGAGAGAAGGGTTGCCCTTTTATAATCTCTAGCCCCTTGCGGAGAAGGAGATTTTTTTTTTTTGGGGGTGGGGGGGGTGGGGGGGGGGGGGGGGGTTGAGTTTTGAATTTTGGAAGGAGAGAGAGAGAGAGAGAGTGAGAGAGTGAGAGTCTAGTCTCTCAAGCTTCCACTTTAAAGGGCTCAAAAAGCAACCCAAAATTGGACACCCAAAAAGGCCAAACATTCCACGGGTCTCCATCCAAGGGCCTCCAACGGCCACTTTTATAAAATTCAAAACTAGCTCGTAATTTACTTTGTATGGCCGTATGACCATACACCATATGACGTAGGGTAATTGTGATGTATGCAAATCAAATGGTATTGAAGGAAAGTGTCAAGCCCAAAATGACACAATTGTGGCACATCTATGTATGTGCAAAAGAGGACTCTACTTTTCACCATTACAATTGTCTTAGGCTCGACTACAAAAAGTGTGGTGTAAAAAAGCTTCGGTTATGTCCACATGAGGTAATGGAGACAACAAGGACAATTCCAACTCAGGTTTTTGATGGCATTCAGATCTAAAATAGGTAGGGTGTGAATAAGCAATGAAATTTTTTGTTGTAAGTATACCTATTGGTGATTTACTGAAGAAGGTTGATGTGTGCACAAAAACATTTATTTGAAAGGGAATGGCGTTATAATAGAAACATTAATTGGTTGTTCATGGCGTAATTAGAGTGTTAATCACAAAGAGATTAGAGAGAGAGAGAGAGAGAGAGAGAGAGAGAGAGAGAGAGAGAGATACTAGAGAATTTATTACTTCTCTCTTCACTAAATGTTTTGCAATCATAGAAGAGGTGTACTTCTATAGTTTCATTGCATTAGGAAGAGGATGGGGTCTACAAGGACCTCTTAACTTACCCTTAGATTATAGAGGTGATTAAAACTTTGACACATAAGTATACTTCGTGTGTGCAAAAATCTTGGATATGGAAGCGAGGTCAATAGAGTATACCTATGATGGCCTCATTCAATCTCAACGATACTAGAGAATTTATTACTTCTCTCTTCACTAAAATTTTTGCAATCATAGAAGAGGTACTTCTATAGTTTCATTGCATTAGGAGGAGGATGGGGTCTACAAGGACCTCTTAACTTACCCTTAGATTATAGAGGTGATTAAAACTTTGACACATAGGTATACTCCGTGTGTGCAAAAATCTTGGATATGGAAGCGAGGTCAATAGATGCACCTTTCCTTCCGAAAAAGAAGGTGGACACTTTTATGAATTTTTTTTCCTTTCATAACTTCTGCATACATTTTTCAACTTGAACTGAGATTGTAGATTTGGAATCTACATATTGAGCTCACTTCATGGACATGTTACAGGATATTGTTTCTTACTAGATATCAAATTTTAATTTGAAGGGAAATTTTGACCAAGTACTTACCACCAATTGAATTTCCTTTTTCTACTTTTTAGTTGCCAACCAAGAAAAAAGACACTCCTAGATCCTATTCTCTTCTCAATGTACATGTGATAATACAGACACTCCTAATAGTCAAACACAATCTAACCCTTATTTGTTATTTGTTACAATCTAAAGATAATATGTCGATCCATTCTTTGAGCCCTTTTAGTCATATTTGATTCCCACATAGACTTCTTTAAAATCGGAATAAGTATGCTAATCTCGACTTGCCAATTGCAAAACCCTATAATGATGTAAATTAACCAAAGCTCCAAGAGAGGTTCATAGTAGAGGAAAACTTGCTCAAAAACTCAACAATAGTAACCTATAGCAATAGTTCATCTTCCAAAATGCCCACAACAAGTTTAACTCTAGAGAACCCCTTAAATATATTCTATTCTTTAAGTTTTATATCATTGACCTTGCTGAATAATTGGCACATGATAAATATATTCATGATAATCATGGTGTCATATTCAATTTCCTAAGGTCCTTTCAATTTCAGTACATTATTCCCTCTAAATTAGAGAATGGTTAGAATTACTACTTAATAAAGGGCATGTACCAAAAGCTTTTTGATCATCAGATTAGTGTTCAAGGGCTCATTCTACCCAATGAGTAGTCTTAATAGTGCATAAATAGTAGGTAGACAACTCAGTGGCCAAAGCTAGTGACGCAAGAACATCCATAATTAAATTCACTCTTAGTAGTTGCAGTGATCTAAAGGCACATCTTCAGCAAATATCGGTGATGTCCTATAAATTAATAATCAACACAATGACATTCACAATCTTGGATTTTTGGATGTTTAGATATATAGAACAACCTCAATGGGCTTACCTTCACCACCACTAGTGCAAAATTGTCATCTCTTAAACAATGATGTCACACTAATGAGTCTCAATCCATTGCCATACAAGAGCACCGTTTTTATAATTTTGGATGTTTAGATATATAGATGAACCTCAGCGGGCTTACCTTTGCCACTAATGAAAAATTGTCGTCTCCTAATGTTTGGCGGACAAAGCAATGGTCTCCAGAGAAAGAGTCACATTTTTCAAGGAATCTACACTTTTGCGACAATCTCATCCTTTTGCGGCAATTTCATCCTTTTGTAAAAGAGCTTCTCTAAGCCAAGAACTTGTAAAGAAATTTTTGATTATTTTTCTGAGAGCATTTGTTAGTGGAGATCCAGTTAGAAGTTTAGGACGTTTTGGCCGGACAAGCTATTTGTAAAGACCTAAACTATAAAGGTCAGTTTTGTAAGTTTGAACATAATCCTCTTTTATCACAAGTTTTGAAGAAGACAGTGTACGTTTGAAAGCTTCCTCTTGCTCCAACTTGTAATCTTCGCTATTGTGGCTACGGTAATCCGAATTCAGATTTGTTTATTGCGTTGTGTTCCTCTTACTTTGCTCTTCCATTCAAGTGTAAGAATTCAAGATTCGGTGTAGGTGTTCAACTACGTGTTTGAGACCTTAAATCATTGTTTTGAGTGTTTAAATGCGTATTTTATGTTGTTTTGACCCTAGGAGAGGCTTCAGGGACCCTGAAACGACTCTTTGGGATCATCTGTTCACTGTTTTTGCTGACTTGGGGATGAACGATCACGATCCATGTACCTCTACAGAATGCTGTGACAATGATAGGATAGATTCTAAATAGTCCCCTGTCGCTTCCCTTCAAGTTTCGTGCAAATCCGATATGATTTGCATGGTAAACGGGCGTGATGATTGTAGATGACTGTAGAAGGACATAGGCAAATTACTTGGCTTTAGTGCGTATGATTTGCTTGCAAAGTTAGTAGTTGCATCTCATCGAGTTCACTTCATTAGGAATGACACCCTAGTGAGTTTCCATGCCTCATCCTGGTCGCTTCCCTTGTATTGATATTTTATGTTGATGTGTGAGAGCTATGCTATGGACGTCCGTCGCGGCGATCCACAAACATTGGCGCCGTTGCTGGGGAATGCACCTTAGGTGATGAGTGACCGAGTGCGTAGTTAGCTTTCTTAAAAGAAGATCAATCCACAAATCCATTTTACACCTCAGTTAGGCTGCTATACAGGGCTTTAGAGCTTAGTGGAGTCTAGAGTCAGTGGACCGGCTAGATCCTCTCTTAGGAGATTTAGGGAGCTATGAGTGAGAGTGTTCAAAGCCTTTTTGCTCTTTAATTTCTCTAATTCGATTGAGTACTGAAATCTCACCCGAAATCCGTCTTGATTGTTTTGTTTGATTCATTTCTTTATGTTCTTTCATTTTTGTACTTAGGAGTAGGATAAGTAATTCGCATTCTAGTCAGATTTGGGAAAAAAGTTAGAGTCGAGAAACCAGGAAACCATAACTTTGGCAGAAAGGCCATAAGACTCTGAAATTTAGAAAATCTGACCAAACAGGGTTGATATTGATTCAAATTACCAAGTGGTAGTACAAAACACTGTAAAACACTTATTAGAGGGAGCAGACTAAATTTCATCAGATTTGGCTCATGTACTACGATCGCGATCGGTGTACCTCTGTGTCAGAATTGGACAAGAATTGTTGTGTGCCTTCCTGATAAGATTCTAAACAAGTTTGTCTAAAGCAACCATACCCAGAAACATCAAAAATCAAGAAATTCAGGCTACTTGGGCAAAACTAGCCTAACAAACCCAAAAAGTGTAAAATCTTGGCTTTTAGTGATCCAAATGCTAAGTGAATGGGGAAATAGCCTCAGAACACCTTTGCCAACAAGCACACCAAAATTGGTCTGATTTGGTCTTTGTACTACGATCACGATCGGTGTACCTAAGTGCCAGATTTTGACCAGATTTCATCTGCGGGATCCTCAGGTGTATATAAACATAAAAGTATACAGGACCAAGAGCTAGAAACCTCAAAATACCTGTCAAACCATGTGAGTATTGATCCAAGTCAGAAATTGATATACTGACATAGAAATTGACTTTCATTAGGATCATACACATCAAATTGGGTATAGACTATACAGAGGGAGAGCATGTACACAGGACATCCCCAGATAGCTTTCATATCCCAAAACAAACACCAAAATCAAGTCAAACTGATAGATTCGAGAAAACAGACACTTCCAACCAAGAACTGGTAAAAGCTTGACTTTTTGGGGTTTGAATACAAAAGTATTTGGTGGGTAGCCTTAAAATAGCGTAGTGAACAAGCTGCTGAAGTTTCATCAAATTTGGGCACTGTACCGCGATCGGTGTACCTCTGTGCCAGAATTGACTCATTTTTTACCTGTTCATAAACCTAGACTATTTAAGATATCAGGAGCTGTCAATAATCTGCAAGAAAAATTGTGTTGAAGTCGTTGTGAAGTTGTTGAATTTGCTGACAATTGAAATGATACAGTGATCTCATAGCCATCAAGTGTATTTATTTGCAGAGACCGATTAAGTAACAATCCATGCAGTCGTGAGAGTTGGAAGGTCACTCCATCTCCAGGTAAGAGGTTTGGACTCAATCGGTAAATTCCACTTTCTTCATGTTTTGGAGATCGGAAAAACAAATCAACAACCAACACCGAAATTTAGCGGATCAAGCAAGTGTTTTATCAACGGAGGAGAGTGTAAACCAAGGTGTAGTACGATTGTTAGAGCCGATCCTTGAAGGAAGTATTTCCGATACTTCTTCAGAGAGATCTTACAAGTATTTCACGGAACACTTGGGACATTTAAACCTAAACGAAAGAGAAAACATGGCAGCAGGACCATCAAACCCTTCGGCCACAGTGAAGCTATTGTTCATCAAGTATCAGTATGACAACAAGCAAGGTGCCAAGATCTACAAAGATGGTATGGACCGCTACTGTGTGAAAATAGAAGATAGACCAAGTTAGTTCAAGGACTTGGTGCATGTGAGCTATAGCGGAGATAGGTACCTAGATGACAAAGGTATCATGTACTTGGTAGTCCTGAATCCTAACATTGTGGACAAGTGGGGATTGATGGGCACGAAAGCCAAAGTAGATGAGGAACATGAGGAGAAAGCACCAACAATGAGCTTCCCTGATGCGAGGTTAAGGCGAGAAAACGAAACTTTGAGAGTCAACACAGACAATGTCTACGTGGGGTTATACAAGTATAATAATGGAGAGCAAGATCTCTATTATAGATGCGAGGAACCCTACGTCGGAGAGTTGACAGAGCGGAAAAGACTTTATGTCTTCACCTACACAGAGGGATCAGAAACAAAAATCGTCGCATACGACAAATATGGAAGACGATATGCAACAATCGATAAAAAAGAGTTGGAAGGATATACGTACTTTGGGGGACCACTCCAGTAGTATTATGTCACTCCAAGCCCACAGAGACTAGCACCTACAAATGTCATGCCAGACCCGATGGCAAGAGGTGGAGAGAGGACTCATGTAGCTGATTCTTTCATATAACCTCAGTATTCTATGCCAAACCCCATGGGAACATTACATGTAGAGAGTCAATGGCTACGAATCGGGGTAGTGCGGTTCCTATCTCTACACATACCGCAGTAGGTCCGACATTTGCAGCCACACCATCACATTTGCCTCCTAGTAGTAGATTCGTGGCAGGGGAGCCAATGAGAGAAACCCACAACATCCATGATGTACGAGAACGATTAAGTCAAGACACGGGAGCATTGAGATTGGTCGCAGACCATAGACGGATGAGGCTATCCCAGGTAGCGAAGTGCATGCCAAAGAAGGATAGTGGATCAGGGGATCCATATGCCCATGTGTCGCTCTTCAAGAAAGTCTTAAGAGAAGAGCAGATCACTGATTTCCATACTCAATATGAGGGATTCGGGCTAACCTTGGAAGGGATGGCCTTAACATGGTTTCAACCTTTGAACCCTGATACTTACCCGAATATTGAACATGTATTGCGGGAATTCGCGGAAGAATTCTCAAAACGAGGTATAAAGCATAATACTCTATCACAGATATATGCTTTTAGACAAAAGGAGAACGAAAAAGTGAAGGAAGCATCCTTGAGATTCAAGCAATACATTGAGAGGTGCCCAAGGAGAGAATTACCGTAGGACGAGAGATTGTTTGTGCTCTTCATTGAAGGACTTAGAAACGAAACCTTGAAAAAGGACCTTCACTTGAAAGCCTGTAGCACATTTGAACAGGTTACAAGGAAAGCGTTATATCTTGTTGATAACTGCAAAGCATATGGGAAAGTGTCAAAGGATACTGATTCAGTAAATAGTGGCTCTTCATCTATTAAGAGTGAACCCTCTACCAAGAAAGATGCTCAGGCTTCTTTGATGCCGATAGAAGCTGACCAAATGATAGAGGAAGTAACGAAGAGAATGCAGGAACATATGAGATTAAATCTGGTGATGAGACAATTTCAGACGAGGAAATGTGACATATGTGGGGGGGACCACCCGACGCCATGGTGCACACAACAGCCGAAAGCACCAGTTGCGAATGGACGAGTACTGAAATGGTGCGCCATAGAGCAAAAATGGACAAACCATGGCACGGATGAGTGTTTTTACAACAAAAACTATGTGAGGGAAAGGCCGTATGGACCTCTAGGAGGACCATCCCAGCCACCTCCTCCAAGATATCAAGTTGGGTCAAATGTGAATATGGTAGCAGAAGTAGACAGACCTCAACCTGTGTTGGGTCAACAACCTCCTTTATCACAGGAAAATAGGGCCATGATTAGGTATGCTCAACCTTACAAAGGATCACCAAGAACAAATAATACACCTCAAATTTCTTATTAACGAGGAACCGAATGAGCCTTACGTAAGTGAACCTGAACCATAGATGTACGCAGACGAAGCCTATCAACCGTGGGAAAGTAACGAGGGTATGGCACCACCAACTTATGTACCACAATCTTCGAAGGATCAATATTTGGTGGACGAAATAACGCTAATGTTCATTGTGAACTAGAACTACAAACCAAGAGGATATCCTAATAGGGCGGGACAACCTATGGGACCACCTCCTCAAAATCAACCACCAATTGGACCGTGCTATAACTGTGGAAGTACAGATCATTGGGAGCGTAGTTGTCCTTTCAAAGACGAAAGAGTGAAAATTTTTGGGTTTTGTGACGGGTGTGGTGTGAATCACATACTGCCAAATTGCCCAAGAATCCGGGAAACAAGGAAAAAACAACTATGAATATTGTGGGGGTGTTACCAAGTGCAAGCAGTGGATCAAAAACCGAACCCATGATCCAAATCAATGCGGTAACGAGAGTCCAAGCCAAGGACTTAGAGAAAAACGAGCCATTGGAAGAGAGTTTATCTGTGAGAACACAACGGAAATCCTGGAAGGTGAAACGAGATAGAATGAAAGCAAGAAGGATAAAAACCCAACTTGCCATGCAAAATGAATTACATGAAACGAAAGAGCAACTGAAACAAGAGAGAGATAGTAAAACTGCTGAGGACAACAACAAACCGAAGAAAGCATCCTCAGGGGGATCAGTCTTGGTCGAGTAAGTACTAGAGCCTTTAGATGCTCTATTACAAGCGTATGAAGCAATGATTAAAACAAACCAAACTTAGAGCAGAGATAGTTGACTTATCCTCAACCAGAAGTGGAAACGAAGCGTTTGGAAATGTCTAAACACCTTATTGAAACAGCCCAGACATTGATGAACCTAATGCGATTAGAACGCCAGAACAAGAAGTGATGATTCACAAAGAGCAAGAAAAACTCAAGATCGATGAATCAGAACAAGTAAACGGACCCATGCCTGAAACTATATTGTCATTGGATCACCGAGTGATGCCGAACACCACTGATGATGCTAAGTCGATGACTATAATGCCAATTTCAGAAGTGGAAGAACCATGGCCACAACACTTATGGGAAACCATTAGAAATAGAAAGAATGGAAGCGCGACGTTACAGTCTGCACCAATTCTTGAGGTTAACATGGACAACGAATTTTATCCACACGAGATATACAATCGTTGTATGGAGATGTAGGAATAGAGGTTTTGATGGAAAGCAAAGCTCAATCCCTGAAAACCCTGCCTTCATTTATAGGTGAACACGAGGCACAATCGGAGATAAGATTAGTTCCATCCTAGATGAGAGCTATTCCACAAATGATTGACTCAAAAAGTTTTCAAGAGATGCTGTCGACAACTGTAACATGCACAATCACACTGTCAGAACTCTTGAGAGTCAGACCACACTTATGGGAAGACATGGGGAAACATTTGGAGAACAAAAGAATAAAGATTCCTCTTTAGACAAACCCTACGGTAGAAGAAAACAAACGGACAGGTCAACCCAAAGCCCAACCTGTGCCCATAAATAAGGTCGGAGATTACTGTGAAGGTGAGGAAGGTAATACAACCTTACCTGTCGAATATCAAGATATAAGGACGATAGCTATCCTAGACAGTGGAGTGGGAGTTGCGATTGCTACAAAGCAAATCTAGGAGAAATGGGACCGTCCAGCTCTCAAAAAGACGAGAATGAAACTGCAACTCGTAGATGGGTATGTAGAGAGACCATTGGGAGTTCTGGACCAAATAGTTGTAACTTTGTGTGGAATTAACTATGAGTACACCTTTGCCGTGATAGATTTCGAAAAAACGAACAACTTTGACATTATTTTGGGGCGACCTTTTATGCGTCAACTCAAAATGATACAAGATTAGGGGTACGACCAAATTTACCTAAGGCATGAGGAGCTAATAACGAAAATCAACATGAAGGATCACAACTATAGAGACGTTGCAAAAACACCAGTGCAAGAATTTGATTCAACCACAGTGAATGGAAAAGAAATACCTGTGTGGTTACAAACGAAAGCACATGTCTGGATGTGTGGAGCATCTGATTGTGGAGACTTAATCAAAGAGGAATGTGTGTTGGAAAGGTCAGTAGAAGACGAGGCTTATCTCCCAGAACCTTTCCCTGAACATTTATTTGAGCCATTTGGGTGGAGTCAAATATTGTCAACCTTGGATGTATGTGTTAACGAATACACGCCTACAAAATTTTGTGACGATGAAGGATACGACCTAGTAACGTTGCAAATGGCTAGCGTCATCCTTGAGTCGGGAACAGATAGCGAGGAACAAGAAGAACCACTACGTAAAACTGAGTGTAAAAGAATAGTTGATGAGATATCTGTATTGGACGATAGGAATCGAACAGAGGAGGAATTCACAGACTCACTAAGCGATGACCTTCCATCACTGGGTGATGAAATCCAAATGATAGATGCTGATGATGAAAGATCAAGTGGATAAGAGACGAATAGAAAGTATATGTCGAGATCGGATAGGTTTTACGACTTTCCTAACCAAAAACCTAGTCGACAAGAGCGGTATAGATCAAAGAGAACAAGGAAATCAAGAGCGAATAAGCATAAACCCATGCCTCTTGTCAATGACAAAACGGAATATCGAAGGCTTGTAAAAGCTGACGATTGTGTCAAAGACAAGGTCACTGGCCAGGTTATCAAAACTAAACCATGGAAAAACAACAAGAAGAACAAGCGCGAAAAGCAAACGATTGAGACACATAAGGAGGGGGAAACAGGGTCTAGAATGAACAAAACAGAGAGGAAAAGAGAGTACAATAAGCTCAAACAGATCCTCAAAGACATATGGTAAACTGAAATGGAAACAGATGAGGACACGAATTCTGACAAGATGGATGTGCCGTCCCATTATAAGAAGTATACCATACAAGATAGAAAAATCATAATGCAACAACCGATGAGAGAATTGAAGGAACCTGGTACATCATACGACGGTCCTGAAAAAGCCAAACGAATAGATCTAGCGGAGCCAGGAGAAGATCCAAAATCTACATATATTGCCACGCGGATCTTATTGAAGAAGAGGAAAAGCTTTTGATAGCTACTCGAAAACAGTATAGAGATGTGTTTGCATGGTCATACAAAGATCTTAAGGAGGTGGATCCAAGTATCTGTCAATACACAATACCCCTTAAGAATGACGCCAAACCAAGCAGACAATGTCCTTATACTTACAATGAGATGTTTACAAGGAAGATCAAGGAGGAGATAGATAAGCTGAAAGAGGCAAAGTTTATTTTCGAAATTGAGCACACTGACTCGGTTTCACCGATTGTGGTGGTCTCGAAGAAAAATGGAAAGTTGAGAGTATGCGTCAATCTCAAGAAAGTAAACGCTGCTACAATTCAGGACAACTATCGCCTACCCATTACTGATCATGTAATAGAAAGAGTGGCAAGAAAAGAAGCTTACAGTTTCTTAGATGGCTTTTCAGGCTACAACCAACTCGCAATAAAGCCAGAGGATCAGCACAAGAAGGCTTTTGCAACTGAATGGGGAATTTTTGCATTCAAGGTAATGGCTTTTGGCTTAACGAATGCACCAGCCACATTTCAAAGGCTGATGGGTCATGCTTTTAAAGAATATCTAACACAGTTTTTAGAAATTTACATGGATGACTTGTACGTTCACTCTCTCGTAAGATTGGAGCACATAGAGCACTTGACCAAAGTGTTCAAAAAATGTAGATTGTATCGGATTTGCCTGAATCCGGAGAAATGTGTCTTCATGGTAAGACAAGGCAACATATTGGGACATATAGTGTCCAAAAATGATATTTCGACAGACATGGAGAAGATCAGCGTAATTGTTGATCTACCACGACCAGTAAAGGTAAAGGAGGTACAGGCATTTATGCGCCATTGTGGATATTATCGCAGATTTATCTACTCATACGCTATAATTGCGAAACCACTTTACGCGTTGATAACTAAATTTGAGTGGACAAATGAGTGCGAGAAAGCTTTTCAAACTTTGAAACAAAGATTGATATCCGCTTCAATTTTGAAGGCTCCGGATTGGGAAAAGATATTCCACATCCATGTAGATACATCAGCATATACTATAGGATGCATACTTACACAACCTGGAGAAAACAACATGGATTTTTCAATTAGTTACTCCAATAGACAACTAAACAGTGCAGAGAAGAATTACACGACAACTGAAAGGGAGGGTTTGGGTATGATTTATGCTGTGAAAAAGTTTAGATATTACCTACTTTCCAATAAATTTGTATTCTTTATTGATCACCAAGCACTGTTGTACTTGGTAAACAAACCTTGCAGTACGGGGCAGATTGTACGATGGTTCATTATACTGCTTGAGTTTGACTTCACAGTTGTAGTAAAAAAAAGGAACTACACACCAAAGAGCGGATCGTTTATCTAGAATGGTGCATGGAGAAAACCCTGTAGGAGTTGATGATGATTTGCTAGATGCATATCTCTTCAACATAGAAATGGTTCCAAGATGGAGCGAGGATGTAATTCCTTTGTTGACTATTGGGTCATTGAATTTGACAAGACAACCATCAACCATTCCAACATCTAGATCATTGGTAATGCTGGCTGGAAGGCTATACAAACAGGGATCGGATCAAATCCTTAGGCTTTGTGTTGAATCAAGTGAACAGGACTTGTATCTAAATCAGTCTCATGTACAAACAACGGGGATTCACAATGGGCATGCACAGACGTATCAAAGATTGATGAGAATGGGTGTATATTGGCCGAAAATGCAACAAAGTGTTCATAAGCATATCAAATCATGTATTTTTAGCACTTTTCAAAAGCCGATAGAACACACGACTCTATTCAAATTATTTGTAGCACCCAGATGGAGTAACTACATTGTAGAATACCTCACCACCGAAATACTTCGTGAAGGGATGAGTAGATCACGTATCAAAACGATCACGAAAGAGGCAGAAAACTATGTATTGATTGAGAACAATCTTTACAAGAGGGAAAAAGACAATCAATTGAGAATGTGTGCGACGGAAGAGGAATATGTTCCTATCTTAGAGCAAGCACATGGCAGACAAGCTGGAGGACATTTCTCAGCTGACAAAACGGCCAAAGCAATTCATATTGCTGGCATATGGTGGCCTACACTATTCATGGACGCCGAAGAGTTTGTGAAACGATGTGATGATTGCCAGAGGACAAAGATTCCTAGAGCACGAGATGACATGCCCTTGAGACCAATGATGGGGGCAAAAGCGTTTGCAAAATGGGGAATAGATTGTGTAGGACCAATTGCACCTCCTGGATATAAAACGCATACTCAATACATTATTGTGGCAACAGATTATCTAACAAAGTGGATTGAAGCGAAAGCAACAACCAAAAATGATGCAAAAACGACAACACAGTTTTTGTATGAGAACATTTTCACCAGGTATGGCTTACCAATAGAGATAGTGAGCGATAGAGGGACTCATTTCGTCAATGAAGTGGCCGAATTCCTATTGGATAAATTCATGGTAATTCACAAGAAGTCAGCTCCCTATCATCCACAAGCTAACGGCCAAGCAGAAAGTACGAACAAGATTTTGGTGACAATTCTCACGAAAATTGTTAGTGAATCAAGAGCGGACTGGGATCAGAAGCTACATTCAGCTTTATGGGCATATAGAGTAGCGTACAAAACCTCAATCGGAACGACTCCGTTCAACATGGTTTATGGAATTCAAGCGATTTTGCCACTTGAATTTTTTATCCCCACACTTCGGGTAGCTAAAGAATTAGAATGGACGGGCCATGAATTATCCAATCAAATAGATATCTTGAAAAAACTGGATGAAACTAGATTGAGAGTAGTTGCATCAATCTACGCGCAAAAACGAAACATGAAATCATTCTTTGATCAACATGTTATCAGCAAGGAATTTGCTATGGGGGATTACGTCTTAATGTATACCCTGAAACAACATTCCCGGAAACTCAAAAAGCAAGGCAATGGACCATATGTAATTCATGACATATCATCTAGCGGTGCCATTAAGCTTGCGACATTAGAGGGAGAGGAGATGCCTAATTTGATTAGTGGTTGCAGATTAAAGAAGTACAACCTATCACTAACCTCAGAGATGCTTGACAAAATCCACGCTGCGAAGGAGCGCAAGAACAAAGCAAATGAGACAAAGGCTCAAGCACAGGAGGAGGCCAGAATCAAGATTTTAAAGCGGAAGCAAAAATTACAACAACAAAGACTTCCTCAACCAGCAGATACGGCTCAAATTCCTCTTTCTATAATTCACACTGACGAGCAATGGAAAATAGGAATCGATGTTCGCATCAATGTCAGACTTTCAAATGGCAGATATCAACGAGCATTGATTGACACAGGGACAAGAGTCAATGTGGTCAACTTCTCCACTTACAAGATGCTTACCGATGAACCCCTAGTGCAATCCACACGAGATTTACAAGCCGCAAACGGGGCAAAAATGCCAACATTGGGAATAGTAAACTTACCAATCAATATTGATGGAAATAGTTATCCTCATCAATTTCTCGTAATGAAAGATGAAGGAATCAGAGAATCACTATGTTTGGGAGTTCCATGGATGAGAACGTACAAGGCAATTACCGAATGGTCAGAACATGCGCTGATGTACACACACAGCTCTAACACGTACATGACTCCATTCGCCAAAACAGATCACTCATGGCCGATTATCCCCATCGACAAAAAGCAATCAGCTCATCAGTCAAAAACACCGAAAACGGCTATTCGAAAAGTATGGATAAAGAAAATCTTCGTGCAGAAAAAACAGAGACAAATATGGCTGCCCAAGTCACAACACTCGACGACAGCAACACCATATCAAAGACCCTCAGGAGCTAATCTAGAGTGGAAATGGCAACCAAAGCTGGAGACAACCAAAAATTCAGCGAGACAAAGATCGGATGGAGACCAAAAAGTCAACCCAGGAAGCCTGAACTAACAAAATGGCAATGGAAACCTAAGAAAATTCAGGAACCTACAATAAAATCTGCAACTATGAAAAAAATTGAATACAAATGGGTTCCAAAAATAGTTGCCATCAAAAAACCAACAATCAAGGAGAGAGCAATCCATAAACAGCTAGCCTCGCCATCCAAAGCCAGTGAAAATTACATTCAGTCCCCGCATCTTGCACAGCACTTTGTTTCCCAATGCATTGTCTCAAACATGAGGATAGGGACACATTACACGGCCATGCATCGACACAAATTTCAAAACCCATGCACACGCACACAACCTTCGTCCGGGACGACTCAGTTTAGGAAGGGGAGAGTAACTGCTGAATCTAGCAGAAGTCAGGACCATTAAGGGGTCCAACATGTATATATGATGCGTGTCTTTTTCTTCATTTTTTTAGGGTTCAATTTCAAACAAATTTGATCAAAATCAAGCATTTTTGAGTGTTTTTATCATCCAACCAGCATAATAATGAGCTGTAATGACAAAATCTGGAGCATTGGGATGCTTCTAGTGAAAATATATGCTGAGGGGTGAGTATAATAATTTTTGGCTAATTTGCCAGTTAATAAGTATTTTCAATTTATTTCGCTTAATTTTCGTTAATAAAACTTCAAAAATTAAAAATATATCACCCATAGTGTCGGAATCAAGTTCTGGAAGCAAACGCCAAAGTATCATGATAGGGTTATCAAGCATGGAAGATATGAAGCTAATCTGAAGACGTCGAATTTCAGCCTTAATAATCATGACCACATTTCCCCAGAATCGCATCAAACATTGATACGACGCCAGAATGACGAACGGTTCGACCCACAGGTGGTATACAAATTATCTCAAGATCAAAGGTAAGGAAAATTAGCCCTATGTCACAAAAACCTCGGGAAGATATGGGTCAGGTAGGCCAAAAATCTAGCTCATTGTTCAATTTCCATTCTGAGAGAGAAGAGGAGAGCTTCTTGACCTAGAGCGAGCTGCCATATTTCTACTCCGTACGGACGATCGGAGTCGGCATTTCACACCAGATTTCACAGGTATGTTCCTTGTCAAGTAAAGTTCAAGTGTATTACACATGCAAGCGTGAAACATCGCACAAACAGGCGCATTGACCAAATCAAAGTCCGATTGAGTTGAATAGGTCAAGGGCCCTTAGAGGCATCATGACAAAAAATTTTCAGGGATAGAACACATCAATCTACTCCCCACAATGTCAAGAACAAAGCCATGTGATCAGATCTCAATTTGGTGGTGGTACAACGATCGCGATCGGTGTATCTCACTGATCAAATTTGACACAGAAATGGCAAAAAGCCTTCTCTCAACTTCGCCAACAACCTGCAGGTGTCAAAAATCAATTTGGGATCTATGGTACGATCGCGATCCGTGCCCCAGTTTCAGATTTTAGAAATTTTGACATGGCCCAGGCTTAGAACTCATGGAGGAGTACACTATCTTGAATTTTCATAAGAAATGCACAAAGTTTGCTCATAGAATGGGCCAAAATTGTCAAACACACCCGAACCGGGAAATTTGACCTACAGTTACCAAAATTCGACTGAAAATTATGACGGATGGTTTGAAAGGCATACCCGTCCAACTAGGAGTCAGCACGGTAGTAGAAAACCCTGAATGGAGCTCAGAATCTCCTACAAGGATGGAGATGACCATTTCAGTCTCGAGTGATCACACAAGGGAAGAATTTAGTCAAACTAATGTCAAAGACTAAAAGGCGATTTAGAGATGCCCAATTATCCCATTGGTATCCAAAGAATGCCTGAAAAATACCCAAGTCTGGAAAATCTCCGAAGACGGGGTAAAAAGTGTCTGATCAAGTCAGAATCAAACAGCGGAGTAGGTTGATGATAGCAACACATCATGGAAGCAGTAAAAGCTCAAAAACTAACATCAACTAACTCCAGGCTCCAACCAGAATTCATCAGGAAAACCCAATATAGTTAGACTTAGTAAAATAAGGTCAAACAGTGAAAAATTGCTCTAATTTGTTCATTTTAAGTCCAAAACTTGAAAATAAATCATCAGTGGACTAGGCAGGCATAGGAGACTAAAGCCATCTAGTTTTCACCCAAAAAATCCCAGGTACTACGATCGTGATCGATATACCTCAGCATCAGATTTTGACCAAAACCTAACAGATCTCTTGTACACATCTTGCTCAAGTTACACATCAAGCTTCAAGCCAATTGGACATCAAAAACCCATGAAAAATCAAAGTCTAGTCCAAAACTCCCTTGTAACCCAAAATTGGGACTTATAAACTCAAAAGTGGTTCAAATAAAAGACAGAGTGGACCAAAATGACCCTCTAGCTGTCAACAAACCACTCATGTGATCAAATGTTATTTTGGCCTCTGTACTACGATCGCGATCGGTGTACCTCATGCCCAGATTTGGCTCAGATTTCAATCAGTCATAGCTCTAGTCTTCCTAGTCCCACTAGTGAAATATGGACAAGAATGGATGAGATTTGTTCAAGTTATGATCAGTTTTAACTTTTGAACTGCTTTTTACTAAAAGTCTAAATGCTACTGGTTGCGAAAGGAAAATCCTAACAGCTTGTGATTCTAATGATATAGAATGTCTCGCCAAAAGCAAGCAAGACATTGGACTGCAACACCATATGAAGTGGATGAGCTCTCTACAAACAAAAAAGCTCACATCTCGGATGAAACACTAGCTCAGATCCCTGCTCACATTTTCATCGCGAAGTTTAGGGATGCTGATGGTGACATGGTAAAGACGACCATCATGCCACGGGAAATATGGAATCTTCACCGAAGGTCGGAGGTCACCGAAGCCGTGCGGGCTATTCATTTGGAGCAGTTTTCAGATTGCAGCCATGGGGAAAATACTACATGAGGGCCCACGAGCTCATGAGCTCGATACAGTATGATAGGCAAGTGATGCTCACCGACAAGGATGGTTCAAAGGTGAAAGTAAAGATCACAAAAGAAATCATCAACGAAGCTTTGCACTTCCTTCCAGGGCAACACGACTTGTTGGCAAAGACCAAGTCACTGGACAACGAGAAGGTGTTTATCAAAGCAAAAGGAAACAAGTACAAGTACAGTGACATGATATACGGTGAGTTGGAGTTTCCGATGAGAATGATCTCTCAACATTTCAGGGTACAAAAGCCTCCTCGCTACACCGGGCCGATCCTGCACATTGCAGTGGTCATGGCTCTAGCAACAGCTGAAAACAGAACCATCCGATGCGATTATGGTTCTTACATCTTGGAAAGCTTGGTCGAAGTAAATTTGAAGGGCTTAGCAAAAAACAAAAGCTACATGAGCGCAGGACCAAGCTTTGGGAATGATTGAAGACTTGCCGGCGGCCAATTCTCAAGCGGCCTTGATTCAGAAAGCAAAGCTGATTGCTCACTCAGTAAGGATGACCACTAGCGCAACATCATCGCGCTTTGTCAAGGCATCCAACAAAAGCTCAAGTGATGAAGAAAAGACGGATACTGCAGACGAGGGAAACCCTCAAGGGTCAAAAGACAAAGGACCATCTGAATTTAAAGAAAGTGAGGAGGAAGACACCACCACACCGCTCTAGAGAAGAGGAAGGGAAAGAAGTACAGTACCGAGGTCCGAACTTCAAAAAGTATATGCAAAGGCCCAAGAAAGAATTGAGGAAAGAAGGACAAAGTTGCGGGCCGACAGAAAGGCAAGGGCTGCTGCAACGCAACAAACAGAAAAACGAAGGTTCGAGAAGGAAAGACAAGCAAGAATAGAAAAGGCAGCTCGAATACAAGATGAAAAACAAAGGTTAGAAGCGGAACAAAAAGCTGCAGAAGTGGAGGTTTCTTCTCAGTCCACTGAAGGAACAAAGGAGAAAGAAGTGGCTGAAGACACGAACCAAGCAGAGCAACTAAAGAAAGCTCAAACAGAGAAGAATGTGGAAGCACGACAGGCGACGGAATTGACTCGCCAAAGAATAATAAAGCTTTTAAAGAAAAGAAAAGTGGACGCGTCTGTTTCACAGCCAAGGGGAGATGCACCGAAAAAGAGGCACGTACAACAAGTGGAGAAAGATATAGAAGAAGGACAAAGGGATCCTACTCCTCCCTCGCTGAGATCACCACCTCCTCCTCCATCATCTGCACACAAAGAGTATGTGCCCCCTCCTGAAGCAATAGGGTACCAAGAAGCCTGTCAAGCTATGGCTGATTTTGACTAAAGAAAAACCTTGCAAGATCTGGAAAAATAGTTCCGATGCGAGCAAGTGGTGCTAGAAGAAAAGGAAAGGCTGGGCAAGAGGAGTTAGAGAGCTTGCGGGCACAACTGGAGCTCACAACGAAGGAAAGAGACACTGAGCAACAACAGACTCACTCTCTAATCAGAGACCTGGTGGATGTCAAGACGGAGTTGACAACCAAGGAAACGGAATGCCAAGATTTGACAGCAAGGGTAAAGAAAGAGACGAAGCAGCTTGATTACGAAAGCGCAAGGTTCCAGAGGGTTAATAGTTCATACCTCACTGTCAAAAGTACTCTAACAACCTTGTTGGTGAACCAGGAACCTGCTGGAGCATTGGTCTCCACATCAGACAATGCTACAATAGTGAATACCCTAGCGGCAGAGGAGCTAGAGCAAGAAAAACTTCAAAGACAATTGCTTCTCTCAGGGATGATGGCCCAGACGGCGGCCAATGAGCAAAAAGTAAAAGAGCTGGAGCAGCAATTGGCAGAAGCCAGAGCCGAATTAGAGACGCAGAAGCAAATCAGCGAGACACTGCTGAAAGACAAAGAAGCAGTGATTTCTCAACAACAAATCAAAACAGACGAAGCCCATGTGCAACCGCAACTGCTGCCTATTCAAGACATGCCTGACTTGCCTGAAACTTCACATGAAGGAGAACAAGGACAGGGATCAGCGGAGGCAAGCCTAGATATTGGAGATGAGCTCACCCAAATCATTAAGGAGATGCCGGAAGGTCCAACCAAAGAATACATGCTCTATGAAGTAAAGATAATGGAGTCAGTGGCACTGGCATTCTTACAGCCAGAAGAGCAAGTACAACGGTTTGGCCATGACTACCTACCTTTTCCTTTGATATGCCACGAAGCCAATTTATGGAAGGAAAAGATGCGGCCAACCCTTCCACGAAACAAAGAAGGAAATTACGAAGGTGTAGCACTAACAACAGAAGAAGCTCAGGTTCTCATCGAAGATCACCTGAAATGGAGGTAGAAGTGGTTGGACAAGAGTCCACAGGATCTAACACATTACCACAATGCTCCTCAACACATCCAAATAGATCCTACCTTCTGTCCAGTCCCTCGAAGAAGGCCATGGAAGGACTTTGTAGCATGGAGAGGCTCAAAGAGACAGAGATTGAACTACCCAGTCCTGACAGCGCAAAACCCTCCTTCGGTAGCCTACGTAGTAAACACTCTCAATTCGACAATCACTTTGCTGCAGGATGTCCCCGACGTAGCCTGTCAGATGCTGGTAAAGATAGCCCGGATGATCGTCACCTGCATCCAAGTGTTCAAAGAAACTGAAGGCGACGATCATCCGTGGAATCTGTTCTTAGAAGGGTATAGAGGAATTTGTTGGAATTTGCAAGATTCACCACCACGACATATCCTGATGGCAATGTACTCCAGACTTATGTACCTGCCGTCACATTACTTGCAGACATTCGAGGAGGCCTTCGTCACAGATTTTTTCGAAATCGACTCAAGAATCTTTCATCCTATGACGAAGGACCTCAAGGCACGGTACATAGCATACGAGCACACAGTAAGTGAAAACCCTTTCAGACAGCAACAAGAAGACCTTGAGGCTGTACTCCGCACACGAAGCTTTTCAGCAAAACTTGCCTCCTTGGAGCCCCATCAACGATCAAAGCTCTGAACATACACGAAGACGTGCAACGATAAGGAAGGGGGGAGTGTTTGGCGGACGAAGCAATGGTCTCCAAAGAAAGAATCACATTTTTCAGGGAATCTACACTTTTGTGGCAATCTCATCCTTTTGTAAAAGAGCTTCTCTAAGCCGAGAACTTGTAAAGAAATTTTTGATTATTTTTCCAAGAGCATTTGTGTAGTGGAGATCCAGTTAGAAGTTTAGGACTTTTTGGCCGGACAAGCCATTTGTAAAGACCTAAACTATAAAGGTCAGTTTTGTAAGTTTGAACATAATCCTCTTTTATCACAAGTTTTGAAGAAGACAGTGTATGTTTGAGAGCTTCCTCTTGCTCCAAATTGTAATCTTTGCTACTTTGGCTACGGTAATCCGAATTCAGATTCGTTTATTGCATTGTGTTCCTCTTACTTTGCTCTTCCATTCAAGTGTAAGCATTCAAGATTCGGTGTAGGTGTTCAACTACGCGTTTGAGACCTTAAATCGCTGTTTTGAGTGTTTAAATGCGTATTTTATGTTTTTTTGACCCTAGGAGAGGCTTCAGGGACGCGGATCATCTGTTCACTGTTTTTGCTGACTTAGGGATGAACGATCACGATCCATGTACCTCTCCAGAATGCTGTGATAGTGATAGGATAGATTCTATATAGTTCCCTGTCGCTTCCCTTCAAGTTTCGTGCGAATCCGATATGATTTGCATGGTAAACGAGCGTGATGACTGTAGAGCTGTGTAGAAGGACATAGGCAGATTACTTGGCTTTAGTGCGTATGATTTGCTTGCAAAGTTAGTAGTTGCATCTCATCGAGTTCACTTCATTAGGAATGACACCCTAGTGAGTTTCCATGCCTCATCTGGTCGCTTCCCTTATATTGATATTTTATGTTGATGCGTGAGAGCTATGCTATGGACGTTCGTCGCGGCGACCCGCAAACACCTAAACAATGATGTCACATTGTTGAGTCTCAATCCATGCATATGGGAATTCTGCTACTCATTGTATGGTTCCCCCAAGCTTTAGCCAAGTTTAGCACTTTAATCTATTGTGTATAGCTTACTGCTACACTATAGTAGGAAACATGATGACATACATCTTAGAGAAAAACACGTTGTCAAGATTTTTTATGAAGGATTGCACTTATTGCGAGATATGTACATCATATGTTCTTACCAGGAAGCTCTCGACTACTTTCAATAAACGCAGATCCATGGCTTCTCTCCAAGCGGCATAAGTTATGCTTGTGTTTTAAAGGCATGTCACATATGCACACATGAATGATGTGCATCATGATTGAAAATGCTTTGATTAACATGCATGCCAAGTGTGGTGTATTTTTGAAGCATAATTGGTTATTGATGAGCTTCATGTTTGGGTTGTCATCTTTTTGAACTGCGCTTTTTACATGATATAGCTAACATAGGTAGGAATACAAACAAGTTGCAGTAATGTGAGCTCTACTTGAAGCACATACTTTGAAATTGCAACAACTACAAGCATGCACAAAGAAATGTGTCCGAATGCTTTGAAACACTAAGAGGTTCTAACATTGTTGATCAACTGGTGGCAACAAGTTGAATATCAATCCCATGATTGCATGAAAAAAGAACTAAAAGTACATCACCACCAAGACAATCACTCACTAAGAAGGACATATGCTAGAAAATAGTGCATAATCGACTCTTTTGTCTAGTTTAGATGGTTTGTTTCTTGGCTTGCGCTTCCAAAAATCCAACAATACGTTAGCAATCCAATAAGAGACCACTCATAACAAAAGGTCAATAATTCTAGCTAATGTCCTTGACAGTAGTGCACAAGTGGCAATAGATGGACACTAGTAGACCTTGAAGTATTTGCTCTATTGGTGTTTTAGAAGATGGGATTGCAAAGAGATGAATACCAAAAAACTATAAACAATGCTAGTGGAAAGCAAAGAAGGTTAACAATGACGGTATGGTCACTTGAAAGTGGCAAGAGATCATGTTGTTCTCGAAGAATTTTCAACAAATGACATAGTGAAATAGGGAGGGGGTCTCAATGTCATTAACAAGGACAAGGATTGCAAGGTAGGCTCTACAACCATATAAACAATGAAACTACCAGATAAACAATAGGAAGAACGGTTGGCAATACTTGGAACATAGCCCAATCATTTGTGTCAAGGTACAAGGTAGTGTTTATGTATTAGAAAATTTAGGATTCACTCTTTTGCAGAAGGAGTGATTCTTAAAATCTTTCCTCTTTTTGGTTTTGGTTAAGGGATCCTTATTGTTAGAAATGACAAAGATCAAGAGGCAAGTACCATGGCCCTCGGGCTACTATAGATGTTGTAGGCGGGGAAACAAATAGTTGAAAAAATACTAAAGGATAACAATGTCGGTTATTCGCCTTGGCAAGTTGAAGCAACCTCCAGCATAGGGGCTTTCAATAAGGAGTAATGATAGGTCCAAGCATTTGGCACTATAATGAGGACATGTTGACAAAGGAGAAAGCAGTGGCTTGTGCGCAAGGCAACAAAATACCGCCTTATCAATGATGACCTCTACTGCAAGGGTAGGGATCAAATTCTTAGGCGTGTACCTCTCTCTAGAGAAATCACCAAAATCATTTCAAGTTGCCATGATGGTGTTTGTGGAGGGCACTTTGCACTTGACATCACCAGTAGGAAGGTCCTACAAGCCGGGTTTGTGTGGCTTAGTTTATAGAGAGATGTGCATCACTGGTGTAAAACATGCAAGGAATGTCACAAGGCAGGGGATAGGAGGTTCACATATGAGCCACATACTCCTATAATATCTTATGGACCATTTGAGACATGGGGAATTGATGCTATTGGACCTTTGCCAAGGAGCCAATCAAGTAGATTGGATATCATAATGGGTGTGGACTACATGACCAGGTAGGCTGAAGCAGTTGCTACTACCTGGATTACAACTAAGGAAGTGGCTAAGTTTGTATTTGAAAACATTTGTTACCGTTTTGGCACTCCTCTTGAAATAATTTCTAAAAAGGGACCAAGTTTTAGAGGAGACCTAGTAGGAGAGCTGATGGAGAAGCTGGGTATCTCACGATGACACTCAACTCCCTACTACTCACAATGGAACGGTTTGGTGGAAAAAGCAAATGGTATGATCTGCAAGATCATCACTAAACATGTAAACAATCACAAAAGTGATTGGAACAAGCATCTTATGGCTACACTTTGGGCTTATCGCATTACATTTCGTGCATCCCTTGGGTTCACACCATATCACTTGGTGTATGGTAAGGAGGCAATTTTACCCAATGAAGTACAATTGGCTAGTCTCATGGTACTAGCTAGGCAGATGGAACGTCCTGATGCTCACCTTCACAACCACATTCTTGGTCTAAAGAGGTTTCAACTAGACAGAGAAGATGCTATCA
Organism: Adiantum capillus-veneris; assembly: GCF_014529385.1. NCBI lineage: Eukaryota > Viridiplantae > Streptophyta > Polypodiopsida > Polypodiales > Pteridaceae > Adiantum > Adiantum capillus-veneris. Next base: position 49,021,353 of record NC_140952.1, on the reverse strand, counting down.
ACTATTATGCAACGAAAGCAGAGCAACGTCGACTTACCTTCAACAAGGAGCTTAAGGCAAAAGGTCTCAAGAAAGGTATGTTGGTCGTAAGGTATGATAACAAGTTTGACACTAGGAAGGATGAGAAGTTTTCACCCAGATGAGAGGGTCCATTCATCATTAGAAAGCGCTACAACAATGGCAATTACCGATTGATGGATGCAGATGGTAGGCTCCACAAAACACGTGCCAATGGATGGAGGCTGAAGCAGTACTTTTTGAGGTTTGATCAAGCACCTATGATGGAAATCCTTGAGGAGGGAGACTCCTCCACCTCAACTGAAAAACAATCAAGTACAAAGCTAGAGACATAAATGCCTCTAACTTCAAGGGGAGGGCTAATGAGGGCCGCTTTTCAAATTTTGGACCACCTCTCTCTCGGTATGCACCTGATGGCAAGGCTTCAAGGCTTTGCGGAGGAGGAGAGACCTAATGCATTAAATCTATATTTATATTTTGTACATAGCTATGGTTTTGACACGTTTGGATCTTGAAAATAAGGAGAGGTAGGAACAAACCCTATGAAAAAGAGAAAATTCACTGGATGCTGATTCTACCCGACTTTCACTACCTGACGGTCACTACAGGTGAAGAATAAAAGTCATTAGTGAAAGGGAGGAGAATCTTATGAATTATGGAGTTGGAGTCCACAAAATATTATCAAATTCAAGCATAATTCATTTGTGGACGCAAGGCTTGCACATGGAGTCAAGAGGGGACCACCTGGAAGACTTTTGGAAGGGAAAAGACGAACATATATTTTTATGGGATTTTTCTCTATTTGTTCCATTCCGAATTGGAAAAAGTTTTCGACAGCAAAGTTGTACGCGTTGACTTGATCTTTCAGCCTCTATTTTTTTTTAAGTTTTTGGAAACAGTTTGGGAGATATGGCCGAAATGGTGGAGCCTATCTATTCACATGGGAAGAAGTCATGGTTATCCAACTCCACACATATAATTTCTTATAGGTTTCTCTCCATTATTGCTTGATTTTCTCTTCTTTTATCAAGATTCTCTCAACTATTATAAGGAACTCTTGGACTCAAGCTATGGAAGAAGGCATGGAGACAAAGTTCGTCATGATGAAGACGATTAGGAGGAAATTGGCCAATAAGTAGGGCACACGGAGCTCTCTCATTGGTGGGATGCCCTAACTGAGGTTACTTTGTAATAACTCCTCTTGCTCATAATCTCTTCCCTCATCACTCTCTTGGCCTATAAAAGGAGGCCTTCTCTTCTGTAAACCGACACACAACCAAGCTCTAGCACTCACGCTCTCATATGTACATCCTTGTGTATGCACCTCTAAGCACACATAGTTCTAAAATCTACTATGGCATCGTATTGGCTATGGTTTTTCTTTTTGGTTTCTTAATGGCCAAGAGGTTTGAGTTACCATGCACATATGAGTTTGTGAAATGTGGATTATGTGCAATTCTCCTTGTGAATGTTTGTATGGTGTTTATGAAGCCTTTATTAATGAAGCTCTAATGATCTCTTCCTCTCCCTCTCTCTCTCTCCTTCTCTCACATCTTCCTTGTGCTATGTACCAACCCCCCTACCATGCGTCCTAGCCGCTTTCCAAGCTAGGTGGAGCCCCTATTGTCTACCTCCCATGATGAGGCTATTGTGCATAGTCTTGGTGTAGAGGCCACCAGTCTGTTTTGCGCTTCCGCCTCTCACTAGCTCCGGAACCTCCATCTTTTCTTCAAATAACGCGGCAACACATGTAACAGATTCTTTACATGACTGCCAAGATTCAATGCTCCTAACAAATGCTCAAAGGAAAGAGAACCGTGCTCTGAAGTTGTTACTGCACTTTTCTCCATCTTGGTTTCTTGTGGAGCTGTTGAATCATGCAAATAAGGACCTCTTTGTCTATAATGGAGAAAACCATTAAGAAGCTCTCCCCAAGAGCCGAGCCTGTTTTATCTTATGATTCATAACCTCCCTTAGCTCTCCATCATCTGAATCTGGACCCATCAGTGCGCATGTAGTTTGTGTGTAATCATGGCTTCATTATCATAGAGAGCCTTCTCATTGCCAAACAACGAGGCATAATCTTTTACATTTGAGCAATTATGAGCAAATACAAGAGTACAATCGAGATTCTCAACCGATCATGTAACAGATGATGGGGAAACTTGAATATGGTATTTCCTTTTACTACCATTATCTGCACAACTGTTGATCTCATTCTTATACATATCACTATCACATCGATAGTCAGAACTTGAATGTGACAACAAACTCCCCTTGAGTCTTCTGATCCGAAATGTAAGATTTCAATAAATCCAAAACCATTGAATTGGCTATCTTTGATTGCCCATATGTCTGCGGGTGGAATGAGCAAGAGAACTGCAACCGCATGCTAATGTTCTCCCAAATTGCCCTCCAAAACAAACTCATGAATCGGGGATCTCTGTCCGAAACTATCGTCTTAGGCATGCCATGTAACCGAAAAATATGTGCAATAAACAGTGTCCAAAATGCCATCGTGCCTACTTCGAGTCTTGGGAAGATCAAAATGAAATCCATAGCAATGCTTTCCCAAGGGCGGGAGGGAATGGATAAAGGCTGTAGAAGTCCCAACGCCTTATGCCTGTCAAACTTAACCTTTTGGCATACTCAACAATTGCGAACAAAGTCATCCACATCCTTTTGGAGCCTCGGCCAATAGAAGTAACGTTCCACACCCTTCAAGGTGGTATCTATGCCGCAGTGGCCCGTAAAAGGTGGACAATGGCACTCTATCAAAACCTTTTTCCTCAAAGTCTGTAAAGTCAGGATCTGTGGCGTACTAGTCAACCATATCCTCAAAGCTTCGGTGATGTATCATGGAAATAGCCAAAACCAAGGGCTTCCGAGACAATGCATCTACCACTAAGTTCTTTTGTCCCTGAACATAGACAATCTAGAAGTGAAACCATGACAGGATATTAGCCCATCGCATCTACTTTTCCGAAAGATGCTTCTGGAACAAGAAGTAGCGTAAACTCTTATGATCAGTAAAGACTTTGAAATCAGCTTCGAGTAAATAGTGTTGCCACTGTGTAAGAGCATGGATAACTTCCAATAGCTCTTTTTCATAAATTATGCTACCAACTCTGGATGTGAAAACATCCTGCTCTCGTAAGCAATGACATGGCCTTCTTGCATCAAAATTGCTCCCAGACTACGACCACAAGCATCACAATAAACTTCGAATGGCTTTTGCAAGTCTGGCAAAGACAACACTAGTCCAGCAGTCAATTTCTCTGTGAGGGTCTAAAAGGGGTAACCTCTGTCGGTCCCCACGTGAAAGGGACTCCTTTCTGAGTCAGAAAATGCAAAGGAGAAGCTATCTCTGCAAACTTTCGAATGAACCGCCGATAGTAAAAGCACAAGCCCAAAAAGCTTCAAACTTCATGAACATTCTTTAGGTCAGGCCAATCCCGAATAGTCTCAATTTTGGCTGGGTCCATCTGCACTCGTTCTGCTGAGACGATGTGCCCCAAGAAATGTATCTCGGGCAAGAAAAATTCACTCTCTTTCACGTTGATAACCAATCTATGCATCCGCAATGCTCAAAAGACCTATAGCAGGTGATGTGTGTGCTCTGCTTCATTCTTGGAGAAAACTATAATGTCGTCAAAAAAAAGTGCCCACAAAAGATTGATCATCGTTCGATTAAATGTTGTTGGAGAATTCGTCAATCCAAAAGGCATAACCAAAGGTTGTCCGGAAAGCTATCTTGTAGACATCCCCTGGAGGAATTCGGATCTGATGATATCCACTCTTCAAATTAATTCTGCTAAATCACGAGGAACCCTGTAGTCTGTCAAGAATATCATCGATCCTTGGGATAGGGAATCTATTCTTGATGATAATTTTATTGAGAGATTCTGGGATGCTTTTCTACCTGCCTCTTCTTTTAAGAAAGTCACTTTTAAGCAGCAAATCGAGAGACTTTGTTGTGGACTTCCCAAAGAAATCCAAGAGTACTGCCTTTCAACAGAAGTCCGAGTCCATACAACAATTGATGGGATATGCTAAGCAAGAATTTGCTATGTATTCGGGTAACCTGACTTACCCCATTGATCAAGTTTTGACACCAAGGACTGGACAGAATTCAACAAATGATAACAAAAGAAGAAGGAAGTTTCAAAAAAAGAAGGACGCACGACCCCGACTGACCGAGGAACAAAAATCAGAATACCTCAAGAAAGGGAAGTGCTTTGCTTGTGGAGAACAAGGACACATCTCTGCAAGGTGCCCCAAAAAGGCACAGAAGAGACAATTAGAAGCGGGATTGGTACCAAATTGTATGGGGACACACCCAGATCAGATGGATGAAAGCACAAAACTTTGTCGCGCATGGGGCAAAGTACGAGATCAAGAAGCGGGACGAGAACCATTGAACACAGAAACAACGAATTTTTGTTACCTCTCCTCGAAGGATACATTGCTATCCGGAGAAAGTTTGGAGTAAGGGAATTCAATCTAACTCCTGAGTTTTTGACCCTCAGACTTTGAGTGAGAGGGCAGGTCTTTGATCAAAGTTAAATCTTTGAGGAACTCATAAAGTGCGTATTGATTTTATGCACGAGATATGGTTGTGTCTAACCAGGACAATCACTCTCGAGTGTTTATGAGAGTAAGGTTGAGTCAGAACATTGTTTATACGATGAACTGCTTTGCTTAACCATCCAGAAGGTCCATGATTGATCTGGTATCCGGTAGTTCTCCAACAAATTATCTGCTATTGCGGGTAGGAAATTATGAAGGAACCATTCTAAGTTTTCAAGCAAAGAAAAGCTTTCGTGAATCTTGAGTACTCTTTAAGCCCACACCCCCTACCCCGTAAGGGAAGATATGGTAGTGTTTTTTGCACAAGTGAATGAACACTCTCTTTACGAGGGAAGGAACAAGCGATGACTACGGCCTGTGCTTGAGGAATCCAAGGATTAAAATCCTAGATTATTTGATGAGCGGGTTTTGCTCTAAGATCGATCCAAGTGATCATCAAGTTGAGCGTCTTCGCTCTAAGGATCTTACGAAGGGAAGGTAATTTCCCAGGTTCACCGAAACTTTAACACAGCTTAAGAATTATGTACACTTTTGAGTACATGGATAACACACGAAGATGCATACCTATGCTAAGGAACTGGACGGGAGTTTGTTATACTCTCTTGAGCGCCTTTTTGCGCCAAGAATATTCCGACGCGAGAATCTCTATTTGAGATGTGTTCGGTAGAAGGAATTTGAGTTTCTCTACGAAGAAGAGATTTTTTGATGGTCGTTGATCATTGAGTACGCTATGTGCTTTTACCATTATAGTAGCAACTTTTGGTTGCGGTATATGTTTCTCCATGAGCAGGTCAAGTAGCATTTACATGCTGCTGGAATAAATTCAAACTATTATGTTCGTAAGAATATAGTTCGCCAACCGTTTCAAAATGGTAAGAATTACATATGGGAGAACATCCCTGAGAATCAAAGACGGTTCACTCTATTGTGAACGAGGTTTGAACGTACGTTCAAAAAATGCTATGGTTAGAATCCTATTTGCCTAAGATTTTGCAAGTCATCATTGATGCTCGCAAGGTGAATCATTTTTTATGATTTTGTAAGGAAGAGACGCTAATGGGCGTCGGGAAAACACTGCTGGTGGTAATAACTCGCAGGATGAAAAGATTGGAAGGAAGTGCCGCTGTGCACAAAGAATCTTCGGATTGGAACCGTCCGCCTACGTTGAGCGATGGCCCGGAACAAGAACCTTCTTTAAGGTGATCACAAATTGTGAAAAAAAGACATCAGCTTAATGCTCTATGACTTGGGCATTCCCTATGTGGGAGGACACAAGAGGTTTAATACCCTCTGGACTAACAACGCAGGATTATGCGCAAGGACAGATACCTGGATTGATTTCTAGGAAGATTATTCTTCTCGGGATTGAGAAGGTGGAATTGAGTTAACAGATTCTCGGATGAGGAAACTTCCAATCTGTTGGAAAGACGCGAATGGCGAGTTCTTACATGGCTCGTAAGTTTGATGAATGGTGAAGGATATCCTCGAGGTACTAGAGGAAGGACATAAACCGGTAAGGTAAGTATTGCATTATTGAATTTTTGAATTTCTGTTTGGTTTAATTTTTAAGTTCTCTTTTGAGAAAGGACCAGCTCAACTCACCATTGAGCAAGATTTGAAATTTTCCTGTTTCTCCCTGGCAGTTCAGTTGGATCTCTACAGTTGAGGACAATTGTTTATAAGTGAGAGGGATGTTACTAAATTGGCTTTATTTGACAGAAAAATAATTCTAAATGAATTATTGGATTTATAAGTGAGAGGGTTTTCTCGCTTGGAACACCAAGAAACTAATTATAAATGAATTATTGGAATTTTAAGTGAGGGTTTTTCTCACTGGAGACATCCGAGTACAGAGTACTCCTAGTGTGTCATTCAAAGTAATAACGGGAGCACTGTGAACGGGAATATCTGTAAGGCCACCAAGAACGGGTACTTCTGATGCGTCACATCGGATGGGTGACAGGGAGCATCGGGAAGAAGTATCCGACCATCCGGGAACGGACATCTCTGATGCGTCATAGGATGGTGACATAGAGCATCGTGAAGGGGATTGTACCGTAAGTTCGGTAGGAAAGGACTAGGTGATGGGTATTCCTGATGCGTCACAAGGTGGGTGACGAGTGCATCGGAAAGGGGATATCCATAGTCGAGAGGAAATCTGAACTGGAAAAGAGGAATACGCGTAAAGACGCAAGCACAAGAATAAAGATGGGTTCTGAGAAGCTTTTCTTAAAAAGCGGAATATTTTAACGAGTTTTCCGGGAAGAGAAGACGCTTTCCCGCGAGGAATCTATGTTTGCATTGCATTCGTGCATGTGGTTGCATCCAGGGATGCCTGGGAAGTGTTCTGAAAACCATTGTTTTAAACTTATAAGGTTTTATTGAGTTTTTGGGCAGGTTCAAACCAATTTTAAAATATACCGGCCGTCCACTTAATAAGTGGACAGCCACTTAGAAAATAAAGCAACAAAACCAACCAGCCAATTCTCTCTCCCTATTTCGGGTAGAACAAAAAAAAAAAAAAAACCGCGATCTCTACGCGAGCAGCTATTCGTGTCGTGGTCAAGGAGCTATAAAAGCACCACATGCCCTCACTGAAAAGAAGTTGCTAGCACCAGCAAGAGAAGACTCTGCCGTCGGAAGACGCAAGAGATCGCGAGACTACGAAGCACGGAAGTCGCTTTTCTCGCGCAAGAGCGACAGGTATCTATTGTGGAATTTGTTATACGAATGGTTGTCGCATGTTTGTGTGTGTGTGTGTGTTTGCAGGTACTTCATCGCGAAGGAGAAGCGAGAAGGCTTCAGCCTACGCTTGGGAATTCCGAAAACGGAATTCGGAAATTTTCTGCGGAGTCTGGACTTCGAGTACAGACGGAAAAAGGATTGAGAGCTCGTCTCTCGGATTTTCCTTATGGGAAGGAACGACCATCGAGTTAGAGATTTAGAACGGAGGGGTTTTCTCCGGTTCCTGTGCTTGTAAAAAGATTCTCCCTAATAAAGAATTCTCTTTAAAGGGGGGGGACCAGCCCATCTTTTGGTCCCCAGTACTGTGTCGGTCTTCTCACTCTCTCTCTCTCTCTATTTACTTCTCTCTATATCCTCTGGCTTCAGTATTAAGTGATAAATTCTATTTATCCGAGTATATTTTATATTGTTATGCGCTCCCGTTTGTGACAGGTGAAGATCCCCAGGACTCTAGTTTTGTGACTTTACCCTCTAAAGGAATAAAGAAATACTGAAAGGGGCGCCAGTTTTTGGGGCCTACAGGTTGTCGGCGTCTGCTCAGAGCATTCTAGCTTCCGAGCCGTGTGTGCTTTGAAGTGTTAATTCCCATTACAAGTTTTTATTCGCAAAGTTTCTCTGTGTATTAAAGTAAAGTAAAGTTTCGGGTGAAAGCCTACGTCTACCGCCCTATGGGCTGGTTTCATGGTTCCGTCGAAATCACTTTTTCCTCAAGAAGTGAGCCTCGATTGGTTTGCGGCGAAGACACAGAGTACAAGAATGTGGGATTACACTATGGCCGACAAAGGGAAAGGCATCATGGAAGAGGGTTCCTCTTCACAGGACAGGCACGCAATTCCTACAGTGTTTGAGGTTGGCGAGAGTTCACGGCTACCCCTGTCTGTACCTCCTGTTGATGTGAATGGTCCACCAGTGCAGGGCTTTATGACTGGGCAACTTGAAGATGATGCGTTCAAGACTCAGTTAGTTGTCGTTGTGAACGTGTTTTCTCGACTGGTGCAGAACCCAAGGTTTATAGAGTTTTTGCAAGTGCCACCAGTGACACAGCAGAGAAGGAAACTCACACAGCCAGTAGAGCCCGTTGAGGCTCAAGCCGAGGTACTTCATGCATCCCAACTCGCACGTTGCGGAGTCAGGGATTCCAAGACAGGTTCCTTTCGTCCATGAACAGGTGGTTAGAACGCCCAATTCCACAGGTTTTGCCAGTTCAGCCCATCACCTTTCAAAGTCCACATGTTACATTAAATGGGCAAAGAACCGGTTTCCAAACAATGCATCAGGTTTTTCCACCACCCACGATACATCCTGGGTATTTGAGGGGTAGATTAGCATTTCAAAGCATGGCTGGTTATGCGCCTCGAAACCAGAAATATATGCCAGGAACAGTGTTTGGGGGTATGCAAGGCATGATGCCAAACCCCATGTATGGTAATATCGGCATGCAACAAGGTTTTCATAGCAATCAGGGCTAGTTTGGGGTGCCACACGGCAATTTTGGCATGGCTGGTTTTTCTGGACAGCAGCCAAATATGGCACTTGCGACGCAAAATGTCAATGGCCGAGGAATGCCGATGATCCCTACTACAGTGTCCATGTTGCAGACAATTCCTTATGACAATTTGGGGGCACTGGAAAAGCCAAAAGCTTACAAAGAAGGTGGTGCAGCTGTAAAGTTTAGCGCTTTCAACGGCTTTGAGAATAAGGCAAAGGCTCTTACTTTCCTCCAACAGTTTGATACAACTTATGCAGGAGGGAATTTTACAGAGGCCTCTAAGGTCAAGAAAGTTGCCACTTTCTTGAAAGACAATGTGCTTACATGGTGGACCACATTGTTGATGCAAGGGCAGGCACCCGCCACATGGGTATGCTTCAAGCAAATGTTTGCATCTGTGTGGCTGTCAGATGAATTTGAAGCCGATGTCATGACAAATTGGCACCAACTCACTGCGGCTAATTGCAAGAGCCTGCAAGAGTATAATCGGAGGTTTTGTAAAGTGTTTCTCTCAGTAACCTCCTACAGGTTTGTGCCATTGACAGAGCAGATTGAGAAGTATTGTTGTGGGTTGCCTAAAGGGCTTCAAGATTACTGTACAAAGCTGAGAGTGGCTACCCTCACTCAGCTTATGGAAGTTTCCAACACTGGTCTTGCCTTGTTGAAGGGAGAGGACAGTGGGTTTTCGGGCAACGTGAAAGAGAGGCAGCAAAAGAAAAATTCAGCAAAGAAGCCCTTTGTGAAAACGGCTCCTGAAGCGTCGCAAGGGTCAAGAGAAGGTCAACAAGGATAAGGACTCAGTCGGGACTTCTGGAGCGCAGGCAAAGAAGCAGAAAAGGAAGCCTTTTGTGCGTAAGTCGCTCGAGGAAAAGAAGGTCTTGATGGCTGAGAATAAATGCTTTATATGCGAGCAACATGGTCACTTTGCTGCAGATTGTAACACAAAGGAAAAGACCAGTTGACTCAGATGATAAAGAGGACAAAAAAGGAAAGAAGCCTAAGCCCACGGCAAGTTTGGTGCCTCGGACTTATCAGCCACTCCCACCCTCAGTTCATCACGCATCGGGCGCGCTCTGTCGTACAGGGCATAAGCCATAAAGAACCCAAGACATGGCGTTCATGGATTCAACGGAATACTTGCAGTTTCTCCTCGACGAGCTTCGCGACATTCTTTCGCCGCATCCTCAACAGAATCTTTCGATGCTGCAAAGTTTTCAACAATTTTTGAACTACATGTTACCCCCTCTGATGCCCCAGGTGGTACCTCCTCCTCCAGCACCAGAAAGTACGAGAGCTTCCAACCGGCAACCTTCTCAGCCGTCTGTTCCGATCGGGGAGTCTTCAGGAATATGGTGCAACCATCTTACCCTGATCCAGTGCAACCGCCTTTGCCACCGCCATTGCCCCCACCTCCACCACCACCACCAAGCTACAATGGTTGGAGCCCATATGGATACCCTTGAAACTTGAAAATGCTTGCCACCGAAACCAAGCTACAATGGTTAAGCAACTTGAAAATGCTTGCCACTGAAACCATAGACGACTATAACCAAAGGTTTCTCGACGTGTACCTTCTGGTGTCCTTCTTTAAGTTCATTTCCTTAGAGGACCAATGCAAGCGCTACACCAATGGACTACCATTACCATTGCAAGAATATTGTCTCTCCAAGCAAGTCTCTACCATGCAAGAGCTTATGGACCATGCCGCGGTCGGCTACAAACTGATGAAGGGAAGCTAGAGTTTACCACAGAAGAACCTCCGGCCACTAACTACAACTCTCGCCAACAAAGAACAAATTCTCGAGAGTCTCGTGAAAGTCAACCACAAAGGCCTCGTTTGACACCTCAACAATGAGACACCTTACTACAAGAAGGTTGATGTTTTGGATGCTTTCAAACAAGACATAACTATTTTGGTTGTCCTCAACGCTCTGACAGACCAACGGAGCCGACGCCCACGCCGACGATCGACGGAAACCCAAGACCATCTCCAACCAATCGAGTTAAGCAAGTCATTGGATTAGTACCTGACATCTATGGCATACGCCTTGAGAGTTGTCCCGATCTGCGTGAGCTGTCGCCTGCCTACCTGCTGCCTCTTGGAGCCTTCCTCGTGCCCTACAACCACTGCTTCTAACTTGACAGAGAGCAAATCGTGAATCTTTCAATTGTTGTAGGTTTTTTTTTTTTGTGATACACATTGACTTCATCGACTTGAGGCTTAGAAGTTAGTATAGGGCTTGCCAAAAACAATTTTCCTAACCGAAGAAAATAAGGGAAAACTCAAACTATACCGGTTTTTAGGTCACAATTTGAAGCATTTGCTCGGAATTACACTAAAATGTGCTATATTTTGTCGGTTTTTTTTTCAAGGCAAGGACGAAATGTAGCTAGGATTTTGCAATTTTAGCCGCGATTAAAATACACTACACCCGGTATTTGGCAAACAATGATGGTCTATAGAATGCATTATTACAATTTTCAATTCCCATTAAAGTGTTCAGATGCCCACTAATCAATGCACTTTGTGTTATCTACCTTAGTGAAAGATAAAGGGATTACTTAGGTACGCACTGGACTCTGCAATTTCGGTAAGTGCATGGATATTCATGACCAGTGCTCAAAAAAAACCCCTTGAAAAAGTTACATTTTAGAGGTAATTGTTAGATAGACCATATAGCAAGGCTTTCACACCAAATCTCTCTTAATTATTGGTTCTGTCACAAAGTGATTTCGTGGCATGCCGCGCCGAAGAACAGAGGAAGTTGTGAACCCAAAAAGAATGACCGAGGGCCTAAACTTAAAAGAATGACCGAGGGCCTAAACTTAAAAGAATGAGGGATTTTTTAAATCCTAGTCCCACCCAACCTATGAAGCACTGGCCGAGAGGCCTAAAACCCTAAAAGTGAAACACTTGATCTTTGAATAAAGAAAAAGCAAAACAAGTTGTTGAACTGATCACTCGCTCATGTTGCCCGCACCCTGCTCGCCACTGCTTGCTCCATCCCCCTCTCGTAGCCCCCCCCCCCGGCCCACAACACTCTGTGCACTGCCCTCAGCCCTGCGTGCAGCCTCCAGCCTGCCACACCTCCGTCCCAGCCCTATGCCTTATCCCATTCCACCCCTGCACGCTGTCAGCTTGTCCTATGCCCCCCTTCCCCCCCCCCGTGCTGCTCGTCCTTTTTTCAATGGAGGAGCTCGAGATCCCGCATCCGCCTTTCGACCCTCCTACCTCGTTAGCTTCTATCACAAATTGTTGATGTGTCAAGCCACTGAAGAACGGAGCCGACTTGCAGATCCCGATCGAGGGGCCTAAACCCTAAGTGAAGAATCAGAAGAAGCAAATGTACGAAATTCTGCAATTCACGCTGACTTGCTGACGTGGCAGATTGTACGGAATTCCACAATTCACGCTAGGTACTGACGTGGCAGATTGTACGGATTTTCGGATTTCGCGTTGGCTTGCTGACGTGATAGTTGTACGGATTTTCGTAAATTGTGCTGGCTGCTTTTGGGGCCAGATGCTTTTTGGACCAGTTGCTTTTCAGTTTAAAGCTTTTCATGTAAACTGCTTTTGGGCCTAGGGCCTTTAAATATGAGTCCATGGGATCATTCTTTGGTATGCTTCATGGAGAAGGGGCAAAGTTTGGAGTAGTGTCGTTGTACAGAGTTCAAGTAATATGAAGAAATACCGAAAGGGGTGCCAAGGTTTGGGGCCAATACTCTTTGGGGTGGAATTCTGCCACTTCGTGTCGTGTGTGTTCTCTCTTTCAGTTCAGTTGTTATTGAAGTGCCAAAAGTCTGTTCAGTCTGTTCTTTTCTATTGGCACGTGGTGCCCGTCTTGTGACGGCTTCCCATCCTCGCTTGCTGTCACAACAGTAGACACAAATTGAGGACTCTGCTCCGCCACACAAGGACTCGACTGAAGCCCCCTCGCCTGACTCCGCAAAACCCACCATTCAACTTGCTCTTTCGCCGACAGAGCAAGCGAGCTTAGAGGCAGAGGTGGCGCGCCTTGAGGCCACCTCTGTTATCTACAAGATCATCGGCACTCGACCAGGTGCGTGATCTCCTACAGGCCCACCTTTTAGCAGAGGTGGGAAAGATCATTGACGTTCCGCTTGAGACTTCCGAAATGGCATCTGCAGTCATTGCGATGAGCCCACTGGCCATCCGAGAAGCCAAAGCTCATTTTCGACATTGGCGCCACGCCGCCATGGCTTCGATCCAGCTATCGATGCTCTTATCGAGGAGGTAGACCTCCCCATTTCGGTCTCTTTCCCTGGCCTAGAGGAGGGCTCACAGCAGGTTCGTGGTCGACGTCGCCAGGGACCACAACACTAGTTCGGCGCCCCTGGTAGTTGACCTACACCAGGCCAGTAGCAGTGGGTTCCAACAAGGAACCGTTTCGACCCTCTACAACAGGACACCCCTTCCACCTCAGCTTCGCCACCGACAACCCCTTCCCCTCCCGCTCCACCTACCGCACCCGCCTCCCCCCATCCCTTCCGCTACCGCCTCTCCACCCCTTCCGCTAGTCCCGCTGCTTCGTCGTCTTCCCCCTCTCATATCCAACCGCCGTCCCAAGGGACAGGTCCTTCCTCGGCAACTCGGAGATCTCTTGGTAATGCATTTGCCATGAGCCGCTTGACGTAGGAGGAGCAACAATACCTGCGGACGCCCCTATTGGTGCAGATGTCACCTATTGCGACAGTCCCTCGTGAGCTAACTAGTTTCAACATTCATCGCCAGTGCGACTTCTTCGACTACAACTTCACACTATTCCTCGGGGACTCCTCTCTCGACCTTGAGGCAGCTTGCTTCAGAGTCCATGTATTGTTTCTAGCAGTTAGACGGGCAAAGGCCCTGGATATAGCGGTTGGTTTCTCCTTCTGTCACGTGACACATCCAACCCTATGTGTCCGTGGACAAGCTACAGAATGACAAGGGTTCAATCAGTCCAGTCAGTCTAGCTTAGGAAGTGTTCTAGCACTTTTGTGAGTCTGTTCGCAGACCGTGCATGTCCAGGCACTTAGAGTAGATGCATATTCTCTGATTGCACACAGCATGATCATCAGCATTACAAACAGAATCCATCAGGAGCATTTTCCAGTGCATTAAACCTATTTTCCCTATTTTTTGACATTTTTCACTTATTTATTAAGTGACTTTTGTTGGAAACTAGGTAGGGAAAATTTCATAAGTTTGTATATATAGAAACCTAGCGCTAGCACTTTCTGGCAGAAGAGGCAGCAGGAGCACTGAAACCGGCCCATAGGGCGGTAGGCGTTGGCTTTCACCCGAAATTCTTTACTTTAGACACACACACGAGCACTTCGCAAAGGAGACCTGTAACGGGATTTAACACTTAATCATACACACGGCTCGGAAGCTAGAATGCTCCGAGCAGACGCCGACAACCTGTAGGCCCCGAAATTGGCGCCCCTTTCGGTATTTCTTTATTCTTTAGGAGGGTAAATTACAAGGTAAGATCCTGGGAATCCTTCACGTGTATCCACCTAGATACCATTTGATTTGGCCAAATTTCGGCAGCATAACAGCCCCAAAACTTGCGCGAAACCAATTCCCCTGTTGGAACTCACTTGCACTGGCGTATACCCTCTGATTCCTGCCCAAAAACAGTAAATTCAGCACGCTGTATTTACTGGTTTTTGCCCTGTTTTCAGCCCCAAACAGTCCCCTAACTGTCCTCTGCCAGTGGGGCACGATTCCCAATGGTCCTGGCGTCCGTATGGCTGAAAAACAGTAAATTTACAGCGCATACACAGCGCTGATTTTGCACCTGTACGGTGAGGTTATGACCCTCACCAGTGCCTGCTTTGGAGCAGCAGTTAGCTACCCCTGTTCCTGCTCAAGGAGGCTCTTGCCTCAGCACAAAAGCATGAACCCACACAACTGTACATCAGTCAAATGAGTAGCCCTCTTGTGGGGCATCACATAACTGCACGTAGGGGAGAGAGAGAGTAGTGTGTAGTGTGCAGGGCATCACTCCTAGCACCACACTGTACATGAGAGGGAAAGGAAGCACTCCATAGCTCTTAACCTGTGACAAAAGCTGAAATGAGGCCTCTCCCAGCATAAAATTCAGCGCCACTTCTTCTGCAAGAGGAAAGTGCATGAAACTGTGACACTTGGCGCATTTACAAGCATTTTCCCGTTTCGGGTTCGCCGCTTAAAAATATCCTGACCGGTTGCCCAGTTGACTTCACGACAGAGTTATTAAATGTTCCCCTAGTCATACCGGAGGTAATGACGCGAACACATTTCCCGGCCCAAAATAGCAGTTCCCTAAATTTTAGGAGATGCTTCCGTTGGGCTGCCATTGGTCTTCTGACCATCTATCCTCATTGGGACCGCATCCAAAAGTGCAATGTGGCCCAACTGTAGGATACTTTTTGTTGGTAGTCCCACCTTGACTTTACGCCTTAATTGAGTTCACTTCCTAGTATCCACGAACTTGCTAAGTGCGACGGGGGGACCTATATGATCTTGCTCTGAGCCTAGACATCCTCTTACCATACGAATTCCAGTGCCGACCACTTCCCATCTGCGGGTGAATCTACCGTTCACATTGGCCATACAATGTCCGACCGTTTGCTACTTCAAAAAGAGGGTCTTAAACAAATAAAATAAACCCCATTGGAAAGAAACCAACAACCAAGGTTAGCAGTTGCCATATCTCTGTGACATGGTTAATAACTGCCACGTGCTCGTGACATACCCCCCTCTTGAAATCGCAAACGTCCTCGATTGCATACCATAAATACACGCCATTGATGATCTTGTGCTATTAACACTCTTTTATCATCGCATGTATCCGCAAGAAAGGTCGTAACATACATAGATACAAATGACTTAATGAGGCCTTCATACTTTTGCCATTTCCATCTATGGCACTGAACTCATATGTACATTTGATGTACTAGCTCTATCATTACCCCTCCTTTGCACACGTTGGGTTGGGGCATAAGTAGGTTGTACCCCAAAGGCTTCAAGGTAAAGTTGCAATACATTTGGTGACTCTGACAGTTCATGCTCTTCCATCCACTTTGCATCCATAGGTGGATAGTTCTTGAACTTCACCAAATAACGTCTTGCAACTTGTCCTTTAACTTTTCTGTCCTTATGTGCCAAAACTTGCTCAGGTACCAGGATCTCATCAAGTTCCTCAACTTCTGGCTGATCCTCAACTGGCATATCTTCTGGCACATCACCCACGAAGGGTCTTAGAAGACTCACGTGAAACGCATTATGAATCTTCCACACATCAGGCAATTTCAACCTGTAAGCCACATCGCTGGTCTTGTCAAGCACTTGAAAAGGCCCATAGTAACGCATGCTGAGCTTAGGAAACAGCCGTTCCTTGCCCTTCATCTTCTTTAACCTTGCCTTTTCGAACCTTAAGAGAACCCAATCACCAGGTGATAGTAGCAATTCACGACGGTGACGATCAGCAGCCTTTTTCTGTTTTGCCTGAGTCTTCTCCAAGGCAACTTTAATCTTCTTATACATCTCATCCATGTTCTCAACATATCGATCTGCCTCAAAGATCTTGTCCTTTGTGTGCAAAATGGGAGGAACCTTTTTGCCGCCTTCAACAATTTCAAAAGGTGCTTTGCCAGTAGACGAATGCACCGTATTATTGTACGCATACTCAAGCATAGGCAAATACTGTTCCCACTTGCCCTTATTATCTGACACATAGCATTTCAGCAGATCTAAGACAGTAGAATTGGCCTCTTCTGACTGTCCATCAGTTTGTGGATGAAACGAAGACGAAAACTTGAGCGTAGTGCCCATGTTCTCAAACAATCCTCTCCAGAACAAACTGGTCATGCGAGGATCACGATCACTGATAATCGATTGTGGCATACCATGGTACTTAAACACATTGTACATGAACAAGCGTGCCATCTGATCAGATTTTATCTTCTTCCTGACAGGGATAAAATGGGCTTGCTTACTGAACCTGCAGATAATGGTCCATATACCATCATTCCCTGTTGGCGTCCTTGGAAGATCAAAGATAAAGTCCATAGCAATGCTTTCCCATGGCTTATCCGGAATCGGCAGTGGTTGTAACAACCCTGGTGCCTTTTGCCTGTCAAACTTGACCTTTTGGCAAACTATGCATGCTCGCACAAAGGCATCCACATCTCTCCTCAAGGTAGGCCAATAGAGGAACATCTCTACCGCTTTGACTGTCGCATCAATGCCACGATGCCCTACATACGGTGGGACATGACTCTCTTCCATGACCTTATGTCGCAGTGGCCTAGTGACACAAAGTCTGCCATGCATCATAATAAAACCATCTCTAAGGAGGTAGTGCTCGTGATGTTGCCCCTCTTGTAACTGTTCAAAGATCCTTGCAAAATCTTCATCAGTAGTATACTGTTCCTTCATGTCATCTAACTCATGATGATAAGGAATTGACACAGCTGAAATTTGTGGCTTTCTTGACAACGCATCAGCCACAACATTCTTCTTGCCTTCCACATGCATAATCTGGAAGTGGAACATGGAAAGAATGTTTGCCCATCGCATATGCTTTTCAGATAACTTTGACTGTGTCAAGAAGCATCGCAAGGTCTGATGATCTGTTTGGACAACAAAATCAGCACCTAAGAGGTAGTGCTTCCAGCTAGAAAGCGCATGAATCACGGCCAAGAGCTCTTTCTCATAGACTTGCATAGTCCTCTCTAGCCCTTGCAAAATTCGGCTTTCATAGGCTACTACCCGTCCATCTTGCATTAGCACTGCTCCGATGCTACTGCCACACGCGTCACACTGGACCACAAATGACTTCCTGAGATCTGGCAAAACAATAACTGGATCTGAAGTCAACTTTTCCTTTAAGAGACTAAAAGCTGAAATCTCTTTTTGGGTCCATCTGAAAGTGACCTCTTTCTTTTGCAATGCGTGAAGAGGCGATGTTATCTCTGCAAAATTTCTGATAAACCTTCTATAGTAGGAACACAATCCCAAGAAGCTTCTGACATCATGCACAGTCTTCAAGTCTGGCCATGTCTTGATAGCTTCGACCTTTGCGGGATCCATTCTAACACCATCCTTTGAGACTATGTGGCCCAGAAAGTGGATCTCTTCGAGGAAGAATTCACTTTTCTTAGGATTGACAAGTAACCTGTGACTGCGCAGCTCTTCGAACACAATGGTCAAGTGACGCCTATGCTCCTCTTCATTCTTCGAATACACAATCATGTCATCGAAGAATGTTCCAACAAACTGTTGATGCGAGCGGAAAATCCGGTCCATCATTCTGTTGAACGTGGCAGGAGCATTTATTAGCCCAAACGGCATCACTAGAAACTCATAAAGACCAAATGTCGTTCTAAACGCAGTCTTGTGCACATCCTCTGGGCTTATACGAATATGATGGTACCCACTCTTAAGGTCTATCCTGCTGAAAATTGCAACACCCTCTAAACGATCAAGAATATCATCAATGCGAGGAATAGGAAACCTATTCTTGATGGTATTCTTATTCAACGCACGGTAATCAATACACATGCGCCATGAGCCATCCTTCTTCTGCACTAGGAGCACTGGGGAGCAAAAGGGTGAAGAACTAGGCTGAATCAGCCCCTTCTCTAATAACTCCTCAATTTGGCCCATAATCTCTTTCTGCTGCGCCGCACTAACCCTGTAGGGAGGTCTATTTGGTGGGCTACACCTTGGCACCAAATCTATCCGATGGTCCTCAGGTCTCTCTGGCGGCAATTGCGACGGTAATGAGTCAGAAAAACGGTCACTAAACTTTTGCAAAAATGCTGACCTTTCTTTATCTAACACAGATAAATTTGACTGATCACTATCTGAGACATCACGTGCAAAAATCAAGTACACAGAAAGATGATTCTTTATTACAGAAGTGATAGCAGAAGCAGATACAATGGGGACTGACTCTCCTTTAAGCTTTACATCCAAGATGTGAGTTTTGCCCCTATGCTGTACACTGATGTTTTTGTTGTAGGTATCCAAGACTCCATGCACTCGGAACATCCACGAGATCCCCAACAAGGCGTCACAACCTTCCAGCGGTATGATGAAAAACTCTTCAGTGTCCACATACGACTGAATATGCAGACGCAGTTTTCCAATGATGGGAGTAACACACTCTGAGTGGCCAGGACATGCCAACCCTGCCTCTGCTGTGTACCCCATCTCTTCAGCTTTGATGCCGAGCTTCATAGCTAACTTTGGTGAGATAAAGTTGGCTTTGGCACCTGGATCAAAAAAGATGAGTGCCGTCTGATCCCTAACTTTACCCCATGCCCTGCATAACTCACTGGCATCTGTGCTGGGCCTGTCACCCACCATGTCTGGCACTAAACCTGCCGTGGGTTTAGGCTTCTTGCCTTTCTGGTCTTCTTTATCCTCTGAGTCAGCTGGCCTTTTTCTTTGTGGACAATTGATAGAAATATGACCAGGCTGCTCGCATATAAAGCATTTGTTCTCAGCCATTAGGACCTTCTTTTCCTCGAGCGACTTGCGCACAAAAGGCTTCCTTTTCTATTTCTTTGCCTACGCTCCAGAAGTCCCAGCTGAATCCTTGTCTTTGGTGGCCTGTTCTGAGCCTTGTGACGCATCAGGAGCCGTTTTCACAAGGGGCTTCTTCGCTGAATTTTTCTTTTGCTGCCCTCCTTTATCATTGCTCGGAAATCCACTGTCCTCTCCTTTCAACAGGGCAAGACCAGTGTTCGCAACTTCCATAAGCTGAGTAAGGGTAGCCACTCTGTTCTTTGTACAGTAATCACGAAGCCCTTTAGGCAGCCCACAACAATACTTCTCTATCTGCTCTGTCAGTGGCACAAATCTGTAGGAGGTCACTGAGAGTAACGCTTTACAAAACCTCCTATTGTACTCCAGCAAGCTCTTGCACGAAGCTAAAGTAAGCCGGTGCCAATCTGTCAGGACATCGGCTTCAAATTCATTTGATAGCCAAGCAGATGCAAACATTTGCTTGAAGTAAACCCAAGTGGCGGGTGTCTGTCCTTGCATTAACAATGTCGTCCACCATGTAAGCGCATTGTCCTTTAGGAAAGTGGCAGCTTTCCTAACCTTCGAGGCCTCTGTAAAATTCCCTCCCGCATAAGCTGTATCAAACTGCTGGAGGAAAGTGAGTGCCTTTGTCTTATCCTCGAAACCACTGAAGGTACTGAACTTTACCGCTGCACCACCTTCTTTGTAAGCCTTCGGCTTCTCTAGTGCCCCCAAGTTGTCATACGGGATTGTCTGCAACATGGGCACTGTACTAGGCATGATCGGCACGCCTTGGCCATTCACATTTTGCGTCAGAGGTGCGATATCCGGCTGCTGTCCAGAAAAACCAGCCATGCCAAAATGACCCTGTGGCACCCCAAACTGGCCCTGGTTGCCGTGGAAACCTTGTTGCATGCCGATAGTACCATACATGGGGTTTGGCATGATGCCTTGCATACCCCCGAACATTGTTCCTGGCATGTACGGCTGACTTCCAGACGCATAACCAGCCATACTTTGGAACACTGATCCACCCCCGAAATACCCAGGATGTACCGTGGGTGGTGGAAAAACTGAGTGCATAGCCTGGTATCCAGCTCCCTGTCCATTCAAGACAGCATGCTGGCTCTGAAAGGTGGCGGGCTGAACTGGCATAACCTGTGGAATAGGCGTTCTAGCCACCTGTTCAAGCACGGGAGGAACCTGCTTTGGAGCCCCCGACTCCGCAACATGCGAGTGTTCCCTTTCCTCCTGCGCCTCATGAAGTACCTGGGCTTGAGCTTCAACAAGCTCCGTACGCGGCGTAGGTTGCCTATTTTGTTGTTGCACTGGTGGCGCTTGCAAGAATTCCATAAACCTCGGATTCTGCACCAGCTGCGAAAAGACATTCACCGCGGCAACTAACTGAGTCTTGAACGCATCATCCTCAAGTTGCCCTGTCATAAAGCCCTGTACTACTGGAGGGACATTCACGTTGACAGGAGGTACAGACTGACGTGGCCGTGAGCTCTCGCCAATCTCAAAAACCATAGGAATCTCCTGCCTGTCCTTTGGAGAGGAACCCTCTTC
This sequence comes from Adiantum capillus-veneris, assembly GCF_014529385.1. NCBI lineage: Eukaryota > Viridiplantae > Streptophyta > Polypodiopsida > Polypodiales > Pteridaceae > Adiantum > Adiantum capillus-veneris. Next base: position 49,000,417 of record NC_140952.1, on the reverse strand, counting down.
CATAATTCCCTTCCCCTTGTCGGCCATAGTGTAATCCCCGCGTTCTTGCACTGTGTGTCTTGACCCTGAACAATCCAGGCTCACTCTTTGAGGAAAAAGTGATTGATATCCCGGCAATGGAACCATGAAACCGGCCCGTAGGGCGGTAGGCGTTGGCTTTCACCCGAAATTCTTTACTTTAGACACACACACGAGCACTTCGCAAAGGAGACCTGTAACGGGATTTAGCACTTAATCACACACACGGCTCGGAAGCTAGAATGCTCCGAGCAGACGCCGACAACCTGTAGGCCCCAAAATTGGCGCCCCTTTCGGTATTTCTTTATTCTTTAGGAGGGTAAATTACAAGGTAAGGTCCTGGGAATCCTTCACGTGTATCCACCTAGATACCATTTGATTTGGCCAAATTTTGGCAGCATAACAGCCCCAAAACTTGCGCGAAACCAATTCCCCTGTTGGAACTCACTTGCACTGGCGTATACCCTCTGATTCCTGCCCAAAAACAATAAATTCAGCACGCTGTATTTACTGGTTTTTGCCCTGTTTTCAGCCCCAAACAGTCCCCTAACTGTCCTCTGCCAGTGGGGCACGATTCCCAATGGTCCTGGCGTCCGTATGGCTGAAAAACAATAAATTTACAGCGCATACACAGCGCTGATTTTGCACCTGTACAGTGAGGTTATGACGCTCACCAGTGCCTGCTTTGGAGCAGCAGTTAGCTACCCCTGTTCCTGCTCAAGGAGGCTCTTGCCTCAGCACAAAAGCATGAACCCACACAACTGTACATCAGTCAAATGAGTAGCCCTCTTGTGGGGCATCACATAACTGCACGTAGGGGAGAGAGAGAGCAGTGTGTAGTGTGCAGGGCATCACTCCTAGCACCACATTGTACATGAGAGGGAAAGGAAGCACTCCATAGCTCTTAACCTGTGACAAAAGCTGAAATGAGGCCTCTCCCACCATAAAATTCAGCGCCACTTCTTCTGCAAGAGGAAAGTGCATGAAACTGTGACACTTGGCGCATTTACAAGCATTTTCCCGTTTCGGGTTCGCCGCTTAAAAATATCCTGACCGGTTGCCCAGTTGACTTCACGGCAGAGTTATAAAATGTTCCCCTAGTCATACCGGAGGTAATGACGCGAACACATTTCCCGGCCCAAAATAGCAGTTCCCTAAATTTTAGGAGATGCTTCCGTTGGGCTGCTACTGGTCTTCTGACCATCTATCCTCATTGGGACCGCATCCAAAAGTGCAATGTGGCCCAACTGTTGGATACTTTTTGTTGGTAGTCCCACCTTGACTTTACGCCTTAATTGAGTTCACTTCCTAGTATCCACCAACTTGCTAAGTGCGACGGGGGAACCTATATGATCTTGCTCTGAGCCTAGACATCCTCTTACCATACGAATTCCAGTGCCGACCACTTCCCATCTGCGGGTGAATCTACCGTTCACATTGGCCATACAATGTCCGACCGTTTGCTACTTCAAAAAGAGGGTCTTAAACAAATAAAATAAACCCCATTGGAAAGAAACCAACAACCAAGGTTAGCAGTTGCCACATCTCTGTGACATGGTTAATAACTGCCACGTCCTCGTGACAAGCACTTGCTCAACAGGCAACTTCTCAGCAAGACCAACCCCCACAACAGACCTAGCGTTTTCAGCCCATCTGAGAAGCTAGCGTTTTTGCACAGCAGATCAGCCCCGGCGACAATAGAAGAAAGCAGATTTCTTAGCGTTAGCAGATTCCACAGCAGATAGTAGTTTTCAGCCCTAGCGTTTTTGCATCAGCTTGAGACCATCAGCGTTTTTGCAGATCTTCGCGACAAGACCTCAATTAGTATCAGCGTTTTCAGTTTTCAGCAGTCGATACCCGCAGTAGAACCCCCGAACCTCGTAGATCTCACCTTCCCGCAGCAGATCCTCGCCGCACGGTCAGATCCCGCGAAGTTTGCAGATTCAGCCCGGAAAACGCAGATTTCAGCATCTGCATTTTCAGCGTGTAGTCGTCGCATCCTCGCCATCGACATCGTCACCGACATAGAGTCAGAATTCAGCAGATAAAGATTTGCAGATTTCAGCCCTTAGCATTTTCAGATTTCAGCCTGTCTCGTTGTTGTCCTCATCGTCGTCAACATCGTCGGCAAGTCCAAGCATTGTAGAGATTTGTGCAATCATAAGTAGACCGCTCTCGCCACATAGAGAGTGGGGCCTTCGGAGGAGGGTTTGACAACATTGTGGTGTCGTATTCTTTTGTCTCTCTCTCAGTCTCAGCACCTCCATTCATAGTGTTCACTTTGTTTGTGTACATTGCACTTTCTCACTAAAGGAACGGAAGGCTCTCCCTTCCGTAAGTAAAAGGAACCCTTGAGCACAATTCGGAGCACTCATCTTGAGCAAAGTTCAACATTCACTTCCGCTGCACCTTACATTGGTATCAAAGCTTTGGCAATGTTCTGTATCACCCAAGGAAAGAACCACAAGAACCACATTTTTTTTTTTGCTTGTTGCGGTCGCACGTGACCCAAGTCCTCTTGGGCGTGTCGATTCTTAATCGTGTTTTTGAAGAGTGACAGGAAACCCAAGAAAGAAGGGCTTGTCCAGCCTCCCCTTGTTTCCCTTTTCACTCATTGAGAGCCGACCGTGCACTTAGCGGCCGGCCAATCAACGTGAGGTGGGAAAAAGCAACCTTGGTGTGACCGCAAGGCCGCCAAGGGGTGCGCCCGCGGAAAAGAGAAGAGCTCGTGTGAAGAGAAGATCCTTCTCTAACACAGATTGCAAGCTAAAGAAGAACCTCAAGGACTCAAGAACCCAAGAACTCAAGAACCTCAAGAACCAAGACCCGCAAGAACCCAAGTTCCTCGTGAACTTAAGAACCCAAGACTTCAGTGGATGGTCATCACCCGAAGCGACATGGATACTTTGCAAGAAGGTGATGAGCATGGAGTTGGCGAAGAAGAATTTTCCCCACCAAGAGGTTTTTCCGACCCTCCCCCTTCCCCATCTACGCCAAGGATTGCACTAACTCCTATAGAGGAGTTGGAGCAGATGTTTATGGACAGCAAGTTAGAACGTGAAGCAAGGAAGTTAGAACACGAAGCAAGAACAGCAGAAAGAAAGACAGAAATTGATCGTAAGTACGAAGAAAGAATGGCAACCATAGCGCGTGAGCGAGAGCAAGCATGAGCGTGAGCGAGAGCAAGCATGCTTGGAAGCCAAAGTAAGACAAGCCGAATTTGATCGCGAGAACAAAGCAAGACAAGCAATGAACGACCGACACGTGAAAGAGATGTTGCGACTCTTTTCTCAAGTGCAAGCACAGATGCAAGGGATCGGGAAAAGGAGACTCTCTCCGTCTCTTCTTCTCCCAAGCATGACACACATGATTTGAATGACAATGATAAGCATGATGATTTGAATGATAATGCCAAGCATGATGAATTGCCTGATAATGACAAGCATGATGATTTGCATGAAGATAATGTGATTGTTCACAAGGATGATGTGTTAGTAGATACTTTCTCTAGTGAAGCTAACCTCATTGCAAATTCAATCAATCACGAACAACCGATCTTGGCGCTCGAGTCAAGGTCCAAAGAACCCCCACAGGAAGATTCGATCCATTACGACGAACCGATCTTGGCTCACGAGTCAAGGTCCAAAGACCCCTCACAGGAAGTATTCTATGTTCGAATGATTAGTCAGCACGCATTGATCGAGTGTTTTATTCGTGATCGTTTCCTGTATTTTAGTCAGCGTCTTTATGTGATCCCTTTTCATAGGCATGCCATATTGTACGTTGAGCACGATTCACTCATGAATGAGCACGGATGTATGCGGATTTCTCATGAAAAGCTGAAAAGTATGCATTCAAGGAAGCACATTCCATGTCTCTTTCTTGGCATGACACAGTATCCGAAAGAGCACGAGAAGGATTGAGCATCAAGCATAGGCATTTTCATTGTGAATTGCCACAGTTGATTGATTTAGATCAGAAAGACAAGATTCGATCTCATTGTTTGCGTGTGTTTGATGAACGGTTTGGCACTCTGTCACTTTATTCATCTGCATTGCATGCACAGTTTTTTCAAAGGAATAGTATTTTTCCAGTCACTTTACATGGAATTGGTATGTTCATGTTTTTGTGTTGAAGTGGTTTCAGGAATTTTCAGCCTCGGAGATTCTTGAAGAAGGTGGACCTACGTCCATAGAAGAAGTGGAAGCATTGATGGAGACTCGAAGACTTTGTGTCGCTTTCAGCGCGGCCCAAAGAAGCAAGCGTTCCAGACCTTTATGAAGTTCAAGTATCGCACGACCCACACATCAGCGTGGGCCGGCGAAGAGTCCTTTCCAGGAATCCAAACCCTGTTGGCGATCTCCCTCGATGGCATACAGTTCGGTACCAATACCTCACTTTGAAAAGGAGGAGATGTCACGTGACACATCCAACCCTATGTGTCCGTGGACAAGCTACAGCATGACAAGGGTTCAATCAGTCCAGTCAGTCTAGCTTAGGAAGTGTTCTGACACTTTTGTGAGTCTGTTCGCAGACCGTGCATGCCCAGGCACTTAGAGTAGATGCATATCCTCTGGTTGCACACGGCATGATCATCAGCATTACCATCAAAATCCATCAGGAGCATTTTCCAGTGCATTAAACCAATTTTCCCTATTTTTTGACATTTTTCACTTATTTATTAAGTGACTTTTGTTGGAAACTAAGTAGGGCAAATTTCATAAGTTTGTATATATAGAAACCTAGCGCTAGCACTTTCTGGCAGAAGCCGCAGCAGGAGCACTTGCTCAACAGGCAACATCTCAGCAAGACCAACCCTCGCAACAGACCTAGCGTTTTCAGCCCATCTGAGAAGCTAGCGTTTTTGCACAACATATCAGCCCCGGCGACAACAGAAAACGGCAGATTTCCTAGCGTTAGCAGATTCCACAGCAGATAGCAGTTTTCAGCCCTAGCGTTTTTGCATCAGCCTAAGACCATCAACGTTTTTGCAGATCTTCGCGACAAGACCTCAGTTAGTATCAGCGTTTTCAGTTTTCAGCAGTCAGTACCCGCAGTAGAACCCCCGAACCTCGCAGATCTCACCTTCCCGCAGCAGATCCTCGCCGCACAATCAGATCCCGCGAAGTTTGCAGATTCAGCCCGGAAAACGCAGATTTCAGCATCTGCGTTTTCAGCGTGTAGTCGTCGCATCCTCACCATCGACATCATCACCGACATAGAGTCGGAATTCAGCAGATAAAGATTTGCAGATTTCAGCCCCTAGCATTTTCAGATTTCAGCCCGTCTCGTCGCCGTCCTCATCGTCGTCGATATCGTCGGCAAGTCCAAGCATTGTAGAGATTTGTGCAATCATAAGTAGACCGCTCTCGCCACAGAGAGTGGGGCCTTCGGAGGAGGGTTTGACAACATTCTGGTGTCGTATTCTTCTCTCTCTATCTCTCAGTCTCAGCACCTCCATTCACAGTGTTCACCACTTTGTTTGTGTCCATTGCACTCTCTCACTAAAGGAACGGAAGGCTCTCCCTTCCGTAAGTAAAAGGAACCCTTGAGCACAGTTCAGAGCACTCATCTTGAGCAAAGTTCAACATTCACTTCCGCTGCACCATACACCTTCCCATTGTGTAGCAAGGATCAGCCTAAGTGGACTATGGATACAGTGATAGACTAGCTTCAGGTTCAGGCTCTTGAGTTCTCTCACCACACGGGAGACTTGGGGGTGACAGATTTGATACAAACTCTGTAGCCATTGGCCAAGTTCTCTGTGACACCACCGGATACAGCAGTATGTAGGCACATTGTGGTACACTTTTTTGCCGACACACAGAGTGCACCCTGCTATATATATATTCATGACGACTTCTAGACAAAGGACGTAACTCTACGGACTGCACGCCCGGCCCGACAGACACTCCAAACACGACTTTCTTGAGGTCGCTCTCGGATGCAAATTACTCCCCATCCAAGCCAACCTCGAAAATTGAGAGACTAGTTGCGAATCGCGATGGCAGCATCGGGCTTCTCTCACTGACCCCATGAGGATAGTCTCATGGAATGTGTCGGGGTTAGGGGGACCTCAATTTGTACACCAGAGAGGTCGACTCAGACAGAAGCTCCAGAGATGCCTTGTGAGTGGAGCGATTAATATGCTTATGCTCGAGGAGGCTAGGAGCATCATTTGTGTGAGAACCGTATCAAGCGTTGTGGACAAATTTTGCGTGGTCAATTGCTTTTGGGCCTGGTGGCATTCAGGGAGGTGTATGTATGACTAATGCAGATTCATGGCAGCAGGCCGTTGTGGGCAGAGGCATTAGTGTGCCAAGCAAGGCCCAGTGGGTCACTATGCAGCTACATGGCTGCCTTGTGGGCTTTCTGAACATTTATGTGCCCACCATGTGAGTGCACGGGTTGAGTTTTGGTCATATTTGGTGGAATCCCTACCCCATGCAGAGTAGTGGTGCATTGGGGAGGATTTAAACATGCTTGAGGACCCCTCAGACAGGGTTGGGGGTAGTCATGGTACTGTACATGGGACTGAGTTGGTTGCTTAGGAATGGCTATGTATGACCTTGAGGACCTCGGATGTTCGGCATGCTATTGTACATGGGACTGAGTTGGCTGCTTGGGAACGGCTATGTATGACCTTGAGGACCTCGGATGTTTGGCAACATGCTAGCTTTGCACGGCCCTCACACAGCCTCTCCTTTTCCAGATCCGACCGCAGAGTAGGCAGAGTGAATCTATCCAAGATAGATCGCTTCTATGGCATATGCTATTGAGCACTTTGTGACCTAGGTTCAATTTGCATTTTGGCAGGGACTACCTTCTCAGACCACGTGCCAGTGATCCTTACTCTAGCTGGCAGACAGCGGAGTGGCAGTGTCATGCTACGCATTCTTGAGAGGATCTTGCTAGATACAGAACTCAGAGAGCAGGTGGCTACGCTATGGACTGAGAGTTTCGATACTCAAGGGGACGTTACTGTTAGAGTGGCCATGGCGACCCATCACCATTCTCAACTCAGCCTACAAAATTCTTGCAAAGGCTCTGAGTTTGAGAATTCAGCCACTACTTGAGAGCCTCATACCTGAGACTCAAACGGGCTTTGTCAAGGAGCGTAGTATCCTTGACAACATCTTCACCTTTTGGGAGGCGATTGCCCTTGCCCGCCTACGAGGAGAGGATCTTGTGGTGCTCCTCCTCGACTTTGAGAAGGCCTACGACAGAGCTGATTGGGACTTCTTGGAGGGCACTTTGCGTAGAATGGGTTTCTCAGATGCAGGGATCAGAGGGGTGTCTGTTCTCTACAGATGTGCTCACAGTCAGGTTTTGTTAGCAGGAGGTCGAGGGGAACGCTTTATGCTTACAAGCTCAGTACGGCAGGGCTGCCCTCTTGCCCCCTTCCTGTTTCTTTTCTATGCAGAGGCGATGTGGCCTCACAGGAGGTTGGTTTGCGGAGCCTACAGCTACCCATTTGGGGAGTGGAGCTTCTCGACACTAAGTTTGTTGATGACTCAGGCTTGTTTTTGGAGGGCTGTGAGGCCAATTTGCACAAGTGTGAGCAGGCTCTGGAGGTGTTTTGTTGTGCGTCAGGAGCATTGATCAACTAGCGAAAGACGGTTGCTTTTTGGGTTCCCTCGCTCTCTGTCGGCTTTTCAATACACATGCTCAGCCTAACATAGAGTTGTTCTTGACTTTAAAAATTGGCATGATGGCAGCACTGAAATGCTCACGTAGCATGATGGTGAGCAACATCAAGAGAGAAAGAGTCACGTTTTCACACAAAATCTGAGCTTTCTATGCCTTGTAAACAGCTAAAAGAGTCAAATGGTCCCCCTCTGGCTGGATTTGTTTTCCTCTTTCTTGGTCAGCCTTTGGCTGTTTCTCTCGAGGCCTTTAAAAAATGTTCTGTGCAGATAACATGGCAAGGCAATGATGATTTTTTAACCACTGCAACCAAGGTCCATGTTGGCAAGTAGGATTTTTGATAAGGGTGTTTCCAAAGGAAACTTAGCCATCTTCATTCCCAACTTTGTCGAAAGCCATTCCTCATCCAAGGCTCCTAAACTATAGAGCTGTTCCATGGCTGATATTAGAGCCTGTGGCGGCGGTGGATCCGTAAAACCAAAGGCCAATAAATCATTAATGCCCTGAGCCTTTAACTACATAGTTGTATTTCCAAATCCAAATTTATTCTCTGGATTTCAGGCACAATTGTTGGTAACATTTCATTCCTACATGTGCTCTCCGTGTACAAAGCGATAGCACTTGCCTGGTCCCATCTGCTTGCTCGCCCCACGCTTTGATTTCCAGACGCTTGAGAAATGGGCCTGATGACAAGTGAAACTAACCCAAGCTTGGGATTATAGACATTTTGCCTAGCAAAACCTGGTTCTGCTACATAGTAGATTCGATCAATGGTTAAAGATGCCTTTGGAACCACCACTTTCCTAGTTCCTGGTGGTGCTGGGTCAAAAGTTCTTGTCTGCATCTTTGGAACATTGGAACCCAACCCCTTGATTCTCTTATACACGATCTTGCACGCTATATCAATTTCTTCCTCTCCTCTTAAAAAGAGAGAGATCAACTTCTAGCTCCGTTAAAAGTATCTGCATAACAGTAATAAGTGCAGCATATAGATAGTCACTGTATGGTTGCTTTGCATACAGAATCTCGACAGAAAAAGTTCTTAGAAAAATAAAATATCCAAAAAACTTCTCAGCATCACGTGTAGCTGAGGTGACTATAAAACGCAAATCTTTTAACAGCATTACTGGGTCCTTCAACAGCCCAAAGAGGACATCAGTTTGTATTGTTCTTTCATGTGCTTCATTAAGCACGATAACAGAATATGCTGAGAGCTGGCTATCCACAAGCTCTTCTCTCCAAAGTATTGTGTCTCAAGGCCCTATAATCCTCAAACCTAATCCCATAACAAACCTCTTCACCAAGCTTGCAATCAAATTCTTCAGCAACCCTTTTGGCTACAGACACTGCGGCCACTCTTTGAGGTTGTGTGCAACCAATCTTCCATTTTGTTGTGTACCCTGCTTCTACTAGGTACTGTGTAACTTGTGTTATTTTCCTTGGACCAGTTTCTCCAACACAACTAAAACCTGGTTCTCATGGACTACTCTTAACCAACTCATTTTTAGCTTGTAAATGGAAAGGCTTTGTCTTGCTACGGTATTGATAGCTTTGACCGCTGGCCAAATGTAGGTGCCTTACCAAATGCATTCTCTTCCACTCTGGCATGTCATGGGCACAGAGCCCTACTCCACAAAATTCTTGAGCGAGATGCTGCTCTCGTGTTTTTGGCATGGGATCTTCCCAAGGACGATTCCGAATCTTTGGAAGGGAATCAAGCATTGTCATTTGTTGTTGCTCTCCATATAAACCAGAGTCAGGCTGCAAATCAGCTCCCAGGAAAGCTCTCTATCACTGCTCCACCCCTGAAGCGTAAGCTCTGTGACAGGCCGGCCCTCCTGAATCACAATCATCCTACTAGCCGAGGACAGCTAAAAACGAAGTGCTGGCCCTGTGAGGGTGGACCAAGCAACAGCACCCCAAGTGTACTCACTAGCTGACGACAAGGCTGGCATCAGCCGTAGAATCCGAAGCCAAACCTGTTGCGCCGTGGGGCAGTCCCATAGCCAATGTCTCTGTGACTCAGTTGAGCGGTCACCATAGTCACAAGAGACGCGTCTCGAGGAGTGGGGACGGGGGACAGGGCTCAAATGAATTTTTAGTGTGAAAAAGAGGGCGGGACGGCAAGTGGGGACTGAAAAATGGGGACAGGAAGCCCCAAAATGGGTGTCCCCTTGTGACTATGGTGGTCACACACGGCACAGCCCGCCGGAAGGTCACTGTAGACCAACCAACTTCCCACTGCGGTAGCTCGATGAGCGACAAGCCATTGGAACATGGTGACTCTCCTCGGTTGTCTGCTGTCCCACAAGCGCTCCCAAAAGTCTGCCGAGAACTCAAGTGTGAAACCCTCCTCTACCAATGGCCTACTGCAACAGGGCGGGTCTCTCCGAGCAGCCAGAATGTGGTGCCCCAGACGTGCTGTGTACTGGAAGGGATCTCTGGGTGATCTCCTGACACAAAAGGGTCCTGCCAAAACCACTCCCAGGGTCCCACTGCACTCGTGACCAGGGTGACTCTCCCAGGCCCAGAGCCTCCAGAGTCCAATGTCCAATCTCTAGATTTATCGGGTCGGGATCAAGCATAGATATCCTCCCTCTGCTGCCCACAACTCGAAACTGATGAAAGCAACACTCTGCTACCTCAGGTGCCTCAGAAGCAACTCTGTGAAGTCGACCCTCACTGAACCTCAAAGAACATGCAAGGTCCTAAGTCGGGGCAGGCCCGTACTGTGACAAGAACCTCAAGGCGAGAAAAGGCCTCCATCCAGTTGGGAGCCACCGGCTCGAGAGGAGTGTGCCACTCTGCTTGAATAGCCTCGACGATGTCCTGACACGTGCTCTATACGCCCCTCATGCCACATAGCTAGGTGCTCTGACTCTCCTTAGAAAGTGCTTTAAACCAATCTCCAAGGGTGCGGCCAGGACTCTCTACCATGAGACTACCATGAGACATGGGGTTACTGCCAACCATGTGACCTCGCTGTGTACTAACCAAAGGGTTCCATGTAAGGGGCTGTCTCGAGCGCTCCTCTATGCATGTGGGCTGGTGCTGCTCAAGTCCCCCCTCAGATGCTCCCAAGACCAAAGCAAGCTGGCTCCAATGGCCTCTTGTCTGTGGAACTCTGCCTCCGATCCTATATAGCAAGAGCTCTTTCCAGGGCTCCTCCCTTGGAAGAAGACCCATGACAATGAGCTTCCCAAGGAGGCCTCTACTCTGTCGTGTTGGATCAATCATACCCAATCCCCCCTGAGAGCAAGGTAAGGTGATGACCTGCCATGAGATTTTGGCCCGAGCCGACTGCATGTCTCTCCCTGTCCACAAAAAGTTCCTGAGCAGCCTCTCTAACTGACTGATACAAGAACTTGAGAAGATCCAGCAAGATGTGGAGCTTCCGCCAAATGGCAAGGAGGAGGGGGGCAGTTTGTTGCTTTGGTGACAAGTCCAAGCCAACCTGGCAGCCCAAGTAGCGAACGAGTGTCCCTGGAGGGATCTTTGTGTGGTGGGTGTTGCCCCAACATACCTCGAAGACAATGCCAACCAAGCATGACTAGAGACTCCTGGAGGAAGCCACTTGGCCGATTATATGCCGATGGATCAGCTGTCACACTCACTCAAGCCTTTCTAGATGTATAGCCACAACAATCCATTTTGCTCCCTTAAATAAGCATAATGTCTGTAGACAACACCACCAGACAAAACGAGGTTTGCTTAATGGATTGATTGACAGAACTACATTTACCAAAATTACTCAAATGCTAGAGCTCCCTTTCTATGATGTCATCCCATGGGATGCTCTAATTAGAGCCCGTGCTCAAAATGGGTAAGGCCGACAGGTTGACTATTTCAAACAAATGTGACACGACATCCTACTAGAGCAAGTCACCCCTATGCATACATCGGGACTCACCAAAAATACTCTTTAAACCAAAGAAAAAAAGGGAACACTTTAAACTTTCCCAGATTTTAGCTTAAATTTTGGAGTATTTGCTGGTATTTACACTAAAACTTGTATTCTCTCAATTTTCTTCAAGACATGCGCGGACTCTAGCCAGGATTCGGGTCTAAAAATACACTAAACCACTCTTTTATACGAACACCAATGAGCACCGCACCCTCAAAGCCTATGCTCTAGATTGAAGCCAAGACAAGGGAACCACCACGACAAGATTTTGAGGTACATAAATGATCTCATGGACACAGATGCTGTGTTCATCAAAGAGCGTCCTAGAGACGGCCCCTTGTCTCAAGGTCATGTGTGCTATAATTCGAGCCATTGCAAAGGGAAAAAAGTAAAGATCAGAATTCCAAGGGAGGGACTGTTGGAGCATCATATTTGGGCAGGTTGGAGCTGTACCATATTAGGCTGGTAAAAGACTATAAAACTGTCCTTTCTAGATCTGGGAAGAAATCCGTCACTCTTAGTATCATTTTACATCCTTCATTCTGCTCTTAAACCTTTCATCGGATAAAATTAACAAATTATGAATATCAAGCTTCTCTATGTCTCGAACAGTAGAAATTTTTGTTTACCACCTATAAATACTTTCAAAAAACTTTAATGGGTCTAGCCCGTAAATTGTTTTCTTAGATGAAGAATTTGGAACAAAAAGGAACAATTTTGTTATTTTGCTGGCCTAAATATGGATGTAATAAAGCTCCTCATATTGAGACAACGATTAATCTTCTGTTAAAGGACCAAAGTACCCATTGAAAGTCTGTTATGTGAGACTTATCTAAGTGACTTAACGAGAGAAGTGGGTTACAAATAATGCCAAAATGTAGAATAACTGCAAGCCAATCCTGAGTGAGGAAGGAGATTCCTCACCTTTGATGTTGGTGTGAGCTTATAAAGGTGTGCTGCTCAACTTGACGGTTGCATCTCCCTCTTGGCAGATGAAATCTTCAATTGCATTCAGTTTAAGCTGCACCGTCAGCGCAAGTTACATAAATTCGGACACTGAGTGTCCTTTCCACATAACAATGGCAACCTACTGGCGACCGTCAAGTGTCGGGAGGAGGGGGCTGCAGTGTGATCACTGAACATGCTACGTGGAGGGCATTTGAGGCTGCCTGCGTCGCCATCAACATTCCCAGCGCTGACATGGAGGCCATTGGCTCATTCACATGTCGTTATCACCCATTCCGAGAGCTGACTTGTCAGCAGCAGAGCTCGCGCTCAGCTATTCCGCTTGCTGCTGTGTCCCATGCACATGCCCGTAACTGTGGCTTGCAGATTCTGCTTGCTGATGTGTCGCATGCTCATGCTATTCCCCGTGCTGATACGTCACGCAGTGGTTGGCGGATGGTGGACTCACGTCTGCATGGAAGACTGAGGAATGCTCCCTGAAGGGAGGGCTGAGATTAACAGCCCCCCTACTCCCGAATGAGAAGACACGCATACAATCAAAGAGTGTAGTACGCGAGCCCCTTATGCTTGCGATTAACGCAGAAGGCTCAAGATTGGCAATTTGGCCATATGAAGAGAGACTTGAGAGATGAACGATTTGAGTGAGTATGTCCCCACAATTTTGTTTTCATTACTTTTGGTGGAATCTATGGAGATTTTTGCATCCCTTGGAGAAGAAAAAGGCCAGACAAGGCACGTGTGTGGCTGGGGAGAGAGAGAGAGAGACAATAATTCAGATTTTTTTGTGATGGTGATGTTTCCAGCATCGCGCAACTACTGTGGGCATCCCAGTGGCAGGTCGGGTGAGCATGGCGAACGGAAGTGGCGACGATTCATGCACAATGGAGGTCGCGACGAGGCGCACCAAGCTGAGCCAGGGAAAGGAGCCGGAGGCGTAGGGATGAGACAGGCTGGGTCCGAGTCTGCTGTGCGTTCGTCTGAAGGTGGGAGAGAGAGAGAGAGAGAGAGAGTGAGAGAGTTGTATGCTATCGAGAGAGAGAGAGAGAGAGAGAGAGAGAGAGAGAGAGAGAGAGAGAGGATGTCCCGTGGGTAGACGCAAGTTGGTAGCAATCTTTGTGGGAGCCCCTCGATGAGCAGAGAACGCCGGCTTGCGTCTGTGGAGAAGGAGGACAGCAGAAGGCAAAGATGAGCACAAGCTGGCAATCTAGAGAGCCATACGACAGTAGATAAAAACGGCTAGTGGTGGGAGAGGACAGCTCGTGCCAACGATCGCTTGGGTGATGTGGAGCTCAAAAAAGGTTAAGAAAAGGTTAAGGCAGATGGAATCTTGGTGATAAATTAATGAATGAAGTTCAAACGACCCAGCATGAGGGAGTAAGTTCAAAGACCATTAAGTAGAGACAGAATCACTATCGATGATTGTGTGAAACCATTAATAGTAAATGAACCATTACTACATGTACGCCAATGCCCAGTTGATTGATTCTTTGGGTCTGTTCACACGTTCTGCAGTAGCTGTGCACATTTTTTGAGAGGTGGAACATTTCCATGAGCATGGATGGCCCTTCATTTGATTGCTTTGAAATTTGTGCTCATGGGGTGAGGAGCCCAAATCCACCTAGATATATGAAACTCCAGAGTCCACGTTGAGAAGTAGGAACAAATGATAAAATCTCGAGGCCTGCCTAACATATAGGATAGATAAGCTAAACTCTTAGCCAATAGGGTACTCATGTGATGATGGGTGGTCCATTAAGTGAAATCACCAAAGATCCCATTAAGCAGGTTCCATTTGTGAGGTGAGAAAAGGAAGGCAGTGGTGGTGGCATGGTCGTGTAGAGTTCACCCCAGCTTTCTCTCCTAGTTTGTCTTGTTGCTTTAAAGTTGTCCTTCTCTTCCTCCATGTCTGCAGAGTGTGTTAAGTATGGAGCCTGATTTACCCTTTGTAATTTTCTGTGGTAAAAGCGCACATTTGTAAGGCCCCCATTATGAGGAGAAACCATCGTGCGTGAAAACCAAAAATTTTCACGGACAAGAATCAGGGGCAACTTTAAAGGCCTCGGGGGCGGAGCCCCCCGAGACTTTTTTTTCATCGGAATATTCTTTTTTGCCGGAATATTATGGCCGGCCGGCGGCCGGAAAGTGGTCGGAAAACAACCGGTCGGTTGGCCGGTGGTCGGAAGTCAATGGCCGATGGCCGGTGGTTGGAAGTCAATGGCCGGTGGCCGGTGGCCGAATTCAATGGCCGGTGGCCGAATTCAAAAGCGGACTTGTCTTCTCAAGGGCGGCCACACATGGGCAGATTGGAGGGTCCGATTTGGACTTATTCGCACAAGGGCGGCTACACATGGTTGTCTCTCATAAGAGAGGGCAGCCCTTTTGGCCTATAAAAGGAGGCCATTTCTACACACATTTCATAGTGTGAAGTTGATGCAACAAGGTGAGTGTGAGGTGGTGAGAGTGAAGCAAGGCGGGAGCTCCATTAAGGGTATAATCCCTTTGTAAACTACTTCTTGTTTTGAAGTACTAAAGCCATTGAGTGGCTGCTTTCCCGTGGACATAGCCCACATTGGGTGAACCACGTATATCGTGTGTACTCTCTCTCTCTTTCTCTACTCTATAATCTTGTGTATATAAATCTGTCTCTCTCCATTAAGTAATCTACTCAATTATCTATTTAGCTACGTCTTATTTCCTAACAGAGTGTTGGTGCAAAAGGGGATGGGGTATGAGAGGTTGATTTTGCAATGGATGCATTGATGCCTTTGCCCAAGTTCATTTTTAAGTAAGGGTTACTTGTTGACACATCATTGGAAGCATCCTCAGTTTCAATGTGTACTAACCACGGGAAAACTGTTCATGAGAATGGATTTGGGATCTACAAACAAACAATCTAAATTGTCCATAAGGAATTTGGATTTACAAACAAACCATCTTTAAGTGTAGCAGTTATAAAACCTTCACTTGGAAACAAAGACAACTAGACATCAATATCTCTTCTTCTTCTCCTCCTTTCAATTTGCCTTTTGCTTTCTGCGGCTTGCCTTTGACACTCCCCAATGCTTGCTTAGCCTTCTTCACACTAGAAGCAACACCCTTCATGCACTTTTTGACATGCTCTTGAATCTCCAACAACTAGTAGGCATGATGCTACACCTCTCACTTCAGAGTGACCTATAGGTTTCTCAATTTAAGATCGGCTTAAATCATCGTTTGTATCACGTAGAAACGCAAGAGTTCTGCTCGTCAAACATAGAGTGGAGAGATGCATAGTTTATTCCCTCTTCATTTTTGTGTGACGCACTGTTTACTCTTGTGTTTTGAATGAAGGGGATCGGGGAGCACCACAGACGGAGAGTGAGAGAGAGAAGGAGACACATGACACAGATATGGGTGGGGAGACTCCAAAGAGTGAGCAGCCCCCTATACACTTATGCTATGTATAAGGTATACAAGTCAGTGGGCGCCCAGACTCTAGGCGGCCGGGCAAGGCACAGACGCCTATACCCCAACAACCTCCCACTTAAAGGCGACTGTGCCTTTAAGCAAGGGAACCTAGTCTAAAGACTACAAAAGGTGAGAGAAAACCGCTCTCAACCGATGCCCACTAACTGGCTGTGATCGTGTGCATCCGGCTGTCGTGCTCCCGTGTAAGTCCATACACCACCAGACGTACCGCACACGTACTGCAAGTATGTACGCAATACCTGCATATCTCCCTCGTGCACTATGCCATCATCAGTCAACAAACGACTGACAACCCCAACTGCAAATGCTCCCACTGCAGCTGCGATATCTGGTCTCAAGATCAACATCTCATACATGAGACCACCAAATGCCGATGCAATGCTAGCGGGCCCTGCTAGCTCTGCGGAGCATGCATCAACATATATATCCCTGGCAATAGGCATCTCTGACTTACAAGGCGTGTCAGCCACATGCATCTTCTGACTGTCTACAAAAGACGCATCAACCTGTCGTGCAACCTCAGAGCAAACCAGCTGCTCTAGATGTCTGCTGGAAGACATATCCTGCACAACTATATCCCCATGCTCACTGTCGATCATAGAAAGGAATGACTGCATAATCGCTGACATCTCAGCCTCCTCTGCAATCATCCACTGCAAACATGACCACTCAATCTGTTGTGACTCACTAGAGCTCTCATGCTCTAACTCCGTATGCATAGACTCTTGAACAACGTCCTCCTGTCGTGACTCACTAGAGCAAGACCACTCTACCTGTCTATCCTGCATAGAAGTATCTCGCACAATTGACTCTCTGCTTTGCTCAGTCACTAGCAAAGCATGCATGTCTGACTCTGTCACCTCTCTATGTGACTGCTCAAGTCGTGCCCCAATTGTGTGCACAACGAGCTCACTACTATGCACTCCATGCAAAGTACCCTGCAACCCATGAGCAAAAGAGACTCGCCTGCTCTCTCGCTCTCTACCTGGCTGCGTGATCACAGAGACAACACCGTCTCTCGCGTGATCCACATGCAATGGGTAACCTGTACCACTCGTGGCACCTCTCGCAATCACTAGCGAACCCAAATGCATCACAAAATCTCGCTCTTGTAGCGAAATCTGACATCCACAATCTCTAAGCTGACCAATCGAGAACCAACTCACTGTCAAATATGGTACATAGCGCACATGTCGTAACAAGTAAGATGCACCACTCGGTAATGACAGTCTCACATCTCCTGCACCTGCTATCGCATGCACCGATCCATCGGTCAAACGTACACTGCCAAGCATCCCGCTAGAATAGCTACAAAACCATGCACGATGCGGTGTGACATGAAACATAGCATCTGTGTCTAGCAACCACTGCGAAGGGAGTGCACTATCCACATGTATAGCATCTCGTGCATAGCTCGAGGTAAAAGTGACATCCCCGTCACTAGTATACTCCGACACTACATGTGCCTCAACTGTCAAAGCAACTGAGTCCATGGCATCACTACATACATCTCTGAGACTGCCATGTCTCCTACGATGTCTCATACGACGACAACAACGCTGTCTAACGTGTCAGAATGACCACAATACCAACATGTCACCTGTCGGCGTGCTCGTGAATGTACATGTCTCACACGAGTCCGTGATGACTCAGATCTATCATACATATCATGTAATCTGCGCCAAAGTGCTCTCGAAGTAGTCTCATACATAAGAAGAGCATATACAGATTCCGCAAGGTGCAAAGAGAGCGTAGATAGTGCCATCTCCTCTAGCTCCTGCCACTGATCGTCAGACATGTTTGAAGGTCTACCTGCATCACCACTCAATGGTCGATGCAACCCTCGTTGTGTCAATGCATCAAGCATACACTCTCTCCATGCTGCAAAGTCTGACCCATCAAACATGCGCATCTGTGAGAGGTCACAATCTGATCGATCACCTGTCTCTGCCATGAGCACAAGTAGCAAGCTAGATAGCAAAACCACCTCACCAACAACACCTGGAAACTGTCTACAAATATGGCCAGAAACACAATGTAAAACCTGTGAGACACACTCCAAAATAGAGCTCCCGCAATGTCAACCAAATCAGTCCTAAACTGACTCGAATCGCATCAAACAAAAGTCTGCAAATATGGCTGTAAAATCTGATGCAAAGTTGCACCAATAACCGTGTAAAACCTTGCACAAAATCACAAGTCAATATGACTTAATCGCGCATAAATATCTGACAAAATTTTGGCAGAGTCTCCTTTGTAACTGGAGAAAAATCTCAACAGTAAACCTCAAAGAAACAATAATATATGCCACAATGGCCAATCCGGGAATAAACTCGACCGGAATCACCTCACAAAGTCATACATATGAGCATACCCGCTCTTGCCGGAGTACCACTCAAATAATCTCAGCCATAAACAAATACACAAATCCATATATGGCATACATAAACCGCCAAGACCATGGCAACATAGCTCACTCTCGCATGAGTGGCTCTCTGGACAAATGCATATCCAAAAACCTGTGTACACCTATGAATTTGCTAGTTGCTGCAGAAAATACTCCGTGTGTGTGAGATATACCAAAAACAGTGTTTTTGGGACCCGAAAGTGCATAAATAAACCTGCTGCTATACCTGTTGTAATTCAAAGCAGAATTTCAGCAAATAGACATCACCATCGCGTCTAGATCATGCCAAAACCCTGACCTAGACTCCTGGATCATGTAGATCTGACTCTGTATGACGAAGCCAGAAAATGGCAAAAACGAGCTGCACACAGTCTTGAACTTGCTCCTGCTCCACTCTGCGTGATGCAATGTCCTCTCAATGCAAGCTCCAACGCAAGAGCTCTGCCACAACAACATCCAAGCACTCGAATGTCAAGCTCTCCTCCGCCGAGCACTTCTCTAACGAGCTCCACTGAGCTCAAAAGCTCCTCTCACCAAGGAAGCCGCAACCGCCTCCTCGACCAAGCTTGACCACACCAAGCTCCTAAGCTCCAAAGACAATGCTCCTCAAGCTAAAATCTCTCTCTGTGAAACTCCACGATCGAACTCCACCGTCGAGAGCGAGCGAGCTATCGTCTCGAAGCTCTCAAAGCCGTCGTGCTCTCCGCGGTCACCATAGATCTGATACCAATTGAAGGGGATCGGGGAGCACCACAGACGGAGAGTGAGAGAGAGAAGGAGACACACGACACAGATATGGGTGGGGAGACTCCAAAGAGTGAGCAGCCCCCTATACACTTATGCTATGTATAAGGTATACAAGTCAGTGGGCGCCCAGACTCTGGGCGGCCGAGCAAGGCACAGACGCCTATACCCCAACATCGAATACCAAAGACACGTCATTATTCCTCACTAGATGACTTGGTGTTGTCTTGGATGTAGATACATACGATATTTGGCCTATATGTTTGTCTGCCTAAGAGTGGAGAGATGCATACCTATGCCCTCTTCATCTTACCACCACCATGACACGCCTTGCTCTTGTACTTTCTGATCCATAGATATGCCACTCATTAGTAGATGACTTGGTGTAAATATCTACGATGTTTGGCCACAATCTGAGATTTTTAAATTATCCACTGATGGTTGTGTTGTGCGTCCCACACACTTCATCAAGGATTAGATTGGTTAAACTATCAATCAACATTACAACAACGTCCAGAACTTGTGTCAAGCGTACCTCACACAAGCTGGGCTGTTCACATTCACGCTCCAATCGTTTACATGTATTATGAGAGATCAAGATGCACATCAACTTCATCCCCACTCTAATCAACATGAGGACCATATCCCTCATCATCAAGACAGCCACATGTTGCATATGCAAGGGAAGGGTCTACAAATTCTCTAGTGGCATCTGCTTCTCCTCAAGGCTGAAGACCTTTGCAGAGTCTGCCTAGTTCCGGATTTCTTGGGGACGTAGATGCAACATGCATGCTGTTTCTTGCCCTTTGGTTTGATTCTTTCTCAAAGAAATTCATCAATATCTTCACGGTATTATTAACATCCCTTGTTGGAGCTCAGACAACCTACAATTACATGCAATCCAACCTGATTCACACCAATGGATTTGTGTAGGTCTCCCATGCTAGGCAACAACCATATATCAGGACATTGAAAAGCACATGAAAGATGTCGTATACCTACTCTTGGAGCTCATAATTAGACCTGCAGGGAGGGTGTGCCAGGTTGTTGAATGCGACTGTATAATTGCATGAGTTTGTAGAGTGTAGGACTTCAATTTGGTTTCAATGGCTAGGCATGCAAGGTTGTCGACCTTGGCTTGATGAACGAGGAAGTAGAGGAGGTCAGGTTGGAGCTAGGAGGATGGTACATGTGTAGTTGAAAAACTTAAATTTGAAGATGCCCGCCTACTAACTCTCATATGTGTCCTCTATATAACTCCTCCACAACTGAAACCCATACTAGCTGCTGACTCAAGATATCCTTGACAAGTAAAGATACATTATGGCTTGAGACGGAATGCTGCACAGAAATTAAGTCGGTATTGCATAGGCAAAGCTTCCAAGACCACTCTACACAGTGAGCAGGAAGGCAACAACAAGCAAAGATGGCTTTTGTGGCTCGCTTTTGTGTGAAACAAAAATTTGAGTTTGTTGTGGATAGAGCGAGGTTTGACATGACCTGCAGGTGATTACTTGCACCTGCATGCACGATGGTGGTCTCGACGTGAGCCATAATGTATTGTTGGTTGTTCGCTCAGTCATGAACTTGATCAGGCCACCCGCATGTTGCGACAGTGAGATGAAGCCAAGTGCTTCTTATCTCCAGATAAAGCCCAAGAAGATTGAGGGCATCTGCTTGCCCTTCATGATTAGAGAGATGTACCTCTTCTTTCCATCATGCAGTGGATGGAGAATAATAGCACCTCATCATACCATAGCCTGCAAACCTCTTGTCGCTGTGTGGAATGTCCAAGCCCCTATCTAGGGCACCCTCAAGGCTCCAAAAACCCTATAATTCCCAATAGAGATTCTCACATCTCACGAGGCCGACATCTACAAGGGCTCTGAAAGGATGTCACTAGTCCCCAACTTGCAATCTTCCCCAGAGGCCTCCACATTTTGAACATACTTGACCTCGTTCAGCTCAAAATGCTTCAATACCCTGCGAGTAAGTAGAAGCCCATTTCAGTGAGCCGCAACATAGTTTGTCAGTTTGTTAAGCCCATAATGAGGCAGCGCATGAGAGTAGGTTGTTGCCCAGACAACATCACCTGCAGCTTGGTAGGCTGGTAGCTAGAGTGTCATACATTATTTGTGCAATAATGTACTTATTTGTACGACTAACACCTTACACTCTTGATGGGCATTAAAGAGAACAGATAGATCTACTCCAAAGTACGGATCATTAACTCCTTCACCAGGTGCCCAAGATTTGTGACGGGTACACACTTCTCTTCTTCCTCCTTGCGAGGTCCTCTCTTTGGTCCCCTCCTATCTCCTTGACCCCTATCGCCTCTTCCACCCACGACCATTAAACCTCTCTCTCTCTCTCTCTCTCTCTGTGTGTGTGTGTGTGTGTGTGTGTGTGTGTGTGTGTGTGTGTGTGTGTGTGTGTGTGTGTGTGTGTGTGTGTGTGTGTGTGTGTGTGTGTGTGTCAATGTGTGCGCACACATGCATGTGTGTGTGTGTGTGTGTGTGTAAAAGGTATCCCTTGTTGGGCTTCCTTGCAGCCTACAGGACACTTTAATCTGTTGAAGTGCTTTCACTTTGTTGTGTCCATCTTCACGTTGCAACCTGCTGCAACATCCCACCAACAGTGTAGGATACCTAGTCATGGCATCGGAACCTGCAATAGCATCCCACCAACAGCGCATGATACCTGGTCGTTGCGCTGAAGATGGGGGGAGAGAGACATCGCGCGCTCATGTGAGAGAGAGAGAGAGAGAGAGAGAGAGAGAGAGAGAGAGAGAGAGAGAGAGAGAGAGAGAGAGAGAGAGAGAGAGAGAGAGAGAGAGAGAGAGAGAGAGAGAGATGCTTGAATACGAGCACGAATCGACACACATGTTTTTGGATCTTCTTGGCCACGATGATATAAGACAGAGTTATGTAGATGCAAGACCTTTCTAATGCTCCAAGATTGGCTGTAAATATGACAATTATGTCTCTTAATTAGTGATAAATCTTTCTGAAGCCAAAGACATTTTGGTAGCTAACAACAACACAATTTTATGCTCTTTTGTAATGCCTACCTAATGTCATTCATTACACTTTGCATGGATGTTGATACTCGAGAAGAGTGTGGCCAGAATCTATAGAGCATCGTGTTGGGGTATAAAGCCCAATGTGGTCGCCCAGGTAAGTGGGCGGGCCGCCAGGTATGTACACATATTCTTTTGTAAAAACCTAATAAGAACTCAATATGCTCTACACATTACAGTAGAGTGAGTTCACCATATCATCGCGCTCTTCTTCTCGCACTCTCTCTTGCGTCGCACTTCCGCTCGTACTCCTTCAACTGGTATCAGAGCTCAGATCGATGCTCGAGGCAGTATCTGCAGGTAGCCAGAGTCACCTGCACAGATTGGAGTGAGATTCGACAGGCGAAGACATGGCCCCAAATCTTGTGGGAGAATCCGAAGGGCTTGGTGTTCTCAGAATTTCATTCTGAGGTCATCTCGGCCACCGTTCGGCTTCGACAAAGTTCTGCGCAGGCCATTTTCGACTAGGTGGTCTCAGCGGGCTACGACTGCAGGTGTTGAGGATATCGGCACTCCCAGAGTGCTGATTTGTGGTTGTCTACACATTGAAGGACAGCTCACAGTTCTTGGAGGCGTGTCACATACGACACGGACGCATCTACACACAGATTGTAGGCGACATCCACTAGTTCATCAGGTAGCTTGTGTTTGCTGCTTGATATTCCAGATTTCATCCTGACATTGCAGGTACTTTCACATGGGATGTATTGTCAGAGATGATGTATGTCTGTTGAGGGTTGGTGGTTGTGAGTCACGCAGCAAACAACCGCCGCAGCGGTTACAACATACAGTGGGAAGTTTGTGGATGTATGACTTTGTGGGAAGTCTATGTATTGTCAGATTTACTGCAGCCTTTGTTGAGGGTCAAGTGAGGTTTTATTGAGCTGGGGGATTCTCGAATGTTGAGATCCTTTCGATGATACAGGTCTTGGAGCGATCCCTCGAGCACCCTTAGATAGGCAGCTAGGATGTATTGACTGTGAGTTAGACAGTTGGGATTGCATCTTTGCTTTACTGCCGTTGAGGCATTGTCGCAGTCTATGCTTACAGGACAGTGACAGGACAGTGAGAGACAGTATAGGTGCAAGACAGATTTACCCACAGCTTACAGTGTTAGAGAGACAGTGGTTTTTTTTGAGCTGTTTTTGGTCTGTTTTTTAGTACACCAGAGCCATTTTACAAAGGAGACTCTAATTTATACAGAATCTGAAGCTTTCTTGGTTCATTTGACAGGTTGATATTGGTTCAGAGGTCAGTTTACAGGGGAAACTCTGTCGAATTTTTCCCTGGAACGTAAACTACTGTGAAGCGTAGCTATGGCTGGATCACAGGACACTGCTCTTTACAATATCAAGAAGCTGGATGGAACCAATTTCCCATTGTGGAAGAAGCAGATTTGGCACGTGTTGGTACAAAAGAAGCAGATAAAACCTATAAAGCTCAAGGGGATAAAACCAGAAGATATGGACGAAGATGAATGGAGCGAAATGGATGAATTGGCACTTTCTACCATTATGCTGACTTTGGCAGAAAGCGTTTACTTCAATGTAGCAGACGAGATGTCAGCTTATCAAGCATGGTTAAAGCTGAGTGATCTTTATGAGAAGCAGAGTGCTGCTTCACAGGTATACTGGCTTAAGAAGCTTGTTGACTTGAAGATGAAAGAAGGGACACCTATGTCCAATCATCTGAATGAATTCAACACCATCTACAGTCAGTTGTCAGCTCAAGGTGTCAAGTTTGATGAACCTGTTAGAGCTATGTTCCTGTTGATCACATTGCCAAAAAGTGGGACACTTTTCGCACAGCTTTGAGTAATTCTGCACCTCCAGATGGTTTGAACATAGCAGGTGTAGAAGGAAGTCTGCTTACTGAAGAAACCAATAAAAAGACAATGGACAAAGGCAAAAGAACAGCCTTAGTTGTCAGGGGAAGGACCAAAGAAAAGTACAAAGGTGGAAAGAGGAATCAGTCTCGTAGCAAGTCTCGCAGTGCTAAAGGCAAGAGTGACATAGAATGCTACCATTGTGGCAAGAAGGGTCACATGAAAAGAGACTGCATAGAATGGAAAGCAGAAAAAGGCAAAGAGAAAGCTGAAGACCATGGTGAGAAGAACAAGTCCTTAGTGAAGATTCAAGAAATAAATGTGACAAACACTGTTGCAGAGGATGACAGTCTAGTGTCAGGAGACATCTACTTCTTGAAGAATACAATGGACTCAACTCTTCTTACAACATCTGATGGAAATGCACTGAGTGACTGGATTATAGACTCAGGGGCATCACTTTATGTGTCTCCAAACAAGGAGTGGTTTACCTCTTATGTGACCACTAAAGATCATGTTCGGCTAGGCAATGGGCAGACATGTGAGATCTTAGGTGTTGGAGATGTTCAATTGAAGTTTCAGAATGGCTCTTCTTTCACGCTGAAGAATGTGAGACATGTTCCCGCAATTACAAAGAGCTTGATCAGCATAGGTTTACTTGATGATGCTGGCTACGTCACCACTTTTGGACAGAACATGTGGAAGATATCCAAGGGTTCTATGATAGTAGCACATGGAGTAAAGTCTGGAGGACTTTACATGATTTATGTATCAAATATCTCTAAAAATGTAATCAATGTAACCGAACAGCCGAACGTTTCTTTGTGGCATAGCCGGTTAGACATATGTCCAAGAAGGGAATGGAAATCTTGTCTCGTTCTGGTTATTTGCCTGGCTTGTCATTTAATGATTTTGAATTCTGTGAACATTGTTTGTATGGTAAGCAAACACAGCAGCCACATAAGCATAGAAGCAGTAGAAGAGATACACAGTTGGCACTTGTTCATAGTGATTTGTGTGGACCTATGCCTAACCTATCTCTAGGGGGAGCTTCTTACTTTATGACATTTATAGATGATTACTCGAGGAAAGTATGGGTTTACTTTCTCAAGCACAAGGATGAAGCGTTAAGTGTTTTCAAAACTTTTGTGACACTTGTGGAGAATCAGAGTGGCAAGAAGCTTAAATGCTTACATACTGACAATGGTGGAGAGTATGTTTCAAAGGCCTTTCAGGACTTGTGTGAGTCAAAAGGTATAAAACGTGAACTTACTGCTCCTTATAATCCTCCTCAAAATGGTGTTGCTGAGAGGATGAATAGGACCATACAAGAGAAGGTCAGAAGTATGTTGTCTAATGCACAACTGCCAAATGGGTTTTGGGCTGAAGCTGTATCAATAGCTGTTCATCTTATAAATAGATCTCCTAGCAAGGTTTTGTAGAAGGATTTAGTGGCAGAGATGGTATGGTCAGGCAAGGTGCCCTCATACAAGCATCTCAGAGTCTTTGGCTGTGAGGCATATACTCACATTGCAAAGGAATTTAGGAACAAACTTTAGCCAAAGAGTAGAAAGTGCATCTTTCTAGGCTATGGTAATTTTGGTGAGATGGGGTACAGACTTTGGGATCCCGAATTCAGAAAGGTTATCCGCAGCAAATGTGCACTTTAATGAATCCAAATATCATTCTAAACCAAAGAGGGTTGAGGAGATTAGAAGAGTTGTCTTCCAAGAAGATGGACCTGCACGTGCAAGACAAAATGTCAGGGCTCAAGAGGAGCAAGGACATGATAGATTGGAACCACAGGTTGTGGCTGAGCCTGAGCCACCTATTGTGCGTAGATCTGGATGTATCACGCGACCTCCTGATAGGTTTGTTCCATCTATGAACTCTGTCCTGTTGACTGATTGCAATGAGCCTTCATGTTACAAGGAAGCAGTGCAAATGAAGGACTCCGGGAATTGGCAATTGGCCATGCAGTCAGAGATGACAGCTCTGCATAAAAACCAGACATGGAAGCTAGTTAAATTACGACAGGGCAGAAAGGCTCTACCTTGTAAATGGGCTTACAGGTATAAGATCACCGCTCATGATAGTCAGCTAAAGTACAAAGCAAGGCTTGTTGCCAAGGGCTTTAAGCAAGAACAAGGCATTGACATTGATGAAGTCTTCTCTCCGGTGGTCAAGATGACTACATTGAGATGCTTTCTTACATTGGTTGCCATATTAGATTTGGTGTTGCACCAAATGGATGTCAAAACAGCGTTCTTGCATGGTGATTTAGATGTGGAAATTTACATACAGTAGCCAGAAGGGTTTGTTGAGAAAGGCAAGGAAGACTTGGTATGCCAGTTGTTAAAGAGTCTTTATGGCTTAAAACAAGCACCGAGGGCATGGTACCATAAGTTCCACAAGTTTATGCTTTCTCAAGGCTACAAATGTAATGGAATTGGCCTATTTAACTTGAGAGTAGCGGAAATTAATGAGAGTACTTTTGAGAAATAACTTTGTGAGCATAACGGGTGAACATATTTGAAGATAGCAACATAATCATAGCAATTAGTTAACTTGGCATGAACAATACTTTTGCAAGAGAGAGAATTTAGAGAACATGACAACAATTGAGGACCGGATTTAGGTGGAGATGGTCCCCCCTCCAATAGGCATTTGTATTATGACTTCTCCCATTAAGAGAGACTTGTTACAATACAGTCTTTGTGTTCCTTGTGACCTAGGTGATGCAATGAAGATGGAAAGCTTCATGCATCACAAACATAACATAAAATTGAAAAAAGCTTTAACTATCCCAAGCCTCAGTCCCAAGACCTCAAACACCTTCGAAGGTGGAGAGAGCTAGCAGGGAATGAGGGTAGGGAAGAGGAAGAAGAAACATTTCGTAGGAGAAAGAATTAGTTCCTCACTTATCATACTCTTGTTGCTAGCATACATAATAGCATAGTAATGAAGAAGAAGGAGATGGCAAGCTTAAGCATTGAAGCATGGCTCTTGGTTGGATTTGCACTCCATAGCCAAGAGTGTTGGTGTAGGCTCTCAACCTCTACTTGCTTGGAGAGGGAGCTCTTGCACTTTGCATAGTACACAATGAGAGTGCTTGTGAGTGTGGGTGGGTGAGTATACCCCTCAAGCAAGCCCCCTCCTTGCTAGGTCGACCCCCCTTTCTAGCTCATAATTGAAGCTCATTGGCTCTTGCCAAGCCTAGCCAATTACATGCTTGGTCCATTTCTAGCATTAGGTGTAGGCTTGGGACAAGTGTCCCCCTTTCCCCTTTGAGAGAGAGGACTTGATAAATGCAAAAACAATTAGATAATTCAAGTAATTTATCATTGGACCCCTTTGAAGCTTAGCCAATAGGCTTCAAGCAACACATGAAGGTAACATGGGTAGGGACCTGACATGTGTCCTTGCTGCCTCTTCAAGTTGGGGCTTCCCTTGTGTGTGTGAGTGTGTGTTCTCTATCTAATCCCTAGGAAAAGGGCTCGCCCCCCCTCTTGTAGGGATGCTTTTGACTTTAGGTGTTCAAGCACCTTACTCACCAAGCATGACAAAGCACTTGAACTAGGGGGTATTCCCACAAGCATCTCAGGCAAGCATGTCAAGGCACCTCAAGCACCTTAATCAAGCGGCAAGTCAAGCACCTCAAGCACCTTAATCAAGCACCTCAAGCAGGACAAGCACCTCAAGCACGACAAGCACCTCAAGCAGGACAAGCACCTCGAGCTTGGGCCGGGTTCCCACCTCAAGCTCAGCCCTAGCTTACCTAAGGTCAAAGGACTTTTACACACATTATTGGAGGTCTTCAATGAAGCTAACCCTAAGGTCTTATGCTCCATTGGTTAGCCTTGCTCTTTGATAGACCATCTCCCATTTGGGCCCCTTTACCATTGGCCCCGTGTTGAGATAGATCTATAAGCACATATCTATATCTTAACACTTGTTCCTGTTTATCCTCCCACATTAAGTGATCAATTTAATATGAGAAAATCATTTGGGTTGGTTAGATATCAGATTTTATGACATTACCTCTCTCTTGAAATCATAGTCGTCCTCGACTATGAGGTAGAAGAGATAAAGCCTTAGTCATTAGTCAATCGTACTTAGCGGGTAGAGGATCCCTTTTTTACCCTACGACATCTTTCCAAGATGGATGACTAATCCATTTGGTGATTGGGAGACATAGCTGCCGCAAGCATGTTTGCTCTTTAGTCCATTTCATTCTCCCAAAGTAGAGTGACAAATTCTACTTGGTGTTTGAGAGACGTCGTCATCACAAACATGATTCTAAGCATGCATACTAGTTAAATTTGTGCACAAGTAAAAAGAGGACTAGTCTTATAAGACAAAAACATGAGTCATTTAAAAGAAATTTGTACATTTGCTTACTCTAATGTAGCATTGTAAGCATTGACAAGGTTCATACTATCCTTAAGCTGTACTCCTTGCATCCATCTAGCATCTTCAAAAGGATAATTTTTGAACTTAATAAGATACCGTCGGATAATCTTACCATGTCGTAGTACCTTGTCTTCATGCTGAAGGATAGCTTCGGGTTGTAGCACCTCTTCTTGGTCTTCAACTTCGGGACGGTCTTCAATAATTGGTTCAGTTGGTGGCTCTCCTTTGTAGGGCTTAAGTAGACTTACATGAAAGGCATTGTGTATAAGCCAATGGTTGGGCAACTTGAGTTGATAAGCCGTCTCATTGATGGGCTTCAAGATTTGGAAAGGACCATAGTATCTTTTTGCTAGTTTAGCATAATACTTTTGATGGCCCGTAGGAATTTTGCCCGTTGTTTGCCTTAATCGAGCCTTAGGAAACTTGAGTAAGACCCAATCATTTTCTTTGAACATTAAGGCTCTTATGTGCTTATCAGCAGCAGCTTTTTGCCTTTGTTGAGAGATGGATATAGCCTCCCTAATCTTTTGAAAGGATTCTTGTAGGTCACGGCTATACTCATCGGCGGCGAAGATCTTCCCATGTACTTTGAGTAGCAAGGGACTTTTAGGTCTTCCCTCAATGATCTCAAAAGGTGCTTTTCCCGTAGAAGTATGTATAGTATTATTGTAAGCATACTCTACAAGAGGTAAGTACTTTTCCCATTGTGAGCGTTGATCTACTTCGGTAACATACGTCTTGAGTAGATCGAGTATCGTAAGATTGGCTATCTCACTTTGGCCATCCGTTTGTGGGTGATAGGCCGAAGAGAAATTCAATCTTGTTCCTAGATTTTCAAAGAGACCTTTCTAGAAATTACTGGTCATTCTAGGATCTCTATCTGACACGATGGATGTGGGTAATCCATGGTGCTTGAAAATCTGAGATATGAAGAGAGTTGCCATTTGATGTGCCTTACTAGTCTTTTTGACAGGAATAAAATGTGCTTTCTTGCTAAACCTGTCGACTATTGTCCATATTCCTGTATTCCCATGAATAGACTTGGGTAATCCAAAGATGAAATCCATGGATATACTCTCCCATGGTGAACTTGGAATAGGCAATGTCTGGAGTAATCCAGGTTGCTTCCCTCTATCATACTTGGTCTTTTGGCATACTACACATTTTGATACATACTCTTGTATGTCTACTTTCATGGTAGGCCAATAGAAGTACATCTCTACTCCTCGGAGAGTAGGTTGAATACCTCTATGCCCCGCATATGGAGGAGCATGGTATTCATACATAACTTTCTCACGAAGGGAATGGGTAACACATAGCCTATTGCCATGGAGAAGATAACCATCCTTCAAGGTGAATGGTTCCTCTTTCTTCCCCAAAGCAAGGGCTGACATTATGTCTCTAAAGTCAGGGTCAATAGCATACTCATCTATCATAGAGGATAGATCATTGTGAGTAGCTATAGACACCGCATTAACTTTTGGTCGTCGTGAAAGTGCATCGGCTACTTGATTGTGCTTACTAGCTATGTGAGCAATATGGAAATTAAATTGCGAAAGAAAATTTGCCCACCTCATTTGTTTGTCGGAAAGCTTGGTTTGCGTCATGAAATACTTGAGACTTTGGTGGTCGGTTCGTAGGATAAATGGAGTCCCCAATAGGTAGTGCTTCCATGTGTCTAGGGCGTGTAGAACAGCTAAAAGCTCTTTCTCATAAATGCCCAAGACTCGTTCATCAATATTGAGCCTTCGGCTCTCATATGCTATGGCATGCCCTTCTTGAAGCAAAACTACTCCAAGGCAATCACCACAAGCATCACATTGGACCTCAAATGGCTTTGAGACATCCGGAAGCACGAGGACTGGTTGGGAAGTAAGCTTATCTTTGAGATTTTCAAAAGAATTTTGCTCCTTAGCAGTCCATACAAACTTAACGTTCTTCTTAGTTAAGTCGTGTAGTGGTCCTGCTACTTGAGAGAATTTTGCTATGAAGCGTCTATAGTATGCACACATACCAACAAAGCTTCTTAGCTCATGTAGATTTCTTGGGTTAGGCCATGCTTTTATTACTTCTAACTTTGATGGATCCATTTGGATACCATTTTTAGAGATAATATGACCTAGGTATTGAATCTCTTGAAGGAAGAATTCGCTTTTCTTTTGGTTGAGATAAAGCTTGTTCTCCCTCAATGCTTGAAAAATCACTTGGAGATGTTGCTTATGTTCCTCCATAGACTTGGAGTAGATGATGATATCATCAAAGAACACTCCAGTGAATTTACGATATGGTCTAAAAATTTTCTCCATCAAACGATTGAACGTAGCTGGTGCATTAGTCAACCCAAAAGGCATGACTAGATATTCATAAAGACCAAACATTGTGCGAAACGCGGTCTTTAAGATATCTTCATCCACTATCCTTATTTGATGATAGCCACTCTTAAGGTCAATCCTACTGAAGTAGGTAGAGCCTTGTAGCTTATCAAACAGATCTTCTACCCGAGGTACGGGAAATCTGTTTTTGATAGTGATATGGTTTAGTGCTCGATAGTCCACACATATACGGTATGTACCATCTTTCTTTTGCACTAAAAGGACTGGGGAACAAAAGGGAGAGGAACTAGGCCTCACCATCCCTTTGTCTACCAGCTCTTGTACTTGCCTCATGATCTCCTCTTGTTGATCTTGTGAGACTCGATAAGGAGGCTTGTTAGGAGGTGAGCTTCCAGGAAGGAGCTCAATACGATGGTCATCATCCCCTCGTTTTGGAGGTAAGTCCATAGGGATATCATCGATGAACACATCTTGGAATCCTTTTAGAAAATTAGACAAGTCTAACTCTTCTTGATTCCCATTATTTACATTTGATGAAACATTAGTATCTTTTAGAGACTCTTTGACAAAAATCATGAACGCAGAAACTGAGCTCTTCATTGACTTATCAAAAGCAAGAGGATTTACAAGTGGAATAGTGCGACCACGCTCACTAGCATCTATATACATATTCTTTCCCCTGTAGGTGAAGTAGATTTTTCTTTCAGGGAACTTCATGTTGGCAGCCATGCGATCAAACCATGGTGCCCCTAGGATAACATCTTGATGTTGGAGAGGAGAGATGAAGAAGTCTTCTTTGTCGACATAGCTTTGGACATGAAGCCTCAACTTCCCAATCAAGGGAGTAACGAAGGCTTGTTGTCCCTTGAAAGCTGCATCAACCACTACTATATCTCCCATCTCAAAAGCTTGAATGCCCAACTTGGTGGTCAACTCCATTGATATGAAGTTGAGAGTAGAGCCAGGGTCAAACAAGATGAAGGCATCATGCTCTCTTACCTTTCCCTAAGCATAGGAGAGTGATGATCCTTTGCAATAAGCATCCTCTTTTGGAGCTTCGATGGTGGAAGCCCTAGGAGTCTCATTGCGAGTATTCTTCTTGGGACAAGAACGATAGCCGTGTCCTTGCTCCCCACACTTGAAACACTTATGGTCCTTGCGAAAAGCTTCAAGCTCTTCAGGAGAATGTTTGTTTTTACCTTTGTAAACTCCCTTCTCCTTGGACCGATTGTTGTTGTTATTGGAAGTGACTTAGGAATTATTTTGAGCATTGGTTTTTCCCTTTGCATCATTTTTGTCTTTGTTTTCCATGGGCTTGACATTACGTCTAGCCCCTTGATGGAAATTGATGCGTGAAGCAACCATGGTGTGATGGATTACTTCGGTAATAGTAGCAGGCCGTTGAGAGTTGATGTATTCGGCCATCTCTTCAGGTAATCCCGCACAGAATTGTTGCCTTTGCTCGGCAAAATCTATCTTTTGAAAGACAGTAGCCTTGAGATGTAAATCCCAAAACTTGTCTACATATTTGTGGATAGACTCATGGGAGAGAAGCTTCAAGCTGCGCCATTCGGTAAGCACTTTGTCCTTTGCATCGCTTGCAAGGAATTGCTTCATGATGGAAACTCGTAGAGTTTTCCATCTCTTTGGGGCTTCACCATTTCCACGAAGGCTAGCCCACCATTGACGAGCTGATTTTTGGAAGTGCATAGCTACATGGCGTAGCTTGGAGGACTCTGTGAAGCCCTCATCTCCAAAGGCCGCATCAAATTGCTGGATGAAGGCCAACACTTTGTCGGTAGCACCGAAGGTGCCATCATAGGTGAGAAAAGAGATACTCTTTCCTCCCTCCTTGAACTTCTTGCAAGGAATTGCTTCATGATGGAAACTCGTAGAGTTTTCCATCTCTTTGGGGCTTCACCATTTCCACGAAGGCTAGCCCACCATTGACGAGCTGATTTTTGGAAGTGCATAGCTACATGGCGTAGCTTGGAGGACTCTGTGAAGCCCTCATCTCCAAAGGCCGCATCAAATTGTTGGATGAAGGCCAACACTTTGTCGGTAGCACCGAAGGTGCCATCATAGGTGAGAAAAGAGATACTCTTTCCTCCCTCCTTGAACTTCTTTAGCTTTTGTGACCTTCGCCATGCAGGAAATGATTTGCGATGTCCTCCCCTCTTGTATTCTCTAGGAGAATAGCCATAGCTTTTGTCAAAAGAGGAGGAAGGTGAAGAAGAAGGAGAACAGGGTGACCTCTTCCTAACCCTTTTCTTCCTTTGTTTCCTCTCTTGCCTTTCAAAGTGACGAGGAGAAGGACTATGTGTTGATCTTTTCCTCTTGGGAGGAGTAGGCGATCGTCTAGACCGCCGTCTTCGTGGAGCCACATCTTCAGAGGAACTTAGACTTTCATTGCTTTCTTGCTCTTTGGATTCCTCCTCTCGAATGGGAGAGAGTCTTCTTTTGGGGGTCTTCAAGAGGCCTCCTAAGCTCTCTCTCCTCTTGGAGAGGAAGGGAAATTCCATAAGCACGAAGTTGTTGAGTAACTTCGGCTTGCAAAGCAGGGTTGCCCATAGCTTGATGCAACCTAGTGACGAGATAATTCACAAACATGGGAGCATCATCATTAGCACCTTCATGTGCAAAATCAAAGTTATCAATGTTCATTCTACTCTCTTGATTATTGTCAGCCATGTTAACAAAATTTATGTATGTACTTAGTGTATGCTTTGGCAATTCAAAACCTTAGTTGCCACTCCTCTTAGCCTTTGAAAATCGGCTCTTAAGTATCTACACCCATGGCTCAAAGTGGTTAATTATAGAGAGTAGAGGAGTAGGTCTAACATAGCAGAGTTGCCAAGGGTTAGCTCCTTTCGGACTTCTTATGGCTCAATAATGGTAAAGCCGTAGGCAAGTCTAGAAAGACTCCATTATTAAGTCCAAAGCTCCCGAGGTGTGCACCATCCCCCACATAGTGGACTCAACAAACCCGATAATAAATCCCAGATCCACTTACCCTATTATAATTAACAACATCAACCATTTATAGGCTACTTAAGGACCTCTCTTCTTAAGCAAGAAAAGAGAAACCAAATGCTCTAATACCAATGTAATGGAATTGGCCTATTTAACTTGAGAGTAGCGGAAATTAATGAGAGTACTTTTGAGAAATAACTTTGTGAGCATACCGGGTGAACATATTTGAAGATAGCAACATAATCATAGCAATTAGTTAACTTGGCATGAACAATACTTTTGCAAGAGAGAGAATTTAGAGAACATGACAACAATTGAGGACCGGATTTAGGTGGAGCCGGTCCCCCCTCCAATAGGCATTTGTATGATGACTTCTCCCATTAAGAGAGACTTGTTACAATACAGTCTTTGTGTTCCTTGTGACCTAGGTGATGCAATGAAGATGGAAAGCTTCATGCATCACAAACATAACATAAAATTGAAGAAAGCTTTAACTATCCCAAGCCTCAGTCCCAAGACCTCAAACACCTTCGAAGGTGGAGAGAGCTAGCAGGGAATGAGGGTAGGGAAGAGGAAGAAGAAACATTTCGTAGGAGAAAGAATTAGTTCCTCACTTATCATACTCTTGTTGCTAGCATACATAATAGCATAGTAATGAAGAAGAAGGAGATGGCAAGCTTAAGCATTGAAGCATGGCTCTTGGTTGGATTTGCACTCCATAGCCACGAGTGTTGGTGTAGGCTCTCAACCTCTACTTGCTTGGAGAGGGAGCTCTTGCACTTTGCATAGTACACAATGAGAGTGCTTGTGAGTGTGGGTGGGTGAGTATACCCCTCAAGAAAGCCCCCTCCTTGCTAGGTCGACCACCCCTTCTAGCTCATAATTGAAGCTCATTGGCTCTTGCCAAGCCCAGCCAATCACAAGCTTGGGCCATTTCTAGCATTAGGTGTAGGCTTGGGACAAGTGTCCCTCTTTCCCCTTTGAGAGAGAGGACTTGATAAATGCAAAAACAATTAGATAATTCAAGTAATTTATCATTGGACCCCTTTGAAGCTTAGCCAATAGGCTTCAAGCAACACATGAAGGTAACATGGGTAGGGACCTGACATGTGTCCTTGCTGCCTCTTCAAGTTGGGGCTTCCCTTGTGTGTGTGAGTGTGTGTTCTCTATCTAATCCCTAGGAAAAGGGCTCGCCCCCCCTCTTGTAGGGATGCTTTTGACTTTAGGTGTTCAAGCACCTTACTCACCAAGCATGACAAAGCACTTGAACTAGGGGGTATTCCCACAAGCATCTCAGGCAAGCATGTCAAGGCACCTCAAGCACCTTAACCAAGCGGCAAGTCAAGCACCTCAAGCACGACAAGCACCTCAAGCAGGACAAGCACCTTGAGCTTGTGCCGGGTTCCCACCTCAAGCTCAGCCCTAGCTTACCTAAGGTCAAAGGACTTTTACACACATTATTGGAGGTCTTCAATGAAGCTAACCCTAAGGTCTTATGCTCCATTGGTTAGCCTTGCTCTTTGATAGACCATCTCCCATTTGGGCCCCTTTACCATTGGCCCCGTGTTGAGATAGATCTATAAGCACATATCTATATCTTAACACTTGTTCCCGTTTATTCTCCCACATTAAGTGATCAATTTAATATGAGAAAATCATTTGGGTTGGTTAGATTTCAGATTTTATGACAACAAATGTAGTGATTTCGATCACTGTCTATATACAAAGAAGGCTAAGGATGGCAAGTGGCTGATCCTTATTTTGTATGTGGATGACATGTTGATTGCTGGCAAGCACTTAGAAGAAGTTTCAGCTTTGAAGTCAAAGATGGAAAAATCGTTTGACATGAAAGACATGGGTGAGGCAAGTCATATACTTGGTATGCGCATTGAGAGAGACAGATCAAAGAAGTTGATTTGGTTATCTCAAACAGAGTATATTGACAAGGTTTTGCAACGTTTCAATATGGAGAAGGGAAAGGCATTGAGTGTTCCATTGCCACCATATGTGAAACTTAGCATACAAGATTGTCTTGTGTCTGAGGAAGAATAGGCTGAAATGGATAAGATTCCATATGCGTCTGCAGTGGGTAGTTTGATGTATGCAATGATTGCTACTCGCCCAGACATTGCATTTGCAGTGGGAGTAGTAAGTCGATACATGTCAAACCCAGGCAAGAAACATTGGGAGGCAGTGAAAGGAATATTGAGATACCTGAAAGCTACAAAGAGTATGCGTATATTCTATGGGAGTCAAGAGCTAAGTGTAAAGGGTTTTACAGACTCAGATTATGCAGGTGACTTAGACAACCGAAGGTCTACATCAGGGTATGTCTTTACATTGGTTGGTGGAGCAGTATCATGGCGTTCTAGATTACAAGATTGTGTTACTCAGTCTACTACAGAGGCTGAATATGTTGCAACATCAGAGGCATGCAAAGAATCAATTTGGCTTAATCGACTAGTAACAGATTTGGGAATCAAAGAAGAGATGCCTGTGTTATATTGTGATAGTCAAAGTGCTATACAATTGGCTCGCAATCCAGTTTATCACTCAAAGACAAAGCATGTGGATGTGAAGTATCATTTCATCAGGGAAATGCTCGAGGATAAGCAACTTCAGCTTGTCAAAGTTCACACCACAGAAAATCCTGTTGATCTACTTACAAAAGGACTTCCCTCAGAGAGCTTTGCGCATTTTTGCAAGCAGTTAGGTGTAGGGTAGTACATCACTTCTCTACATCTCTTGTATATTAGCTTGTATAGTAGCTTCTCTCACACTTAAAGTACCACATTGGACTTCAAGTGGGAGGTTGTTGGGGTATAAAGCCCAATGTGGTCGCCCAGGTAAGTGGGCGGACCGCCAGGTATGTACACATATTCTTTTGTAAAAACCTAATAAGAACTCACTATGCTCTACACATTACAGTAGAGCGAGTTCACCATATTGTCGTGATCTTCTTCTCGCACTCTCTCTCACGTCGCACTTCCGCTTGTACTCCTTCACATCGCCTCCAAGTGGTCTGGCCCCCTGCATTCACAAATTACTGGGGCTAATGTAGATGCCGAAGGCGTTGCATAAATGCACAAAGGAGACACAAAGTTGGGGTAGACTACAACGGTCCCAACACCACCAGTGGGGGATAGGGCTATGTAGTGAGTGGCCCGCAATGAGGAGGAAGAGGGAGGGGTTCTCTACTGATAGGAGCGTAAGAGGAGAGGGTAGTGCTTGGATGTGCTAGGAAACTTGTGAAGCCGATAACCATGCTCTATGGGCAGCATGCGCCCATGTGGAAGCACTACACTGCAAAGGCATCACGGTGAAGGACCCGATCATCCACACCATTGATGATGGTGTCTAGGTGATGGAGCGGGATCTGATAGATGGCCTTAAGCACATTGCTGGCATAGTCTCTCATGGCCACATGGTTGTCAACATCGCTAGAAAAGATCAGTCTCACCCCCTCTACCATTCTTGACATGTACTCTGACAGGGCGCCCTTCTTGCTACCAATTTAGCTCATGCATGATTTCAGAGTGAAGATCTCGTAAGCCATGCCATTCCATGACACCACTGCAGCCCTACCCATCTCCATCACCTTTCTAGGTGGGAGAGCTATGCTTTCACTGTGCACAATATTGAAGGAAATGTTGACATTAATTGTCACAAAGATGGTATCCCACCCACCCGAAATTCCAAAGAGACCAAACCTCATGGAGGGGCAAATGTACGTGGAGATGGAGGCCTGCGTCTTGCGTGCCGTGAACCTGGGCAGTGATGCCATCCACAGTGAAGACAAGAAATTTGTGGCCATGATGGTCCAGGTGGCGATGGAGGGTGCTCTTGGCCCCCAAAAAAGGAAGTGGAAGGCCACTTGATGAAGGAGGAGGGGGTAAGAGAAACAGTTAAATGTAAGAGAGGGGAAGGTGAGATGGTTCCATGAGGAGAAGAGGAAGTGCACGTTGCTACAGAAGGGAGATTGAGAAATAGAGGAGGCGCAATGGTAGAGGACAGCAAAGCGTGCATGTGGAGGAAGTGCACAGAGCAGGGAAGAAGCTATGGCTATGGCTAGCAAGGGAGGGAGCATGGTCTTTCTCGCTACCCACGACGGGCCACGAATAGCTCTTGCTAGAGGCAGGTACTTTGAAGTTTGAGAATGTGCCTTTCTCGCACGCTTGCAGGCTGCCTCTTTTACCTCCAATTCAATTCATGTCTCCCACTTACTGTTGTTATTACCATCGGTTGAATATAACCTCATCGTGAGAGTACATTCATTTTAATCCACCAACAATATTTCTTTGCTTCTACATAAGCACCATAAATATTTTTATTCCACAAAGAAAGGAAGTCCAAAAGAAAATCAGTGGGTTATTGTGGATCAATGGGAAAGTGAGCCTTTGCCCTTTGGGAAGGCCAAAAATCGAGGCCACTACTCCCACAACTTGAAAAAAATCTTCCACAAATTCTGATGATTGTTTTATTATTGAGAGTATCACCCAATTCCACCCACAAATAAAGACTGCATTGTAATGGAAATGGCCTATGAACTTTGAGAATAGCGGAATTAAGAGAATTAGAGAGAGCATTTTTGTGAGATTACTTTGAAAACATAGAGGGTGAACTTAATTGATGGTAGCAACATAAACATAGTACTTAATTAACTTGGCATGAATAATAATTTTGCAACAGAGAGTATTAGAGAACATGACAATAGTTGAGGACCGGATTTTTTTGGAGCCGGTCCCCCCTCCAAAAGGCGTTTGTATTATAGATTCTCCCATCA
Source organism: Adiantum capillus-veneris (assembly GCF_014529385.1). Classification (NCBI taxonomy): domain Eukaryota; kingdom Viridiplantae; phylum Streptophyta; class Polypodiopsida; order Polypodiales; family Pteridaceae; genus Adiantum; species Adiantum capillus-veneris. Next base: position 48,961,857 of record NC_140952.1, on the reverse strand, counting down.
AGAGAGACTTGATACAATACAATCTGTGTGCTCCTTGTGACCTAGGTGATGCAATGAAGATAGAAAGATTCATGCATCACAAGCATAACATAAACTTTGCAAAAAGCATTAACTATCCCAAGCCTCAGTCCCAAGGCCTCAAACAACTTCGAAGGTGGAGAGAGCTAGCAGGGAATGAGGGTAGGGAAGAGGAAGAAGAATCATCCATAGGAGAAAGAAATAGTTCCTCACTTATCATCACTCTTCTTGCTTAGAATAGCATAATAGCATAGTAATGAAGATGAAGAAGATGGAAAGCTTAAGCATTGAAGCATGGCTCTTGGTTGGATTTGCATTCCATAGCCAAGAGGGTTTGTGTAGGCTCTCCACTTCTCAACAAGCTTGGAGAAGGAGATGGAGCTCTTGCACTTTGCACTCCACACAATGAGAGAATGTGTGTGTGTGTGTGCGTGGGAGAGTATAATCCCTCTCTCTCTCTCTCTCTCTCTCTCTCTCTCTCTCTCTCTCTCTTTTCCATATTATTTAATTATATTATTTGGACATGTGTCCTCTTTTTCCTCTTTGAGAGAAAGAACTTAACTATTTATTTTTATGCGTCTAAATTTTCATTGGACCCCTTTAAGGCCTATCCAATAGGATTGAAGCACATCATGAGGGACACATGTGGAGGATTTTGACATGTGTCTTTTATGCTTCTTAAGTCATTTGGTTTGAATTGAACACTTCAAGCACTTAGTCAATTAAGCATGGAAACCATTTATGCCTCTTGAGAGTTTATCTTTGAATTGAACACTTCAAGAACCTTAGTCATTTAAGCATGATAATCACCTCAAGCTTGGGCAAGGTTCCCACAAACACTTTAAGCACTTTAGTTAGCAAGCTGACAAGCACCTCATGCTTGGGTAGGATTCCCACCTCAAGTTAGCCCTAGCTTGTCTAAGGTCAAAGGACTTTTTAACACTAACTTTTGGAGATGTTTGACGAAGCTAACCCTAAGGTTTTTAAGCTCCATTAGGTAGCATTACTCTTTAACAGACCATTTGTCATTTGGACCCCTTTAGCCTTGGCCCCGTGTTGAGACAGATCCATAAGCACATGTCTATATTCTAACCCTTGTTCCTGTTTATTCTCCCACATTAAATGATCAGCTTAATATGAGAAAATCATTTGGGTTGGTTGGATATTAGATTTTATGACATTACCTCTCTCTTGAAATCATAGCCGTCCTTGATTATGAGGTAGAAGAGATAAAGTCTTAGTCATTAGTCTACGTTTCTTAGCGAGTAGAGAATCCTTTTCACCCTACAACATCATTCCAGAATGGATGACTAGTCTATATGGTGCTTGGGAGACTTAGCTGCTGCAAGCATGTCTGATTTTTAGTCCATATCATACTCCCACAGTAGAGTGACAAATTCTACTTGGTGTTTGAGTGACGTCATCATCACAAACATGATTCTAAGCATGCATACTATTTAAATTTGTGCACAAAAGAGGATTAGTCTCATAAGACAAAACAATTGTTCATTTAGAAATCATTTACATTTGCTTACTCTAGTGTATCATTGTAAGCATTGACAAGGTTCATACTATCCTTAAGCTGTATTCCTTGCATCCATCTTCCATCTTCAAAATGATGCCTTTTGAACTTAATAAGATACCGTCGGATAATCTTACAATGCCCTAGTACCTTGTCTTCATGCCGAAGGATAGCTTTGGGTTGTAGCACCTCTTCTTAGTCTTCGATTTCTAGAGGGTCTTCAATAATTGGTTCTCTTGGTGGCTCTCCTTTGTAGGGCTTAAGTAGGCTCACATGAAAAGCATTGTGTATGAGCCAATGGTTGGGAAACTTGAGTTGATAATCCATGTCATTGATTGCCTTCAAGATTTGAAAGGGACCATAGTATCTTTTTGCTCATTTAGCATAATACTTTTGATGGCCTGTAGGATTTTTGCCTGTCGTTTGCCTCAATCGAGCCTTGGGAAACTTAAGTAAGACCCAATCATTTTCTTTGAACGTTAAGGCCCTTCTATGCTTGTCAGCAACAATTTTTTGCCTTTGTTGAGAGATGGATATAGCCTCCTTAACCTTTTGAAAAGATTCTTGTAGGTCACGGCTATACTCATCAGCAACGAATATCTTCCCATGTACTTTAAGTAGCAAGGGACTTTTAGGTCTTCCCTCTATGATCTCAAAAGGTGCTTTTCCTGTAGTAGTATGGACAGTATTATTGTATGCATACTCTACAAGGGGTAATTACTTCTCCCATTGTGATCGTTGATCTACTTCTCTAACATAAGTCTTTAGTAGATCGAGTATCGTAAGATTGGCTATCTCACTTTGGCCATCCGTTTGTGGGTGGTAGACCAAAGAGAAATTCAATCTTGTACCTAGATTTTCAAAGAGAGCTTTCCAGAAAATACTAGTCATTCTAGGATCTCTATTTGACACGATGGATGTTGGTAATCCATGGTGTTTGAAAATCTGAGATATGAAGATGGTTGCCATTTGGTGTGCCTTAATAGTCTTTTTGACAAGAATAAAGTGTGCTTGCTTGCTAAACCTATCGACTATTGTCCATATTCTCGTATTTCCATGGATAGACTTGGGTAATCCAAAGATAAAATCCATGGATATTGTAGAACAGCTAAAAGTTCTTTCTCATAAATGCCCAAGACCCGTTCATCCATATTGAACCTTTGGCTCTCATATGCTACGGCATGCCCTTCTTGAAGAAAGACTGCTCCAAGGCAATCACCACAAGCATCACATTGGACCTCAAATGGCTTTGAGAGATCCGGAAGCATGAGGACTGGTTGAGAGGTAAGCTTCTCTTTGAGCTTGTCAAAAGTATTTTTCTCCTTAGCAGTCCATGAATACTTAACGTTCTTCTCTGTTAAGTCATGTAATGGTCCTGCTATTTGAGAAAATTTTGCTATGAATTGTCTATAGTATGCACACATACCGATAAATCTTCTTAGCTCATGTAGATTCCTTGGATTAGGCCATGCTTTTATTACCTCTAACTTTGATGGATCCATACGGATACCATCTTGACAAATAATATGACCTAAGTATTGAATATCTTGAAGGAAAAAATCGCTTTTCTTTTGGTTGAGAAAAAGCTTGTTCTCCCTCAATGCTTGAAAAATCACTTGGAGATGTTGCTTGTGTTCCTCCAAGGACTTGGAGTAGATGATGATATCATTAAAGAACACTCCAGTGAACTTGCGACAGGGTCTAAATTTTTTCTTTATTAAACGATTGAATGTGGCTGGTGCATTGGTCAAGCCAAAAGGCATGACTAAATATTCATAAAGACCAAACGTTGTACGAAACGCGGTCTTTAGGATATCTTCATCCACTATCCTTATTTGATGATAGCCACTTTTAAGGTCTATCCTATTGAAGTAGGTAGAGCCTTGTAGGTTATCAAACAGACCTTCTACTCGAGGTACGAAAAATCTGTTTTTGATAGTGATATGGTTTAGTGCTCGATAATCCACACACATACGGTATGTACCATCTTTCTTTTGCACTAAAAGGACTGGAGAACAAAAGAGAGAGGAGCTAGGCCTCACCATCCCTTTGTCTACCAATTCTTGTACTTGCCTCATGATCTCCTAATGTTGAGCTTGGGAAACTCGATAAGGAGGCTTGTTAGGCAGTGAGTTTCCTGGTAGTAGCTCAATTCGATGGTCATCATCCCCTTGTTTTGGAGGTAATTCCATAGGGATATCATCGATGAAAACATCTTGGAATCTATTTAGAAAAGTAGACAAGTCTAGCTCTTGTTGATTCCTACCATTTTCATTTGATAAATCATTAGCCTCATTAGTGGATTCTTTGACAAAAATCATGTACACAAAAATAGAGCTTTTCATTGACTTATCAAAAGCTGGTGAATTTACAAGTGGTATAGTATGACCTAACTCATTAGCATCTATATATGTGTTCTTTCCCCTGTAGGTGAAGTAGATTCTCCTTTCAAGAAACTTCATGGTTACAGCCATGCGATCAAACCATGGCGGCCCTAGGATAGCATCCTCATGTTGGAGAGGAGAGATGAAAAAGTCTTCTTTGTCGACATAGCTTTAAACATGAAGCCTCAACTTCCCAATCAAGGGAGTAACGGAGGCTTGTTGTCCATTGAAAGCTGTGTCAGCCGTTACAATATCTCCCATCTCAAAAGCTTGAATGCCCAAGTTGGTGGCCAATTCCATTGATATGAATTTGTCAGTAAAGCTAGGGTCAAACAAGATGAAGGCATCATGCTCCCTTACCTTTTCCCAAGCATAGGAGAGAGATGATCCTTTGCAATGAGCATCCTCTTTTGGAGCTTCGATGGTGGAAGCCCAGGAGTCTCATTGTGATCATTTTTCTTGGGGCAAGAATGATAGCCATGTCCTTGCTCCCCACACTTAAAACACTTATGATCCTTGCAAAAAGGTTCAATCCCTTCATGAGAGAGTTTGTTTTTACCTTTGTAAACTCCCTTCTCCTTGGACCTATTGTTGTTGTTGCTGTTATTGTAGAAAGTGCCTTGGGAAGAATTTTGGGCATTGGTTTTTCCCTTTCCATCATTTTTGTCTTTGTTTTCCATGGGTTTGACATTCCATCTAGCCCCTTGTTGGAAATTGATGCGAGAAGAAACCATGGTGTGGTGGATTACTTTGGTGATAGAACCAGGCCGTTGGGAGTTGACATACTCGGCCATTTCTTCATGGAATCCCACAAAAAATTGTTGCTTTTGCTCGGCGAAGTCTATCTTTTGGAAGACAGTAGCCTTGAGATGTAAATTTCAAAACTTGTCCACATATTTGTGAATAGATTCATGTGAGAGAAGCTTCAAACTGCGCCATTTGGTAAGTACTTTGTCCTTTGCCTCGCTTGCAAGGAATTGCTTCATGATGGAAACTCGTAGAGTTTTCCATGTCTTTGGGGTTTCACCGTTTCCACTAAGGCTAGCCCACCATTGACGAGCCAATTTTTGGAAGTGCATAGCTACATGGTGTAGCTTGGACGACTCTGTGAAGCCCTCGTCTTCAAATGCAACATCAAATTGTTGGATGAAGGTCAATACTTTGTTGGTGGCACCAAAGGTGCCATCATAGGTGGGAAAAGAGATACTTTTTCCTCCCTCTTTGAACTTCTTGAGCTTTTGTGATCTTCGCCATGCAAGGTATGATTTTCGATGTCCTCTTCTCTTGTATTCTGTAGGAGAATAGCCATAGCTATCGTCGGGAGAGGAGGAAGGTGAAGAAGAAGGAGAAGAAGGTGACCTCTTTCTTGACGTTTTCTTCCTTTGTTTCCTCTCTTCCCTTTCGGAGTGACGAGGAGAAGGACTGTGTGTTGACTGTTTCTTCATGGGAGGAGTTGCCAATCATCTAGACCGCCGTCTTCGTGGAGCCACATCTTCAGAGGAACTTAGGGATTCATTACTTTCTTGTTCTTTGAATTCCTCCTCTCGTATGGGAGAGAGTCTTCTTTTGGGGGTCTCATCAAGAGGCCTCCTAAGCTCTGTCTCCTCTTGGAGAGGAAGGGAAATCCCATAAGCACGAGGTTGTTGAGTAACTTCGGCTTGCAAAGTAGGGTTGCCCATAGCTTGATGCAACCTAGTAACAAGATAATTGTTAAACATGGGGGCATCATCATTAGCACCTTCATGTGCAAAATCAAAGTTATTAATGTCCATTCTACTCTCTTGGTTATTGTTAGCCATGCTAATTATACTTATGTATTTACTTAGTGTATTCTTTGGCAATTCAAAACCTTAGTTGCTACTCCTCTTAGCCTTTGAAAATAAGTACTTAAGTATCTACACCCACAACTCGAATTGGTTAATTATAGAGAGTAGTGGGGTAGGTCTTACATAAAAGAATTGCCGAGGGATAGCTTCTTTCAGACTTCTTATGGCTCAATAATGGTAAAGCCGTAGGCAAGTCTAAAAAGATCCCATTATTAAGACCAAAGCTCCCGAGGTGTGCACCATATCCCACATAGTGGGCTCAACAAAACCGGTAATAGATCCCAGTCCCACTTACCCTAATATAATTAACAAAATCAACCATTAATAGGCTACTTAAGGACCTCTCTTCTTAAGCAAGAAAAGAGAAACCAAACGCTCTGATACCAATGTAATGGAAATGGCCTATGAACTTTGAGAATAGCGGAATTAAGAGAATTAGAGTGAGCATTTTTGTGAGATTACTTTGAGAACATAGAGGGTGAACTTGGCATGAACAATACTTTTACATTAGAGAACGTGACAATAGTTGAGGACTGGATTTATTTGGAGATGATCCTTTCTCCAAAATGCGTTTGTATTATAGATTCTCCCATCAAGAGAGACTTGATACAATACAATATATGTGTTCCTTGTGACCTATGTGATGCAATGAAGATAGAAAGATTCATGCATCACAAGCATAACATAAACTTTGCAAAAACATTAACTATCCCAAGCCTTAGTCCTTAGGCCTCAAACACCTTTGAAGGTGGAGAGAGCTAGCGGGGAATGAGGGTAGGGAAGAGGAAGAAGAATCATCCATAGGAGAAAGCAATAGCTCCTCACTTATCATCACTCTTCTTGCTTAGCATAGCATAATAGCATAGGAATGAAGATGAAGAAGATGGCAAGCTTAAGCATTGAAGCATGGCTCTTGGTTGGATTTGCATTCCATAGCCAAGAGTGTTGGTGTAGGCTCTGCACTTCTCAACAAGCTTCAATGCTTAAATATATATATATATATATATATATATATATATATATATATATATATATATATATATATATATATATATATATATATATATGTTTCAAGCTGTGATGATTTCATTCTAGTCTACCATTCAGCTCCATAGTTTAACAAAAATTTTAGTCTCACTTTGTAGGGTTAAGCGCCTCCCCCCTCCCAAAAAAAAAAGATTAATTTTTTTTAAGTAAATGTGTGTGTGTGTGTGTGTGTGTGTGTGTGTGTGTGTGTGTATATATATATATATATATATATAGAGAGAGAGAGAGAGAGAGAGAGAGAATATAGAAGTGGATCTCTTTCTTTGCTTCACTTTGCATATTTACTCACCTAGGGGGCAGGCCTTGAGATTTTATCACTTTTTATGCTTTCCAATGGTGGAAACGTGTAGATGTCCAATCTACCCCATCAAGAGGTCAAATCAATGCCTCTCAACTCTCCCTTTTCAAGAGTGTGTGGCCTCAAGGCTTGACCTCCTGTGGCCAAAAATGTGCACATTTTCTTTGCATGTGAACATACCCTTTTAAAGACCCTTACATACCAAACTAGTCGTGCTTGGTTGGCTTTGGCGTAGTTCTTTGAAGGAGGATATACTTTTTCTTTTGACAGTTATATAAATACATGGATTTTTGCAACTTAAGTCACCTCCATATAGTGTGAAAGGAATGTGAGAGCATTCCAGATGGAGAGGAAGTGGCATTCCAGATGTAGAGGGGTGAGCTTCAAGTAGACATTGGTTTATGGTTTATGGTGAATTGTGAGGTGTTTTAAGATAGGATGCTTGTTCAAAAATTCACTTTGTCACAACAAGCGTACCTTTGGTATAAAATGCTAGTTTTCATTATTGATGGATCCTGTTTTTATTTATTTATTTTTGTCATTAGAAGTGAGGCAATGAAAGCATAAGGTGGATAGAGAAGAAACTATTATTGTGGTTGAGCAATCAAGAGTTTGCAAGATAGACTTTGTAACTACATATCAGTCAAAACATGGTGAGAAAAAGTGATGAAATCACGAGGCCTACCGTTGCTAGGGGAAATAAAAGTAATCAATCAAAAGTAATCTATAGATAGTATAGAAAAAACAAAGTTGAAGGACCTTCAATTGGCTTTCATTAAAAAAAAGGTATAGTCTACTTAAATTCAGAGTCCCCCCCCCCCCCCCCCCCCTTCTTAAACTTCAAAGGTTGAAAGTTGAAAAAATTCAAGTCTCAAGCTTCACAAAAATGAGACACGTGGAGGGCTTCTTTGGCCTTGAAATTTTTAAGCTGCATTATATATAGTATATATAATCTACAACCAAAAGCTCCAGCCATTATCTGGCCCCTCGCACTTCATTCACTAGTGCTCTTCTTGGAGCTGTTGTTGTTTGCCAAGTTTATCAGCAGTCAACTCACTCAAACTCACTACCATAAGGTGTATTGGATGTCACTTGAATCAATGCCATTCTACTACTATAATTTTGCCACCAATCCTATTATCAACGATATGGATATTGCTCTCAAAACGCCTTCAACACCCCTTCTCCGCAAGTCTGTGAAGGAATATAAGCTTCAAGGCTCTAGTTACGTCTACTTGTTGCACAAATATATCGTATTCAAGCGTGTCGTTGATGAAATATGGCTTGTTAAATTCAAGGTTCTCTGCTTGGCATTCACAAACATGGCTGGTTAGTGGGCAACTGATGAGAGTGCCTGAAAAGCCTTGGCAGACCCTTCAAGGCCTTGTTCGATGCACCACCCATGCAAGGGAGGGCATGGAAGTGAAGGCGTGGGCTGTGTCGATGTCAATTTGTGTCTCGCACTCGATCAAATTCTACAATGAGTCTTCATTTGATTCTTCGAGGAGGAGAACCATCAAAAGACATATGGAGTGTATTTTGCTTCTAAAATATACTTAGGAGGTGTCCCTTGCACTACAGCAAAAAAAAATAGCATTGAGTTGGCCATGGAGTTTTTTTCTAAAGCTGCAAAGGGCAATGGGAAATTTCACTAGGAAAATATATTGAGGCTCGACCACACAAAAAGAATTCAAAGCCTTGATTCATTGCTAACAAAATTGTGTTTCTACTTCTCTCCAACACCCAAGAGAAGAATTAGGACTAAGACCAAGCTAATGAGCATGTAGGTTGTGGACTTGCTACAGAATGTGTGTAGTTTGTAGCTGGCATATATTGGCAAGGATATGAGGTTCAAGGCAAGAGATGTCAATGAGAAATAGAACCTTATCAGCGATGGAAGTCGTTGAGCTAGCAAGGAAATGGAGGAATGCAAGGCAAAGGCTCCTAGTGAGAGACTTTAATATGAAGAGCCATGTAAAGTGCCTTTTCAAATTAAAGCGTAATGCCTAGTTGGAGTTTTCCTTAAGGGAATCAATACATGTGTGAGGTTGATCAAACCGGTCTGTTTAATATTTTTTGGGGGACGCATTAAGTGGAATCTGTGTAGATCCTGCTATGGGTTTGAGGGGAAAAAAGACTGCAAATGGCACGTAGAGAGAGAGAGAGAGAGAGAGAGAGAGAGAGAGAGAGAGAGAGAGAGAGAGAGAGGCTCCATGCATCAAGACCAGCGACAAGCAGAGGCACAAATTTTTTTGGGGGTGGTTTGATGGCAGTGCGAGGCGGGACAGAGACAAAGATCTTTGTTTCTTTGGGTGGCCTCCATATCACTTGCAGAAACACCTAGCCAACATAGGAGTCAAGGGAAAGTGGGTGCTACACAAAGCGTTGCACAGGGACCTGCAACGCATGTGTGAACTTCCTTCTTGTGCAAGGAAGAGACATCAAGAGCAACTAATTTAGCTCGTGAGCTTGAAGAGATGAGTGAGGAAAAATTGGAGCAACAAGGGATTGGGATGGAAGAAGTGTTGTTGAAGCAAGAGGAGAGCAGGTCTATGCACGGTGAGGGCAATCAGAGATGCCGAGAGCTCATGAGGGAAGGGAGAGCAAGGGCTAGTAGTGATGGCGAATCAGCACTTTACAGTCGCTGGGTTAGTCAAATCCTATTGGAATTAGAATTTTGTCAAACTTTTGATACAAGGATTATTTTGCAATTTGTCAATCCAACTTCAATTTGAATTTTGAAAACACCTCTATTCTCTCAAGGACTAGTGCTAACTCTGGTATCAATCTGGGCAATTTCTGTGCATGACAGGGAGTCATGGATCACGATCCATGTACCCCAATGTCAGAATCACCTAAAACTTGGCACACATGTCTCTCACAAATTCTTGATAGCTGTTAAGTGAATTTAAGATGGTTTGATTCCCTTCAAGTCTCCTAAAAGTCACTTAGTCAGCCTGTTTTGTGGTTTTTGGTCTTGATTGTCTCTGGTCTTGTTTGAGTCTCTTTTTAATGTTTTTTTCTACCCTCATTTTTGATCAAATGTCGGTGTTGGTCTTTGCTTCACTTCTGTAAAGCCACAATCCCAAAAACTAGAAGGGGGACATGGATCACGATCCATGTTCCACCATATTTGAACCCCAAACTTGGTCAGATTGTTACTTGAAGTCTATGGAGTCTACCTATCCACTTAGTTTTGGATTTGAAACCCTTTCACCTTGCCAAAAGAAAAATTTTGTGGCTGCTTGCAATTTTTGACTTACAGCTTGTATTTTGGTGTTTTGGTCAACTTTTTGTTGTTTTTGGCTATGATGACCTTCACAGAATTTGTTCCAAATGGTATGAGCTTCTTACTACCCATATCTTAGCCTCAGATGTTTCAGGGTGTTATAGATTGCAATCCATGTTCCACCTCATCTAGTCATGGAATTTGGTCAGCAGTATGTTTAGACCCTGTAGAAGTCAGATTTTCACTTATTTTTTGAGTTTGGACATCAAAAAGTGAAAAAGGCCCTTTTTTGTCTATTCCAAGGTTTTTTGTGTCCTTGCCCAATTGCCCTAATTTGGGTGATTTTTTGTGTCAATTTTTCCACCAAAAGTGTATAGTCAGTGATCTCAAATCACACTGAACCCAATGGTACCAATTTCTACTCAACAGGTCACAAGGGGACATGGATCGCAATCCATGTTCCTATACCAAACTGCATGAAACTTTCCAGATTCACTCTCTGTGGTTTGGTTATGCCCTTTTTGCACTTATTTTTTAATTTAGATCAGCTTTGGAATTTTGACAATCAAATTTCTAATTTTTCAGAGTTTATGGTCCTTTTGTCCAAAATATGGTTTTCACTCTTTTTTCTCTAATCTCTCTGACCAAATTTGATGGTGGTAGTTTCTACTTACCCTACTCCTAAGTACTGAAATGAAACAAGAAATAAAAAAAACAAAACAACACAAAATAAAGTCGAAACGGAAAACAATACAACACTCTAAAAGTAACGAGAAAATTAAAAAATGAAATGCTTTTGGCTATCTCACTCACAACCCTCTTAACCTCTTGAGAATAGATCTAGTAAGTCCTCGACTTCTCAACTCTACCAAGCACTAAACCCCGTGTCTAACTGCATGACTTCTAAAGTGTAAAATGAAGTGGAAATCAAAATCAAAGTCTCTAAGTAAAAAGCTACAACAAGGTCACTCACCACTTAAGGATCGCTATCCCCGACAGCAACGTCAATGTTATCGAGTCATCGCAATAGACGTCTATACCATAGCTTTCTGACACTAACATAATGTCAATACTCAGGGAAACGACTCAAATGGTGCATAGAGACTCTTCAAGGGTGTCAATCTCAAGAAGTGAACCTACAAAATGACACTATCGCTAGCACATGAAAATCTATCACTCTTTGGTCTGACAATCTGCTTATGTCCTATGTCACCCTACTTAGTCATCAACCTCTTTTGGCACTCAAACAAAGTTCAAATGCTATGAAACTTTAGGAGGAGGTTTAATACACTTAGGGGCACTAACCTATCAAGTTTGGTTGCAATCCGAGGAGGTACCAAAATTATGATCCATTATGATTAAGGTCTTGAAAACTGCAACAAAACATACCAGAAAGGCCGCCCTAGGGTCTAGAAAGACTCTCCTATGGTCAGAATGTCTAAAAACAGTCATTAACGCACTCAAAATAGCAAATTTTGCCTATTAATGCGTAGCCACAAATCACAGTAGAATCAACAATGAATATACTTGAATGAAAGAGAAATGTACAAGGAACACAATGCAAGTTTCAGAGTTGAAATGTGATTACCAAAGCTCAAAATATGAGGATTACAAGTTGCAAGAGAGTAGCCACTCTCTCTAGTACACTTCAAAACTCAAAACTTGATAATGATAAGGAGTCCTTTCCCACTTTACACAATGGACTTTATACCTAGGCCTCTCTTGGCCAGTGGTCAACTTTACAAGACTCGGACTCCATTACATACCTTACAACTCATCTTTTCAAAGATTGCTCGTCCATAATAAGAGATGATCAAATAATTACAAGGCTTTCTAAAAAAATAACGAAGATACATCAAAATTTTGGGGCTCCTGGAAGAAGGGGTCGACTTGAAGGGTGTTATTAGAGCCAAGCCTTTGTAGAGCAATCTTGCAGCTGCCTTGCAAATAGCCCACCAAAGGTTGCCACTTGAAGCCCTCCTTCCCTACATCCTTTCAAAATGCTAGGAAAGGACTACACTCCATCGGCATCACATGCCTATCAACGCCCTTTTTTTTGGAGGTCCTTAGCCAATGGTATTTCAAAACGCTACGTAACTATGGTGTGGAAGGAGCCGACCCACCTGCAACCCACTTTTCTCACGAATGTTTTAAAACACAGGCAACATGCAACCCTCTCTTCGCGGTGTGTTTTAAAATGTAGATTTGTGCAACGCCTCTAGTTTTTGCAACCTATCAAAACGCCACCTGAAAAAAGCAGGCGGAGCCTTTTCAACAACACTAGTTCTCCCACCGCCACTTCCTATTCCTCTTTTCCTCAACGGTGTGGATTATCTCCACCTCGCTCTAGTACCATGTCAAAGTCAACGATGTGAAAGTGTAGAGAAATGGCAGAGAGAGAGAGAGAGAGAGAGAGAGAGAGAGAGAGAGAGAGAGAGAGAGAATGTGCGGCCTAGGTGTTGCTTATATACTAGCCTGGGGCCCCTTAGGTGCCCCACTTAGTAAATTGCCCTGTCCAAGACTTTGACAGATAAATAAAATAAATACCTAAAGCTAAAATTAATATCGGGATCTAATTAGGCATTCACTTGAAATGCTATAACTTTAACATGTGTGTGTCTCAATAGGATGATGTATTTGTAGCCTTCCCACGATTTTCTAGCAAACCAATTTTCTATGCAAAGGTAAGTTCAAATCCCATAAGTTGGACAACACAGTCTTGGAGCTGATTTGCAATATGACATTACTTCTTGCCACAACCTCACATGTGTTGTTTAACTCATCTTTTTGTCATCGATTTTAAATTTGGTAAAGAAATTGTTGCAATTTTTGTAAAAATGTTTTCATACGTATTCGCACACCCATGGGTACACGCACGCACACACACACACACACACAAGAAAATTAAAACACATTTTTTGTACAAATGTTTTCGTACGTATTCACACACCCATGGGTACATGCATGCATGTGCACGCACACTTACACACACACACACAAGAAAATTAAAACACACCCTCACTTACACACACACACAAGCAAATTAAAACACACCCTCACGCGCACACACACACACACACACACAAGCAAATTAAAACACATTTTTTGTACAAATGTTTTCGTACGTATTCGCACACCCATGGGTACACGCATGCATGTGCACGCACACTTACACACACACACAAGCAAATTAAAACACACCCTCACTTAAAAATACACTATTTAGCTACACAAATGCATGCACATGTATGTGCTCTTGTGCGCATGTGCGTTCGTGTCTATGCACCTGCACACACAATCACTCATTCAAATGTAAGTAAGCAAAGCTAGAGATTATGACTATATATACTTCTAATGGACACGCGTGCACACACACACACACACATATACACACAAACACACAATAAAACATTTTGACATAGTGTGTATGTATATTGGTTTATTTTTTACATCCATACAAAACTAAAATTTAGGGTTTTGTGATAAATGCAATAGGGGATTATATACTACAAATGTGGTGATGGGTTTAAACCTATAAGTCCCATGGACACACCCTCTATATTTATAGAGACAGGCATTTAATAATTTAATAATATGTGAATCTTGTTATCATTAATAGATTGCCAAGATTCATGTGATTTGAATTTTTACTTTTCATCCCTACCTAATATTGTAAATAATCTTTTACAAATAAATGGCATTCCATCCATTCCTATAGAGATTAAATCTCAAGTGGAAGTTTTCAACCCTCTCTTGGATTTACACTTATTGGACCCTAAAGAGAAAGAAACATTGTCTAGTCTAGCTTTTCATTCTTCTGACTTCTCTCCTTCTAAAAACATCTCTGTAGCCTTCTCTAGTTTAGTTCCATTACTTCCTCCTAGACAAGTAGAATTGGACTTTATTTGACTTGACCACAAGCTGTGGGATTTTGAGCTCATCAATCATAGGACTCCTTTCTCACTAGAATACTTAGCCATTATTTGTAGCATCTCCCCTAATATTGTAGAGAATTGTACTGCTATCCAGGCAAAGCACTTACTATCTTCTGATTTATTTTTTGAGCTTAGCCAAATCATCTAAATGCCTTAATTTGACACTTTTAACCAAGTCAAATCCAAGGACCCAAACAAATTCCTTAAGAATTGTTGGAATACCTTTGTGCTCTTTTTGAAATGTCAATGCAAGAGGTAGGACCCTAACTCATCTTGCATAGCCTCTATCCTTTGGCTAGACCATATTTTATGGTTTGTCTTCTAGAGCCTGATACCTTTGTCGCATCAATGATCATACATAAAACTCTACAATGCCTATCTTTGTTTGCAAATTACATTTCTTTAATGGCTGCTTACCAAGCGACGGTTCTGTGATTGCCTTCCCATGCATAAAACATTTTTTGTGCAAGGGATTCAAATTGAGGATGTGCACCAACCTCTTCTTCAAACTCCAAATTAAATTGCTTCCAAATTGGATCCCATCCATCAATAATCGCATCTTTAAAAACATTAAACATATTTTAAATACAAATATTAAGAGAAATAATCAAAAGCAACAACTAGATAGCATACTTGTGACAAAGTTTCTTCCTTTTGACATGTAGTCAAAGACACAATAAATGCACCCTTGTCTTTGATATATCCTTCTCTAGAAAATACTGACTTCAATCCACTGACATCTACCCTCAAACCACGTACTCTGACATGTGGTATAAGCCTACAAAGTGGAACAATAGGACATTCAAAGCAACTAAAAACTCTTGTTTTACTAAGGATGTCTTCTCCCTATCCATGTGCAATGCGCTATCATCCTCATCTGCTACACTTTGGCGTATTTTAGGTCTCATTTTAAATGGCACAATCTGCATAGCAGTTTCAACTGAAGGTATCTCTTGATCTACATCATGCAAAGAGCCTAAACCAATGTCATGGCCATCTCCATCTTTTGGTACCTCTGTTTTTGCAACTGAGCTAACTTGGGCTCTACAAACTGGTTTTGGACTGGATGCACTTCTTCCATTCTTCTAGGACCTCCCTTAGAAGAAGAAGGAATACATTCAAACAACAAAAGACATGTTTCATTCAACAAATGTTTGACTCATGTATAAACACATAATTTTTTCTTAAATTTTAACATGGCAATGTACATATCTATTGTAGAGTCAATTATATCAAGAAATTTACTTATCCACCCTGACGTTTCCCTTACTATCCCACGCTGACGTGGAATGGAGCCTAGAAACCTTTGCTACAAAAATAATTAATTATTGAATAGCAAAAAAAGATGATAATACTCATAAAATATTACCCATGACATGATTTTTATATCTTACATGAAGACTAAAGCCTTCAATGCTATTACATGGTGGCACCTAGACATTGTCCTTTAGCATCCCACGTCGATGGGGAACCATTTTGGGAAGTGTTTCAAGCATCAGGTTGGAACATTAAGACATGAAAAAATGTAAACTACTGTAATACTCATCATTTTCAAGAACTCTTAGCTTTTCTCTAGAGACTCCCATCATTTTCTATAATTCTTAGCTTTTCTCTAGAGACTCATATTATATTATTGGTCTCAGCACAAGCCGGCGAGTAACAAAGTGTAGACTGAGAAACTTCAGGCAAACACATTAAAGAGAAGTCATGCACTTGGTGCTAAAAAGGTTCATACCTCAATGAGTGTAGTTTGTAATTTGCAAGCTCTAATGACCGCACATTTTCTACCCTAATCCCTTTCGCATTGACGTGGCACTGACTGGGGGGCAATGTCCTGTTTGACTTCTATTTTTCATCATGAGCACCATGGATGGGATGTTTTCTACATTGTATCTTCCAACATCAACATTCAACACCAATACATGACCTATTTTTGAAATGTGTGTGTTTAAATTGCTCTACTGCAACTCCTTGTTTCCTGCCTATAATGCTCCCGCGTTGACGTTGTAACACATAGTGCAATGTCCCATATGACAAATACATTTGCACATCATCATCTAGTGCCTACATAAAAAACATCCAATCCATGTTTCCTGACATTTATGCTTCCGCACTGATGCAGTACCACAATGGCAGCAACATTATGGGAGAAGTTTTTGAAGATAGATATCTTATGCTCATGAATTGCATAGAGCAATGGCCCACTCAAGGATTAAATGTTCACCTGCTTACGACACTAAAGACATGAGCCTCTTCCCTTAATAACCAAATTATATTTTTACCAGAGCTATCTAAGACACCCGTTTTTTGCTCTAAGCAGTACAGCGCTGACACGGGACAAGGTACACCTACGAATGGCCTTGCATTAATTACCGTATCCTCGCATTCAAATAGTGCTCGTTTTTTGCTCTATGCAATACTACACCGACGTGGGACTAGTTACACTTGTGAATGACTTTGCCTTGTTTAATGCCATCCTAGCATTCAGATATAATCCATTTTTTGCTACATGCAGTATCGCGCCAACAGGGGACTAGTTACACCTGCAAATGACTTTGCCTTGTTTAACACCATCGTGGAATTCATATACAACCCGCACCTTAAGCGATGCCACTAAGTGACTACGTAGGGCCTATTACCTTAATAACCTTAATAACCAAAGCAGTACCACGCCAATGTGAGACTAGTTAAACTTGTGAACGGCCTTGCATTGTTTACCCATCCTGATAGTCAGATACATCCTATTCCAGAGCGATTTTGATCAAGCAATGGCAAACTTGACTTTGCTTTCCAGTAAGCGACTAAGCAGGTTGGCCAAGGCTCATACCTTGTTGGTGATCACCACTTGGGAGCCATTGAGTTGTATGTAGGAAGGCGATGATGATGTCGTGTTTACATAGATGACTCCATGCCATTCACAGACCTTGGCGATAAACAATACCTTAGAAAATATTTCCCTTTCCAAAATACATGTGAAACCCCAACGTAATAATGTAATCAAAGAATAAGATGTATGTTGTGTCTATCAATAATTACCTGAATTATATATAATATTTTTCCTCTTTTGATCGTGTTTAGAGTTGAGTAGGGGCCTTGCATTGTCTAGATTGATGAACGAAAGGGGAAAAGATATACTCACCTTTTTTTTTGCCCTAAGTTTTGTCATTTTCACACTTCACATCGTAAAGAGCAAGGCACAGATAATAAAAGGCGCTATTGTCTTTCCCAAGAGATTGTCTTCTCTGCCAAAAGTAGTCTCTATCTAGCCTCTGGACGATTGTTATGTAGCCTTTACACTGAGTTGTCACATCACTATTTTTGGCCCAGAGCATAAGCAAAAACTTGTGCTTATGTTTGAGAACCGTTATCAGAATATCACTATGAAGGCTTTGAAAGAGCATATTGAATTAGCAAATGATAACTACTCATTGCGTCCAGTTACCTTGCTTGGTGATCAAGTTAAACCAGAACCAATATTCAATGATGCAAACGATTTGTTTTACTTGCTAGATCATGAAGCCTCACAATATTACGAGGTGCTTTGTGATGAACACCTGCCAACAACATCTGATGGCTCAAAACAATCTCCTATTATAGTTGAAGATGGCAGTATATGCATCAAAAGTGTACTCAATGTCATTTTTTCTCTTCCCTTGCAAATAAATCTATATATTGCACTCTCAATTGTTCAGAATGTGATTAAGGTTCTAGAAATGCCAACTTTCTATGATGGATATGTTGCATACGAACTTCCTCCACAAAAAGGTAAGTCTTCTATGTATGTGATGGAGTAGAGATTTGATGGGCATGTTTGGACAGAGTATGTAACGTGTAACAATGATTTATTTAAGGGAACTGTTCGTTTTAGCCGGTGTGGAGGGAATTTGAGATGTACCAATGTGGAGTGTCCATTCTTCTAAAGAAGGAAGCAGTTTAATGAATCTCAATGGCGAGGAAAATTAGCACGTGCTCCAAATAAAGGACATTTGGATGTAGATAATGGAAGACTTGCATGCTTTCACTGTCATCAAATTCTTGAGTGCATTAACACTTGTTTGGCAGTTACAATTATTGTATTCCTACTGAAATGACCAGTGTTACTAGATGTGTTTTGCATTTAGGTTTTCATAAACACCTTGTTGTAGAGAGAAAGAGCAGAAGTGCAAAAAAGTCAATATCTTATACCCTTGCATAGAGCCACCTTTGATACCCTACTAACTGCCAAGGAGCTTGAAAGAAAAACTATATAAGAACTCATTATGGATAAGCTTGTGTCCTAAGCAGATAATGTTGACTTGCCAATGACAGATGGAGAGTTCTCTAGTTTTCTTGATTCAGTAACCCCATTGTCAGATAATCGGCGTGTGCAAAGGACTTTGGCGTCAGCAAAACGAGAAAAAGGAATTACATTTTTTGGTTTGGAGTCTATCTTGACTTTAAAATCAAAATCAAGATATCCATTTCTTCATAGTGTTCTCTTTCCAAGACAACTTGGAGCTGGAAAACAACCTCATATATTTAAGTTGTCTACAATGGGGCCAGGGAGTGGTGTTGATTTAGTAAACTAGATGCGCTCGGGAGGGAATTTGCAAGATATGTGGGTGCACTTTGATCATGTGCATCGTGTAGAGGGTTGGTCTACTATGTCGGCACATGTTTATGACCCATATGTAAGAGAGCTACTAACATTGGCAATATGTGAGTTTACTGTGGAAAAAAAGCATGCCAGATAGAGTTTGGAAAATGCTTAAAAAGGTGGTGGTTGATCATGGTTATGATAAGGCTAAATTTCAAGGTTTTATGGAAAATGATGCAAATGCAAATTGGATTGCGGTTCGAATTGTCTACTTCGGTGGAGCAAAAAAAAAGATGCCTGAAAAAGAGAGATCATATGTTTTCCATTGGGAACATAGCATGGTTAAGCACACTTCTAGCTGTATACGTTCCTCATTTCAAGAAGAGCATAAAATTCTCTGCAAAAATGGTTACATGCACCATTTGGACATGCAACAGATGTGTGAAAGGATGAACTCAAGCAATTCTGGAGAACGGGACAGCTATTTTGGATGAGATTCTAGCGTTGGAAACTTGGTTGTCATGTTGGAATGTTAGAGTTCCACACTAGGGACACAGATTTGTTGCTCAAGATGAATAGGGTGCTTTTGTTCCAAGGAAAAATCTTTCTAAGGCTAAACATGCATGCTTCAATTGGTTATAAAACAAACATTGGCCTTTATGAAGTCACTTGTGCAGATATGTCACTGGGAGTCTTACAAGATGTCGAGCGAGTTTTTTTTAGCAACAAAAAAAACGAGCGAGTCTATCAATAAAGTTATTTGTGAACATTGTGTCTGAAAAATTTGATTTTCCCAAAGCTTCTCCCTCATCCACCACATTAGTTGACACGGATGCCTCCTCTCTCCCTTGCTTCATTGGACAAAGCAAGCATTGTATATAAGTCGAATCAAGTATATCATCGGAACCGAGAGAGGCTCACATGGCTAGTGGCCAAACATCCTACCAAAATGGGAGTCGTCTCACATCCAAACTCGAGACACAACACCATTGGATGACACAAGAACTTGAGAAACAAACCACAGAGGTATCGATTTATGTGCAGTCCCTCTCCATGCCCCTCCAGAGTCCATATGTCATAATAATCAATATCTAATTCTCATAAATGATTTTCTCATATTAAACTGATCATTTAATGTGGGGAGGTACCAGGGGAGAAAAACCCAGAATATTGGTTAAGCTAGCAGACCGGCCACAGTAGGGATCCAAAGGAGGGAAAATAGGGATCCAAAGGGGGGGGGCATCTGCAAAAGATCCATGTGCAACAATGGGCTAAAAAGACCCTAAGGTTCAGCCCATTAGGACTTCCAAAATGCTAAGGTTCCAAAATTCAAAGGTTGTGTCCAAAGGTCAACCCTAGGGAAAATTGGATGCTTTGTGTGTGCCCTAAAAGTCTTTGCACATCCCTACATGGGAGGGGGCGAGCCCTAAAGGTAGGGGATGAGAGAGAAAGCCACACACACACCCAGGCTCCCTTTTCACAAAGGGAATTAGGGACACATGTCAGCTCCCTAGGCCAGATGCCCACAAGGTGTGCCCAATTCCTATTGGAAGACCCTTGAAGTGGACCAATGAGAATTAAGCTAGAGTAAATGTAGTTTAATTAATTTAGAAACATTTAATAAAAGAAACCAATGAGAATTAAGTCTCCTAGAAGACTATTGGGCAGTCTCCCAAGGGGTCCAATGAGCATTCAGGAGCCCAATGGCTTGCCTGATTCCTATTGGCCAGGAGGCAAAGGG
Organism: Adiantum capillus-veneris; assembly: GCF_014529385.1. Lineage (NCBI taxonomy): Eukaryota > Viridiplantae > Streptophyta > Polypodiopsida > Polypodiales > Pteridaceae > Adiantum > Adiantum capillus-veneris. The sequence goes on along the minus strand of NC_140952.1, from coordinate 48,941,281 downwards.
GTCCAATGAGAGTTTAGTTTAATTATTTAATTACCTAAAGCTCTCACAAAAGGGGAAAGGGGGACACATGTCATAAGGCTATCACTTATACTGGTTAATTACCATTGGCTAGCCCTGGGGAGGTCCAATGAGAGCAAATAGCAAGAGGGGTCGACCAAGAGAGAGAGGGGGCTGATTTTTTCAAGGCATTATCACACACACATTCACACAATCTCATGTGTGAAGTAAAGAAGACTCTCTCTCCTTCTCAAGCTTTAATGGAAAGCTTATCACCTACTCCAAGCTTGTGAGAAGGGAGGCCTACACCAACAACTCTTGGCTTTGTGATGCAAATCCAACCAAGAGCCAAGCTTCAATGCATGCTCATCTCCTCTACCATGCTAATTACTAAGCTAAGCTATGCTAATATGAGTGATTATGTGAGGAGATGTACATCTTTCTCGTAAGAATACTCCTTCCTCTCAATCTACTCTCATACCCTGCTAGCTCTCACCATCTTTGAAGGTGTGTGAGGTCTTGGGTCTGAGACCGGAGATAATTGATGTTGTGTTTGCTAAGTGTTTTGCTTAGTGCATGAAGCTTTCATCTTCATTGCACTAGCTAGTCTTGAAGGAACACAAAGAATTGTATTGTACAATGTCTCTCTTGATGGGAGAAACCATAATACAAAGCCTTTTGGAGGGGGGACCGGCTCCATGCAAATCCGGTCCTCAATTGTTGTCAATAGTTTAATTTCTCTCTCTTTTGAAAGTATTGTTGATGCTATCTAACTAGGTGTTATGCTTTTTGTTGCTCTCTCCACCCAAGCACTCTTGTAATTCTCATTAGGAATCTATTCTAATGAAATGCCCACTATGTTCATGCTAATTTCCGCTACACATAAGTTATTAGGCCATTAAATGTTACATTGGTATCAGAGCTCAAGGTTTCTCTTTTCTTGCTCAAGAAGGGAGGTCCTCAAGCTAGCTACAAATGGTTGGTATTATTAATTGCCTGTGAGTAAGTAGAATAGGGATTTTTCAGCCTTGCAGTGCGCCTGCCTTTGTGCAGTTAACGGGGCATCACCGTCGAGAGCTATGGTCTTAATAGTGGAGTCCTACGGGGCTTGCCTACGGCTTAACCACTATTGAGCTATTAGAAGCTTGACTGGAGCCGGTGCTGTTTTGGTGTTGAAAGACCCTCTCTTCTATTCCTTGCAATTAATGGTATTCGAGCCGCGGGTACAGTAGCTTGAGTGCTTTTTCTAAAGGGGTAAAGAGGAGTAGCAACTAGGGCTTGAAGTGCCAAAGTACACCTAAAAGTTGTTAGAATGGCTGACAATAGTAAAGAGAGTGAAATTAATGTTGATAACTTTGATTTTGCTCATGAGCAAGCTACTAATGATGCTTCAATGCTTGTTAACTATCTTGTTTCTAGGCTTCAACAAGCCATGGGCAATCCATCTCTCCAAAGTGAAGTGCAACGGCAGCTCCGTGCTCACGGGATTCTCCAAGCTCATCACCATGACGAGAGAACACCTAGGAAGCCTCCTTGTGAGACTACCAAAAGAGGTCTCTCTCCGATTCGGGAAGAAGAAGAGAATCCTTATGAAGGGCTCAAAAATTTACTTCTTGATGATGTATCTCCTTCCCAAAGGAGAACTCAAGAGCCTCCACCGAAGGAACGAGAAAGAAGTGAGTCACCCGCCACCTCGGCGGAGATGGCTCCACGAAGACGGCGGGCTAAACGCTCTCCATCACCACCAAAGCGGAGAAGACCATCATATTCTTCTCCCCACCACAATTCAAAGAGGGATGATAAAAAGCAAGAGAAGAAAAAGGCGAGAAAGAGGACACCCTCTTCTCCATCTTCTTCATTCTCTTCCTCTTATGAAAGCTATGGTGAAGATGACAAAGATCAAGACAAGAAAAAGGCAAGAAAGAGGTCACCCTCTTCTCCACCTTCTTCAAATTCTTCACCCTCTGAAGAAAGTGATGGTGCAACCTTTGAACCATCAAAAAGAAGAGGCCATAGGAAATCCTATGCCGCATGGAAGAGGTCGTCCAAGTTGAAGAAATTCAAAGAGGGAGGGAAGAGCATCTCTTTCCTTACCTATGATGGTACCTTTGGTGCTACGGACAAAGTCTTGGCCTTTATCCAGCAATTCGATGCGGCGTTTGGAGATGAGGGCTTCACGGAGTCCTCTAAGCTACGCCATGTAGCCATGCACTTTCAAAAGTCCGCCAGACAATGGTGGTCTAGCCTACAAGCCAACGGTGAAGCTCCACAAACATGGAAAGCTTTAAGAGCTTCCATTATGAAGCAATTTTTGGCCACCGATGCCAAAGACAAAGTACTCACCGAATGGCGAAGCTTAAAGCTCTCTCCCAATGAATCCATCCACAAATATGTAGACAAGTTTTGGGACTTACAACTCAAAGCCACTGTCTTCAAAAGGTTGGATTTTGGAGAGCAAAAGCAACAATTTTGTGCGGGCTGAACCGAAGAAATGGCGGAGTATGTCAACTCCCAAAGACCACGTACCATATCGGCGGTAATACACCACACTATGGTCGCCTCTCGAATTAATTTCCAAACGGGGGCAAAAAGAAATAATAAGCCCCCGAAAAACAAGGGTTCCAATGAGCCTAAGGGGAAGGACAATGTCCAAAAGTCTCCTAAGGGCAACTCCAACAAAGCTAAAGAGAAGGGAGTTTACAAAGGTAAGAATAAACTCTCACCTGAAGAGCTTGAGCGTTATTGTAAGGATAACCAGTGTTTCAAGTGCGGCGAACAAGGGCATGCATACCGCGCTTGTCCCCAAAAGAACAACCGCCAAGATCCTCCTAGAGCTTCCTTGGTTGAAATCCAAGAGGAGGAGACTCACCAAACTCAACACAAAGGATCTCCTCTATGCCATGCTTGGGGAAAGGTAAGAGAACATGATGCTTTTATTCTCTTTCACCCTGGTTCTACTCACAATTTTATATCTATAGAGTTAGCCACCAAGCTAGGCATACAATCCTATGAGATGGGAGATGTCCTACCCGCAGACAGTGCCTTTAAGGGGCAAGAAGCTTCAGTCACTCCCTTAATTGGGAAATTGAGGCTTCATGTCCAAAGCTATGTGGACAAAGAGGACTTCTTTATCTCTCCTCTCAAGCATGAGGATGTAATCCTAGGAGCACCATGGTTTGACCGCCTGGCTGCCGATGTTAAATTTCCTGAAAGGAGAATCTCCTTTAAGTTCAGGGAAAAAGACATGTATATAGATGCTAAGGAAATGGGTAACACCATCCCCATTGTACATACACCAGCTTTCAACAAATCAATAAAGAGCTCTATTTCCGTGTACATGATTTTTATTAAAGATTCTCAAAATGAACCTAATGCTTTAACAAACGAAAATAAAAGCAACCAAAAGGAATTAGAGTTATCCAATTTTCTCAAGGGGTTTCAATATGTTTTTATTGACGACATCCCTTGTGAGCTACCTCCTAAACAAGGTAATGATGACCATGCAATTGAACTTCTTCCAGGAAGTTCACCGCCTAATAAACCTCCTTATAGAGTTTCTCAAACTCAACAAGAGGAGATTATGCGGCAAGTGCTTGAGTTAGTTGAGAAGGGCATGGTTAGGCCTAGCTCATCTCCATTTTGCTCACCTGTGCTATTAGTGCAAAAGAAAGACGACACATATTGTATGTGTGTCGACTATAGAGCACTAAATAGGATCACTATCAAGAATAGGTTTCCCGTTCCACGAGTAGAAGACCTATCTGATAAGCTACAAGGATCGACCTACTTCAGTAGGGTTGACCTAAAGAGTGGCTATCATCAAATAAGGATAGTTGATCAAGACATTGTAAAGACCGCGTTTCGCACTACATTTGGTCTTTACGAATACATTGTCATGCCTTTTGGCTTGACCAATGCACCAGCCACATTCAACCGCTTGATGGAGAAGCTCTTCAGGCCTCATGGAACCTTCACTGGAGTGTTCTTTGATGATATTATCATCTACTCTAATTCATTGGAGGAACACAAGCAACATCTCTAGGTAATATTTCAAGTTTTAAGAGAGAATAAACTTTATGTTAATCGAAAGAAAAGTGAATTTTTCTTGCAAGAGATTCAGTATTTAGGTCACATTATCTCTCAAGATGGCATCCAAATGGATCCATCCAAGTTAGAGGTAATAAAAGGATGGCCTAAACCAAGGAATCTGCATGAACTAAGAAGCTTCATAGGTATGTGTGCACACTATAGACGCTTCATACAAAAGTTCTCACAAATTGCGGGACCATTACACGACCTAACAAAAAAAAGCATTAGGTATACATGGTCTCCTAAGGAGAACAATGCTTTCGAAAAGCTTATCTCTCAACCTGTGCTTACACTACCGGATCTCTCAAAACCATTTGAGGTCCTATGTGATGCTTGTGGTGATTGCCTTGGAGCTGTTTTGCTCCAAGAAGGGCACGCCATAGGCTATGAGAGCTGAAGGCTCGACCCTGTTGAGCAAGCTCTAGGCATATACGAAAAGGAACTCCTTGCAGTTCTACATGCCTTAGACTCATGGAAGCACTATTTATTGGGGACTCCTTTCATTCTGCAAACGGATCACCAAAGTCTTAAGTACTTCATGACATAGACCAAGCTCTCCGACAAACAAATGAGGTGGGCAAATTTCCTTTCGCAATTTCATTTTCATATTGCTCACATTGCTGGCAAGCATAATCAAGTAGCCGATGCACTCTCAAGATGACCGAGAGTGAATGCGGTTTCCATAGCAACTCACAATGATCTATCTTCAATGATAGATGAGTTTGCTATTGATCCCGATTTTAGAGATGTGATTTCAGCCCTTACATTAGGGAAGAAAGAAGAACCATTTACTTTACAAGATGGTTATCTTCTCTATTGCAATAGACTATGCGTTACTAACTCCCTGCGTGAGAAAGTAATGTATGAATCTCATGCTCCCCCGTATGCGGGGCATAGAGGGATTCAGTCTACCTTAAAGGGAATTGAAACATATCTCTATTGGCCTACCATGAAAGTGAACATACAAGAGTATGTTTCCAAATGTGTGGTATGTCAAAAGACAAAATTTGATAGAGGGAAGCAACCTGGATTGCTTCAACCCTTGCCAATCCCTAATTCACCATGGGAGAGCATATCCATGGATTTTATCTTTGGATTGCCTAAGTTTATCCATGGGAATACGGGAATATGGACGATAGTAGACAGGTTCAGTAAACAAGCTCATTTTATACCTGTCAAAAAGACTATCAAAGCCCATCAAATGGCAACCCTCTTCATTTCACAAATTTTCAAATACCATGGCTTACCAATGTCCATAGTGTCGGATAGAGATCCTAGAATGACCAATAATTTCTGGAAGGGTCTCTTTGAGAATTTAGGGACAAGGCTAAATTTCTCTTCGGCCTATCATCCACAAACGGATGGCCAAAGTGAAATAGCTAACCTAACAATTCTCGATCTACTAAAAGCCTATGTAACGGAAGTAGATCAAAGATCCCAATGGGAGAATTACTCACCCTTAGTGGAGTATGCTTACAATAACACTGTACATACTTCCACGGGAAAAGCACCTTTCGAGGTAATTGAGGGAAGATCAAAAAGTCCCTTGCTACTTAAGGTACATGGGAAGATCTTCGCTGCAGATGAGTATAGTCGAGACCTACAAGAATCTTTTCAAAAGATTAAAGATGTTATCTCTATCTCACAGCAAAGGCAAAAGGCTGCTCCTGACAAGCACAGAAGAGCCCAAGCCTTTAAAGAAAACGATTGGGTCTTGTTAAAGTTTCCCAAGGCTCGATTAAGGCACACGACGGGCAAGAATCCTACGGGCCACCAAAGTTACTATGCTAAACTAGCAAAAAGGTACTATGGTCCCTTCTAGATTCTTAGGCCAATCAATGACATGGCCTATCAACTTAAGTTGCCCAATCATTGGCTCATACACAATGCTTTTCATGTGAGCCTATTAAAGCCTTACAAAGGAGAGCCACCTCAAGAACCAACTATTGAAGACCCACCGGAGATCGAGGACCAAGAGGAGGTGCTGCAGCCCGAGTCCATTCTCCGACATGAAGACAAGGTATTAAGAGGCGGTAAGACTATCCGACGATATCTTATTAAGTTTAAGAATTATCCTTTTGAAGATGCTAGATGGATGCAAGCCATACAATTAAAGGATAACCTAAACCTTGTCAATGCTTACAATGCTTCCCAAGAGTAAGCAAATGCACAAAATGTTAAAAAATGAACAAAATTTTTGTCTTATAACACTCTCTTTTTCTTTATTTGTGCACAAAAATGAAGTAGTATGCATGCTTAGATCAAGTTTGCGGAGACGACGTCTCCCAAACACCAAGTAGAGCTTGTCACTCTACTATGGAAGACTGATAGGACTGATGTGCAGACATGCTTGCGGCAGCCTCAAGCTCTCAAGCGCCAAATGGACTAGTCATCCATTATGGAATGATGTAGTAGGGTAACATAGGGATCCTCTACCCGCTAAGAAAAGGACTCATGAATATGCTTTATCTTCTCTACACCATAGTCGAGGACGACTATGATTTCAAGAGAGAGGTAATGTCATAATAATCAATATCTAATTCTCCTAAATGATTTTCTCATACTAAATTGATCATTTAATGTGGGGAGGTACCAGGGGAGAAAAACCTAGAATATTGGTTAAGCTAGCAGACCGGCCACTGTAGGGATCCAAAGGAGGGAAAATAGGGATCCAAAGGGGGGGGGCATCTGCAAAAGAGCCATGTTCAACAATGGGCTAAAAAGACCCTAAGGTTCAGCCCATTAAGACTTCCAAAATGCTAAGGTTCCAAAATTCAAAGGTTGTGTCCAAAGGTCAACCCTAGGGAAAATTGGATGCTTTGTGTGTGCCCTAAAAGTCTTTGCACATCCCTACATGGGAGGGGGCGAGCCCTAAAGGTAGGGGATGAGAGAGAAAGCCACACACACACACTCAGGCTCCCTTTTCACAAAGGGAATTAGGGACACATGTCAGCTCCCTAGGCCAGATGCCCACAAGGTGTGCCCAATTCCTATTGGAAGACCCTTGAAGTGGACCAATGAGAATTAAGCTAGAGTATATCTAGTTTAATTAATTTAGAAACATTTAATAAAAGAAACCAATGAGAATTAAGTCTCCTAGAAGACTATTGGGCAGTCTCCCAAGGGGTCCAATGAGCATTCAGGAGCCCAATGGCTTGCCTGATTCCTATTGCCTAGGAGGCAAAGGGGTCCAATGAGAGTTTAGTTTAATTATTTAATTACCTAAATCTCTCACAAAAGGGGAAAGGGGGACACATGTCAGAAGGCTATCACTTATGCTGCTTAATTGTAATTGGCTAGACTTGGGGAGGGCCAATGAGGCTTCAGCAAGAGTAATTAGCAAGAGGGCTCGCCCAAGAGAGAGAGGGGGCTGATTTTTGCAAGGCATTATCACACACACACACTCATAGAAGCTCATGAGTGAAGAAAGAGAAGACTATCTCTTCCCAAGCTTTAATGGAGAACTCATCACCTACTCCAAGCTTGTGAGATAGAAGCCTACAACAACACTCTCTTGGCATGTGGATGCAAATCCAACCAAGAGCCAAGCTTCAATGCATGCTCATCTCCTCTACCAAGCTAATTACTAAGCTAAGCTATGCTACATATGAGTGATTATGTGAGGAGATGTACATCTTTCTCGTAAGATACTCCTTCTTCCTCTCAATCTACTCTCATACCCTGCTAGCTCTCACCATCTTCGAAGGTGTGTGAGGTCTTGGGTCTGAGAACGGGGATAATTCAAGTTGTGTTTGTTAAGTGTTTTGCTTAGTGCATGAAGCTTCCATCTTCATTGCACTAGCTAGTCTTGAAGGAACACAAAGAATTGTATTGTACAATGTCTCTCTTGATGGGAGAAACCATAATACAAAGCCTTTTGGAGGGGGGACCGGCTCCATGCAAATCCGGTCCTCAACTGTTGTCAATAGATTAATTTCTCTCTCTTTTGAAAGTATTGTTGATGCTATCTAACTAGGTGTTATGCTTTTTGTTGCTCTCTCCACCCAAGCACTCTTGTAATTCTCATTAGGAATCTATTCTAATGAAATGCCCACTATGTTCATGCTAATTTCCACTACACATAAGTTATTAGGCCATTAAATGTTACACCATAAGTTCTTGAGTTGAGTTTGGCACATAATGTCACATTGTACTTTTTGTAGGAGTCATCCCTTGTCCACGAAACATTGGGGGTGCACTCTTTGAAATGTAAAGTGGATCCGCATCTATCAACTAAAAACATGATAGAAGTTTCACGTTACAAGTAAACAAAAGACATCAAGCATTAATTTAACTTTCATTATTGAAACGTGCACAAGGTCCAATGTAGTTTCTTGCCGAGGTGTCTCTGAATCTCCAGCCAGTGAACCAACCCGATGTTTGTTTTCTCACTCTCATCAACATGATTCTTAGAATCATCAATATCTTTGGTGATAGGCACACAACTAACTTGACCATTTTAGAGAGAATTATGAGTAATGTAGGTCTTTCCCCGTCTTTAGGAATCACGACCAGTTGCAGGACTACATAATTTAATGCCCTAATGATTTTAGTATTGAACTTTCATATGTGTGAGACATACACTTTCAATTGGCTAATAACGTGAACTCATGACACTCTCATAAACCTATAAAATTCCTCCCCTAAACTACAATGATTTTTTTAATAAGTGTATTGAACTTCCCCAACTCATTTAAATTTTATCTACATCCTAGCTCAAAATTGTTAAAAAGATAATTAGTATTGAATATACACCCTACACTCCGCCCCCCCTCGGGGGCCCTTCTTCTCGCCCCCTACAACAATCTGCAAGTGGCTTCCTTGCCTACTTCTAAGCCACATCCATGAGCGCTCATAGCCCCTCCCTTGATGAGGATGTGAGGATTTAATTATGTTATCAAGTCCTTCAGTCTAACAGTGATTTTGACTAAAGAAGGCTGATTGGCTACTGCCAAAGAAGGTTGGATTGCTACTGCCGTAGCATTGTTATCTCTTTGCTCACAATACTACATTCTACCATCGAGTCCTCCTATGTCCTCAATCTCTGCCCCTCCCTCCTCAAGACTCTCAATTTTCTTATCATTCAGTAAGACCACATGACCCTCAATCTCCATCTCATATAAGCCTTGAAGGTGATATGTGCAGCTAATTGTATCTGGAATGAGAAAGCTACATGGTTTTTCCAAAAGAGCTACTTAGGGCTATTAGCACATGGCTTGAAGCTAGGCCACACACACAACCAAGGATTGTGCACAGAGAGAGAGAGAGAGAGAGCTGTACATTTCCTACGTGTTTGCATGAACTTCCAATATAGTATACAAATTGATATAGATACATTTGGTTCCATCAAGATAAAAACACTTTTTAAAAATCCTAGATCAGACATACTTAATTCCATTCATATTATATAAAAAAGGGCTCTCGAGCATGTTGGTCCTTGGAGAAGTCGAACCCTTTCTAGCAGTTGTCCGGCTTCTCCAACATTCACGAGACCTTTATTTAAAATGCGAGCTACTTTTAACGAGCTGTCAATTCTATATAAAAAATTAAAAAAAAACAAGAGATTTGCATTTTGCATGAAAAATCAGATGGTTTTCAATCCAAGCACCCCGTGCGTTGCGATTTCAACACTAGATTTACAACGAGTCACAAAACTTACTGAAGCCACAAAAATGGCTCATGAAACTTCTTACGTATCGATTTAAGATATGAAACAAGTCTTCAAATACAAAATTTACATGAAAAGCTCAAAAACAAATAAATTATTTTTCTAAAAATAGCAAATTATACATAAAACTACACTTCACTACTTAACTTGGAGGAGTAAAAAATGTCAATAGTCTTTGAATATAGGTCAAAAAATCTTTGTACTTTTGTCACATACCTATTGAGTGATTTTCCAAAGAGTTTTGAGCCTACTCAACAATGATTTGATTTACTTTCAAAAGAGAATAGCAAAAAATTGCTCATCTTCACAAATTAGTTGTTGAAGGTGGCCATGGAAAGCCACCTCTAAACCTTCATTTAGCATTGTACTATTTTTTATCAACTCATATTGAGTGTTGGCCGTAATAGTTGAAAGCATTTCCTATTTAGTGAACTTATATAGTGTTGGAGATTTTTATATAAAAGTCTAAAAGCCAAAAAAAAAGTGCCTTTTTTTAATAGGACTATTGTTAAATGGTGTGGAGAGATCCTTTGTGTCGTTGCAAATACCCTTTGTGCAAGTTTGAGACCTAAATTTTCAAAGCCAATATGGCTTGCACAAAAGCACTTGCAAATCCTTGTTGAAATCAAATGCAAGCATGAATATGATCATGCATATCTTAGTGGTGTTGTGTATCCAACATATGTGCTTCAAGCATTGGAGCAACTTTTGGGAGCACCATTATATAGTGAACATGGTGTGAGGGTGAATAGCAATTGGAAACCAATATATATGCTTGGGCCCAATGTTGTGGTGTCTCTTGAGTGCAATGACCACAATGAACCTCTTGATGCAATTAATACTCTTGTTCAAAGTCTTTACTTGATAGAGTAGATTGTCGATTATAATGCACATGCTAGAGCATTGCACCTTGTGAAGGATTTAGCCCGCTCATTTTTTACAAGCCTTGCAAAGCGGAATTATATTGCCATAAATCATGAGGGGAATGTAAAGTACATGTGGAAATGAGTAAATGCAAGATTCATGAAATGTTAGACTGCCATTAAGGACAAATAAATTGCACTTTGAGTAAATTAATTAATCAAGAGTTTTGAGCTTATGGGTGAGTCTATCAATTAGTTAGCTATGACTAAGGTTGAAACAACTACTCTAGTACTAGCTAAGCTAAGAAGATTATCTAAATGCAAGATTCCCTAATTATGCTTTTCAGCTTTGATTAGCCAACTCACTCTCACAACTGCAAACAAAAGCTTGAAATGTTACCTGTAAGCTCAATGGAAGTCTTTTAATTTTTTTTTTCTTTTTTTTTAAATTATTTATTTTTATAATACTTTTTTACTTTGGGTCACAATCATGTGACGTGTGTGCTTATTTTGTATATCCGGGGTTTTTTTCTTCTCAAGGAAAAGCGCCCACACTGGGAACCTCTAGGGCTCTAGTACCATAGACAATACATGTGAGTGAAGTACCAATTCCATCCAGGATTTCTCTTCCAGCGTAAGATTTTTCATTTGTGGCACTTATGTTTTTTTTTTTTTTTTGCTTCCATTTCCTTGGTATTCGCACTAGTGTTTTTTGTTGTTTAAGTGAGCAAGCCTTTCTCTGCCTAAAACATTCCTAAGGTCTCAAATACTCGGATAATTTTATTAGCTAGGCCTAGTGGTCAAGTAAATGAGTTAACCTAAAGTCACGGTCTCCTAATCTCCAGGCTCATCCATAAGATTAAACTGGAGTTCAATCAACTTAAGCAAAGACAAATTTATACATCTATAATGGCAGATAACAATCATAACTATTGCACTCAAACAAAGAATGAAAAATCATTATTAGCAATTACACATATCCACCAACATGAATAATGGAAAGTAGTACACCTGGAGGTATGGAGTGGCTCATTTCGTTGAAGCAGATGTCCTCAGCCATGTGGATGGAGATCCATATAAGTCCTACCTAACACATCCAAAAACAGGCACTATACCTCTAGGAGGCATGTCAGTGTGAAAAATTAAAACTCCTAAAAAACAAACTCAAAACACAATCTAGACCCCTAACCTACCTATCTGTCACCCCTTTTAGAATCAAGGAAAGAGGATATTATATAAACCGGGTGGCCACCCTAAGGCTAGGCCTCTATCCTCATCATCTAGATAAATAAAATCGTTGTCCGTGAGGCCATAGTCTTCCTCGGTCTCTATTAGTTCCTCTTCATCATCCTCTTGTGCAAGCATGCTAATTAAGAACCTCGCGATGCGTGGATACTCATCTTGTGCAAAAGAATAAGCATGTGCCATTGGAGACACATTCGCTACTGGGTAGGGATCACTAGTTAGCCATAGACGTATCCCATTCGCAAGAAAGTATAGGGTAGCATATGTAGAACACTTGAGGAAAAGACAAAGGGTACCTTTCATAAAAAATAGAAGTGCATGCCTCTGGTGAAGTAGCCATTTCTGACAAGACAGATAGATTTGGTTAGGCCTTTAAAACATAAGAGTTGTTTTTGTGTGTTGCTTGAATTGACACGGTGAATTTGGACTTATATGTAAGATCTGATAGGGTGCTCTCTCGTTGCTAGTCGCTCTTGCTCTTTACTATTTTTGTTTTTTGTGAGTATAAGGCTATATATATACATTCCCTAAGATTGGAATTGAGAGGTCAGGGAGGAAGGTTGAGAGGGGAGCGAGTGAATGATTGATGTTAGCAAACACTCCCCCCTTCCTTGGGTAGATCATACCTTTTGGAATGAGGTCGTCACCTTTTGAAACCAATTGTTCCAAGTTGTTATGGGTGAAGGTTTTAACCAATAGTTTTCGACCGCCCTATGCGTTTCATCTAGTTGCAAGGGTGGTAAGGTACTCTCCCATGATTTTATTTGCAACGTTGTTGTAGGTGGTGAACTTACCCCGGGAGGTGCAAACTCTTTCGTGCTTGTATGGATATGTACAGTGGTAGGTGGAGGTTGTGTCGAAGCTTCTATTTGCGTATAGAAACTACATGAAGAGCAAGAAGCTTCATTTGATTTCCCTGTTCCTGAGCTAGGTGGAACAAATCGTTCTTTCTTTGGTACCCAAACTAGCTCTAGAGCGGGTGTGTAACATTCCATGATTTTTTCCTTTCCGCGATTTTCAATTTGTTTTGGAGCCACAGGATTGGGTTTACATGGGCCAGGTGACAGGTAAGAGTACACTTTACGTTTGGGCACCCAGATTTGATCATTTCCTTCATAGTATCCTTGGGCTTCCAATAGTCGTTTAGGGATCCATCGCAACATTTTCTTACTTTTCTTGGAGCGAGTGGTACGTTTCTTACAAGGCTTCTGTTTTTTAGCACTAGCTATGGTCACTAAAGAAGCTTTAGGGACCCACTTGTATGTTTTCTTCGTTACATTAGGATGAGTCTTGTCGGAAGCGATATGCATTGCTTGTAGCATATTTGAGGGTATAGGCATTTCATCCCCCTCAGGTGTTACCTAGGTCGTCCCCCTATTTCCCCAAGTGTCTATGGTTGCTGCTAGGTGGACCAAATCCACATTGTCCGACTCAGTCATCCCAGGTAGGATATCCATATAAGGAGAATCTTGGCCAATGTCTGTATCCTTCTTACAAGTGTAACAATATTGTAGTGGGGTCGAGTGAACTGTGGTGTCAGAGCGATGATCAATAATGGTTTTACTCCCTAAGGGGTGTACCTTACCAGTCACCAAATCCACTCTAAGGACAAAGTCTTGGAATTGCAAATAGACATGATTTTTAGACCAATCATGAACCATTTGTGCTTCCCTCATGAATGGTCGTCCTAAAATCATTTCATATGACATAAGGTGTTTAGAGAAATCCATTACAATGAACGTATGTCGTACCTTGTGTCCTAGAACTTTGATCTTAAGATCCTTGAGCATCCCCATAGGTTTGGCTATGGTACCATTTGCCATCTTTACCACAATGTTAGTAACACTGAGGCGGGGTTTTCCCATGGATTCCCAACAATCTTTTGTAACGATGCTAACTCCCGCACCACCATCAAGAATTCCCTTTATAGTTAATCCCTTGGTAGTGATGGGTAGGGTCGCATTAGACTCGTCGCCTTCAAAATACTGCCCTAATTCGTTAATGGGTACCTCGATCACGAACTCGTGTCCATCTAAGTCAAGTGATTGCACATGATTTTCCTCATCAATCATAATCGAGTCAAGCCTATTTGGTTGCGCAAACTGCGGTAATCCCGTTCGTAGCTCTCCGTTAAGGAATGCTCGAAGTGCAAGGAATAACTCAGGATCTCCATACAGCTTTGCTATGATCGTGGTTCGGACCTCAGAAGACATGAAGTCCACTAGTTTGGCAACATTCATTGGCATTTTGCAGGGTGTAGGTCCTTGACTAGGAACTGGTGAGGATGTAATCTCATATTCCTCAATGGGATCAGGTATTCCTTCATTAAACATCCTTTCCAACAAGAAGGGTGTATGCTCACTTTCTGATGTCCCGTCCTCACTCCCTTCTTGGATAATACTAGATATGGCTAACGGTCTATGGTTCATGTGGGGTGGATGAACTTGCGTGGGAAACACTATGTCATGAATTTTGACATGCATGGGTTTTGGTTCTAGTTTCCTTTGAGTCTCCTCCACTAAACCTCTTAGATGTTTCACCTGCTCAATCTCGTCTACTGGGTTTGGGTACGTCCCAATCTTCTTTTTACGATTCTTCCCTTTTTGCCCCTGCGGTTTATCTTGGGGGTCTTGGATTGGATTTGGAAACACTTGTGGTGTTTTCAGAGGCTCTTTATGGTTTTCTCTTATTCGGTTTTCATTTGGTTCCATGTTACGGTTTTCTTTGTCGGTCTTTCCCTTTGTGGTATTGGTTCTAGTCTCCATTGTCTCGATTGAATCTGAATCATCCTCGAGGTCATTCATATACACGGGGTCATCTCCTGTTCCTATGTTTGTTTTGGAACTTGGCTTTGAATTTCCCGTATTCTGCGACCTCTTCCTTCGTGTCTTCTTTTTCTTTGCTTGGATAACTGACGCGGTATCTCTCTCTTCGAGGATATGGCCTGGCCCTTGAAGCATGGACCGTGTAATCGCATAAGCGGGTGCGACGGGTGGTATTGGCGATGTCACACTAGCAATTTCGACCAAATTTAGGGGTGTGATTTTAGGCGCATTTGGGTTATAGGGGCATTGGGCAATCAAGTGATCTATGCCACAACGATTACATGTGAGTATTGGCATTGCAGACGTGCTCCCTTGATTCATTTGCATCTGTGCAGCATTCTTTTGCAGCCTAATAGGGCACTCCGCTGCTCGATGTGGTCCACCACACTCGTAGCATTGAAGAGGTGGCCTCCTAGCCTGGGTGTTGATATTTTGACCTCTGGATGCGAGAGCAGCAGCTTGATAAACCGGCTTGACTTGCCCCCAACAATCTTCCATGTAGTATATAGGACACTCTTCCAATGTATCAAGTCCGTAGGCAATACTAGTGTCTATTTCCTCCTCACAGCCATCTGCATAAGCATTAGATGGCTCGCAACCCACTTGGTTCATAGGGGCGACTCTTGGATGCGGGGGCTGCGGTCCTAGCACAGGAGGTGGTAGCGGTGTAGCTTGTACAACATTTTGAGATCTAGGGACCATGTGTTGCGGTAGTTGCTCAACAGGTGGAGCAGGCATCAATACAGGAGCTCGAGGCGCATCCGTCCAAGCTACAGGTGGTCTATTTGCCATCATACGTTTGATCATTAAACAATCCTTAGCTTGGTGACCATACCTACCACATGCGTTGCAAGTTCCATTAAATTTTACTCTAAACGTAGGGCACTCACTAGTGCTATGTGGACCTAAGCAAATGGAACACCATTGTTGCTCCCTTCTTGGATACATGTGACTATTTTGAGGGGGTCGATTATCCTTAAGAGACTCTTGGATTGCCTTGGTGAGGTCTGTCAAGAATGTCTCAAATACCTTTGGCTCATTGGCAATGGGCTTTGCAGTCATGGGTTCATACTCAATGGCTTGTGAGCTAGTGGATCTCGTGTCAGTAGACACCCTCATGCCTGCTATCATCAAGTTGTCCTCTAATTGGATTGCATTGGCAGTGACATCTTCCCAGGTTGTGATACCTCTAATCACTAGTCCATTATAGATTCCTTCATTCCTCAACCCTCGAATGAATCGATCAAGCAGTTGGTTATTGTTGAAGCGCTCATTTACAGGGCAGCGAGAGTTTAAGTGCTTTAGACGACTAATGAAGTCCCTTACTGACTCTCCTTCCTTACGTTCGGCCTTCTGTAGCTGAGATGCTACACCCCAAAGCACACCTTCTCGTATGTACTCCTTTAGAAACAACCTTCGAAGGGTAGGGTAGATTGTTTTCTCGTCCACCCTTAGGGTTCTATACCAATCTCCAGCCTTCCCACTTAATGTCAAGCTTAAGGCATTGCACTTATGTAGTTCGTTGCGTTCCCCTAAGGAATCACATACTTGTTCAAACACTTCAATGTGTTTTCTAGCATCTTCGTCCCCATTGAATTTTTGCGTGAGTTTGGCAATTTGTACTGCCTTACTTCTAGGCTCTCTATCAGATGCATGACGCATATTTTCTGCGATAGATCGACCTATGGTTTGAGAAAACACTGCCAAGTCACCTATGTGAGGAGGCAGGGCCGGTGGAGGTACTCTTGGAATCATATGTGGGAGAGGGACGGGTACCGGTCTTGGCATATGTGTGGATGATGCAGGATATGGAACATAACCGGGCATAGGTCCACTCGGATAAGGGCTAGGGAGCGGCACTCGAGGAGCATAAACAAGTGGTACAATTGGAGGTGTGGGGGCCATGTGTGCATAAGGGGCTAGAGGCACATACGGTCGAGGCCCCATATTAGGTACTACGACACTAGGTAGTGGCACTGTGCTAACCGTAGATGTCATCGGTACATTCTCTGTCAGGCTTATCCCTGGAGTGAGCACTGTGTTTTCCTTAATAGAGGGTTGAGCCAAGTTAGGGAAGCTAAAGTTGTCACTCGGAGGCTCAGATTGCATAGAGACCCCAGGTGAAATGACGTAAGATGGGTCCATGGGGCTCATTAGAGGAGTCTCCATTTGTGATAGAGTAGGCTGTTGAGCCTTGCTCGTATCCAGAAATCTTATGGGGCCAGTTGAGAGTATATTTACCCCTCGGTTTTGCCTTTCTGATTGAATAATGCCATGGATAACATTACAGATCATTTTCTGTTGATCTTCGATGCTCGTGGCACTAGAGGTGGATTATACAATCTCTATCCATCCTACATGGTAGGCGTGGCCAGAGTGTAGATCCGTCAACACCTCAGTGTGGAGGTCGTATGTCCAATGATCATTAATGAACAATCCTTCTAGAGTCGACGTGTTAACGGTTTCTTGTGAGGTAGAAGCAATGTTGCTCCCCGTGGTTTTACTTGTCACCAACGGTACTCTAGAGGGAACTTCTGAAGGAGGCAGCTCAATAGGGCCTTCTTGGTAAGAAGTTGGCAGAACATCCACATGGACACTCTTTGGGGGTGTGGGGTCCACATGCGATGTGAAAGGAGAGTCCACTTCCCCACCCCCTTCGTGTGCTTCATTTGCATCAGGTTCCGAGCGAGTAGCTCTACCTAATGTTTCCATGAAACGGCTAAACATACTAGTACTAGGCTGTGGAGCTTCGGGAGGTGCATGGCCTTCTCTCTCAGTGTTTTGGGTAGGGTATGCTTCCATGATTTCTGAGTCAGAGGAGGAATCACTAGCGGCTATTTTAGGGTCTTGGGTGGTGCTACCTTGTGTCCCCGCTGAGGGTCTAGAGCCTATCGTGGATGGGTAATGGGTGTCCGTATGAACAGAGGCACCCTCAATATGCTCGTGTTCTAGCACCCGCCCAGAGCGTAAGTGCATGTGCTTTTGATACCCTAAGGTGTCAAAAAGCTGCTCTAGGAGGCCTTGTGACTAGTTTTTAGCGTGTTTTTTGTTTGTTTTTTTGCTAGATTTTTTAGAGCGTGTCGTGGAATGGGCCGTGTGATAGCTCGAAACGAGCGTATCACTAGGAGGGACGCGCTGTGCTTTACAGCCCACCGTTTGGTTCTATTTTGCTCCAGAAAAGCCCGAAACAGTCTTTTCCTAGCTGGGGAACTAGGCTCCAAATAGCAAGTCTAAGGGTGCAAGTGGGAAGAGAAGGGAGGAGAGTGGAGGACTTGTCCCACATGCTCTCATTCCCTCTTGAGGGAGTAGGGTATATATATAAGAGTGAGTCTAGTATATATCATAATACTGAGGACCGAGGCCTGGGCCTGGGCTTGGGCTTGGGCTTGGGCTTGGGGAAATGATCCCGATCTAGCTTTTATACAAACCAACCCGTCCGTTTTTATAACCCACGTTTTTTATTTTCGAAAATCTAACCTCCCCCTCGCTCACGTATTTATTTTTCGATTTATTTTTTTTCGAAAACAATTTTTTTTTTCTGAATTTTTTTTTTAACCTTTTTTTTTTTTTTGAGATATTATTTGGTACGCGTTTTGGTGCGCGTTGACTTCACCTAACTATTTACTGTCCCACCTACCTACTGACCTGCTAATCAGTGGTTCACCTAATTACTAACCTGCTTAATTAACTAACTGTGCGCCTAACTGTGCACAAACCAAAAAACACAGAAAATGCAAAAAATTGAAACTTGACAGAACTGTGCAGTGCAAACCAGAAAATGCAGAAAATGCAAAAAAACGCAAGAAATGCTAACTGTGTGACTAATGCTAACTGTGTGCAAACAGAAAAACAGAATTTTTCTAACTGTCTAACTAATACTAAATGTACACAGCAGACAAAAAGAAAATGCAAACTGTGCGCAACAGAAAAACAGAATTAACAACTTGCAGAAAAAATACGCCTTCCTCTCTCTCTTCTTTCCTACTGCAAACCACTCATACAAGAAGCACAAAGTGCCTCTTGGGCTTAGTGCAGGGCTATTCCCCGACAGCGGCACCAAAAATGTGCGCTCCTTGCCGCACTGTCGAAGCAAGGGACTTGCCAATGCACCGTGTGCGAGCCGCAGACAGCTCCAAGCACACAACTAGTTTAACTAGTAAGCTCAAAGAGGGCAATGGTGTGTCACTCACCGCCTTATGCTCCTGCCGTAGAGGATTCCTCGCCGCGAAGAAGAAGGAGACGCCGCTATGCCGCGCTCAACCGCCTCGTCGCCGTCGTGCCTTCGTAATGCTCGATCGCACACACACTCTCCCTCTCTCTCTCACACACACACACACACACACGAGGAGGTGAAGAAGAAGAAGATGGAGATGGAGATGGAGCAAGAGCACTCTTCTATTGCACAAATGAGAGAATGACTCAATTTTAGGTTTAATTGGCTTTTATGTGAGCTCACCCCATTCACACTTGGGCGCCCATGCTTAGCCAACTAACCCTAGCATGTTCGTGTTAGAGTGCGCCTCTCATCGGCGATCACTCTACCTTTCCCTATTGGATCGACAAGCCCGGTGCCTGACTCTACTTAAATAAATAATACGGTTACGGTGTCCGTCGTAGGCGATAGGGTGTCCGTGAGCCACGAGGGTTAACAATGCTCTAGCCCTCTTAGGAATATTGCCTTCCTCATCAGACTGAGGGTTTGCTCGGGTCCTCTTTGGTTCCATGACTTATATCCTTATAAAAAGGACGTCTATTTATTAAGTAAATCATCAAAAACTTGACTTTACCTTCGTATTGAATCTAATTCCTCTTTTTATCCCAACTAAGGTTAAATATGTAGTCATAAATGGTAATTTCTTGATCTAGAAAATTTGTATTTGCTTATATAGGTAAGATAATTTTATTTTCGGTTTCTTAATGATTCCCTAAGCTCCCCTAATTTTCTTATAAATTTTTGCATCATTTTTTAACTTTTGCTTCTTCATTAAGCCTAAATTTTACTTATTTTTGGCTTAATATTTATTAGATTCATTATCTCCTAAAGATTGAATTTCCTTAGCTTTTTATCAGTGTTTAATACTTTCAATAATTTTTCTAAAAACTTTTAATCGTAATTTCTATTTATTCTATTTAAATTTTAACTTAAAATATACTTTTTAATCTATTACAATTACTTAAACTAATTAACTAATTAAGGTATAATTATCTCACGTTTCTAATATTATTTTAATTTTCATCATTAATTTATAATTCTCTAAGCTAATTAATTAATTTTCTCCTTTGATTTACAGCTAAATCCAAACAATTTTTCCTTAAGTAAATAGTTAAACTAATTTTCTGGTCATGAGATAATTTTTTTGGCTTACTAATAATATTTACTAACTCTAAGAGTTACCTCATAATTATCTAATCTAATTAACTATTTTTTCTCCTTTGATCTACAGCTCAAATCATACAATTTTTGCTTAAGTAAATAGCTATATTAATTTATTTTTATGAGCTAATTATCACAACTACAAAATAATGTTTCCTAATGATGCTGATAATTACCTTGTAACTATCTAAGCTAGTTAACTAATTTTCCTCTTTAATTCATAGCTAAAATCAATCCATTTTAGCTTATTGAAATAGCTAAACTAATTTTCTGTTAATGAGATAATTATCACGACTATTTAATGATGTTTTCTAAGTCCAAAAATTACCTTGTAAGTATCTAAGCTAGTTAATTAATTTTTTTCTTTAATTTACAGCTAAAATTACTCAATTTAGGCTTAACTAATTATATATTAATGAGATAATTATTACGACTACTCTATAATGTTCTCTAACTGTGATAGTTCTCTTGTAATTATTAAGGCTAGTTAACTAATTTTTCTCTTTAATTTACTACTAAATCAACCAATTTTAGATTAATTAAATAGCTAAATTAATTATCTATTAATGAAATAATTATCACGGATAGTTAATTTATGTATCTTAACTTTCATAAATTACTTGTAATTATTTGAGTTAGTTAACTAATCTTTCTCTTTAATTTATATCTAAAATCGGTCCATTTTAGCTTAGTTAAATAGCTAGCCTAATTTTCTATTAATGAGATAATTATCACGGCTACTTAATGATGTTTTCTCACTCTAATAGTTATCTTGTGATTTGTTAAGCTGGTTTATTAAGTTTCCCATTAGTTTTGTAGTTAAAAATAGCTAATTTTTATCTAATTAATTATAGAAATTAATCAAAAATATTTTTTCTAGCTTTCTAATAGTATAATTCAGTTGTGATAATTATCTTAGAGTTAACTAAGCTTGATTAATATAATTTTATTAATTAAGGTGAAAATTAATCAATGTCAATCCTAATTAAGATTAATAATTAAGTATATTATTAATCTTAATTAAGATTAAGTAATCAACAGCTAAATAATGTATAATAGAATGATTAATAGTAGAGAATGGTCTAATCTTACTTAATTAATAAATTAATAAATTAATAAAAAATAGATATAAATTGCTAATTAATTGAGATTAATATGAATACCTCGTTTAATTACTTAGATTTTTCTCTTTTAGTGATTTTTGTGAAGTATCTCTCTCGTACGAGTGATTTTTGGCAAGGACTCGGAGTCTGAGACAGTTTGTGAAGCATAGGGTCCTATTTATAGCTTTTTCTGGCACTCACAAGCTCTCACAGAGTGAAAATGACAATAACATGTAGCTCAAGCAGCCCTCAGGCTCAAGATGGCGTTCCCTACTACTAAATCAGTCTCTGGCAGGTCAGTGATGGCCCTCCCCAGCACCTGCCTGCTTTAAAAATCAAATCTACTTTCTATTTTTTTTGTAAATATATGGGAAAATATCTAGGGGTTATAATGAAAGTCTTAACCTTGAATGATTACTAAAAACCATTCAATTATTTTTGCAATTTAAAGTGGCAATGAATCTTCCAGAGAGGATAGCGATGTCAGTTTTTACCCGAATTTAGTTATGAGAGTTCTTAGCTATAGGTTTGTCGTGCTTAAGATTTTAAAAATACCAAGTTTAAATGCTTTTGAATAGTGCTTTACCTATTTGTACGCCCAATGATTTTGAGATAGTGCTTTACCTATTTGTACACCCAATGCTTTCTTAAGCTTTGAGTTCATTTTCCTGCAGCTAGAAAGGTGGAAACCTTACAGGTAGCTCAAGAATGAGGACACATGCTTCGCTCTCGACATTGAGAAAAATGATCATTGGCAAGTTGCTAGGGGACGGTTACGGAGCGAGCTTGACGAAGCGAGCTTTGGAGTGAGCTTTTTTTTTTCCATCCCACCACCACTACCTCCCATTGCCGCCCCTTAGCACGCATCACCACCCACCACCCTAGCCCACCAATGGTGGTTAGTGGTGCTAACTTACTACCACCATGTGCCACCCCTACTCCTACCACCACCACCCATTGCCACCCCTGCCTCCAGTGGAGTAGCCAAGGATCCTCTCTCTCTCTCTCTCTCTCTCTCTCTCTCTCTCTCTACTTTTCTATCACGTTAAAATTCTCCTCTCTTTCTCTCTATCTATCTAACCCACTCCCTCTCTTGCCCACTGCTCTCTCTCTCTCTCTCTCTCTCTCTCTCTCTCTCTCTCTCTCCCCATCCAGTCCACCTCTTGCTCTCCGTCCGCCCCTCCCTCTTCCCTAGCTCCGATCCTTCCCTTTCTTCTCTCTCTCTCTCTCTCTCTCTCTCTCTCTCTCTCTCTATATATATATATATATATATATATATATATATATATATATATATATATATATGTCCTCCTATCCTGCTCTCTCTCTCTCCACTTGCCACCCCTCTCCCCACCCCCTATTCCCTTTCTATCTCTTTGCTCCCACCACACCACCCCTCAAGTCCCTCCAGCCCTAGAGAGAAATGAAACAAAATAGAATGAATTGTTATATTAACTAAAATGGAATGAAATGCTATAATAAGAATTTTCATTAGGCCAAAATAACCTAGGAGACCAAACTGATACAGTCTTGGTGGATCTAATACAAGGCATGGGTACAAAGTAAAATGAGAGAGAGAGAGAGAGAGAGAGAGAGAGAGAGAGGGGAGAGGCGAGCGGGGGAGAGAGAGGTAGATAGATAGATTTTATTATCGTCCTCAGACATCAAATATGACATATGAGACCAAAGTTACATGTGATGTAGTATTTGTGTGGCTGATGTGAGTGATTCTTGATTCTTGATGTGTGTGGCTGATGTGAGTGATTCTTGATGGTCCAAAATTGTGGTGATGAAAGTCGCAATGGAGAGCCCACACTATGGTTGGGAGAGGAAAGTGTGTAGGTCTAGGTCATGGCTAAAAATGCGAAGGAAGTAAGTTCACATGTGACCAAAAGCTGAGCACTCTAGAAGTGTGTGGTACTTAAACTTTCGAACTTGCAGTTAAAGGGAGAGAGAGAGAGAGAGAGAGAGAGAGAGAGAGAGAGAGAACGGGGGGGGGGGGAGAGTAGAGTGTAGTTTCTTTTTTTTCTTAAAAGGGAGAAAAGGGAGTGCAAGGAGCTAAGGCCAAAAAAAAAAGTCAAAAAAAAGCCATCATCCAATGCAAGCGGACCTAGAGCTTGCTTTGGATGGTGGCTTTTTTTTACTTTTTTTTTTGGCCTTAGCTCCTTGCACTCTCTTTTCTCCCTATTAAGAAAAAAAAGAAACTACACTCCACTCTCCCCCTCTCACAATCTCCCCCCCCCCCACCCCGCGTCCTCCCACCCAACCCTTCCCTTGCGGACCCTCTCTCTCTCTCTCTCTCTCTCTCTCTCTCTCTCTCTCTCTCTCTCTCATTTTATTTTCTACCCAGACATTGTATTGTGGTGTGTGGGTCTTGTAGGTGTGTCCGACCACCTAGTGTGGGAGGACACTAGTAGGTTCTTGGCATATGTAACCAACCTCTCTTGCTATAAGAGAGATGACGGATTAATGAAAAGAAGGTCTAGTTTTGGTCTAGTCTTTCTCCTGTAACAGTACGTTACATTGGTGGAGATGACGGGCATTCACTTTCTTGCCTAGCTTCACTTTCTTGCTATAGTGTTCTTGCTTCACATAGCGATGAAGTTTTCCATCGAGCCAGACTAGGAGCTACAAGCCATTCCCATCTCTACGAGCCATACATGATGCACTCGTAATTCGATTTTGTGGGGTCAGACAACCCACGTCCCAATTGTCATCCCTCAATCTTTTCGCCTTGATCTCGGTAGTGGTTGGTGATGTGGCCGACGTAGCAAAACGATCAAAGCCTCACAATAGACTATATTGAATGAAGCCTGGGGCTGGACACAGAAGAATCATTCTTCGTCCTCTTCATCGTCAATGTTCTCTGAATTTGAACTGCCTTGCTTGCTTTCCATTTCCCTCTTGCTTGCTGCTATAAGCAGTTCTTGGCAGCGTCAAACTCTCAAAGTTGTGCCTACTGCAACCACACTTAGATTTGCATGCAAGTCTTTGCTTCCCTTCCCATCAGTCCCTTGCATAGTCTGTATTGCAGCTTGTCGCACTCTGGTTACCAGAGTCTCGTACACATAACCTGTTGAGGATTTTTAACATTTAGAATATCAACATGGGTGCCAAGAATCGAGTCGTAGTGATGGAAGCCAACCGTTCAATCTGTGATGGAAGACGTCTTGATGGGGGGGAGTACTCTTCTTGATGTCCTTAATCCCCTAGTCAACGTCCCTGACGTCCTCATGAACTTTATGCACACAGGTATTGCAAGACTTCTTGTCCTCGCGCAAGCTGACCAACAGATCGGACCAAACATCACGATGCTACCCGCCACCCTATCTTCTACATGCTGTCGACGTGGCAGTTGATCTTCCTAAATCAGATTTTCCTAGTGAGCTAACGGTGCCAGTGAAGATACTATTGAGGTTCGCAGTTCAAGGTGCTACCCGAGCCTTAATGGCATGCGCGCGCGATCAGGCCATTGACAATCTCTCTCAAGTCTTGCTCTTGCTCTCAAATGTTAGTCATTGGCATTTGCTGCATGCTCAATGGTGTTCGCTCACACATGTCGAGTTCTAGAAGAAGTACAAAATTAAGAATCATATTCAGGGGTTGTTCACAGACGTAGGAGTTGCTGCATCTTTGGTGCAGAGGTGCTTAGTCTTTTCATTTGCCAATGTAATAATCGAGCTCCATGATTCAGTTTCAGTTTTAAGGTCTCTTTCTTTGTAGTAGGTTTTTCCTAGTCTTTGTCTTACTCGATCACACCGAACCCCTTTATAAAGATGATGTATGTCGCAAAAAAAAAAAAAATTGCACCCAATCCTCAGTCAGTCCTTCCTCGTCTTGTCCATTTCATTGGGATAGCGACCTAATGTTTGCACAAGCGAGATGTATGAGTTCCATGCCTTGATGATGATCGGCATGATGTCGAGTCTAGTCCCCCAAGCTCAGTTTCTTAGCCCCTAAGCCGTTGTATGATCACTCCCCCCGGATGAGGCGTTGGAGTTGATCCCTTCCTGTCGAGTCCCTTCCCAATCCAAACTTGTAAAAAGATGTCCATCTTTTTCTCCCTAAGGGGGGAGGTGTGGTGTGTGGGTCTTGTAGGTGTGTCCGACCACCTAGTGTGGGAGGACACTAGTAGGTTCTTGGCATATGTAGCCAACCTCTCTTGCTATAAGAGAGATGACGGATTAATGAAAAGAAGGTCTAGTTTTGGTCTAGTCTTTCTCCTGTAACAGTACGTTATAGTATTAGATCCACCAAGATTGTATCAGTTTGGTCGCATGGGTCATTTTGGCCTTTTGAAGACAATTAATATAGCATTTCATTCCATTTCATTTCATTTCTATTGGGATTTGAGGGATTCAAGCGACAGTGTGACACGAGGCAGAGAAAGAAAAAAGGAAGATGCGATGGGAGAGAGAGAGAGAGAGAGAGAGAGAGAGAGAGAGAGAGAGAGCGAAAGAGAAAAGGGGGAGACAAAATTGTGAGGGAGAGAGGGGAAGTGTATTGTTTTTTTTTAAGAAATACGGGCTCACCTTGTACACCCCCCTCCCCACCCCTTGCCTGCTCCCTCTCTTTCTCTCTCGCAGTCTCCTACTCTTTTTCCACCTGCGATCCCTCTTCTCTTTATCTCTCTCTCCCTCTTAATCGCCCCCCCTCTCTCTTCCCCTCCCGCTATCACTCTCTCTTTCTCTCCCCCTCTCTCCCTCTTTTACAAAAAAAGGGAGGCACTAGAGATACTGCTAGTGCTTTTTTTTTTTAAATAGCTCCTCTCCACCCCCCCACCCCTCTCTCTCTCTCTCTCTCTCTCTCTCTCTCTCTCTCTCTCTCGCTCTCTCTCTCTCTCTCCCCCTGCCACCCCTCCCTCTCATCCTCGTGTGTGTGTGTGTGTGTGTGTGTGTGTGTGTGTGTGTGTGTGTGTGTGTGTGTGTGTGTGTGTGTGTGAGAGAGAGAGAGAGAGAGAGAGAGAGAGAGAGAGAGAGACAGAAGACATGGGGGAGAGAGGGGTGGAGGGGGGTGGGTCTCACTCCAGGAATGGAGGGAAGGCAAGGGGAGAGAGAGAGAGAGAGAGAGAGAGAGAGAGAGAGAGAGAGAGAGAGAGAGGGGGGGGAGGGGGGGGGAGGGGGAGACAATGAGAGAGGGGGATGGTGGACGAGAGAGAGAGAGACACACACACTGAGGAAAGACAGCACGAGAGAGGGGTGGAGAGAGAGAGAGAGAGAGAGAGAGAGAGAGAGAGAGAGAGAGAGACTACCCTTGGCACCCTTCTCTCTTTTGTGTGTGTGTGTGTGTGTGTGTGTGTGTGTGTGTGTGTGTGTGTGAGAGAGAGAGAGAGAGAGAGAGAGAGAGAGAGAGAGAGAGAGAGAGGGGTAGGGGGAGACAACGAGAGAGGGGGGTAGTGGGCATGAGAGAGACACACACATAGAGCGAAGACAGCACGAGAGAGGGGTGGAGAGAGAGAGAGAGAGGGGGGGGGGGGGGGAGAGAGGTTATAGAGTGACTAAGAAAAGAGAGAGGAAGAAGGGAGTAGGAGATAGAAGGACTTTAGGGAAGGGATGGTGGTTTCTAGAGGAGGAGCTGGAGGAAGGGAAGGTGGTTAGAGAAGTAGATGGAGAGAGGAGGTGGAGGAGAGGAAGGATGTTGGAGGAGGAGGCTGAGGAGGAGGAGGAAGGGAAAAGGAGGAAGCACATGGGCGGCAAGAGGAGGAAGCGGAGGTAGGGAGGGCGGCACTCCAAAAAAAAAAAAACTCACTCCAAAGCTCGCTCGAAGATCTAACTCCAAGTTGCTAGGCTCCATATGGGTGCATCTACAAAAGGGAAAGCTCCAAGGGAAATAACTTCAAGATAAAGATGTTCAATCTAGCACCTATATCAAGCAATTGCCATCAAAATTGGCTACCATGACTTTGAGACATTGTGCACATGTTGATTACAAGGCTAAGCTCAAGAGAAATGGTTTTATACGACTTTCCAGCTAGGTCACCTTACATTCTTCATCACTTTCTAATGAGTGAAGCAAAGACTGGAATCGTTGTGCACATTGAACCCTTGTATCATTGAGGCAAACTACTCAAACATAAGCTTCTTTACATGCAAATTGGTGTGCTCACACACCCTATCTCAATAGCCTAATACTATATCCATAGATTCAAAGAGATTTCAAAAGAAAAGCATACTTGGCAAAGTGATGGACTGCTTTTTTTAAACAAAATTTCAACATAGAGACACTCAACATGACCATGGACTGATCTAGACCAAGGATGCTCCTATATTTTAACACACACCAAACAATGAAACAATACATTTCATCAACTCACACATTAGCAAAATGACAAACATGAGTTGGATGAAAGCAGACTTTTAGAACCATAGGACATTGTTGTTGAAGAGAAGGGCCATGCTGGATTGCCTACAACCTAAGGACACAAGCACCTTCTTTGATGACCTTGTTGCTATAGAGATTAGGGAGGATAAAATAGAGAACCATTCATGGCATTAACATGATAATCAACACTTAATTTCACACTAGAGAATGGAGTAGAGTGTAGACACAAACTTGATTATTGAATTAATTCAAAGTGAGTACATAGAGGCTCATTATATAGATCTAGTGTAAGCATCTCATATGGCATCATACACAAAATCATAGGAAGCTTCAAATCAGCCCAAATCCAGTGTTGAGCTTGTGTGCACTCTTTTAGGCCACTTTAGGGACCCCTTTACTAAGTCTAAGTGAGTTTACACGCTCTAAAAATGGCGATCATGGGTACCTACACCCTTTAGGTGTCTTTATGATATACTGCCACATGATTCCATGCCACCTAGGTATCCAGTAGACAAGATGTGTTACACACACGCATAGGATAAGATCCATAAACCTAACAACCCTCCCCTTAGGGTTTAGATTATGAAATATGACAACTATGACACACTCCAATCCAAGATTAAAAGAAAATCTCCAATCCAGGAGACCATCCTCGATCCAAGAGACAAACCATCTCTAATCCAAGAGACATTGCGCACCCTCCCTCAAAAAATTGTATAAAGATTAAGACTAAGATAATCCAAGCTATGTACAACAAAATAAAAGCTAGAGAATGTTGTCACAGTCATAGTTGCAAGAGATTAGAAGGATTTTGATGTCTTTGTCTTCATCTTCTTTTTAGTCTTCTTTTGCCAGACAGACTGATCTTTTGGGCTTTGGACTGCTGTTGATGTTTCCTTTGTCGTAGCAAAAAAATAAATAAATAAAGCAATTACAAATTGATGAATGCTGACAATAAATGCAATGCAACTGGAAGGAGAGGAGCCGGGAGCACAGTGGAAGGAAGATGAATATGCACACACACCACCATAGCCACACACACAGGTTGGAGGGGGAGAGACGACACACACACTGCGTGCCCCCTTTCTTTCTTCTCTATCTTATGCACTTAGGCACAATATACACTCTACTTTGTGTTAGTGGCTCACACAAGTGTATAGCTGTACACTTAGGGTTAGTATAGCAGTTAGTGATGGGCGGTCAGCCACATGGCCATTAAACCTAACATTCTTTCACTTGATGGACAATGCGGGAGACCATAAGAATGGAAGAGAACCACGCTTCATCCAATGCCCATCAACTCACGACAATGCTGATACTAATGGCTGGAGAGACTTTTAGTGAGTGCATCCGCTGTGTTCTCTGACGTAGGAATCTTCACTAAATCAAGGCTCTTGTTTGCCATGCATTCATGATTGAAGTGATAACGCATATCAATGTGTTTCGTTCTAGAATAAAACACTGGCAATAGCACTCTGACTATCACAATGAAGAACTGGTGTACACTGCTCCAATCCAAGATCTTCCACTAGGTGAGCAGGCCAAAAAGCTTCTTTGCATGCCTCACTCAATGCAACATACTCTGCCTTTGTGTTAGAAATGGATGTACAGTTTTGAAGAACGGATCTTCAAGAAATAGCAGAACCAGCAAATGTGTAAATCCAACCTGTTGTTGATTTATGAATGTCAACACAACCTGCATAATCACTGTCTACAAATCCCTTAATGGATGACTCTTCATGACCATAGCATAACTGTCTATCTGCAGTGCCACTCAAGTATCTAAGAATCGACTTGAGAGCATCTCAATGCTTTTTACCAAGGTTAGACATAAATTTGTTGACAACTCCCACTGCATGTGCAATGTCAGGTCTTGTAGCCACCATGGAATATAAGAGACTACCACAAGCTGAAGCATAAGGAACCGTAGCCATCGCACCTTTTTCCTTAGCAGATTTGGGACAACCGTTCTTGCTAAGTTTCAAATCTGCAGGAAATGGAGTACTCACTGTCTATAAATCCCCGAATGAATGACTCTCAACGCCCATAGCATAACTGTCTATCTGCAATGCCACTCAAGTATCTGAGAATCGACTTGACAGCATCCCAATGCTTTTTACCAGGGCTAGACATAAATCTGCTGACAACTCCCACTGCATGTGCAATGTCAAGTCTTGTAGCCACCATGGCATACATGAGACTACCACAAGCTGAAGCATAAGGAACCTTAGCCATCGCACCTTTTTCCTCAGCAGATTTGGGACAGTCGTTCTTGCTAAGTTTCAAATATGCAGGCAACGGAGTACTCAAAGCCTTCCCCTTCTGCATGTTGAAACGATCAAGAACATTGTACACATACTCTTTTTGAGAAAGGTACAACAACCTCTTCTTACGGTCACGAGTAATGCACATACCCAAAATGTGAGTGGCTTCACCCAAATCTTTCATGTCAAATTGACTTTTCAGCTTGGTTTTCAAGTCAGCAATGTCCTTCTTGAAATGACCATCAATAAGCATGTCATCTACATAAAGGATAAGCATAATAAGTTGTCCATTCGGTTGTCTTTTCACGTAAATACACGGATCCTCATTATTGCACTTATAGCGTAGGGAACGCATAAATGCATTAAACTTTTGATACCATTGTGTGGATGATTGCTTCAAGCCATAGAGACTTTTCAAAAGCTTACAGACCAAATGTTCCTTGTCCTTTAGCACAAACCCTTCAAGTTGCTGCATATAAATCTCTTCCTCGAGATCACCGTGTAAGAAATCTATAATGACATCCATTTGATCAAGATCCATATCTTCAGTGGCAACCAAAGCAAGCAACATTCTTAGTGTGGACATCTTGACCACTGGAGAAAAGATTTCCTTGAAATCGACACCATATTCTTGCTTGAAACCTGTGGCCACTAGACGAGCTTTGTAATTGTCAATCTTCTTCTTGTAAACCCATTTACAAGGCAATGCTTTCCTACCCTTTGGCAACGGAACAAGTTCCCATGTTTTGTTCTTTGCAATACTAGATAGCTCCCTCTTCATAGCCTGTTCCCATTGAACCTTATCATTGGCTAGCATAGCCTCTTTGTAACAAGAAGGCTCACCACTATCTGTCAGTAAAACAAAATCCACTCCTGGAACAAAACGTTCTGGCGGATGTGAGACTCTTTGAGATTTCCACGGCTAATTAGAACTCATACTAGCTTGTGTAGTAAATGGCTCGAGAGATGTCTAGACAGGAAGTGATACATCGAAAAACGTCACTTTCCGAAATTCAACCTCTTTCACTAGCTGCCTATGCATCTTAGTCTCATTAAAGACAACATCACTGTTACGGATCACTTATCGACTTTCCCGATCCCATAAATGATAGCCAAATTGACCATCTACACCATAGCCAATGAAGATGCATTTCCTGGACTTAGGATCTAACTAAGTACACAACTCCTTGGGTACATGTGCATAAGCTTCAGAGCCAAATGTGAGGAGTTTTTCATAAGACAATTTATATCCTGACCATAACTCCAAAGGTACACAAAAGAATAATGAAGCATGTGGTGATCTATTAATCAATTACACGGCTGTGTATAATGTTTAAGCCCAAAACGCTTGTGGTAAATTAGCATGTGATAGCATAATAGACATAATCCTCTCTTGGATGGTCCTATTCATCTATTCCGCAACACCATTTTGTGCAGGGGTATAAGGAGCTGTAAACTCACGCTTAATTCCCCTACTTGAACAAAAGTTTGTAAACTCTTTTGAGACATATTCTCCACCATTATCTGAGCGCAAATCTTTCAACTTATGTTCAGACTAAGTTTCAACACTAGATAAGAACTTCTTGAAGCAAGAAAAGGTCTCATCTTTAGACTTCATGGCGTAGACCCAAACATGTCGTATTGCATCGTCAATGAATGTAACGTAATAGGACGCACCACCATGGGATTTAGAAAGCATAGGCCCACATAAATCACTGTGCACAAGCTCTAAGGGTTTTCTTTCTTTGTCAAAAGAATGTGTACGATGTGTCCGTGTTTGCTTTCCATATTGACAGTGCTCACAAAAGGGGAAATAAAAAAATGACAAAGACGGTAAGTAGCCCAAACAAGAGAGTATCTCCATTCCCTTCTTTGACATATATCGTAACCGGCTATGCCACAAAGCAATGATTGACAGCTCGGTTACAAAAAGAACACTGTTTTTATCAAATACATAAAGATGATAAAGTGAACCAACTTTAGAACCATGGGCTATAATAAGACGACCCTTCGCAACACGCCAAGACTGCTGATGAAAAGTGACTTTGTAACCCAAGTCATCAAAACGTCCAACCGAAATCAGATTGCGTATCAAGGCTGCAACATGACGCACATTATGGATAATAAACTTCACCCCATTCTCCATAACCATGGCAATATTACCTATGCCATCACTGTCACAAGAGTAACTGTCACCAAGTGTAACAGAGCCAATGGTTTCCTCGTATGTAGTAAACCAATGCCTATGAGGTGTGACATGCAATGAAGCACCGGAATCAAGAATCCATGTATGGGATACTTCACCACTAACAAGGAGTTCAGCTGGCATAGAACTCTGCAAAGATAGAGTTTCTTGTGCATCATAAAAGACATCATTATTTCCAGTCAACATATTAATGTCTTGTGCATCATTGTCAACCTGAACTATGTTCAGCTCTTCAATCTTAACCAAACTCTCTCCTCTTTATCATCATGATCTTTGCCCTTCTCTTTGTCACGCTTCCAAGAATAACAATCCTTCTTTATGTGACCAAACTTATCACAATAATGGCATTAAACATTGCGGCAACCACGAGAGTTTGATCTACCTTTTGATGCATCTCTATTGCCCTCTTTCTTGGACTCACGTTGCGAAGAACGGCCCTTACGTTGCTTATCATCCCTTTGCACATAATGAGCTTCGCCATAATGCGAGCTAGTCATGGTCTTCCGACGCATCTCCTTTGACAAAAGTGCACTAGTAACATCATCGTATTTTAGTGTACCATTAGGAGCAGAGTTACTAACAGCTGTGCAAAAGATATCCCAAGAGGGTGGCAACGAACAAAGCAAAAAGATTGCTTTCATCTCATCATCAATGGTCATGCGTTGTGCACGAATCTAGGAAAATAATTGATATGGCTGGCAATGCTAGCTGACTCCTTCATACGAAGGTTGAAAATTTTTTCGCATCATGAAAACCTTATTGCTAGCTAGCCGTATCCTTTTCGTAAGTGTCGCATAATTTCTGCCATAAATCATGAGCAGTCTCGCATTCTAACATTGAAAAGTACACCGACTCACCAAGGTACATTCTAATCATAGACTTGCATAGCTCATCAAGCTCCTCCCATTGAAACTGAGTCATGTGCATATCTTCAATTCTAGCCACATAGGCAATAGGCAACTATTTCTTCTTTTGGACAAGCACATCATACATTTGGTTCTTCCAAAGCTGAAAATTAGTGCCATCAAAATTCTTTATGTTATAAATGTCATGGTCTTTGCTAGTAGACATGGTGATAAAACTACCAAAAGATTCTGAGAAAATTTTGGCAAAGTCTCCTTTGTATTTGGGACTATGTCAACCAAAATACGAGGCAAAATGACCAAGTATGTCACTCACAAAGCATAAAAGAGGGAAATAACTCTCAAAAGCACGTTGTATAGAGACCAACTGAGGCGCATAAACTATCAAACTGACCATAGACCGCCAACTTGGAGTCAAAAGCACCTATACCACTCTATACATGTCCTATGGAGAGGCCTCATAAGGGTACTCCAACTACCTGTATCACCAAAGGTATCTCCACATTTGAGAATACCCCAGCTCAATGGAAACCTCACGCTATCAACCCTCAACAATGTATGTTATGCAGCAAAACATATAGCCAAGTCTCAAAATGGCTATCATCCGGACCAAGTCTCAGAAATGGCTATCATCCGGACCAAGTCTCAAAAATGGTCGGGACTGCCATACTAGCCAAAAGATGGCTCCACAAAAGCGTACAATGATAGTTCCCACCAAGACGTATAAGTCTGTTCACGATGCTCAAACAGGCGCCAAAAGCATGTGCATGCAAAGAAATATCCCTGCGGGGAGTCAAACTACTCTCAAAAGATCTCAAACACTGTCAAAAGTGCCAACATATGCATGTACGCATAAAATACTACTCCCACTAGAACTAGAATATCACAAGCACTGAAACCTGTAGCCTGTGATTCGATGCCGATGCTGTAGCTGAAGCCGAAATCGAGGCCAAGAAGCACAGAGGAAGCTAACCAAGCCACTCTATGTACCTGTACATGTACCTGTAGTCGAAGAAGACAATGCCCTCAAACTCCCACTCTATGTGTGTCTATGAGGCCACTCCAAAAGAGTCTACACACTCTTGAATGAATCGTGGGCTCTCGTAGATGGAAGAGACTACAACAATGGTACTTGTAATGGCTATGAAATCTCTGCAGCACAAACTACCAAAAGAGAGCTGAAAAATACAGCTACTAAACCGTAGCTCGAATGAGGTTTCTGATGGCACGAATGGCTCCAAAAAGGGTCGTAAAACCTCAAGACGCCTACTGGAAACACTCTCAGAATTCTGAATTTATCGATGCTGAAGTCGGAACCCTATTTGCACTCTTGAAAGTGCGCAGGTGTGTGGAAGCAATTTCGGGAATGAAACAACTCTGATACAAGATGAAGGAGAGGAGTAGAGAGCACAGTGGAAGAGGAATATGAATACGTACACACACTCACACACCACCATAGCCACACAGACAGGTTGGAGGGGGAGAGCCGACACACACACTGTGTGGCCCCTTTCTTTCTTCTCTATCTTATGCACTTAGGCACAATACACACTCTACTTTGTGTTAGTGGCTCATACAAGTGTATAGCTGTACACTTAGGCTTAGTAGCAGTTAGTGATGGGCGGTCAGCCACATGGCCATTAAACCTAACACAAATATACTTACAAAATTGCTCTCAAATCTCACCCATCTAACGCTGCCCAAGTGGTGCAAACTCCCCAACTCCACTTGCATCTTTGTTGCTTCTTTTTGTAGCTTGTGCCTGTCAAGATTTTTGCATAATGCTTTCTTTACTTTCTTCCAATCTTCCTATCAAGCTAAGATGCCTTGAGAAAATCGTTCTTCATCGTGTCATATACTTCCAAGCGCTTGTGCTTTAGGCTGTCATGCATTTGGGTGTGCATCCATTTGGTGGAGAAACGATGCTCCACACTCTTGACATGAAAAACACTATGAAGCATGTTGATTACCTTTTCTTTGAGCTTGAATGATATTTCTTTCCATTTCTTCATAAGAAACGATGCATCCATTTGGTGGAGAAAGGATGCTCCACACTCTCGTGAAAATCACTATGAAGCATGTTTATTACCTTTTCTTTGAGCAGATGGTGACATAATACTTGTAAGAAAAAGTTGTGCATGGTAGTAGTCACCTTTCCATCATTATCATGTGCTTGAATCTCATCGGTGGTAGGGTCTATCATGTAAGAGAGGTCCACCCGTGTATCCTAGTGGCATCAAGGGGTCACAACGGGAGTCTAGGCGGGAGTCTTGGCAAGGGTCTTTCCAAGGGAGAGACCAAGAGTGGCAAGCAATGTGAGACGAGGTGTGTCTTATAATGTGAAAGCAAGAATGGCTGGCTGTCGGAGGCAAAAGCCGAAGTAGATGGAGACTGTGTATGAAGTGTGGGAGCACCAAATAAGGAGCCACAAATGGGTGATCGACGACTACAAGGCAGTGTGGAAATATTCATGGCACCATAACCACAACATCCACCTCCTCCATCGCTGAAGTGTCGGGCCCGTGATGTCTCATGTAAGTGTCTGGTGGAGACAGATGACTCAAAGCATTGTGAATATTCTAAAGATGTAGAGTGTGAGGGGATAGTCGGTGTGAAACGCAAGCACCATGTGATGGTGCTAGGGATGGTGTCAATGCCTTGAGGCAAGGTAGAGTGAATGCCCCCTTGAATATAGCCCCCCATGTGTGAACACATGGGGGGATGGTGCCAATGCCTTGAGGCAAGGTAGAGTGAATGCCCCCTTGAATATAGCCCCCCATGTGTGAACACATGTGAATAGTGAAAAATATGTGAACATGTGTGAATAATCAAAAATGTGCAAAAAAAAAGGAAGAAACAGAAAGAAAGTGCAAGAACGATGGCTAGGTTGTATAATAAACACCTGGGTTGGTCGCCTAATAAAAATGTAACCTATCACGTGAGTTCAACAAAAGGGTATTTAAAGTTCTTGAAACTTACATAAATATAAATATAGAAGGGCATTATTTTTTCAAATCTGAGAAAAACTTACAGTTTTTAAAAGAAAAGGGTACATTATATTCTTAACAAAATTCACAGATAAGGGGTTTTACAAACATGTCTTGAACGCACGTGATATGGTAGTTTTACACATAGTGAACCCCTCGAGAATAAACAAGTAAAAAAGTTAAAACGATTTTGTCTTAAACTTTGAAAAACCAACACAACTTTGAATTGCATCAAAATTTTTAACTTATTACTGAAACAAAAACTTAAACTTATATGTAAACATGTTGAGCTAGTTAGTGTTTTTGTCTTTTATTTTAAAAATGCAAATGAGCTACAAAAACAGCTTGTTCACTCATCATTTGTGCTGGCCGCTTTGCATACAACTTGCCCACTTGTTTGTTGACAGTTTGGACAAGCAATATGCCAATCCATAAGCACAAACGGCTAGTACACAAGCCATTTCTAAGTCCATTCACATTTCTAATCCAAAAATTGCAAACAGACTTTAGAAGCGAATAGTAGAGCTTGGAAGGACATTGATGACATGTGGCCGGATTTTGCACAAGTAGGTATTGTATACTGACAAATGTCAAGATCCACAACCGTGAAATCTTTGTATGACTATGCAAAGATATCCCTATACTCTTTCTAAGTCTTGATGAGAATTTTCTCTTCTTTTGGGAAAAAATCATTCGCAATATATAAAGGTTTTGATTCTTTCCGAGGTTTTGCTAAATCATTCTTACTGTCATTGACTTGTCCGATTGATATTTGGGAATCCATTGTGAGCCTGTTGAAGCATGGAGTGGTTGTTTGAAGTTTTGCCACCAATTTAACTGATGATTAGATGTTCTAGAAATTATAAAGCTGGACTCCGTCGAGTTGAAGAATTAATGAAAAAGCAGTGTTTTGGGTATCCAGATCTATTGTGGCTTTGTTTCCATGATTGACTTTTTGAACCAAAGCTGTTTAATCATTTTTCCACGAGTGCTTGCTGATTGTTGCTATTGAAAAACTGATTGTGGTTCTCCCATCATTGATTCTTTGGACTGAGGCTGTACATTCCAAATATGCTATGTTTGTGTCAAGGGCGTAACATAAGCTATACCCTTGAGATTGTACTTCAACGTGTCATCCTACCACTCGAGAATTGCTTTGTAAGTGCGCATCCATGAAACTCCCAAGATGATTTTCTCATTAATTTCGTATCAACCATTATGTGGAATTGATGTGGGCAATGGTTATCATCGATGTTAATTGAGACATTTTCTTATCCCAAACTAACCATTTTTCCTTTGTTGGCTGCCTTTAGCTCAATCAGAGGTGGCTCAATCATGGAGTTTGATATTTTGAGGTAGGTCGAATACTACATAGCATTGACACGCGCCTTAGTATCTACAAGTGCTCTTTCAATCATGCCATCGGCTAGCTGGACATTGATTATTTTGCCAAGCCAACTTTGCTCTATCTGGATTGCTGCAATAGGAGAAGGTGTTGCAACTTGATGTTTTTCCTTGTGCTTCAAAATCCACAACCAAGCTTCCTCATATGCATGTTCTTTAATTGGTTGAGCCTTTTGCTTTCGTTTCTTTGCTTCGTGTATCTTCTCCAACAATTCTGCAGCAGTGAGAGATTGATGATACTTTTTTAATCTGCATCCATTAATCCAATTAGACATTACCTCTCTCTCTAATGTTGCAAGTTGGACGGCACCACTTGGGGATATGTCATTGATCACAAATGAGCCATTATCCCACTTTTTGAGTTTCTTTGAGTGTTGTTTTAAGGTGTAATAGTCACCCTTTTGAAACTCCTTGTTTATCACGTGTTGGCCATGAAATTTTTTCATTTGTCTTTTTTTTTTGCATATATGGCAACAATCGATTTGAGTCTCAATTTATCCAACTAGATTAGGTGGTCCAATCTGTCAGACAACTCATGTCCCGTCCATCTTAATTCTTGTGCAACACATAGTGTAGGAATCAAGAACTCCACAGGCAATATGGCATTTATCATAAACACCAAATTGAAAGGTGTTGTGTTCTATGGTGTTTTGTATGCTACCCGATATGCCCATAAAGCTGAATGTAGTTTCTAATCCCAATCCGTTCTTGATTCGCTGACAATTTTTTGTGAGCACCGTGTATAAAATTTTGTTTGTGCTCTTAGCTTGTCTGTTTGCTTGAGGGTGGTATGGTGCTTAGTTTGAATAAAGCACCATGAACTCTTGCAATAGATAATCAATCATCTCATTCAAGAAATGAGTCCCGCAATCGCTCACTATCTCAATCCGAAGCCCATATCTCATGAAGATGTTCTCATACAAGAACTGCGTTGTCGTTTTGGCATTGTTCTTTTGTGTTGCATTTTCTTCTACCCATTTGGTTAAATAATTCGTGACCACTTTGATGTATTGGGCATGCATTCGATATGTTGGTGGTGAGATAGGCCCAACGAAGTCTATTCCCCATTTGGCAAAAACCCTTGCTCCCATCATTGGTCACCACTGCATCTCATCACGTCGCATCGGTACTTTTGCTCATTGGCAAGCATCACATTGTTTGACATAGTGCTCTGCCTCCATGAACAGAGTAGGCCACCAGATTCCTGCAAGGAGTATCGCTTCTGCGATTTTGTCGGCTCGAAAAGTGACCTCCTGCTGGTCCTGCATATGCTTGCTCAAGTATCGGTAAGTACTCGTGCTCTGCGACATATATTCTCAAATTTTCATCTATCTCTCTTCAATACAGGTTATTTTCAATGATAACATAGTTCTTTGCTTCTCACTGGATTGAGCGTAGTTTGACTCTGCTCAAGTTTGTTGGCAAAACTCCTTGTTCAATATAATCCACAATATACCTTCCCCATTTGGGTGCTTTTGCTATCTGGAACAGTGTAGTATGTTCGATTGGTATCTAAATTGCACAAGTATAACATGAATAACATAGTCATGGATGCTTTTCTGCATATAAGGCCAATAAATCACGTCTCATCAGCCTCTGGTATGTCGGTGTTTTTGCATTGTGAAACCGTACATGAGCTTTCCTCAAATACAATTCTCTCTTGGATGGATCTATGCATAGCCTAAGTATTTCATCATTTTTCTGCTTATAAAGCTACCCGGCTATTAGCACCAATGAGCAAGATTGCTCAATAATTGTTAGTTGTTGTTCCATCTGTAGAGAACCAATGGTGAGCAATGGTAGTACATGTTCGCTCCACCTCGGTACCATCTAGATGTTGAAAAGATACAAATCAGACAAGTTATCATCAACCCCCAGAGGCGCTTCCCCATGTATCATTTGCAATAAATGGTCTGCCCTCTGATGTGAGTAGTCCGTTTCTTGACCACTACATTGAAATCAAAATCTAGCAATATTATGAACCATCGAACGATACAACCAGTAATGCATGGTTTGTTCACTAAATACAATAGTGTCTGGTGACCTTTAAAGAATACAAATTTGTTTGCGAGAAGGTAATGTCTAAACTTTTTGACTAAATAGATTATTCCCAAGCCTTCTCGTTCTGTGGTCGTGTTATTTTGCTCCTCACTATTGAGCTATCTATTGGAGTAACAGATTGGAAAATCCATATTGTTCTCTACAGGTTGAGCTAAGATGCATCCAATAGCGTAGGCCGACACATCTACATGAATGTGGAAGATCTTGTTCCAATCAAGAGCCTTCAAAATTAGAGCGGAACCAAGTCTGCTTCAATTGCTGAAATGCTTTCTCACATTCCTCATTCCACTCGAATTTTTTGATGAGAGCATAGAGAGGTTTTGCAACAATCGCGTACATGTAAATAAATCTTCGATAATAGCCGCAATTTATAAAGGTGCGTCAAATGTCACTTGAAGCAACTCCTCCGTGGGGGCACCAAAACACCGATGGGAAAAAGAAAAAGTGGGACATCTCTATAGCTTTATAGCCCAAGAGCGTTAAAAAACTTCAACCTTAACACCAAAAAGTATACCAAAACCACTCTTAGTATACTAACCCCAACCAAAAGACGCTCCCTTGGAAATTTGCACTCACCCACCCAAAGGACCATAGCAACGAGTGCAACTAGACAAAGGTGCATCCAATTTATTGTCACACAAAGTATGCACCAGCCATTTCGGCATACAACCTACTGATTCTCAGTCCTTTCCTCATTAAGTATATCATGTGTATCTGCATCAGAAATTGGCTGATTTGTAACATTTTCAAAAACCCTCATAGGTTGTATATTTGCCTCTTTGGAACTTACATTCGAACTTCCACCACTGAAAAGAGGCAATAAACTATCATAAATGTCCTGTGAGCTTACATTACTGTCTCTAGTACATGACAATAAAGACTGAACAGAATCTTCCACAAACACAACACCTTGTGAAACCAAGATACGCTTTGTTTGTTGATGGTACTGTTACCATATACATGTGGTAGTGATGTGTGTGAACACACTTAGGACCGTCGGGGTATTTTTTCCCTCACTAGGAGGTTTTTTTCCCCGTGCATTATATATACGCCCATCACTCTAGGGCTATCTGATCTTTCCATTATTTCTGTGAGCTTTGACGAGCGTCCGTAGGTCGACAAATATTTTGGGAAAGCTCGTAAAGATTGCTCTGCTCAGATTTTTGATTCGGGCTCATTTCGGCCTCCGTTTCCACTACAGGCAAGTACTACGCAGGTTATTTTGTCATTTTGTACAGAATTTCTGTTAGTGCCGTTTTTTGCAGAACAAGTCCCTTACAGTCTTCTATGGTTTGTGCTATATAGCACGTGTTGTTCCCCCTTCATTTCTCCTCTTTTTGGATAGTTTTCACATCAGGAGCAACATTTACCATAGCTGACAACAACACAAATGTGTTCAAGATGTTTGTTGTTGAGGATAGATTGGATGGGAATAATTACCCTATGTGGACTTATATGATGCAACATATTCTAGTGTCAAAGGGAGTTTGGAACATTGTGCAGGACATTGATGTACGTCCTGGTTCTGAAGACGTAGGCGATGCTAAAGATGTTGCAGGTTTTGGTGGCAAGATTACTGCTGCTAGAGCTATTTTACCTACGGCTGAGCAAGCTCTTTGGGATGTAAAAATGCGCAGGCTCATGCGTTGATCGCATTGTCTGTGAAGCGCACTAGTACTTCTCACATTCGTTTAGCAAAATCTGCAAAACAGACTTGGGTTATTCTACCTGGTCTTAATGCAAGTTGCAATGAGGCTAAAATTGCATTGCTGCGTAAAGCACTGGAGTCAAAGATAATGCATAAGGAAGATGATATAGACACTTTCCTTGCTAATGTCAAGGATATCAATGAGCAACTTATTTCTGCATGCAAAGTCATTTCTGACAGTTTCCTTGTGCAGACTATTCTTGATGCTTTGCTATATTCTTACCAGACTTTTGCTAGTATTGAACAAGCCTTTATTGTTGTTCAAAGAAAAGGTGGTAACAGCAATGTAGCCACTTCTCATGGTTCTTCTACGAGTGGTAAATTACATGTTCCTAATGCTTCTACTGACAACAATTTGTCTGAGAATTATGGTGAAAAGGGAAAAAAGAGGATGCGTTGCAATTATTGTAAAGCTAATGATCACTTGATTAAGCAGTGTCCTAAGTCAAAGGCCAAAGAGGCTAAGAAGAAAGAGACTAGTTCGACTAAATGCAGCTATTGTTGAGTCTTCTATGAAAGGAGACAATGATGCTGATGCTGATGTTGATGTAGAATGGGCTTTTAGTGTAGAGTGCACTTAAGATCCTTCTATCCATGATGCATGTTTATCAGTTGCTGCAGATGCTCATGTTTGATTCTTTGACAGTGGTGCTACAAAGAACATTACCTCTCATCGTGACTTGTTTACCTCTCTCGAGGATGTCCCTCATGGGAATTCAGTCACTTGTGCCAACAATGCCTACTATCCGGTCAAGGGAGTTGGAAAGATTGTGCTTACTGCTGCAAATAGCAGTTCTTTTACACTTGTTGATGCACTTTATATACCTGGGATCAAGAAGAACCCTTTGTCTGTATCTGCACTTGCTAGACTTCGTCCTGTTGTGAAATTTGTGGATGAAAGATGTACAGTTAAATGTCTCGAAATGTAATATGGGCACCCTCCGTTTAGATCGAGGGGGAGAGTATATGTCTCACGAATTTAATGCATTTCTGACTAGTCGTGAGATAAAACACCAATGTACAGTGTCTTATACACCTCAGTAAAATGGTGTTGCTGAGAGGAAAAACAGGTCACTTACGAAAATGACACGATATATGGTCAAAAAGTCAAGCTTTGCCGCATTCGTTTTGGCTTGAGGCCATCATGTGTGCCACTTATGTACTTAACCGTGTCCTACGAAAGCTTTGCAATCTATGACTCCTTATGAAGCATGGCATGATAAAAAGCTTTCTATTGAGCACATGTGTGTAAACACAGCGCAAAAAACTGGATGATAAGGCTGTCAAACGTATTTTTGTTGGTTCTAGTGCTGAAAGCAAAGGTTAGAGGTTGAATCATCCGCAAACAAAGCGTACCTTGGTCTCACGAGATAGTCCCTCAATTTATCCAATGATTTGCGCTCGCTTTATTGACACCAACTTGGTGATGCTTACATGATATGCATCAACCACAGTAAATGATAAAAAGGATTGTGCGTGTGAGTGATTGTGCGTGTCTATGAGAAGTGGTTTTTAAGTTCCAAGCATAGGTGCTTGCATTTGGAGAAGGGGCCTTGCATTTGGTTTAAATAGTCAAAGAGCTTCCTTGCTACAGCCATGTTGGGCATATTTTGGGCAAGAAGGCCACCAAGAACTTTCCCACATCATTTTGCATTAGACAAAAACAGTTTCGAGCTTTGTCGACCAGGCCTTGCTGGCATATCCTGCTATAAGAGCACTCCAAGAGATTTCGCATGGCAAAGAAACCCTCACTTCACATCTGGTTAAAACAGCTTGGAGCTCCCTTCCACAACCATGCATCTCAAATCCTGCAATCAGCGTGTTATAGAACATGACATTCTGCATAGAAAGCTCATCCAGAACTCTTTGTGCTTTCACAAGCGCAACATGTTTCGCCAACCACCTCTAACTAGCAACCTCATTGTGAATTATCTCACCCATTTGAAGGTCTCGTATAAGGCCGCACACCTTCAAGGTGCAAGCATAGGTGATCGCAGTTGGAGAAAGGCCTTCCCTTTGCAGCTGGTAAAAACAGTTCAGAGCTTCCTTGCCATGACCCGCTTGGGCATATCCTGCAATGAACGTGCTCCAAGAGACAACATCATTGAGAGGATGCCCATCTGAACTTTTCGTGCTTTTGTGAGGGCATAACATTTGGTATACATGCCAATCTAAGCACTTCCAAACATGACATCATTAGGCAACAGCCCCTGCCTTTCATAAAGGCACCACATTTGGCATATATGTCGACCAAAGCTTCCAAACGCAACATGTGTCGCCAACAGCCTTTGACTAGCAACCTTATTGTGAATTCTCTCACCCATTTGAAGGCCTCGTATAAGGCCATACACCTCAAGGTGCAAGCATAGGTGATTGTAGTTGGAGTAAGGCCTTCCCTTTGCATCTGGTAAAAACAGCCCAGAGCTTCCTTGCCATGGCCAGCTTGGGCATATCCTACAATGAACGTGCTCCAAGAGACGGCATCATGGAGAGGATGCCCATCTGAACTTTTCGTGGTTCCGTGAGGGCACCACAGTTGGCATACATACCAACTAAGGCACTGCCAAACATGACATCATTAGGCAACAGCCCCTAACTAGCAATCTCATCGAGAATTCTCTCACCCATGTCAACGCAAGGTGCAAGCATCGTCATATTTGGCCAAAACAGCCCAGAGCTTCCTTGCCACAGCCATATTGGGCATATCCAAAAATTAACAAGCTCCGAGAGATGACATCCTAGAGACCACATCATTTTGCATTAAACAAAAATAGTTCCGAGCTTCGTCGACCAGCCCTTGCTGGGCATATCCTGCTATAAGAGCACTCCAAGGGATTTTGTATGGCAAAGAAACCCTCATTTCACATCTGGTTAAAACAGCTCGGAGCTCCCTTCCACAGCGATGCCGCTCATATCCTGCAATCAGCACATTCTAGAACATGAAATTCTGCATAGAAAGCTCATCCAGAACTTTTTATGGACTTAGAAGAGCACCACATTTGGCATACATATTAACCAAAGCATTGCAAAGCGCAACATGTGTCGCCAACGGCCTTTGACTAGCAACCTCATTGTGAATTCCCTCACCCATTTGAAGGCCTCGTATAAGGGCACACACCTTCAAGGTGCAAGCATAGATGATTGTAATTGGAGAAAGGCCTTCCCTTCGCATCTGGTAAAAACAGCCCAGAGCTTCCTTGCCATGGC
Source organism: Adiantum capillus-veneris (assembly GCF_014529385.1). Lineage (NCBI taxonomy): Eukaryota > Viridiplantae > Streptophyta > Polypodiopsida > Polypodiales > Pteridaceae > Adiantum > Adiantum capillus-veneris. Next base: position 48,897,096 of record NC_140952.1, on the reverse strand, counting down.
CAGCTTGGTCATATCGTGCAATGAACGTCCTCCAAGAGACGACATCATGGAGAGGATGCCCATTTGAACTTTTCGTGCTTCCGTGAGGGCACCACAGTTGGCATACACATCAACTAAGGCACTGCCAAACATGACATCATTAGGCAACAGCCCCTGACTAGCAATCTCATTAAGAATTCTCTCACCATGTCAACACAAGGTGCAAGCACTGTCGTATTCGGCCAAAACAGCCCAGAGCTTCCTTGCCACAGCCATATTGGGCATATCCAAAAATCAACAAGCTCCAAGAGATGACATCCTAGAGACCACGTCATTTTGCTTCGTCGACCAGCCCCCTACCCGGCCTTGCTAGCCCTTGCTGGGCATATCCTGCCATAAGAGCACAACAAGAGATTTTGTCTGGCAAAGAAACCCTCATTTCACATCTGGTTGAAACAGCCATGCCGCTCATATCCTGCAATCAACACGTTCTAGAGCGTGACATTTCGCATAGAAAGCTCATCCAAAACTTTTTGTGCTTTCATAAGGGCACCACATTTGGCATACATATTGACCAAAGCATTGCCAAGCGCAACATGTTTCACCAACACCCTCTTACTAGCAACCTCATTGTGAATTCTCTCACCCATTTGAAGGCCTCGTATAAGCCCACACACCTTCAGAGTTTAAGCATAGGTGATTGTAGTTGGAGAAAGGCATTCCCTTCGGAGCTGGTAAAAACAGCTCAAAGCTTCCTTGCCATGGGCAAACTTGGGCATATCCTGCAGTGGACGTGCTCCAAGAGACGACATCATGGAGAGGATGCCCATCTGAATTTTTCGTGATTTTGTGAGGGCATAACTTTTGGCATACATGCCAATCAAAGAATCGACAAATATGACATCATTAGACAACAGCCCATGCCTTTCATAATGGCACTACATTTGGCATACATATCAACCAAAGCATTGCCAAGCGCAACATGTTGGCAAGGATGCCCATCTGAACTTTTCGTGCTTTTGTGAGGGCATAACATTTGGCATACATGTCAATCAAGGCACTGCCAAACATGGCATCATTAGGCAACAGCCCCTGACTAGAAATCTCATCGAGAATTCTCTCACCCATGTTAACACAAGGTGCAAGCACAGTTGCATTTAGTCAAAACAGCCCAGAGCTTCCTTGCTATAGCTATGTTGGGCATGTTCTGTAATCATTGCATTCGCATTCCAAGTGATGACATTTTGGATAGGAAGCGCATCCAAAAATTCTTGTACTTTCATGAGAATACCACATTTGCATACACACTACTGGGAGATCGTTCATTAAGCACTAAAGTGCTTTTGTAAGGGCATATACATTTCAACCAAAGCATTGTCATATTTGTTCAACAGTTCCTAACTAACAATCACATCGTGAATTTGCTCACCCATGCGAAGGTCTTGCATATGGCCACCTGCTTTCGAGGTGCAAGCTAAGGTGATTGCTTTTAGAGAAAGGCGACATTAGCTCCTCAAGCACTTTTTGTGCTTTCTCAAGCGCTTCACATTTGGCATACATATCGACCAAGGCAATGCCAAGCACAACATCTATTTTCAACAGTCTCTGACTAACAATATAATTGTGCCCATATCAGCATCTTGCATAGAGCCACATGCCTTCAAGATACATGCGTGGGTGATTGCATCTAGAGAGAGGCGCTCACTTTGCATACATATCGACAAAGACAATGCTAAGCACATCATCTTTTCTCAACACCCTCTGATCAATAATATAATTGTGGATTTTTGTGTCCATATCAGTATCTTGCGTAGATCCACATGCCTTCAAGATGCATGCATAGGTGATTGCAACTGGAGAGAGGCCCTCGCTTCACCTCTGCCGAAAACAGACTAGAGCTTTCTAGCCCGACATGCCTTCAAGATGTAAGCATAGCCTTCAAGACGAAAGTATAGATACACTTGCTTTGCACCTGCTGAATTTCTCAAGTGCAACACATTTGGCATACATATCGACCAAGATAGTGCCAAGCACGACATCTTGTCCATATCAGCATATCAGCATCTTGTGTAGAGCCACATGCCTTCAAGATGATGGATCATGGTGGGTCATGTCCTTGTTGTTGCTGCACAGGCAGAGGGGCTGGAGTCTGGGAGATGGAGGTGGTTGAGAGCATTGGCTCGTCCTGTATGATAAGAGGAAGGTTGCATGCGTGGTCCGTTGTACAGAAATAAGATGCCTCCGTAGGTGATTGTGCATCTGGAGAGAGGCGTACCACTGTCGAAATGTGTAAGAGCTATATTAAACGACAAACAATCAATCTTGTTGTTGCTGCACAGGCAGACGGGCTGGAGCCTAGGAGATGGAGGTGGTTGAGGGCATTGACTCGTCGTGTATGACAGAGGAAGATTGCATGTGTGGTCCATTGTACAGAAATAAGATGCCTCCGTAGGTGATTGTACATCTGGAGAGAGGTGTACCACTGTCGAAACGCGTACGAGCCAGAGTTTTGTTGTTGGAAGTCAAGGAAGGTAATCAGGGCAGACGAGCAGCCTAGGAGGAGGTGGACAAGGAGGAAGAAGCATAATATTATTGCAATCTCGCATGGTGAAGCCTTCTGGTCTAGGAAGGACTGACGTTATGTCCGTTCCATTTCCTGTAGCGTGCACGCTGCTCCACCAATCGCTCTTCACGTGGAGATTGATGCTGGCTTACAGGCGACACCAGGAACGAAGCAAGGCCGTGCAGGGGGTTCGAATTCCGACCAGCAGAGCCCCAATCTGACCTTTCACCTCGTTCTGCAAAACATACTGGTACGGCTGCCTCTGCGGCAGCTTCGCCAGCTTTGCTCTGTTTGCAAGGCCTGGTATGCGACACTGGTGTGGGGTGGCTCCGCAGCACCCATTGAGTTTCCACAGCATGACGAGGAGGAATACTGATTTGTGATCCGCTCGAACTATCCTCCCGCTTTCACTGTATGTAGCACTCACAACCACCATCCCTTTCCGCTGCCCCTGCTCAGCGACCGGTTGTTGTCTTATCTCGGTGGCGTGCACTGCCCCCACCTCGCCACTGCCTTCTACGAGCCGTCCCATGAGCTCATAGCCAGCGCTGGAGGCCTGTTGTCTGCCCTTATACATAGTGATTCTGGGGGCTTTTCTGTGCTCGTCTTCAACTGCCTCACAGGCTCCGTGAAGCTGCTGCTCCCATTGTCCCCTTGGGGGCAGAGGAGCTTTTTTATTTTGATGCATGCCTCATGTACATGGCGGTTGACAATGATGACCCCTGCCGCTACTACATAATGCTCTGCAATGTGCCTCCAGAGAACAGAGAACCAGAGAAGAACCGTGCTGATCAGGATCCCCCTTACTTTGAAGTTTTCGACTCTAAAGCTGGGAGATGGAAGGTGCCGGCAGCAGGACCATCACAAAGCCTTCTGGGTGGAAGGTGCCCCCCTTACTTTGAAGTTTTCGACTCTAAAGCTGGGAGATGGAAGGTGCCGGCAGCAGTACCATCACAAAGCCTTCTGGGTGGAAGGTGCCCTTGGGTGATTTCTTCCTCCTGCAGCGTGGTCCCCATACATCCAAGGTGTTGGCTTATAACGTGGACTTGGACTTGTGGAGCGCCGTGCAACTGCCATGCGGGCTGCATTCGCCTCACCTTCATAAGTACAGGGGAAGGCCCCAAAGCCTTTTGGAAGACGATAAGACGCGCAGGTCTTTTGGAGTATGGGAGCTGCAAGTCTCATCCTCAGAAACGGCCACGTGGGTGGAGGTGGCAAGGACGCAGTCTATGCCTGGGCCCACCCGCTGGCTTTTATTCCATGCAGAGGGGGGCCTCTTCTATACAAGATGGCACGGCGAACAGGGTCCCGTAGCACCTCTAGTCTATAATGTTTCAAGGAACTCGTGGTAAGTGCCGTCCCTGCCCCTAGAGAGGGGGAATGATTTGGTGTTTGTGCACAGGCCCAGATTGAGTATGGTCCTTGATGTTTTGTGATTACTGTTTGCATGTCCTCATTTCTAACAAGCCCGCCCCTGAATATTCTTGATGTAATTCATGATTCTCTTACTTTTGCTTTTAGACAGATTCCCGAACTTTTTTAGAGTTTAATGGACTGTTTATGCTCCACCATCTTTGCCTCCTAATGGACAGGTGATGAGAATGTGTGTAGTGTTGCCCCTGTTCTCAAGGCATCTTGTCTATGCTGCATACAGGAGGCTTGCTTTAGGCCTAGTCTGATACGTGTCCAGTCTTTTTTTGTGGGTGCGAGGCTAGGGTAGTTAGAGTAACTTTTATTTGGTCCTGGTGTGCATCATTGTATTGGTTTTCTTTGTTGCTTTTATGGTTGATCCACATGGCTAGTTTGCTGGGCTTGCTTAGTTTGCAAGAAACTGCGACCACCCAAGCGTTCCCACACATGCATGCATACATACACACAAGCATGTGTGTGTGTGTATTTTGATCATTGGTCCTGTTCGTCCTGCTTTTAAGCAGGAACTGTGGGATCGTATACGATTTTCAGAGTTTTAAAGCCAAAATGTAAATTTTGATTCCAAAGGCATGTAAATATTCATGTAACGAGAAACAAATGATGAGTTTTGAGTAGAAGTCAAAGTTCCGGCATTTGTAGTCGCCGCAATATGCTCCAGTGATTCAGTTATGTGTTTTGTTGCTTCTTGCATATAATTGTACACAACTTACTCTCTGTGTTTCTTGTATTTGCTTTCACTCTCACACAAATGCTGATGCAAGCACCAAAACACTAACTTTTGTAAAGTGAAATACCGACTTGCGTGGTTTTTAGAATTTCCATTTTCTGTGAAGGTGAGGTGATACCTTTGATGAGGTGCTTGCTTGTGTATTCAAGATGGTGGCATGTAGGAAGACAGCCAAATTGTTTTCTATACTTTGTTTGCATCAGATCAAAAGAGACGGTTGTGAATGCTCCTGCTGGATATAGTGCGTACTTCACTTGTACCTTTGATTTCATGTGCATTGGTTGTTTGATATTTTATACCCTTTCTTTCTCACCTACTTTCTTCCTTGCAGGGTCCTCAAAAAAACATGGCGGAATTTATAGCCTTGTGTTCATGTATTCGTTGTGGGGCAAACATTACTTAAAAACTTTTCCCACTGTGTGTCTAGGCAATTGTCATCCATCTGCTTTCTAGGCTATTGGATTCTCTCATACTGTAACCAAACACTTAAACAAAAGGTAAAGTAGTTGATTCACAATGCGACCTTTATAAATAATATCCTTGCTCTATTTGTTGTATTTTACTTAAGGTCTGCGAGGGAATCGTATTGGAACAGGGATTTTTGGCTACTAGTGATCTTCTTCTTGTATCTGGAATGAAATATAGGGACTATTGGGTGCACGGCTCAAGGTTGGGTTTCTACTCTTCGATGGGATACACACTGCGAGGTAAAGTAGATATAGGAGAACGGCTACATCTAGCATCTCAGGGGGATTTTGTACTCAGATATACAGCCCTGCTTTTTTCAAAAAAGAAATGAGCATTGGCAGCGACATGCATGAGAGCTTCCAGCATGTTGACTGGAAAGCTTATGCCTTTTGGCTATGTAGTGTTTTTCATTGTTAAGATGCCAGATATGCTCCTAGCGAAGAAGTATAATTTCGTAGATTACGGCACTCAAACCATATATATTGCTGGAACTATCAGTTGACTAGTTTACTGATGCAATGAACTTCGAACCAACCATCAGTCTCTATCTCTGCTCCTCAACTCTTGTTTGTGATGACCTTACTTCATTGAAGCATATAATTAAGTTGTGTAGCTGGATGTTTGTCACCCCCTTTCACTGCCATGTGCTAAAACCTCTCTGTCTATTGCACGAGTTAAACCTTCAGGTGCAAACATTGAAGCTATCAGGTAAGGTACCCTGTTGAAAGAGAAACCGATCCTCTTTACAAGCTGCAAGGTTCTGACCTCATTCGATGTTTCGGCCATTGAGAGGATTATGTGAGGGTAGAAGGTTCACATCTATCCAAAGACAGCATAGCCATGCTGAAGCTGTAAAAGTATTATTTAAACAAACCCTGATGCTCTAACCTTGCAGACTGTAGAAGTTCAAATACATTTGCTAAAGATGTTTCGATGGGCTTCACTTACAACAATGTTTCGTTGATTGAGGTAGTTGCAGGTTCCAGCTTCTTAGAGATGGCATCGACGGGCCAACAAAAGCCCGCACTTGTCCTGTCGCCCAAGCCCACACTGACCAGCGTTCCGTGTCGAGCTGCAGACCGCCGGCTCACGCCATTCCGCGTCCGACCGGGGTGCATCAGCAGCCTAGCAAATATCCAGCACTTTTTAACTCTCGTTTCAAAGTTCTTCACATCTTTCCCTTGCAGTTCTTGTTCGCTATTAGTCTCTTGCCCGTATTTAGAATCTACCATCCATTTAGGGCTGCATTCTTTAATCGATCCGACTCGTCGATGGCACCTCGTGGAGTGACAGGATCCGAGCTCAACGGGGCTCTCACCCTCTTTGACGACTTGGGCCTGGTCCGTCGCAGAGGATGCTTCTCTATACTACAATTCCCATGGCGAGGCCGCACAATTTTCAAGCTGGGCTCTTTCCAGTTCGCTCAGCGAGCGAACTCGAGAAATCCTGGTTAGTTTCTTTTCCTTAGTGATATGCTTAAACTCAACGGGTAGCCTTGCTTGATGTGAGATCTGTGCGTTTGAATCCGGCCTCGACGGGAGGAAGGGGCCTCACCCAGCGTTGGCCGCCTTACCCTTTCTCGATGCAAGGGCACCAGCGTGCCCCATTCGCACAAGCCACTCTCCGTGGAGGACGTACGTACCTCTTTGGGAGCGTAACCACCCTTGCGGTTAAGTCGTCACACCGTGCCATCAATGCATTTCAACCAACTGCGACACTTCCCTCGCTCCGCAGTCGTTGCCCCCATGGTAGTGTACTCGGATGGCCACATCCACCACACCGCCCTCCGTGCGTTCATCGATGCAAGAGTCAAGATATGTATTGTTGAGAGTCGTTTGCTTTAGAGTATATGATGCCCCGAAGAGGGCCATCTCAATCCATTATAGATTGTCCAATGTGCGCCCCATGCTACCTTGGGAAGGGTGGCATAAGGTTTATCAAGCGGCCTCGTACCTTTCCGCACGGAGGAGGGACGTTGATGTGGCGGGCACCGAGAGGGAGGCACCCCTCCCCGGCGCCCCACTGCGTGACCGTCAACCCCAGCCCAACGCTTCACCCACGGTCTCTTGGCGAGGGGGAGGTCCCTCCTCTGCGCCCTGCTGTGCGACCATCAGACGGGGCGCCTCGCTCACAGTCTCTCAGCTTTGGAGCTAGGGTGAGGCAGGGGCGATCGCGTCTTTGGGCGCGGCCCCTTTCCCTACGTTTTAAGTACGGTTCACATGTTTGACACGATGTGTGTCAATGATCCTTCCATAGATTCACCTACGAAAACCTTGTTATGACTTCTCCTTCCTCTAAATGATAAGGCTTAATGAGCTTCTCACAATGTCACTGGCGGTTCGGCGATTTGAAAACTTCACAAGAGCATTCAATCGGTAGGAACAACGGAACAAAGGGTAGGGATGTAGGCAACGCAAGCTCATGACTCGTGCTTACTAGGAATTCCTCGTTGAAGATCAATAATTGCAATGATCTATCCCATCACGATGAAATTTCAAAAGATTACCCGAGCTTGTCGGCGTAGGTGGTAAAGTCGTTGAATTCATTAGTGTGATGTGTATGCGGCCCGGAAATCGAAGGGCATCACCGACTTGTTATTGCCTCAAACTTTCATGGCCATAGTCCCTTAAGAAATTGGCCATTAAGAGAATCCTTCATGTAACTAGTTAGCAGGTTGAGGTCACATTCGTTAACGGAATTCACCAAACAAATCACTCTACCAACTAAGATTGGCCATGCACCACCACCCAAAGATGTAGACATCTAAGTTTGTACTGCAGTGTTCACAAATACTGTATAGTAGTGTTGAACAAGCGTTTGGATATATGTACACATATTGTGGCCACAAGTGGTGACAAGTTTTCGCTATTTCTAGATCGCTACAAGTATTGTGCAGACAAGTATTTGTGTTGAAGTACTGGTGTCACTTTCTATGTAGGCCATAGTGAATTTTCACATGCTACAAGTTACTAAGTCCATCATTTTCAAACAGAAGAAAAGCAAGGATCTATGGGGTACATCTCTGGAAGAGATTGTAAATCATGATAATCTGAAGTGATCGAAATCACTTCACTCACAGGACCGAAAGGAAACTTGACCAGTCTACACCGGCCATGAAGAAGCATGGGCTGAAAATCTCAAAAAGCTAGTAAGAAATAGAGGTTTTCAAAGGAATACTAGGACCAACAAATTGCCAAGACCAAGAAAGCAATAAGAGCATCTGGGGAGAAAATGTTTGGGGTGACAACTGTACAAGCTAAAGGAACATTAGTAGCCACGGCCATAGTACTATCCCATAAACGGCTATTGATTTGCAAAGAAGTCCAGCCCAGACAAATGAAACGCCGGAGACATCTGGACATACCAGTCTTAAGCAATCGACCATTGTCATCACAACTGTAGTGAAAAAAGTCCTCAATGAGCTCCAAGCTCTACAAAAGCAACCAATGGTTGGGAATCTGATCATTGACACTACACGAAGCATGATTATCCCACACAATCTACCAATAATCAGATATGAGACTACGAGTCAAGAAGTGGACACCATCACAAATGGCTACGAGTCAAGACATGGACACCATCATAGATGGCTGGACAGCCATTGTAACAAACTTGGACGCTCCAAGTCAAGATTCACTTCAAAACAGTTCACAAATTCACAATTGATGCGACACGGCCCGCCGGAGTTCCGTGCCAAGAGGTATTGGCCCCAAAGACTGGCGCCCCTCTCGGTATTTCTTTTTATATTAATCTTTGAGCAAAGTACAACTCAGACTCTGCGTCCAGATGATCTGCAGAGGGAGCCCCCTTGGGTTCATTATAAAGGCTACAAGGGATGCTAAAAGCAGAGCCCCAAAAGCTTCAAAATCAAAAGCTTCCAATCCTAAAAACATCTTAAAATAAAGCAACTATTCCAAAAGCTACCAATTTCCTTGCGTAGGCTTTTTCCCTTGTGTAAAGCAAATCTCCATACAGCTGCCCGTAAATCACGAAATTCCGTACGCTCAGCCACGTCAGCCTGTCAGTGGAAATGGCGCCATGGCGCCGCAAAATCCGGGTCTGCCGTACATTGCCACGTCAGCACTTGAAGCGTGAATTTCGGGTGCTGCCAACCGGGGAGGGTGTGTGTGTATGCTCTGCTGCCCCACTGGAGGGTCAGTCACATCACCAGTTTGTGACATACCCCCCTCTTGAAAGCATTGTAATCGCCCTCGATTACGCCTGCAAAACAGACAGAAGCCATAAACTTTCTTAGCAGACACGGACTGTTAGTACCGACGCACTAGGAATACGCATCTAGCACATGTACCAATCGACAGTCACATCATAGGACATCAGGACATCACATGACAAATCACATTCAAAAATTCATTCGGATCTCAGACCATGATTAATCGGCAACGTATTTAGCAATCGCATCTAGATCCAGTCGGGACCTCATAGATGCCCGATTAACTAATCCTTATTGCAATCATGTCTATCGAGATCGTATCAGACCAAAATGCTGCAGTCATTTAGTCTATCAGTTCCTGCACTTAAACAAGTCAAGTACAAATCGGGCACAAGTCAAGCACAAATCCAGTTCATAAAGTCATACAACAGAATACTGTCAGCCCACAGTATCCCTGAAACTCAATAGAGACATCAGTGACTTTAGTATCAAAAAATCAGGACAATCTGTTGACAAAGGAGCGGGAGTGACTCCCCTCTTGTGCATACCCGCTGCACCAAATTCCGCCTTAGCTGAGATCGGGGTTCTATCGGAATAGACTATGCCAAACCGAATGCTTCAAGGTAAAGATTCACAATCTGAGGAGTATCCGCCAGGTCCTCCTCCTCCATCCACTTCGCATATAATGCGGAATAGTTCTTGAATTTAACCAAGAACTGTCTTATCGCTTTACCTTTTATCTTTCTATCTTTGTGTGCCAATATCTGTTCTGGAACGAATATTTCCTTGTTTTCCTCCACTTTGGGTTGCTCATCAGGCTCCCCATCATTGGGCACATCACCTATAAAAGGCTTCAAGAGACTCACATGAACGGTCCATAGTATCTCATGCTAAGATTTGGAAAAAAGCCGCTCCTTTCCCTTTTTCTTTCTCAAGCGTGCCTTCTCAAAATGTAAGAGCACCCACCCAATCGTTCTCCTTTAATTTCAAATCGCGACGATGTCGATCTGCTGCCTTCTTATGTCTTTCTTGAGATTTCTTTAAAGCCTCTCGGACCAAGTCCAAGTCCCTCATGAACTGGTCGGCTTCAAAAATCTTATCTTTCGTGCTAAGAAAGGGTGGAACCTTCGTAGCAAATTCAATAATCTAAAATGGCGCCTTCCCCATCAAAGAGTGAATTGTGTTATTGTAGGCAAATTCCACCAAGGGCAAAATACTTTTCCCATGCAGTCTTCTGCTCCAAAGAAGAAGACTTCAACAAATCTAGTACGACTGAATTTGCAATCTCAGATTGCCTATCTGTCTGCGGGTGGAAAGATGACGAGAATAGCAACCGTGTGCCAATGTTCTCCCAAATAGCCTTCCAAAAGAAACTCGTCAATCTTGGGTCTCTATCAGAGACAATTGTCTCATGCATGCCATGTAATCTGAATATCTGGGCAATAAACAGTCTCGCTAAGTGATCCGGCTTGACTGTTTTCTTCACTGGAATGAAATGAGCTTGCTTGCTAAATCTGTCAATAACAGTCCAGATACCATTATGCCCACTCTGTGTTTTTGGGAGATCAAAAATAAAATCCATTGCAATACTTTCCTAGGGGCGGGTGGGTATGGGTAAAGGCTGTAACAATCCCTGTGCTTTATGCCTATCAAACTTGACCTTCTGGCATTCCAAGCAACTGCGTACAAAATCATCCACGTCCTTCTTGAGTCTCGGCGATAAGTATCTCTCCACACCTTTCAAGGTGGTACCAATGCCGCGGTGACCCGTAAATGGTGGGTATGGGTAAAGGCTGTAACAATCCCTGTGCTTTATGCCTATCAAACTTGACCTTCTGGCATTCCAAGCAACTGCATACAAAATCGTCCACGTCCTTCTTGAGTCTCGGCCAAAATAAGTATCTCTCCACACCTTTCAAGGTGGTAGCAATGCCGCGGTGACCCGTAAATGGTGGACAGTGGCATTCGGTTAAAACCTTTTCCCTCAACGGTTGTGTAACGCACAACATCGTTTTCTTCATCAAGTAGCCATCCCGAATGGAATATCTCACTACTACCTCCCCATTCTGTATTCTGCCAAATACATCTGCAACATCTGGATCTGTGGCATACTGATCGACCATATCCTCGAAGCTTCTATAGTGTATCGCAAAAATAGCCAGAACCAACGGCTTCCGAGACAAAGCATCTGCCACCAAATTCTTTTGTCCCTGCACATGGACAATTTGGTAGTGAAACTGTGACGAGATGTTTGCCCAACGCATCTGCTTTTCCGATGCCCGCTTCTATGACAAGAAGTAGTGTAAACTCTGATGATCTGTGAAGACCGTAAAATCGGCTCTGAGTAGGTAATGTCGCCAATAGAGAATTTTGCATGCATTGTTGCACCTATGATTGATGTTTTGAAAGGAGTGAAGAATCGCCGTCAGCACATAGACTTGCTCGAAGCAGCCATTGAGGCTTTCGCAACTCCCAAGGTTGCGGTGACAGAAGCACCGTGTCTTATCCTTGCCTCTTGTGATGATCCCTTTGAGGTATGGAAAGACGCGAGCAATGTCGCCATAGGCGCTGTGCTTCAGCAACCCACACTGTGCGGTATCGATGCATACACACGCACAAATCTCCCACTTGCAGAGAACACTACACGCAAATGCTGAGTGCAACCCGCAATCTCTACCTAGATCGCATAAATGATGCGCATAAAACTCCTAGGAAAATTTCGCCAAAGTTTAGACGCACAATGGCTATCAACACAAAATAACCATTGTCTTGCAAGCTCAATACAATTAGCAATCAATGCGCATCAAACTACACTCAACATACCTGCATAAGCTCTGCAAACCTGTGTCCAACAAATGCTCACAAAGAGTACCACAGGTGACCATACATGTCATCCACAACCAACCTCTGCACTTGCTCACAAGATCTACTGCTCACCACATAAGCATACATAGAGCATTACCCGCTCAAAGACCATCTATGCAAGCCACAACACTGCAGAAGAACCACTCAACTGCAACTGGCAACACTTGTGGGAGTACTAGACTCAACCTGTACCTAGGAGTCAAACCCGATCTTGTAACACCTACAAATGTGCCTGCTACCTGCAGTGTGCACGGGTAAGTTGTCTGCAGCAAAGAAAACAACAGAGCCCAAAGTTGTCCTGAAAAACAGTCTCTGTTTTTTTTAATTTCAGACCCACCTGCACTCCGAATCAGAAAACAATTCCTTCTACAAAGTCGTAGAGCTTGAAGCCAGCTCCGTTTTGAACCAAAAAGTTTTGGAATCGGAGCTTTGTAGCTCAAGTTATGAGCAAAACAGTAGACTGCTGTCAAACTGCCAAAAACAGAACGACTTTCTTCTGTGCTTCTATGAGCTCATAGAAAGGCTCAAACTCACTTCCCACCTCGATGCGTGAGCTGAATGTATCAATCTCACAATGCTTCCATGTCTATGGAAGCTCCAAGCTCCAACCTATCGCCGATGTAGCCGTTACAAAGCTTGCCGAGAAGAGGGAAAATGCTGTACACAGTGGGCTGATCTGTAGAGGAACTGTGGACTCATCTGTGAGCACTAAGAAGCTCTTGAGAGCTCTCCTACAAGCCTCTGTATGGTTGCCCACAAGCCTCCTCTATTTTTTTGCTCAAATCTGTGACCTCTCCGCCATAGCCGACGAGTTCATCGCGAAGCCGTCCATCTACGCTCTCACACCTGTCGCTCTGATACCGATTGAAGGGGATCGGAGAGCACCACAGACGGAGAGTGAGAGAGAGGAGACACACGACACATAGATATGGGTGAGGAGACTCAATGAGTGAGCAGCCCCCTATACACTTATGCTATGTATAAGGTATACAAATCAGTGGGCGCCCAAACTCTGGGCGGTCGGGCAAGGCACAAGCGCCTATACCCCAACACCCTCCCACTTAAAGGCGACTGTGTCTTTAAGCAAGAGAACCTAGTCTAAAGACTACAAAAGGCGAGAGAAACCCGCTCTCAACCGATGCCCACTGGCTAGCTGTGATCGTGTGCATCCGGCTGTCCTGCTCCCGTGTAAGTCCATACACCACCAGACGTACCGCACACGTACTGCAAGTATGTACGCAATACCTGCATATCTCCCTCGTGCACTATGCCATCATCAGTCAACAAACGACTGACAACCCCAACTGCAAATGCTCCCACTGCAGCTGCGATATCCGGTCTCAAGATCAGCATCTCATACATGAGACCACCGAATGCCGATGCAATGCTAGCGGGCCCTGCTAGCTCTACGGAGCATGCATCAACATATATATCCCTGGCAATAGGCATCTCTGACTGACAAGGCGTATCAGCCACATGCATCTCCTGACTGTCCGCAAAAGACGCATCAACCTGTCGTGCAACCTCAGAGCTTGAAGCCAGCTCCGTTTTGAACCAAAAAGTTTTAGAATCGGAGCTTTGTAGCTCAAGTTATGAGCAAAACAATAGACTGTTGTCAAACTGCCAAAAACTGAACGACTTTCTTCTGTGCTTCTTTGAGCTCATAGAAAGGCTCAAACTCACTTCCCACCTCGATGCGTGAGTTGAATGTATCAATCTCACAATGCTTCCATGTCTATGGAAGCTCCACGCTCCAACCTGTTGCCGATGTAGCCGTTGCAAAGCTTGCCGAGAAGAGGGAAAATGATGTACACAGTCGGCTGATCTGTAGAGGAACTGTGGACTGATCTGTGAGCACTAGGAAGCTCCTGAGAGCTCTCCTGCAAGCCTCTGTATGGTTGCCCACAAGCCTCCTCTATTTCTTTGCACAGATCTGTGACCTCTCCGCCATAGCCGACGAGTTCATCGCGAAGCCGTCCATCTACACTCTCACACCTGTCGCTCTGATACCAATTGAAGGGGATCGGAGAGCACCACAGACGGAGAGTGAGAGAGAGAAGGAGACACACGATACATAGATATGGGTGGGGAGACTCAATGAGTGAGCAGCCCCCTATACACTTATGCTATGTATAAGGTATACAAGTCGGTGGGCGCCCAGACTCTGGGCAGTCGGGCAAGGCACAGGCGCCTATACCCCAACAGAAAGAAGTGTCCAAAGTTGTCTTTTCGTATGTATGGTCCATTTCCAGTCATTAAAAAGATAAATCAGGTTTCAATGAAATTGAAGTTGCCTAACTCATAGTCAATGCACAATGTTTTCCATGTTTCTTGGTTTAAAGTGTTTCAGGGAACACCTCCAAAGGACATTTCGGAAGAAGAAGAACCGAAGATCATCGATGAAGCTGAAGTCATGGAGCCGGAGCAAGTGTTGTTGCATCGGTTTCAACATGGTTCGAGGAAGCAAGTGAGACAATACTTCTTGAAGTTCAAGGATCGAGGAACCCACGAAGCGGTGTGGGTCGACGAAGAGTTTTTCAAGGATTATCCAGAGTTGTTGACAGACTATAAGGAAGCCATGCAGCTCGGTACCAGTACCTCACTTTAAAAAGGAGGGGATGTCACGTGACACATCCAACCCTATGTGTCCGTGGACAAGCTACAGCATGACAAGGGTTCAGTCGATCCAGTCAGTCTAGCTTAGGAAGTGTTCTAGCACTTTTGTGAGTCTCTTCGCAGACCGTGCAGGCCCAGGCACTTAGAGTAGATGCATATCCTCTGGTTGCACACAGCATGATCATCAGCATTACCAGCAGAATCCATAAGGAGCATTTTCGAGTGCATTAAACCTATTTTCTCTATTTTTGACATTTTTCACTTATTATTTTAAGTGACTTTTGTTGGGAACTGAAAAGGGCAAATTGGGTAAGATAATATATAAGCAAACCTAGGCTAGCACTATTTGGCAGAAGAGCAAGGAGAACACAAGCCAAAGGTAGCAGATTCCCCCTCTCTCTCTCAAGCAAGACCGTTTCCCCCTTGGTGGCAATTTTCCTCCAGGCAAGGCCAGCACCTGGCGTTTTTCAGCAAGACCAGCACATGGCGTTTTTCAGCAAGCCATCATTGCCATAAGTCCAGCACCCTAGCGTTTTACAGCATTAGCCTCATCGCCCCCTTTCCCTAGCGTTTTCAGCAGCGCCATAGCATCAGCAATTCAGCGATAAAGCCTCAGAAATTCAGCGTTTAAAGACCAGCCAAACCAGCCTTTTGGAGGACTTCAAAGGCCCGCAAATCGGCGTTTTTTAGGGAAACCGAAGGCACTGAAATTCTGCAGCAAACCAGCGTTTTACATGCTCCAGCACTTAAGTTTTTGCAGGAGCTTTCAGCCCATTGGTGTTTTTGGACAGCAGAGCAAACACATCCGTTTTCAGCCATCGAGTCGGTCTCGTCATCCACGTCGTCGACATCGACATAGCCCTAGACTTGCATCAGTTCTCATTCATCCACTTTGTACCAGTTTGTGCAATCAATAGTAGACCACTCTCGCCAACAAGAGTGGGGCCTTCGGAGGAGGGTTTTACAACGTCTCTGGTGTCGTATTCTCTTCTCTATCTCTCACTCTCATGCACTTCCATTCTCAATGTCCATTCACTTGTTTGTGTCCATTGCACTCTCTCATTAAGAACGGAAGGCTCTCCCTTCCATAAGTAAAAGGAACCTTGAGCACAGTTCAGAGCACTCATCTTGAGCAAAGTTCAACATTCATTCCGTTGCACCTTACAATGAGAAAGTTGCCTTGTTTGCTCTGACACTGGTGGTGCTTGTAGAAATTCCATAAACCTAGGATTCTATACCAACTGAGAAAACACATTCACAGTAGCAACCAAGTCTGTCTTGAATGCATCCTCTTCTAATTGCCAATCATATACCCTTGACCTGGTGGAGCATTGAAATCAACAAAAGGTACAGACCGGGGTGGCCGTGAACTTTCTCCACCCTCAAACACTAGAGAAGGAAGAGTATGTCTATCCTATGAAGAGGAAGCCTCTTTCCTGGTGTCATTCGTCCTGTCAGCCATAGTGTAATTCCAAGTTCCTGTGCTCTGTGTCTTTGTCGCAAACCAACCAAGGCTCACTCTTTAAGAAAAAAATGATCCTGTCCTGACGATGGAACCATGAAACCGGCCCGCAAGGCGATGGACACTTTAGCTTTCACCCGAATCTTTACTTGATAAACTTTACTTGAACTTTTTGACACAAAGAAACTTCACGAATAAACCTGTGACTGGAATTAACACTTCAAAAAAAGCATGGCTTGGTAGCTAGAGTGCCTCCAAGTAGACAGCGACACCTTGTAGGCCCCAAAGACTAGCGCCCCTTTCGGTATTTCTTTATTCTTATTAAACTTGGGAGAACACCTGCAAATTCGTACGAGCTGTCCGGCTTTTACCGGGTTGACAATGACCTACTCTAGCCCGATTTTGGTAACATAACCGCAGTAGGAGGCTTCACAAACAAAATCCCCATGCAAAAGTGACTTTCCCGGTTCATTTGAGCATTTTTCCAAACCTGATGATAATATGCGACACACTAAATTCTTTGTTTTCTGCCCCGAAAATGAACCAAAACACTTGTACAATGATCCCCTTGTACAGTGATCCCCTAGCTTCCCCGAAGTATAAAGGATCAATTAGGGTCAAATCCCTAAACCTACAAAAATACACAACAGGCTATAATTTATTGTTTCGGCTTCCGTTTTGTGTGCCAATCGCATCCGTACCAATTCCTCGAGCTCCCGCCCCTGTAGGGTTACTTGCCCTTTGAATCAGACGAGATTTCTCGCAAGAAATCTCGTTGAATTCACATGTACCTGTGAGGGATTAGTATTTAGCTAATCCAATACCTGTGCAAGAGGCTCTTGCTTCGGCAAACGCGCATGAACCCACACAATTGTACATGCGAATGAAAAGCCATGGAGCATGACATCACGATTCGGTATTCAAAGGGGGAGAGATATGCACCAGAGCGGAATTATCATGCTACAAAGATAAGGGAGAAGGCAAGCTTTAATGTTGTGATCACCTGCACCCACTGGAATTCACTTATGTGCAACATCAGCCTCCTCTCTTGATTTGGGCGCCCCGCCCCCTCTTCATGAAAGTTTGGAAAGTCGACTTTGTACCGGCATGTGTCCACTTTGCCTCTTTTGAGTTAATTTCCTAGTACCCACCAACTTATAGGTGTCGTGTGGGGCCTAAATGACTTTGAACCGAGCCTAGACACCCTTTTATTGCCCGAATTTCAATGCCGACACTGGCCCAACCATCTCACGGCGACTTCCCTTCACGATTGCGGGTGAAACCCTCAGCCGTTGACCGTTTCACACTGGCCACACAATGTCCGATCATTTGTGACTGCAAAAAAAGGGTGTAACAGACTTGGACACTCCAAGTCAAGAATCAACCGCGACAGCACCAAATAACCACTTCAAAACAATTCACAGATCACAATAGATTTGCACTGGCCCGGCGGAGTTCCGTGCCTAGAGATATTGGCCCCAAAGACTGGCGCCCCTTTCGGTATTTCTTTTTATATTAATCAATCATCAAAGTACAAAAGAGCGGTTAGGGTTTCACTCTCAGACTCTGCGTCCAGATGCTCTGAGAAGTGAGGCCCTCACCACTAATTTAAAGGTTACAAGGGATGCCCAAAAGCAGAGCCCCAACAGCTTTTAAAATCAAAAGCATCAGTTCTCTCTCTCTCTTAGTGAGTCTTTTCTTTTTTTTTTATTAAAAAAAAAAGCAAAAGCAAAATTCGCATCGCTCATCATTTTCCAACAAAAAAAAAAAAAATTAATAATCCGCCTCCGCGATTTCCGGAAATTACGGTTTCTGGCAGAAATTAGGGTTTGCAAGAATTTTAGGGTTTCTAGCAGAAATTAGGGTTTCTGTTGTCCGCCACGTCATCACTTTGTGACATACCCCCCTCTTGAAAGCATTGTAATCGACCGCGATTACGCCTGCAAAACCGACAAAAGCCATAAACTGTCTTAGCAGACACTGACTGTTAGTACCTACGTACTAGGAACACACATCTAGCACATGTACAAAATCGACAATCACATCACACGACAGCACAGGACATCACCAGACATCACAGGACATCACATGACATTCAACATTCATTCGGATCTTAGACCATGATTTATCGGCAATGTAGCTAGCAATCACATCTAGGTCCAATCGGGACCTCATCGATGTCCGATTGACTAACCCCTATTGCAACCATGTCTATTCGAGATCAATCAGACCAAAATGCTGCAGTCATTTCGGCATCAGTTCCTGCACTCACAAGAAGTCAAGAACAAATCAGTATCATTATCATGAATTCCATTTCATAAAGTCATCCAGCAGAATACTGTCAGCTCTCAGTATCCCTGAAGCTCAAAGAGACATCAGTGACTTTAGTATCAAAATCGAGGCATCTGTTGACAAATGAGTGGAGTGACTCCCCTCTTGTGCATCCCACTGCACCAGATCTTCGGCCAAGCTGAGTTTCTGGGTTCCGTTTGGAGTAGACTATGCTAAACCAAAACATCGAGGTAAAGTTTCACAATCCGAGCAGTATCTGCTAGGTCCTCCTCCTCCATCCACTTCGCATCAAATGCAGGAAAGTTCTTGAACTTAACCAAGAACCCCCCTTCGGACTTTACCTTTCTTTGTATCATTATGTGCCAAAATCTGTTCAGGAACAAGGATCTCCTCGTTTTCTTCCACTTTGGGTTGCTCATCAGGCTCCCCATCATCAGGCACATCACCCTTAACAGGTTTCAAGAGACTCACATGCAATGCATTGTGAATCCTCCAAGTATCTGGCAGTTTCAATCGGAAGGAGACATCATTTATCTTGTCAGTAATCTAGAAAGGTCCGTAGTATCACATACTAAGCTTTGGAAAAAGCCTCTCCTTTCCCTTTTTCTTTCTTAGGCGTGCTTTCTCAAAAGTAAGAGCACCCAATCATCCTCCTTCAGTTTCCAGTCGTGACGTTGGCGATCCGCTGCCTTTTTCTGTCGTTCTTGAGACTCCTGCAAAGTCTCGCGAACCTTGGCAAAAGCCGTATCCAAATCTCGCGAATATTCATCCGCTTCAAATTTCTAATCTTTCATGCTCAGGAAGGATGGAACCTTCGCAGCAGTTTCAACAATCTCTCATGGAGTCTTCCCCGTCGAAGAGTGTATCGTGTTATTGTAGGCAAATTCCACCAAAGGTAAGTTCTTTTCCCATTGAGTCTTCTGATGCGAGATACAAGACTTCAATAAATCTAAAATCACTGAATTGGCAATCTCAGATTGCCCGTCAGTCTGCAAGTGGAACGATGACGAGAATTGCAACCGCGTGCCAATGTTCTCCCAAATTGCCTTCCAAAACAAACTCATAAATATGGGGTCTCTGTCGGAGACAATCGTCTCAGGCGTGCCATGTAATCGGAAAATCATCGTGATCATTCTGTATAAAAAAAAATGAAATCCATTTCAATATTTTCCCAGGGGCGGGTGGGTATGGGTAAAGGCTGTAACAATCCCTATGCCTTATGCCTGTCAAACTTGACCTTCTGGCATACCAAGCAACTGTGCACAAACTCTCCCATATCCTTCTTCAGTCTCCGCCAAAAGAAATCTCTCTCTACCCCTTTCATGGTGGTAGCAATGCCACGGTGACACGTAAAAGGTGGACAGTGGCAATCAGTCATAACCTTTTCCCTCAACGGCTGTGTAACTCACAACATAGTCTTTTTCATCAAGTAGCCTTCCCGAAGGGTGTATCCAGCTACTGTCTCCCCATCCTGTATCCGTGTGAAAATATCTGCAAAACCTGTATCTGTGGCATACTGATCGACCATATCCTCGAAGCTCCTATAATGTATCGCGGAAATAGCCAGAACCAACGGTTTCCGAGACAAAGCATCTGCCACCACATTCTTCTATCCCTGCACATGGACAATCTGCAAGTGGAACTGTGACAAGATGTTCACCCACCGCATCTGCTTTTTCGAAAGCTGCTTCTGTGACAAGAAGTAGCGCAAACTCTGATGGTTTGTAAAGACAGTAAAATCCACTCCGAGTAGGTAATGCCGGCACTGAGTAAGAGCATGGATAACCGCCAAAAGCTCTTTCCCATAGATCTGTGCTGTCATCTCCGGCCTAGAGAACAAACGGCTCTCGTAAGCTATGACATGGCCTTCTTGCAGCAAGACCGCACCCAGACTACGACCACAAGCATCACAATATACTTCAAATGACTTCTACAATTCCGGCAAAGTCAAAAAAGGTCTCGTAGTCAATTTTTCTTTCAATGTCCGAAAGGCAGTCACCTCTGTGGGTCCCCACGAAAAAGGTACTCCTTTCTGTGTCAAGGTATGCAAAGGGGAAGCAACCTCTGCAAACTTTCGTATGAACTGCCTGTAGTACGAACACAGTCCCAAGAAGCTTCTACCTTCATGGACATTCCTCAAATCGGGCCAATCACGGATAGTCTCTATCTTGGCCGGGTCCATTCGCACTCCTGCTGCTGACACAATGTGTCCCAAAAAGTGTATCTCTAGTAGGAAAAATTCACTTTTCTTTGCATTAATCACTACCGTGTGATCTCGTAATGCCTGAAAGACTTGAAGCAGATGATCTCTGTGTTCTGCCTCATTCTTGGAGAAAACAATAATGTCGTCAAAGAAAGTGCCAACAAATAGCCTGTACTCTCGAAAAATCCTGTCCATCATCCGGTTAAATGTCGCAGGAGCATTGGTTAAGCCAAAAGGCATCACCAAAAACTCAAATAACCCAAAAGTCGTCCGAAAAGCTGTCTTGTAGACATCTCCTGGTGCTATCCTGATCTGATGATATCCACTCTTCAAGTCAATCTTGCTAAAGCACGAGGATCCCTGTAACCTGTCGAGTATATCATCGATCCTAGGAATCGGAAATCTAATCTTGATGGTGATTTCGTTGAGAGTGCTATAATCGATGCACATTCTCCAAGATCCGTCTTTCTTCAAAACCAACAACACTGGAGAGCAATACGGTGAAGTACTAGGCTGGACAAGACCCTTTTCCAAGAGGTTTTTCAATGGGTTCATAATCTTTTCATTCTGTACTCGGCTCACACGATAAGGTGGCCGATTCGGTGGCGTGCTTCCAGATATCAGATCAATGGTATGATCTTCAGGCCCTCTCAAAAGCAATCGGCATGAGCGTGGAGAAAAAAAATCTTGGCGTTCTTTTCTTCAGGTCAAAACATATTCAACCTTTATCCATCGTTCAGTTCTCCCAAAAGAATGAGTAAGAAAACTGAAGTTCATCAAGTACAATCTCTTAGCCCTTCATTTATCAAAGTCGCTTTCTCGGCCCGGTAGTCAACCACGGCGTAGTTCTTGTGGTACCAAGGAATCCCGAGTAGAACGTCACTCACGTGCCCCGAACACCCCTGTCATTGCAAACGAAGTTTGCCAATGCTCGGTGTAATGGCAACATCCCATCCGGGTGCCAGTCGAACTACCTCCGCCTGTGGCGTCAGTCTGTCGGGCGTAGTTCCAAATCGAGCCGCCAATTCCAAGTGAAAAGAAGTTGGCCTTGGCTACTTCAAAAGAGCTTCCTGATCCTTCGCTTTGCCCCGAAAGCGGCAAAGTTTGTACTTTCATTCATTAGATTCGGTGCAGGTCCCACGCCATGTGGTACCAGTTCTGCTTTTATATCTGCCTTTTCTGCCACATTCCTCAACTACTCTCGAACTCTCAGACCTGTCGTCGTCTTAATCATTCTGTTCTTTCTGTGCCTTATCAGGGCACTTTGCGGAAATATTTCCATGTTCCCCGCATCCAAAGCACTTCCCCTCTCTGATGAAGCGAGCTCTCTCCTCAGGAGTAAGCTTGGGTCGTGCATCCTTTTTTTTCTCTGGGTTGCTCTTTTTCATTCTACTTTCATTCCCAGAAGTCTGTTCGGCTCGCTGTGTCATGGCCTCATCTGTGGGGTAGGTCAAACTGCCAGAGTGAATGGCAAAGCCCCGCTTCGCATGACTCATCAACTCCTAAATAGAAGTTGACTTCTATTCCAAGCAGTGATCTCGGATCTCTGTAGGTAGACCCAAGGTAAACTGCTCAATCTGTTCTCTGAACGAGATCTTCTTGAATGAAGAGGTGGGTAGAAAAGAGCTCCAGAATCTTTCACAATAAGAATTCACTGTATCGCTCTTGGTCATCCGGAGATGGTTCCAAGCAGCTCGTATATCTCGCTCAAACTCTTGAGTCAACCAAGAAGAAATAAAAAGCCTCTTGAATTTCAGCCATGTAACTGGCACAGTCTTGCTTAATAGAAGCGTGGACCACCAAGTACGAGCATTCCCCTTAGAGTAAGAGGCAGCTCTCCGAATCTTGGAGTGCTCTAAATAGCGTCCTCCCGCGAAAGCGATGTCAAACTGCTGTATAAAAGACAAAGCCTTCAAAGCATCTGAGTATCCTGAAAAAGTATCAAACTTGATCGAGTGGCCACCTTCCTTAAACTCTCGGACTTTCTTGCTTTTATCTTCGAGAAAGTCATACTGGTTGGCTTTGTAAAAATTCTTCTTGTTCGCATAAAACTTTCCGTCATCGGAATCTGAGCTGTCTGTAGACGATTCCTCAGTAGAACTGTCAGTCTCTGGGCGAGATGTAGCCTTCTTTGCCTTTTTCTTGCCCTTTCCGAAGCTTTGTTCCTTGCTTCGCTTTTTGCTTTTTCTGTCTTCTTCGCTCGAATCCGAGGAGCTAGAAGAACTGTCAGAAGAAGAAGAAGAAGAACTGGGTAGGTCTTCAAACTTGACGTGCTTCTTCAATTTCTTTGCCTTGTCAAATGTCGACCGACGACCTAAATATCCCGGGAAGTCGGTGCCTTTCTTCTGCTTTTTGCCGTGCTTTTTGGCTTTCTTTTGCGTGTCAAAAAGCTGAGCAATCCGTGCATCAACTACATAGGACATTCTCTAGTTCCTTCTCCGTATATTTCTTGGAGGCAGAAGGTTTTTTGAGAGCGGGTTTCGGGAGTGGTGTTGTGGTTCTCTGCCACTCCATCTATCTGTACCTCTTTCAAAGAGGTCTGGTTCATATATTTTACCATCTTCGGGTCCTTGGCAAATTTGAGCATCATCTTTGTTGCATCGCCAATCAATTGACGACGCTCCATCTCTCTTTGCTCCGCCTGAGTAGGCCGAGGCGGGCCATACTCTCTGTCTGAATCTTCGTTGTGATCCCAGCCCGCATCTCTAGATGCAGAGGGAGTCGACTGATCATTGCCTGAAGCCATAGGTGCTGCGGAAAAAAAATTCGGAGATCGGATTTCCCGTAGAAGAGAAATCGGCCATGCTCTGATACCACTGTAACAGACTTGGACACTCCAAGTCAAGAATCAACCGCGACAGCACCAAATAACCACTTCAAAACAATTCACAGATCACAATAGATTTGCACTGGCCCGGCGGAGTTCCATGCCTAGAGATATTGGCCCCAAAGACTGGCGCCCCTTTCGATATTTCTTTTTATATTAATCAATCATCAAAGTACAAAAGAGCGGTTAGGGTTTCACTCTCAGACTCTGCGTCCAGATGCTCTGAGAAGTGAGGCCCTCACCACTAATTTAAAGGTTACAAGGGATGCCCAAAAGCAGAGCCCCAACAGCTTTTAAAATCAAAAGCATCAGTTCTCTCTCTCTCTTAGAGAGTCTTTTCTTTTTTTTTTTATAAAAAAAAAAAAAGCAAAAGCAAAATTCGCGTCGCTCATCATTTTCAAAAAAAAAATAATAATAATCCGTCTCCGCGATTTCCGGAAATTAGGGTTTCTAGTAGAAATTAGGGTTTGCAGGAATTTTAGGGTTTCTTGCAGAAATTAGGGTTTCTGTTGTCCGCCACGTAATGACTTTGTGACAAAGGGTCCCAAAAATCAAATAAAAATCAAGGGAAAGAAACCAACAACTAAGGCTAGTGGTTATCACAACCTAGTGACAGGAAAGCTATGTAAAGCGACAGAGATTGTAAAGATGTCCATGAGTCCGAATCTAAGAGTATGGCTTTTACCCTCCTAGCTACCCCTGAAAGATGGCGAAATGTGTGATGGTTGGAACCCACGCCGTTGATCATTCAGTGCTTGTGGACAAGAAAGATACTACAGCTTATTTGTGCATGTGTTGCATGTATGCTAATGCAAGAATATGCAAACAAAAACAGAAGGAATGAATGCATAATCAAGCAGGCATGGCTAATCATTTGTGATGCTCAAAAATTTTCCAAGTTTGAGAGGCTCATGATTGCTTTCAGGAGAGGGGGAGAGAGATGTTTCAACCCCTCTGCGCATGCCAAAGGATAACATGTTGACAAGCATGAAAGCGTGAGTAAGTGGAGATAATTCAAAACATGATTGCTATTCAGGAACGGAATGTCAACGTAATGTTAAAAAAAGCTAGGTTGGCGACGGCTGATGAGCTCATCAGTTGTCATGTCATAATTTATGTGATATGACACGATGGGCAACCATTGTTTGGAATGCGTTACATTTCTCCCGCTTCTAGTGCTCTTCGCATCGAGTTGTTGATTTACAAAGCTGTAGGACAGCACGACAGCTATGAGTGACGTGCAAAACTGACTACTTTGCTGAGCGAAAATGTACCTTCTATTTGTGCCTATATCAAGAAAGGACTCCTTTTGGCCAGTTTTTCCCATCAAATTTGCGAAACAAACAGCATTTGGTGGGGCTCACCAAAAGCAATTTTTTTTTTAACAAGGAGAAGATGACACACAACTTTCCTTTAAATTTGTTGGTTCTCTTCAAGGCAAGCTTGGAATCTAACCAAGATTCTGCAATTTTAGAGAACACTCAAGGCCAGTTTTTCTTTTTTTTTTTCCCCCAAGAAAAAGATCCTTCTATTAGTTATTGAAACTGCGTATAGGGCTACAACCACCTCTTTGAGAGAGGGCTACAACAACCATGAAGGGGAGACTCTCCCAATGAAAAAACAGCATATGTACAATGGGGCTAAATCAAGAAATGGGAGGAGGGAAAAGCCACACAGGTGGACGGTAGTGCCATCTGAGTACACCCTGGACCATGGTGAAAAAAGGCCCAGGACGCCACAGTCGAAGGAAGGCCTCTCTACGCTCCCGCATGCGGTCGGCCGCATGCGGTCGGAGCTGCCCTGGAGTCTCTCTAGCTGTCCTCTAAGAGTGTGGATCAGCTCTAGCCAAAGATCGCGAACAGTCTCTGCTGGTGGTACAGGGCGAGCCTCAAAGATGCGGAAACAGCGGGCCCGCCATATGAACCAGAGTGTCAGGCCACTGATGAGCTCCCAGCACTCCTCTCTCTCAATGCACCACTCCTGTGGAGTAAGCTCTGTGGCAGGCTGGAGTTTAGGCCGCCCCCCCTACATCACTATCATCTTGCTGGTGGAAGATAGCTCAAACTGAAGTGCCAGGCCCGTGAGAGTGGACCAAGCCGCTGCCCCCTAAGTGTACTGTCGAGTCGTGGAAAGAGCAGGCATCAGCCGAAGAACACGAAGCCACACCTGCTGTGCCAAAGCGCAGTCCCAAAGACAATGACGTTGACTCTCTACAAGGTGGCCACAAGCTGTACATGCGGCCAAGAGACCACTATGCACCAACCAACTCCCAACTGTTGTAGCTCTGTGTGCGACCAGCCACTGAAACAAAGTGACTCGCGTTCTCCCAAAAAGCTGCCAAAAACTCAGTTGTGAGACGCTCCTCCTACCAATGAGGTGCTACAGCGGGGCGAGCCTCTCTCTGTGCTACCAATATATGACGTCCCAGTCGAACAGTGTACTGAAAGAAAGGGACACCTGGGTGGTCTGCAGAAGAGAAAGGGCCCCTCCAGAGCCACTCACCAGGGTTCCACTATACTCGTGCCATTGAACAACACTCCCAGGCCCACAGCCTCCAATGTCCAGTCTCAAGAGCTGTTGGGTCAGGATCGATGACACAAGTCCTCCCACAGATGCCCACCACTTGAATCCTCTGAAAGCAGCACTCTGCCACCTGCGGGGCCTCTACTGCAACTCGTTGTAAGCGTCCCTCTCCCTGTAGCTCGAAGAACAGGGAGGGAATAGTCTCTGAGCAAGCCCGAACAGAAATGAGAACCTCTAGTCGCGTTAAGGCTCCCATCCATCTGGACACTGCTGACTCGAGAGGCGTGAGCCACTCAGCTGGTACTACCTCTGAAATGTCCTGACACATGCTCTGCACCCCTCTCATGCCCTGTAGCTCCTCTGACAAGCCTGAAAACTGTAACCAGTCACCTAGAGAGCGTGTTGGACCCGCTGCCATGGAACCCCAGGAAACATGAGGCGGACTACTAACCAAGTGCCCTCTCTGAGTGCTAACCATGGCGTTCCAAACAAGTGGCTGTCAAAGGCGCTCCTCCGTGCAAGTAGGCTCCTCTAGGCCTTGCCGCAAGTGCTCCCAAAATCGAAGCAACCCCACAGCAAAGCGATCCTCTAGTCTCCTGCTCAAACCAACTCTACGCATCTCTGTGAAGATCCATCTGGTCGAAGGTTGCCAAGGGCCTCCTGCCTAAGGCACCCTAGCACGAAGCCGCTGTAACAAGAGCTCCTTCCAGGGCTCCTCACCTGGAAGAAGACCTCGGACGATGAACTTCCTAAGAAGGGCTCTGCTCAGCTGCTGGGTCAATGATCCCAGACCCTCCCTATGAACAAGGAAGAGTGATGACCTGCCAAGCCACTTTGGCTCGGGCAGTCAAAGTGTCTCACGCTGACCAAAGGAAATTCCTGATCAGCCGCTCTACCTGGCTGATACAAGAACTCGAGAAGATCCAGCAAGAAGTGATATAACACATAGTAGCCAACAGCACCTGGTTGGCCACTACAACTCTGCCAGCCAAAGATAGTCGTGCGGAGCTCCAATGTAACAACTTCCTCCTGATGAACAGGAGGGGAGCAATCTGCTGCTCGGGAGACAAGTCCAAACCAACCTGACAGCCCAAGTACCGAACTGCAGTCCCTAGGGAATCCACCTGAAACCCTCACCTGGCGTCGAGTCAGGCACAGGAGCACTACCAACCGAGAAAGCCACAGTCTTTCTCCACTTGACCAGTGCGCCAGATGCACAACAAAAGGTCTCAAGAGCCTGCTCACACCTGTGAAGGTTGGCCTCCTGGCCATCTAAGTACAAGGCTGAGTCGTCAGCAAACTCAGCGTCCAGTAGCTCATCTCTCCGAATAGGGAGTACTAAGCCCCGTAGACCAACCTGCTACGACACCAAAAACCTGCTCATCGCCTCATCATAGAATAGAAAGAGGAAGGGGGCAAGAGGATAGCCATGTCTGACCGAATGTGTGAGCATGAACCGATCACCTCTACCTCCTGCCAAAAGAACCTGACTGTGTGCCTGTCTGTACAAAGTTGACACCCCTCTGATCCAAGCATCTGAGAAGCCCATCCTACGTAGAGTGCCCTCTAGAAAGTCCCAGTCAACTTTGTCGTATGCCTTCTAAAAATCGAGAAGAAGAATCACCAGGTCCTCACCACGGAGCCGCGCTACGGCAGAAAACTCCCAAAAAAGTAACGATGTTGTCAAGGATACTGCGCTCCTTGACAAAACCTGTCTGAGTCCCATGTATAAGGCTCTCTAGAGGTGGCTGGATCTTCAAACTCAGACCCTTGGCAAGAATTTTGTAGGCTGAGTTGAGGATGGTGATGGGGCGCCACTATCGAATCTCATCCAAGGAGCCACCCTCCTTGGGAATGAGGTAGATCAGACCCTCATTCATGCTGTCAAGCATCACTCCTATGTTGCAAGGTGTACTGAAAAGCACTACAGGGATATGGGCCAAGCAAGTCCCAGTACTCCAAGAAAAAACTGGGTGTCAATCTATTCTCACCTGGACAGCTACCACGGGGGAGTGCACTAAGAGCCGTGTGCAGCTCCTCAAGCTAAAGTGGCACCTCAAGCCTCTGACGCATCTCCTCAGCCACAAGGCAAGGCATATGTGCCCACACCTGCTCCCTGCATGCATCCTGACGCTCTGACTGCGGCTCTGCAGACAGTAACTCACGGTAAAAGCCAATAGCAACAACTGCACGCATATCCTCTGGCTCAGAAGCAACTGACCCGTCGGGCCTCCTCAACTGACTGACCTTGGCATGCGAATGCCGAGGTCCCACTGCCTCGAAGAACGCACCAGTCACTCTGTCGCCCACCTGTGTCCACTGAGATGCCTGTCGATGGAAAGCAAACTCATGTCGCCGGTCCTCTATGCTAACAAGCTCCTGACGAGCCTACTGTAGCTGCTCCTCCAACCAAGGACTGTCTGAATTTAGGTTTGCTTTTCCAAGGCCAATGGTCATAAAAATTTAAAATTAAAGGAATTGTTTGTATGTAAGCAATGCCCCGTCTCAGACGCTGCTCCTCCTCTCTCGTTGCAACCAGGCGAGCCAAAGACTCCTGGAGAAAGAAACGACTAATCTGAGCTAGTCCTAAGGCCACTCTGTTAGCAGGAGAATCCTGTATGTCCAAGCTCTCTGTCCAAAGAGCCTCAACTCTCTCTCTGAGTGCAAAGTCCAGCAAGACCCTCTCTGGGATGCGAAGCATCGTACTCCCCCTCCTCTGCATGTCTGCCACTGTGAGGATCCCTGGTGCATGGTCCGAGAAGGAAGTCCCTGCCAGAATGCCAACTGTCCCACCTAAGTCACTGAAATGGTCACTAGTGTAGAAGCGATCTATCCGCGATAGATTCACTCCTCCCACTCTGCGGTCCGAACGAGAGAAGGCTAGGCTGTTTGGGGGCCTCACAAAACTAGAGTGCTGCCACACATCCGAGACCCTCAGAGTCATACAAAACCTCTCCCAAGCTGCCAGCTCAACTCCATGCACAGTAGCATGGCTACCACCAAACCTGTCAGAAGGGTCCTCCAACATGTTGAAGCCCCCCCATATGCACCAGTGTTCTGCCTGTGGCAGAGACTCAACTATCTGTGACAAAAACTCTGCTCGTGCACTCGCCACATTGGGTGCATAGATGTTCAGGAAGCCCACAAGACAACCCTGAAACTGCATAGTGATCCATTGAGCCCTGCCTAGCACAATAATCCCTCTGTCCACAATGGCCTGCTGCAAAGAATCCGCAATAGTCATACATACCCCACCCTGGATGCCTCCAGGTCCAAAAGCAACTGACAAAAAAGTATCATATCATCCATGCAAGAGCTCACCACAACGTCTAATGCGGCTCTATAACAGACTTGGACACTCCAAGTCAAGAATCAACCGCGACAGCACCAAATAACCACTTCAAAACAAGTCACAGATCACAATAGATGTACACTGGCCCGGCGGAGTTCCGTGCCTAGAGATATTGGCCCCAAAGACTGGCGGCCCTTTCGGTATTTCTTTTTATATTAATCAGATCAAAGTACAAGAGAGAGGCTAGGGATTCACTCTCAGACTCTGCGTCCAGATGCCTTGAGAAGTGAAGCCCTCACCACTTATTTAAAGGTTACAAGGGATGCCCAAGAGTAGAGCCCCAAAAGCTTCAAAATCAAAAGCCCTGAAAGCAAAAGCTCTTTTCCCTCTCTCACAAAGAGTTTCTGAAAGCAAAAGCAAATTCTCTCTCTCTCTCTCAATGAGAGCAATAAAAAGCAATTATGCTTTTCTGGCCAAAAGCTGAGATTTGCGTCGCTCAAAAATATACCCAAAAAAAAAAAATTTGGTGACCTCCGCAATTTCCCGAAATTAGGGTTTCTGGCAGAAATTAGGGTTTGCAAGAATTTTAGGGTTTCTGCTATCCGCCACGTCATCACTGTGACATACCCCCTCTTGAAAGCATTGTAATCGATCGCGATTACGCCTGCAAAACCGACAAAAGCCATAAACCGTCTTAGCAGACACTGACTGTTAGTACCTACGTACTAGGGACACACATCTAGCACATGTACCAAATCGACAGTCACATCACACGACATCACAGGACATCACCAGACATCACATGACATTCAACATTCATTCGGATCTTAGACCATGATTTATCGGCAATGTAGCTAGCAATCACATCTGGGTCCAATAGGGACCTCATCGATGTCCGATTGACTAACCCCTATTGCAACAATGTCTATTCGAGATCAAGTAGACCAAAATGTTGCAGTCATTTCATCTATCAGTTCCTGTACTCACAAGAAGTCAAGAACAAATCAGTATCATAATCAAGAATTCCATTTCATAAAGTCATCCAATAGAATACTGTCAGCTCTCAGTACCCCTGAAGCTCAAAGAGACATCAGTGACTTTAGTATCAAAATCGAGGCATCTGTTGAAAAAGGAGCGGAGTAACTCCCCTCTTGTGCATCCCACTGCACCAGATCTTCGGCCAAGCTGAATTTCCGGGTTCCGTTTGGAGTAAACTATGCTAAACCAAAACATCGAGGTAAAGTTTCACAATCCGAAGAGTATCTACTAGGTCCTCCTCCTCCATCCACTTCGCATCAAATGCAGAAAAGTTCTTGAACTTAACCAAGAACCCGCCTTCGGACTTCACCTTTCTTCGTATCGTTATGTGCCAAAATCTGTTCGGGAACAAGGATCTCCTCGTTTTCTTCCACTTCGGGTTGCTCATCAGGCTCCCCATCATCAATCACATCACCCTTAACAGGTTTCAAGAGACTCACATGCAATGCATTGTGAATCCTCCAAGTATCTGGAAGTTTCAATTGGAAGGTGTCACAAAGTGATGACGTGGCAGACAGCAGAAACCCTAATTTCTGCCACAAACCTTAAATTCCTGCAAACCCTAATTTTTGCCAAAAACCCTAAATTCCGGAAATTGCGGAGGCGGATTATTAAAAAAAAAAAAAATTTTGGAAAATGAGGAGCGACGCGAATTTTACTTTTGCTTTTTTTTTATTTAAAAAAAAAGAAAAGACTCTCTAAGAGAGAGAGAGAACTGATGCTTTTGATTTTAAAAGCTTTTGGGGCTCTGCTTTTGGGCATCCCTTGTAACCTTTAAATTAGTGGTGAGGGCCTCACTTCTCAGAGCATCTGGACGCAGAGTCTAAGAGTGAAACCCTAACCGCTCTCTTGTACTTTGATGATTGATTAATATAAAACGAAATACCGAAAGGGGCGCCAGTCTCTGGGGCCAATATCTCTAGGCACGGAACTCCGCCAGGCCAGTGCAAATCTATTGTGATCTGTGAATTGTTTTGAAGTGGTTATTTGGTGCTGTCGCGGTTGATTCTTGACTTGGAGTGTCCAAGTCTGTTACAGTGGTATCAGAGCACGGCCGATTTCTCTTCTACGGGAAATCCGATCCCCGATTTTTTTTTTTTTCCGCGGCACCTATGGCTTCAGGCAATGATCAGTCGACTCCCTCTGCATCTGGAGATGCGGGCTGGGATCACAACGAAGATTCAGATAGAGAGTATGGCCCGCCTCGGCCTACTCAGGCGGAGCAAAGAGAGATGGAGCGTCGTCAATTGATTGGTGATGCAACAAAGATGATGCTCAATTTTGCCAAGGACCCGAAGATGGCAAAATATATGAACCAGACCTCTTTGGAAGAGGTACAGAGGGAGTGGCAGAGAACCACAACACCACTCCCGAAACCCGCTCTCAAGAAACCTTCTGCCTCCAAGAAATTTACGGAGAAGAAACTGGAGAACGTGGTTGATGCACGGATTGCTCAGCTTTTTGACGCGCAAAAGAAAGCCAAAAAGTACGGCAAAAAGCAGAAGAAAAGCATTGACTTTCCGGGATATTTGGGTCGTCAGTCGACATTTGACAAGGCAAAGAAATTGAAGAAGCGTGTCAAGTTTGAAGACCTACCCAGTTCTTCTTCTTCTTCTTCTGACAGTTCTTCTAGCTCCTCGGATTAGAGCGAAGAAGACACAAAAAAGCAAAAAGCGAAGCAAGACACAGCTTCGGAAAGGGCAAGAAGAAGGCTACATCTCGCCCAGAGACTGACAGTTCTACTGAGGACTCGTCTACAGACAGCTCAGATTCCGATGACGGAAAGTTTTATGCGAACAAGAAGAATTTTTACAAAGCCAACCAGTATGACTTTCTCGAAGATAAAAGCAAGAAAGTCTGAGAGTTTAAGGAAGGTGGCCACTCGATCAAGTTTGATACTTTTTCAGGATACTCAGATGCTTCGAAGGCTTTGTCTTTTATACAGCAGTTTGACATCGCTTTCGCGGGAGGACGCTATTCAGAGCACTCCAAGATTCGGAGAGCTGCCTCTTACTTTAAGGGGAATGCTCGTACTTGGTGGTCCACGCTTCTATTAAGCAAGACTGTGCCAGTTACATGGCTGAAATTCAAGAGGCTTTTTATTTCTTCTTGGTTGACTCAAGAGTTTGAGCGAGATATATGAGCTGCTTGGAACCATCTCAGGATGACCAAGAGTGATACCGTGAATTCTTATAGTGAAAGATTCTGGAGTTTTTTTCTACCTGCCTCTTCATTCAAGAAGATCTCATTCAGAGAACAGATTGAGCGGTTAACATTGGGTCTACCTACAGAGATCCGAGACCACTGCTTGGAACAGAAGTCAGCTTCTGTTCAGGAGTTGATGAGTCATGCGAAGCGGGGCTTTGCCATTCACTCTGGCAGTCTGACCTACTCCACAGATGAGGCCATGACACAACGAGCCGAACAGACTTCTGGGAATGAAAGTAGAATAAAAAAGAGCAACCCAGAGAAAAAAAAAAAGGATGCACGACCCAAGCTTACTTCTGAGGAGAGAGCTCGCTTCATCAGAGAGGGGAAGTGCTTTGGATGCGGGGAACATGGACATATTTCCGCAAAGTGCCCTGATAAGGCACAGAAAGAACAGAATGATAAAAACGACGACAGGTCTGAGAGTTCGAGAGCAGCTGAGGAATGTGGCAGAAAAGGCAGATAGAAAAGCAGAACTGGTACCACATGGCGTGGGACCTGCACCGAATCTAATGAATGAAAGTACAAACTTTGACGCTTTTTTTTGGGGCAAAAAGAAGGATCAGGAAGCTCTTTTGAAGGAGCCAAGGCCAACTTCTTTTCACTTGGAATTGGCGGCTCGATTTGGAACTACGCCCGACAGACTGACGCCACAGACGGAGGTAGTTCGACTGGCACCCGGATGGGATGTTGCCATTACACCGAGCATTGGCAAACTTCGTTTGCAATGACAGGGGTGTTCAGGGCACGCGAGTGACGTTCTACTCAGGATCCCTTGGTACCACAAGAACTACGCCGTGGTTGACTACCGGGCCGAGAAAGCGACTTTGATAAATGAAGGGCTTAGAGATTGTACTTGATGAACTTCAGTTTTCTTACTCATTCTTTTGGGAGAACTGAACGATGGATAAAAGTTGAATATGTTTTGACCTGAAGAAAAGAACGCCAAGATTTTTTTTTCTCCACGCTCATGCCGATTGCTTTTGAGAGGGCCTGAAGATCATACCATTGATCTGATATCTGGAAGCACGCCACCGAATTGGCCACCTTATCGTGTGAGCCGAGTACAGAATGAAAAGATTATGAACTCAGTGAAAGACCTCTTGGAAAAGGGTCTTGTCCAGCCTAGTACTTCACCGTATTGCTCTCCAGTGTTGTTGGTTTTGAAGAAAGACGGATCTTGGAGAATGTGCATCGATTATAGCACTCTCAACGAAATCACCATCAAGAACAGATTTCCGATTCCTAGGATCGATGATATACTCGACAGGTTACAGGGATCCTCGTGCTTTAGCAGGATTGACTTGAAGAGTGGATATCATCAGATCAGGATAGCACCAGGAGATGTCTACAAGACAGCTTTTCGGACGACTTTTGGGTTATTTGAGTTTTTGGTGATGCCTTTTGGCTTAACCAATGCTCCTGCGACATTTAACCGGATGATGGACAGGATTTTTCGAGAGTACAGGCTATTTGTTGGCACTTTCTTTGACAACATCATTGTTTTCTCCAAGAATGAGGCAGAACACAGAGATCATCTGCTTCAAGTCTTTCAGGCATTACGAGATCACACATTAGTGATTAATGCTACGAAAAGTAAATTTTTCCTACCAGAGATACATTTTTTGGGACACATTGTGTCAACAGCAGGAGTGCAAATGAACCCGGCCAAGATAGAGACTATCCGTGATTGGCCCGATTTGAGGAATGTCCATGAAGTTAGAAGCTTCTTGGGACTGTGTTCGTAGTACAGGTGGTTCATACGAAAGTTTGCAGAGGTTGCTTCCCCTTTGCATATCTTGACACAGAAAGGAGTACCTTTTTCGTGGGGACCCCCAGAGGTGACTGCCTTTCAGACGTTGAAAGAGAAATTGACTACGGGACCTATTTTGACTTTGCCGGACTTGCAGAAGTCATTTGAAGTATTTTGTGATGCTTGTGGTCGTAGGCTGGGTGCGGTCTTGATGCAAGAAGGCCATGTCATAGTTTACGAGAGCCATTTGTTCTCTAGGCCGGAGATGACAGCACAGATCTATGGGAAAGAGCTTTTGGCGGTTATCCATGCTCTTACTCAGTGGCGGCATTACCTACTCGGAGCGGATTTTACTGTCTTTACAGACCATCAGAGTTTGCGCTACTTCTTGTCACAGAAGCAGCTTTCGGAAAAGCAGATGCGGTGGGTGAACATCTTGTCACAGTTCCACTTCCAGATTGTCCATGTGCAGGGACAGAGGAATGTGGTGGCAGATGCTTTGTCTCGGAAACCGTTGGTTCTCGCTATTTCCGCGATACATCGTACGAGCTTCGAGGATATGGTCGATCAGTATGCCGCAGATACAGATTTTGCAGATATTTTCACACGGATACGGGATGGGGAGATAGTAGCTGGATACTCCCTTCGGGAAGGCTACTTGATGAAAAAGACTATGTTGTGCGTTACACAACCGTTGAGGGAAAAGGTTATGACTGATTGCCACTGTCCACCTTTTACGGGTCACCGCGGCATTGCTACCACCATGAAAGGGGTAGAGAGAGATTTCTTTTGGCGGAGACTGAAGAAGGATATGGAAGAGTTTGTGCGCAGTTGCTTGGTATGCCAGAAGGTCAAGTTTGACAGGCATAAGGCACAGGGATTGTTACAGCCTTTACCCATACCCACCCGCCCTTGGGAAAATATTGAAATGGATTTCATTTTTTTGATCTCCCGAGAATACAGAATGATCACGATGATTTTCCGATTATATGGCACGCCTGAGACGATTGTCTCCGACAGAGACCCCAGATTTATGAGTTTGTTTTGGAAGGCAATTTGGGAGAACATTGGCACGCGGTTGCAGTTCTCGTCATCGTTCCACTTGCAGACTGACGAGCAA
Source organism: Adiantum capillus-veneris (assembly GCF_014529385.1). Taxonomy (NCBI): domain Eukaryota; kingdom Viridiplantae; phylum Streptophyta; class Polypodiopsida; order Polypodiales; family Pteridaceae; genus Adiantum; species Adiantum capillus-veneris. Next base: position 48,861,558 of record NC_140952.1, on the reverse strand, counting down.
TCTGAGATTGCCAATTCAGTGATTTTAGATTTATTGAAGTCTTGTATCTCGCATCAGAAGACTCAATGGGAAAAGAACTTACCTTTGGTGGAATTTGCCTACAATAACACGATACACTCTTCGACGGGGAAGATGCCATGTGAGATTGTTGAGAAGGTTCCATCCTTCCTGAGCACGAAAGATTAGAAATTTGAAGCGAATGAATATTCGCGAGACTTGGATACGGCTTTTGCCAAGGTTCGCGAGACTTTGCAGAAGTCTCAAGAACGACAGAAAAAGGCAGCGGATCGCCATCGTCGCAACTGGAAACTGAAGGAGGATGATTGGGTGCTCTTACGTTTTGAGAAGGCACACCTAAGAAAGAAAAAAGGAAAGGAGAGGCTTTTTCCAAAGCTTAGTATGTGATACTACGGATCTTTCCAGATTACTGACAAGATAAATGATGTCTCCTTCCGATTGAAACTGCCAGATACTTGGAGGATTCACAATGCATTGCATGTGAGTCTCTTGAAACCTGTGAAGGGTGATGTGCCTGATGATGGGGAGCCTGATGAGCAACCCAAAGTGGAAGAAAACGAAGAGATTTTTGTTCCTGAACAGATTTTGGCACATAATGATACGAAGAAAGGTAAAGTCCGAAGGCGGTTCTTGGTTAAGTTCAAGAACTTTCCTGCATTTGATGCGAAGTGGATGGAGGAGGAGGACCTAGCAGATACTCGTCAGATTGTGAAACTTTACCTCGATGTTTTGGTTTAGCATAGTCTACTCCAAACGGAACCCAGAAACTCAGCTTGGCCGAAGATCTGGTGCAGTGGGATGCACAAGAGGGGAGTAACTCCACTCCTTTGTCAACAGATGCCTCGATTTTGATACTAAAGTCACTGATGTCTCTTTGAGCTTCAGGGATACTGAGAGCTGACAGTATTCTGCTGGATGACTTTATGAAATGGAATTCCTGATTATGATACTGATTTGTTCTTGACTTCTTGTGAGTGCAGGAACTGATAGCCGAAATGACTGCAGCATTTTGGTCTGATTGATCTCGAATAGACATGGTTGCAATAGGGGTTAGTCAATCGGACATCGATGAGGTCCCGATTGGACCTAGATGTGATTGCTAGCTACATTGCCGATAAATCATGGTCTAAGATCCGAATGAATGTTGAATGTCATGTGATGTCTGGTGATGTCCTGTGATGTCGTGTGATGTGACTGTCGATTTTGTACATGTGCTAGATGTGCGTTCCTAGTACGTAGGTACTAACAGTCAGTGTCTGCTAAGACGGTTTATGGTTTTTGTCGGTTTTGCAAGCGTAATCGCGGTCGATTACAATGCTTTCAAGAGGGGGGTATGTCACAAAGTGATGACGTGGCGGACAGCAGAAACCCTAATTTCTGCCAGAAACCCTAAAATTCCTGCAAACCCTAATTTTTGCCAAAAACCCTTAATTCCGGAAATCGCGGAGACGGATTATTAAAAAAATAAAAAATAAAAAAATTGGAAAATGATGAGCGACGCGAATTTTGCTTTTGCTTTTTTTTTATTAAAAAAAAAAGAAAAGACTCTCTAAGAGAGAGAGAGAACTGATGCTTTTGATTTTAAAAGCTTTTGGGGCTCTGCTTTTGGGCATCCCTTGTAACCTTTAAATTAGTGGTGAGGGCCTCACTTCTCAGAGCATCTGGACGTAGAGTCTAAGAGTGAAACCCTAACCGCTCTCTTGTACTTTGATGATTGATTAATATAAAAAGAAATACCGAAAGGGGCGCCAGTCTTTGGGGCCAATATCTCTAGGCACGGAACTCCGCCGGGCCAGTGCAAATCTATCGTGATCTGTGGATTGTTTTGAAGTGGTTATTTGGTGCTGTCGCGGTTGATTCTTGACTTGGAGTGTCCAAGTCTGTTACAGAAGGAGACATCATTTATCTTTTCAGTAATCTGGAAAGGTCCGTAGTATCGCATACTAAGCTTTGGAAAAAGCCTCTCCTTTCCCTTTTTCTTTCGTAGGCGTGCCTTCTCAACACGTAAGAGCACCCAATCATCCTCCTCCAATTTCAAGTCGCAACGATGGCGATCGGCTGCCTTTTTCTGTCGTTCTTGAGACTCCTGCAAAGTCTCGTGAACCTTGGCAAAAGCCGTATCCAAATCTCGCGAATATTCATCCGCTTCAAATATCTAATCTTTGTGCTCAGGAAGGATGGAACCTTCGCAGCACTTTCAACAATCTCACATGGCGTCTTCCCCGTCGAAGAGTGTATCGTGTTATTGTAGGCAAATTCCACCAAAGGTAAGTTCTTTTTCCATTGAGTCTTCTGATCCGAGATACAAGACTTCAATAAATCTAAAATCATTGAATTGGCAATCTCAAATTGCCCGTCAGTCTGCAAGTGGAACGTTGACGAGAACTGCAACTGCGTGCCAATGTTCTCCCAAATTGCCCTCCAAAACAAACTCATAAATCTGGGGTCTCTTTCGGAGACAATTGTCTCAAACGTGCCATGTAATCGGAAAATCATCGTGATCATTCTGTGTTCTCGGGAGATCAAAAATGAAATCCATTTCAATACTTTTCCAGGGGTGGGTGGGTATGGGTAAAGGCTTTAACAATCCCTGTGCCTTATGCCTGTCAAAATTGACCTTCTGGCATACTAAGCAAATGCGCACAAACTCTTCCACATCCTTTTTGAGTCTCGGCCCAAAAGAAGTATTTCTCTACCCCCTTCATGGAGGTAGCAATGCCGCGGCCACCCATAAAAGGTGGACAGTGGCATTCAGTCATAACCTTTGCCCTCGTCTTTTTTCATCAAGTAGCCTTCCCAAAGGGAGTATCCAGCTACTGTCTCCCCATCCCGTATCCGTGTGAAAATATCTGCAAAATCTGTGTCAATGGCATACTGATCGACCATATCCTCGAAGCTCCTATGATGTATCGCGGAAATAGCCAGAACCAACGGTTTCCGAGACAAAGCATCTGCCACCACATTCTTCTGTACATTCTTCTATCCCTGCACATGGACAATCTGGAAGTGAAACTGTGACAAGATGTTCGCCCACCGCATCTGCTTTTCCAAAAGCTGCTTCTGTGACAAGAAGTAGCGCAAACTCTGATGGTCTGTAAAGACAGTAAAATCCGCTAGGAGTAGGTAACGCTACCACTGAGTAAGAGCATGGATAACCGCCAAAAGCTCTTTCTCATAAATCTGTGCTGTCATCTCTGACCTAGAGAACAAACGGCTCTCGTAAGCTATGACATGGCCTTCTTGAATCAAGACCGTACCCAAACTACAACCACAAGCATCACAATATACTTCAAATGACTTCTGCAAGTCCGGCAAAGTCAAAATAGGTCCCGAGTCAATTTCTCTTTCAATGTCCGAAAGGCAGTCACCTCTGTGGGTCCCCACGAAAAAGGTACTCATTTCTGTGTCAAGGTATGCAAAGGGGAAGCAACCTCTGCAAACTTTCGTATGAACTGCTTATACTACGAACACAGTCCCAAGAAGCTTCTAACTTCATGGACATTCCTCAAATCGGGCCAATCACGGATAGTCTCTATCTTGGCCGGGTCCATTTGCACTCCTGCTACTGACACAATGTGTCCCAAAAAGTGTATCTCTGGTAGGAAAAACTTTTCTTTGCATTAATCACTGAAGTGTGATCTCGTAATGCCTGAAAGACTTGAAGCAAATGATCTCTGTGTTCTGCCTCATTCTTGGAGAAAACAATGATGTATGTCGTCAAAGAAAGTGCCAACAAATAGCCTGTACTCTCGAAAATACCTGTCCATCATCCGATTAAATGTCGCAGGAGCATTGGTTAAGCCAAAAGGCATCACCAAAAACTCAAATAACCCAAAATTCGTCCGAAAAGCTGTCTTGTAGACATCTCTTGGCACTATCCTGATCTGATGATATCCACTCTTCAAGTCAATCCTGCTAAAGCACGAGGATCCTTGTAACCTACCGAGTATATCATCGATCCTAGGAATCGGAAATCTGTTCTTGATGGTGATTTCGTTGAGAGTGCTATAATCGATGCACATTCTCCAAGATCCGTCTTTCTTCAAAACCAACAACATTGGAGAGCAATACGGTGAAGTACTAGGCTGGACAAGACCCTTTTGCAAGAGGTCTTTCACTCGGTTCATAATCTTTTCATTTTATACTCGGCTCACACGGTAAGGTGGCCGATTCGGTGGCCTGCTTCCAGGTATCAGATCAATGGTATGATCTTCAGGCCCTCTGAAAAGCAATCGACATGAGTGTGGAGAAAAATCTTGGCATTCTTTTGATCAGGTCAAAACATATTCAACCTTTATCCATCGTTCAGTTCTCTCCCAAAAGAATGAGTAAGAAACTGAAGTTCATCAAGTATAATCTCTAAGCCCTTCGTTTATCAAAGTCGCTTTCTCGGCCCGGTAGTCAACCACGGCGTAGTTCTTGTGGTACCAAGGGATCCTGAGTAGAACGTCACTCGCGTGCCCTGAACACCCCTGTCATTGCAAACGAATTTTGCCAATGCTCGGTGTAATGGCAACATCCCATCCGGGCATAGTTACCAGGAACAGGAAACCGGAACGGGAACGCGAAACGGGAACAAGGAACAAAATGCCATTCCCTGATACGGGTACTCACGTTTGAAACACGGAACGGGGATTCGGAACGGGAACTTGGAATGGGAACGGGGAACGGGGAACGGAGACCTAAAAACGGCCATTCCCTGTTACTATGCATCCGGGTGCCAATCGAACTACCTCTGCCTGTGGCATCAGTCTGTCGGGCGTAATTTCCAAATCGAGCCACCAATTCCAAGTGAAAAGAAGTTTGCCTTGGCTCCTTCAAAAGAGCTTCCTGATCCTTCACTTTGCCCCAAAAGCGGCAAAGTTTGTACTTTCAAGTATCATTCATTAGATTGGGTGCAGGTTCCACACCATGTGGTACCAGTTCCGTTTTTCTATCTGCCTTTTCTGCCACGTTCCTCAGCTGCTCTCGATCTCTCAGGCCTGTCGTCGTCTTTATCATTCTGTTCTTTCTATGCCTTTTTAGGGCACTTCACGGAGATATGTCCATGTTCCCTGCATCCAAAGCACTTCCCCTCTCTGATGAAGCGAGCTCTCTTCTCAGAAGTAAGCTTGGGTCGTGCATCCTTTTTCTCTAGGTTGCTCTTTTTCTTTCTACTTTCATTCCCAGAAGTCTGTTCGGCTCGTTGTGTCATGGCCTCATCTGTGGGGTAGGTCAGACTGCCAAAGTGAATGGCAAAGCCCCGCTTCGCATGACTCATCAACTCCTGAATAGAAGCTGACTTCTATTCCAAGCAGTGATCTCGGATCTCTGTAGGTAGACCCAAGGTAAACCGGTCAATCTGTTCTCTGAATGAGATCTTCTTGAATGAAGAGGCGCGTAGAAAAGAGCTCCAAAATCTTTCACAATAAGCAGTGATTGTATCTTTCATGGTCATCCGAAGATGGTTCCAAGCAGCTCGTATATCTCTTTCATATTCTTGCGTCAACCGAGAAGAAATAAAAAGCTTCTTAAATTTCAGCCAATTTAACTAGGCAGTCTTGTTTAAAAGAAGCGTGGACCACCAAGCACGAGCAATCCTCTTAGAGTAAGAGGCGGCTTTCCGAATCTTGGAGTGCTCTGAATAGCGTCCTCCCGCGAAAGCGATGTCAAACTGCTGTATAAAAGACAAAGCCTTCGAAGCATCTGAGTACACTGAAAAAGTATCAAACTTGATCGAGTGGCCACCTTCCTTAAACTCTCTGACTTTTTTGCTTTTATCTTCGAGACAGTCATACTGGTTAGCTTTGTAAAAAATTTCTTCTTGTTCACATAAAAGTTTCCGTCATCGGAATCTGAGCTGTCTGTAGACGAGTCCTCAGTAGAACTGTCAATCTCTGGGCGAGATGTAGCCTTCTTTGCCTTTTTCTTGCCCTTTCCGAAGCTTTGTTTTTTTCTTCGCTTTTTGCTTTTTCTGTCTTCTTCGCTTGAGTCTGAAGAGCTAGAAGAACTGTCAGAAGAAGAAGAAGAACTGGATAAGCCTTCAAACTTGACACGCTTCTTCTGTTTCTTTGCCTTGTCGAATGTCGATCGACGACCCAAATATCCCGGGAAGTCGGTGCCTTTCTTCTGCTTTTTGACGTGCTTTTTGTCTTTCTTTTGCATGTCGAAAAGCTGAGCAATCCGTGCATCAACCACGTTCTCCAGTTCCTTCTTCGTATATTTCTTGGAGACAGAAGGTTTCGTCGGGAGTGGTGTTGTGGTTCTTTGCCACTCCATCTGTACCTCTTCCAAAGAGGTCTGGTTCATATATTTTGCCATCTTCGGGTCCTTGGCAAAATTGAGCATCATCTTTGTTGCATCGCCAATCAATTGACGACGCTCCATCTCTCTTTGCTCCGCCTGAGTAGGCCGAGGCGGGCCATACTCTCTGTCTGAATCTTCGTTGTGATCCTAGCCCGCATCTCCAGATGCAGAGGGAATCGACTGATCGTTGCCTGAAGCCATACGTGCCGCGGAAAAAAAAAAAATCGGGGATCGGATTTCCTGTAGAAGAGAAATCGGCCGTGCTCTGATACCACTGTAACAGACTTGGACACTCCAAGTCAAGAATCAACCACAACAGCACCAAATAACCACTTCAAAACAAGTCACAGATCACAATAGATGTACACTGGCCCGGCGGAGTTCCGTGCCTAGAGATATTGGCCCCAAAGACTGGCGCCCCTTTCAATATTTCTTTTTTTATTAATCAAATCAAAGTACAAGAGAGTGGCTTTGGTTTCACTCTCAGACTCTGCGTCCAAATGCCCTGAGAAGTGAAGCCCTCACCACTTATTTAAAGGTTACAAGGGATGCCCAAAAGCAAAGCCCCAAAAGCAGAGCCCCAAAAGCTTCAAAATCAAAAGCCCTAAGAGCAAAAGCTCTTTTGCCTCTCTCACAAAGAGTTTCTGAAAGCAAAAGCAAATTCTCTCTCTCTCTCTCTCAATGAGAGCAATAAAAAGCAATTATGCTTTTCTGGCCAAAAGCTGAGATTTGCGTCGCTCAAAAATATCCCAAATAATAATAATAATAATATTAAAAAAAATTGGTGACCTCCGCGATTTTCGGAAATTAGGGTTTCTGGCAAAAATTATTGTTTACAAGAATTTTAGGGTTTCTGCTGTCCGCCACGTCATCACTTTGTGACAGGCTCTCACACATATGGTGCTCCTGTAACATAAGGAGATCAATCTCTCCTCCCACAAGGCAGCGCTGAAGCTCCTGACGCAGTCGGCCCCGCTTACGCTGAAACTGGGGCCCACCAAGTCCCTGCACGTTCCATGAGACGATCCTCATGGGAAGCGAGAGAGAACAGATGCTGCCGCAACAGCTAAACGGGCTATCTTCGAGGCTGGCTTGGATGAGGAGTAATCCGCATCCGAGCGTTCTCTAGATAGGCGTGAGTGCAACGAGTGCCTGGCACAAGCCCAAGCAGAGCGAGCCGTACGTAAAGCAACCTCCTCTATTCAGGAGTCCTCATGAATGTGTACATAGAATGGCAAGCATTGTGTATCGGCAAAGTACACCACAATGTGTCTACATCTTGCTGTATCTGGAGGGGTCACCGTAAACTTGGCCAATGGCCACAAAGTCTGAAGCATGTCTGTAACTCCTACTTCTCCCATGTGGTGAGAGAACTCTAGGACCTGTGTGTGCAACCACCCCAACACTGAGTCGAGAGTCCACTCAGTATGGTCCCTGCATGTGTGCAATGTGTCTCTGTCTATGGCTGCTCGCCAGCCCTTGCAGGTTGGGGCTGAGTCTCTGGTGTAGGTCGAGGCCTCCTCCGTGGACATGCCTTCGTAAGATGGCCCATCTGTCGACAAATGAAGCACTAGTTCGAAAGGCCCGTATACTCGACGCTCTGTCTAAACCAACCCCCACTCACCCGAGGCAGAAGAATGACCTTCGGGAGCGTGTGAGTGTCCCTAACCAGAACGCGAACTGAGGGAATGCCAACCGCCTTGGCAGCTACTGAGGCTGCCGTACAAAGGTGTCTCCAGGACAGTCCCAATGGCTGAGCCTATCCTGGACAAAAGTGGTAGGTACTCCCTCCGCAAACCAGGAAAGCAGACGGAGATGGGAATGTTTGCCTCCTCTACCAGAACATCCGAAGCAAGGTCAAAACCATGTCTCCACTGTCGAAAGTGGGCTCGAGCTGCTCGGATGGTCAATGGACTCATAGCGATGACCTTGGACGCCATCTCGGAGGTCTCAAACTCGATCTGATAGTAGCCTCGTCCGAGTATCTGTACGTCCAAGATCTTGCCCACCTCTGCGAGAAGGCGGGCCTGGAGAAGGTCACGCAGCTCTCCTCTGCTGGGTCGGGTGCCGAGAATCTTGCAGATGACAGAAGTCGCCTGCAAGCGCTCTACCTCTGCGGCTAGGCTCGCTTGCTCTATCGGTGAAAGAGCAAGTCGAATGGTGGGCTCAGCGGGGTCGAGCGAGGGGGCTTCGGATGAGTCCCTCTGTGGCTGAGCTGGAGCCTCTATCTGTGCTTACTGTTGTGGCGGAGAAGCGGATAGAGGAATTTCTCTGCAACAAACCGTGACGAGCACAGTCCAAAAAATCAGCACTGCCAGAGCCAGTTGAAGGAAACCTTAAGGCGGAGAGCGAAGAGAGTGGCGGGGGGGGGGGGGGGGGGCTAGAAATGGCAGCGGGTGAGGGCAGAGGGCGGGGGATGGCAGCGAGCGGTGAGCGGCGGCGCGGCACGAGGCAGCGAGGGGAGCAACAGCGGGCAGGCAGGGTGGGGTAGCAGCGACGGGGCTAGGCAACGTGGGGCGAGCCAACGAGGGGGTTACGCGAGGGAGGGGGGGGGGGGGGGGCAGGAAACGAGGGCACGAGGAGAAGCAGATAGCAACAGCGAGCAAGCAGGTCCTCGTCATCGACAAATTTTCTTGATGTCATAGTATTTAGTCAACACTATGCATAATGGAGCTGATTGTTAGATTGTCTCGTGGATGACTATGGCCAGTTTTTTGTTAACATTGGCTTTTAATATTCATTTGTTACTTGCATACATTTACCACGTATGCACATATGAAGTGTGAACCATACACAAAAAGCCTTACAGGAGCAAAGAGTGAGGCATACATTCAAACTTTTCTTATTTCTTACTCTCATTGCATCGTTCTTTTCATGTGAACGGTTGAAATCTTCTCTAGGTTTTAATTTGTCAATGGGAGTCGTATATAGGTACATGACTTGATTTCCCAATTATTTCAAATGTTTTAGAATGCCAATCACCTTGTTTTCTCAAGATTCTCTTAGTGTTTTAGAGCAATTAGTAGAGTACCTTTTCCAAACTGGCACATTACAAAGCAATGTATATCTATACATCCATCATCAAGGATATCATCATGTGCGTCTGTACGGAGTGTAGACACTGGCCTTGGCATAAAAACCAAGCGTTAAGACCGCTGCAAGACACAATGGGAGAGCAAAAGAGAGATCTACCTTCAAGGGGAGGAGAATCAACATCAATTTTCTATTTTGCATTAGTGTTACTTAGTTTTTCATTTACATTCAACAAAGCTCTTGAGCAAGCTACGGCATCAACCATGGCAGCAACAGCACCAAGATGGTGCGGGGATAGCCAAAAAAGCTGTGGCAATGAAAGTTTTTTGCAATCTCTAGGACTAGAGCTGTGTTGGACACCTGGACTCAAGTTGTGCTCCTAGATTAGAGTGTTTATCATCAGTTGTCTTTTAGATTAGAGATGGATTCCTGGATTGGAGATGGTCCTCCAGATTGGAGATGATGGTCAACCTGGATTGGCGTAGCTATTCTGTATTGTCATAGTCCAAACCCCAAGAAGAGGGTTGTTGGGAATTGTGGGCTTTGTCCTATGTTGGTGTGTATCTCCTCTATCCTACTGGGAAGCATATGTGGCACAGTACCATATGGAGCATGTGGAAAAGATACTCGAGGGTGTGGGTACCCATGAGAGGGTGTGGACTCACCTAGAGTTAGTTAATGGACTCGTAAAGTGGCCTGATAGGTCACCCACGAGTTTGCAACTTGCATGGGCTGATTTGGAGCCTTTCTATGATGTCATCAGTGATGCCAGATGAGATGTCTAAGCCAGCTCTATACAATGAGCCCTTTGTACACACTTTCAGGTTAAATCAATCAATCTAGATTTGCACCTACATTCTACTCTATCTATATTGTGTAATTAACTTTGTCATTGGCATGTTAACACCATGAATGCTAGTCTTAACGATCAACCCTAACTCTACAAGTGGTATAAGAGCCTTGGTGAGATTAGCATTCTTTAAATAATCTTCCTAATTGCACATCTCTAATTAGTACTCTAATTGTGGTCTAATCAGTCAAGTTTGAGCACAATCATGACCATTCCATAGAGCCACTACCCTTCTTGACAGATTCGGCATGAAGGATTTTAGTGTATGTTTGCACTTGCATTAATTTGTATTCTTTATTGATTTCTTACACTTAAAGCTCTTCAATTGCTTCATCCCCGTAAACCTCTTGCTTGCATTATCCGTGTGTGGAGGTAGTTCTCTCTGAGCTCTCTCCGACGAGCCCTTGAGCCCTTTAATCCGACACATTAATCCCACTTAATTTTATTTCTAAAAGTAGGGGTGTGTGTGTGTGTGTGTGTGTGTGTGTGTGAAGCTTTGCCTGGAATAGGTTATATTGCATTTATTCGCAGCATAAATCAAGCAAGGCTTGTGGGCTTTGTTGGCTAGCTCAAATTGGGAAGGTACTCCTTGCCTCTACCAAGTCGTGGGGTTGATTATCCAATTTTAGCAATCGAGGAACGTATGTAACTTGAGGACTTTAGTAAATTGTGGCTTGTAGCGTTGGCAAGTCCGCCAGGCTTCGTTCACACGCGTCAACCCCTTTGTGAGCCGCTACCTAGTGCCCGACATCCTACTCTTGCCTTCCCGAGGGGCAGCCCGCCCTGCCCGATTACCTACACGCGGTATCCGACGATGATAGGCCCCTGTTCCACGTCCCGCTGCTCAAAGCCTCAACCCCACTAGGGGTGCCTTCGCACAAGCATAAGAGCAAAGCCCCAAGCCCTTGCAAGGGGCCTTTCTTGCGCTGCAGCAGTAGCCAAGGTTTGCTTTAGCGTAAGGAGTTTAGACACTTACCTTGGCATAAAAACCAAGCCCTAAGACCACTCCAATGCACAATGGGAGAGCAAAAGAGAGATCTACCTTCAAGGGGAGGAGAATTAGCATCAATTTTCTATTTTGCATTAGAGTTACTTAGCTTTTCATTTTCATTCAATAATGCTCTTAAGCAAGCTACGGCATCGACCATGGCAGCAACAGCACCAAGATGGTGCGGGTAGCAAAGTCGGAAGATGAAGAAGTAGGAGTGGAGGAGGACAAATGATGAAGTTGTGGCAATTAAAGTTTTTGCACTCTTGGACTAGAGCTATGTTGGACTCTTGGACTAGCTGTTGGCTTGATCTACTTAAAGCCCCAAATCCATTTATCTACATTCTACCAAATATTAGCCAGGATATTTGATCAATCATCTTACTTTACTCACTCAAAAAAAAAAAAAAACATATATACATTTGGTCTTAAATCATGTAGCTTTTGTTGGCTCAAGTAGTTGTCTCTTGGATTGGAGATGGTCTCCTAGATTGGAGGTGGTCCTCTGGAATGGGGATGGTCCTCTGGAATGGGATGATGGTCAGCCTTGATTGGCGTAGCTATTTTCTATTGTCATAGTCCAAACCCCAAGGGGAGGGTTGGGAATTGTGGGCTTTGTCCTATGTTTGTGTGTATCTCTTCTATCCTACTGGGAAGGATATGTGACATAACCATGTCGTAGCATGTAGAAAAGGTACTCAAAGGTGTGGGTACCTATGGGGGTCGTTACTAGAGGGTGTGGACTCACTTAATGGACTCCTAAAGTGGCCTAAAAAGTCAACCACGAGTTTTCAACTTGCATGGGCTGATTTGGAGCCTTCGTATGATGTCATCAGTGATGCCAGATGAGATACCTAAGCCAACTCTATATAATAAGCCTTATATGAACACTTTCAGGTTAAATCAATCAATTTAGTTTTGCACCTGGCTGCAGCTGCTCGCACCCGGCCCCTCTGCCCCCCTCCCCCACGCCCTCGCGTTGCTCTCCCGCCCTATCCCACACGCCCCCTCTCCCCCCCTCCCCCACGCCCTCGCGCCGCCCCATTGCCCAGACAGCCCACAGCTGCCCGCTACCCAGTTCAGCCCCCTCCCGCTGTCCGCCCCTCGCCCGCTTTTTACCTTTAGCCCTCTTCCTCTCCCTTCTTGCTTGACGGGCGTCGCCAGCACCATCGACGTGCTCGGTCCAGCAGGTCTTCCCCCTTTCCTCGACGATCCTCCGCTGCTTCTTCACAGCAGCAGACACAAATGGCGGCTCATGCTCCACCGCAGAGGGACTCCAATGAAGCCCCCTCGCCCGACCCCGCTGAGCCCACCATTCGACTTGCTCTCCCAACGACAGAGCAAGCGAGCCTAGCCGCAGAGGTAGAGCGCTTGCAGGCGACTTCTGTCATCTGTCAGATTCTCGCCCAGACCTAGCAGAGGAGAGCTGCGTGACCTTCTCCAGGCCCGCCTTCTTGCAGAGGTGGGCAAGATCTTGGACGTCCAGATCCTCGGACGAGGCGACTATCAGATCGAGTTTGAGACCTCCGAGATCATTGCCATGAGTCCCTTGACCATCTGAGCAGTTCGAGCCCACTTTCGACAGTGGAGACATGGTTTTGACCCTGCTTCAGATGTGTTGGTAGAGGAGGCAGACATTCCCATCTCCATCTGCTTTCCTGGTTTGCAGTGGGAGTACCTACCACTTTTGTCCAGGATGGGCTCAGCGATTGGGATTGTCCTGGAGACACCTTTGCACGGCAGCCTCGGTAGCTTCCAAGGCGGCCGGCATTCCCTCAGTTCGTGTTTTGGTTAGGGATACTCACACTCTCCCGAAGGTCATCCTCCTTCCTTGGGTGAGTGGGGGTTGGTTTAGACAGAGCGTGGAGTATTCGGGCCTCCCGAACCAGTGCTTCATTTGTCGACAAATGGGCCATCTTGCGAAGGCCTGTCCACGGAGGAGGCCCCGACCTACACCACAGACTCAGCCCCAGCCTGCAAGGGCCAGCAGGCAAAGACACAGAGCACACAGGCAGAGCCACCCTCCGAGCCTGGGCTCTAGCAGAGGAGGGATGGCAGCAGGTTCGTGGTCGACGCCGACAGGGGCCACAACGACAGCCTGGCACTCAGAGTGGTCCTCAAGTGCCTGCCCAACAGCAGTGTGTTCCCACGGAGAACCGATTCGGTCCTCTTGAGTAGGACGAGGTCCCTGCTCCAGCCCCCACCTCAGCTTCACCCTCGACAACCCCTTCACCCTCGACAACCCCTCCTCCCCCCGAGTTCCCCCCCTCCACATCAACCTCCCCCCCGCCTCCTGTTCCAGCCGCCTCTCTCCCTCCTCCCTATACTTTTGCCGATCCCCCCCGCCCCTCTTCTCCCCCTGCTCCTACACCCCCCCCCCCCCCTCCCGCTCCAGTTCCACAGTCGACTCAAGGGGCAGGGCCATCTCCGGCTGCTAGGAGATCTCTTGGCAGCACCTTTGCCACGAGACGCTTGGCGAGAGAGGGGCTGCCTTTCTTGCGACCCCCTCTAATGATACACACGTCTCCCTTTGGAGCAGTCCCTCGAGGGCTGACGAGCTTTGACATTCGGCGCCGATGGGACTTCTTTGCCTACGACTTTACACGCCTTCTCGACGACTCCTCTTCAGACCTTGAGGCAGCGTGCTTCAGGGTTCACGTTCTGTTCCTTGCAGCCAGGGGGTTATAGGCCTTGTACTCAGCAGTTGGCTTCTCTTTTCCCCTTTGCGGCAGGGACTAGACTGAGTGGACCTTCGACTCAGTGTTGGAGTGGCTGTATACACAGACCCTAGAGTTCTCTCATCACATGGGAGACCTAGGAGTTACAGACATGCTTTTTACTCTGTGTCCATTGGCCAAGTTTGCGGTGACTCCTCCAGATGCAGCAGGATGTAGACACATTATGGTTCACTTCTTTGCTGATACTCAGTGCTCGCCATGCTATGTATACATTCATGAGGACTCCTGGACAAAGGAGGTTGCTTTACGTACGGCTCGGGCTACTTGGGCTTGGGCCAGACACTCTTTGCAGTCACACCTATCTAGAGGACGCTCGGATGCGGATTACTCCCCATCCAAGCCAACCTCGAAGATAGCACGTTTAGTTGTTGCGGCAGCATCTGTTCTTTCTCACTCCCCATGAGGATCGTCTGATGGAACGTACAAGGACTAGGTGGGCCCCAGTTTCAACGTCAGAGGGGTCGATTGCGTCAGAAGCTTCAGCGTTGCCTTGTGGGAGGAGAGATTGATCTCTTTATGCTACAAGAGCATCATCTATGTGAGAGCCGCATTAGACGATGTGGTCAGCTCTTGAGTGGATGATATGATACTTTTTGATCAGCTGCTTTTGGACCTGGAGGCATCCAGGGTGGGGTATGTATGACTATTGCGGAGTCTCTACAGCAGGCCATTGTGGGCAGAGGGATTATTGTGCAAGGCAGGGCTCAGTGGATCACTATGCAGGTTTAGGGTTGCCTTGTGGGCTTCCTGAACATATATGCACCCAATGTGGCGAGTGCATGAGCAAAGTTTTGGTCACAGATTGTTGAGTCTCTGCCGCAAGCAGAGCAGTGATGCATTGGGGGTGACTTCAACATGGTTGAGGACCCTTCTGACAGGATTGGTGGTAGCCACTCTACTGTGCAGGGAGATGAGCTGGCAGCTTGGGAGAGGTTTTGTATGACACTGAGGGTTTCGGATGTGTGGCAGCACTCTAGCTTTGTGAGGCCCCTAGACAGACTGGCCTTCTCTCGTTCGGACCGCAGAGTGGGAGGAGTGAATCTATCGCGGATAGATCGCTTCTACACTAGTGACCATTTCAGTGACTTGGGTGGGACAGTTGGCATTCTGGCAGGGACTTCCTTCTCGGACCATGCACCAGTGATCCTCACAGTGACAGATAGGCAGAGGCGAGGGAGCACATGCTACACATCCCTGAGAGGGTCTTGCTGGACTGTCACGAGGACGTGGCAACTGCTAACCTTAGTTGTTGGTTTCTTTCCAATAATTTTTGTTTAATTTTTGAGACCCTCTTTTTGAAGTTGCAAATGGTCGGACATTGTATGGCCAATGTGAACGGTAGTTTCACCAACAGACGGGAAGTTGGTCAGCACTAGAACTTGTAAAGTAAAAGGATGTCTAGGCTCAATTCAAGATCATGTAGGTCCCCCTGTTGCACTTAGCAAGTTGGTGGATACTAGGAAGTAAACTCAACAAAGGCATAAAGTCAAGGTGGGATAACCAACAGAAAGTATCCTACAGTTGGGCCACATTGCACTTTTGGATGCGGTCCCGATGAGAATAGATGGTCAAAAAACCAGTGGGAGCCCAAAGGAAGCATCTCCTAAAATTTAGGGAATTTCTATTTTGGGCCGTGAAATGTATTCGCGTCATTACCTCTGGTATGACAAGGGATACATTTTATTACTCTGCTGCAAAGTCAATCGATGCACCAGTTGAGAGATTTTTAAGCAAGAAGCCCAATGAGTGGAAATTGCATGTATGAGTGACAAGTGGCACTTTTTGGTCAATTTACCAAGTCTGGGAGAACAGAACTCGTAACTGACTTTTTAGAGATTGTTAACTCTGATTTTCAGCCATTTCTCGCCATTTTTGAGCTTCCCATGACTTTACCTAGGTCCAAGGAGCTCATTTTCAGCATTGGAAGGCATCACATGCGTGTTTACAGGGCTGTTTTGCTGCATTTTCAGCGATACGTAGGTTTTGGCAGCCATGGAAATCTTCCCCTTTTGCATCTATTTGCTCACAGATGCGTTCCAGGTCAAGGGCAGAAGAGGGGGTGCTCGATTTATGATGGGGGAATGCTTCATTGAGAACCTCACAGGTTAAGAGCTATGGAGTGCTTGCTTTCCTCTCTATGTACAGTGTGGTGCTAGGAGTGATGACCTGCACACTACACACTGCTCTCTCTCTCTCTCTCTCTCTCTCTCTCTCTCTCTCTCTCTCTCTCTCTCTCTCTCTCTCTCTCCCCTACGTGCAGTTATGTGCCCCACAAGAGGGCTCTTCATTTGACTGATGTATAGCTGTGTGGTTTCATGCTTTTGTGCTGAGGCAAGAGCCTCCTTGAGCAGGAGCAGGGGTAGCTAACTGCTACTCCAAAGCAGGCACCGGTGAGGGTCATAACCTCACCGTACAGGTGTGTTTTCAGTGTTGTGTATGCGCTGTAAATTGACTGTTTTTCAGTCATACGGACGCCAGAACCATTGGGAATAGTGCCCCACTGGCAGAGGACAGTTAGGAGACTGTTTGGGGCTGAAAACCAGTAAATACAGCGTGATGAATTTACTGTTTTTGGGCAGGAATCAGAGGGTTTATGCCAGTCGAAGTGGGTTCCAGCAAGGAAATTGGTTTCGCGCAAGTTTTGGGGCTGTTATGCTGCCAAAATTTGGCCAAATCAGGTAGTATCTAGTGTGATACAGGTAAAGGATTCCAAGGACCTTACTTTGTAATTTTCCCTCTCAAAGAATAAAGAAATGCCGAAAGGGGCGCCAATTTTGGGGCCTACATGTTGTCGGCGTTTGCTCGGGGTATTCTAGCTTCGGAGCCGTGTGTGTATTCAAGTGTTAATTCCCCAGGTTTCCTTCGCTCGTTCTCTCTATGTGTGTCTAAAGTAAAGAATTTCGGGTGAAAGCCAACGCCTACCGCCCCACGGGCCGGTTTCACTGGACTCTGCACTCAGAGAGCGAGTGGAGGCTCTTTGGACAGAGAGCTTGGACATGCAAGATTCTCTTGCTGACAGAGTGGCCTCAGGACTAGCTCAGCTTAGTCGTTTCTTTCTCCAGGAGTCCTTGACACGCCTGACTGCAGCGAGAGAGGAGCAGCAGCGTCTCAGACGGGGCGTTGCTTCCTTGCAGAGGATGCAGGAGCAGCATCCAGACAGTCCTTGGTTGGAGGAGCACTTACAGCAGGCTCGCCATGAGCTTGTTAGCACAGAGGAGCAGCGCCTTGAGTTTGCTTTTCACTGACAGGCATCTCAGTGGACGCAGGTGGGTGACAGAGTGACTGGTGCTTTCTTCAAGGCAATGGGACCTCAGCATACACATGCCAAGGTCGGTCAGTTGAGGAGGCCTGACGGGTCAGTTGCTTGTTAGGTGCAACGGAATGAATGTTTGCGCTTTGCTCAAGATGAGTGCTCCGAACTGTGCTCAAGGTTCCTTTTGTTCTTATGGAAGGTAAAGCCTTCCGTTCTTAGAGAGAGTATGCTATGATCACAAACAAGTGAATGGACACTATGCGTGCAAGTGTATGAGACTGAGAGATAGAGAGAGAAGAGAGATATGACACCAGAGACGTTGTAAAACCCTCCTCCGAAGGCCCCACTCTCGTCGGCGAGAGTGGTCTACTTATGATTGCACAATCTGGTACAAATGGTATGCATGAGACTGATGCAAGTCTAGGCTATGTCGACGATGACAACGGTAATGACGAAGTCGACCTAAGGGCTGAAATCTGCAATCTTTCTGCTGCTGTCCAAAACCGCTATGGGCTGAAATCTACTGCGGGTCCAAAAACGCTGATTTTTGGGGCTGTTTCTGCGGGTCCTTGTCGCTGAAAATCTGCAGGTTTAGGGCTGAAAAACAGAGACTTCTTAAGGCTGAAAACAGAGGTTCTTACCGGGCTGAATCTGCTACCTTTTAGGGCTGATCTTACAGGTACTTCACTGATGAAAAACGCTGCATTGCTGCATGTGCTGGGATCCAAAAACGCTAGGGAAAGCTTTTGTCAAAACGCTATGCTGAGGTTCTTCAAAAACACTAGGCTGGGGTTCCTCAAAAACGCTAGCTCCTTGGGTCTGCTGGCGATGATGTTGATGCAGAAACGCTATGCAGTGGAACTTGCTCGCGATGGTGCTGATGCAAACGCCAGGCTGGTGCAGTTCCAAAAACGCTAGTGGAAGGGGTCTTCTGGCGATGGTCTTCTTGCTTGGTGGGGGAAACCGCCAAGGTCCTGTTGAGAAGCTGCCTGCTGAGCTTGGCTCCTGTTGCCTCTTCTGCCAAATAGTGCTAGCTCTAGTTTGCTTATATACAAACATAGCAAAATTGCCCTACCTACTTTTGTTGGAAAGTCACTTAAATTAATAAGTGAAAAATGCCAAAAATAGACAAAATAGGCTAAATGCACTGGAAAATTCCCCTGATTGATTCTGATGGATTTTGGTGGGAATATTGATGATCATGCTATGTGCAACCAAAGGATATGCATCTACACTAAGTGATTAGGCATGCACGGTCTACGAATAGACTCACAAAAGTGCCAGATCACTTCTAATCTAGACTGACTTCACTGACTAAACCCTGATCATGTTGTAGCTTGTCCACGGATACATAAGGTTGGATGTGTCACGTGACATTGCTTCTGAGCCAGAGGACATGCGTGCAGTTGCTACTGACTTTTACAGTGAGTTACTATCTACAGAGCCTCAGCCAGAGCATCAGGATACATGCAGGGAGCAGATGTGGGCACAGATGCCTTGCCTTGTGACTGAGGAGATGTGTCAGAGACTTGAGCTTCCACTTCAGCTTGAGGAGTTGCACACGGCTCTTAGTGCACTCCCCCGTGGTAGCTGTCCAGGTGAGGATGGCTTGACTCCCAGTTTTTTCTTGGAGTATTGGGACTTGCTTGGCCCAGATCTCTGTAGTACTTTCCAGTACATCTTGGACACAGGAGAGGTGCCTGACAGCATGAGTGAGGGTCTAATCTACCTCATTCCCAAGAAGGGTGGCTCCTTGGATAAGATTCGAAAGTGGCACCCCATCACCATCCTCAACTCAGCCTACAAAATTCTTGCCAAGGCTCTGAGTTTGAGGATCCAACCACTTCTAGAGAGCCTTATACATGGGACTCAGACTGGTTTTGTCAAGGAGCGTAGTATCCTTGACAACATCTTTACTGTTTGGGAGGCTTCTGCCCTAGCGAGGCTCCGTGGTGAGGATCTGGTGATTCTTCTTCTCGATTTTGAGAAGGCCTACGACAAAGTTGACTGGGACTTTCTGGAGGGCACTCTACGCAGGATGGGCTTCTCAGATGCTTGGATCAGAGGGGTATCAGCTTTGTACAGACGAGCACACAGTCAGATACTTTTGTCAGGAGATAGAGGCGATCGTTTCATGCTCACACGTTCGGTCAGACAGGGCTGCCCTCTTGCCCCCTTCCTCTTTCTGTTCTATGCTGAGGCGATGAGGAGGTTTTTGGTGTCGCATCAGGTTGGTTTGCGGGGCTTAGCACTTCCTATTCGGGGAGATGAGCTACTGGACGTTGAGTTTGCTGACAACTCAGCCTTGTACTTGGATGGTTAGGAGGCCAACCTTCACAGGTGTGAGCAGGCTCTTGAGACCTTTTGTTGTGCATCTGGCGCACTGATCAACTGGAGAAAGACAGTGGCTTTCTCAGTTGGTAGTGCTTTTGTACCCGATTGGATGCCAGGAGAGGGTTTCAGGTGGATTCCCCCAGGGACTGCAATTCGGTACTTGGGCTGTCAGGTTGGTCTGGACTTGTCTCCCCAGCAGCAGATTGCTCCCCTCCTCCTGTCTATCAGGAGGAAGTTGTTACACTGGAGCTCAGCACGACTTTCTTTGGCTGGCAGAGTAGTAGTGGCCAACCAGGTGTCGTTGGCGACTATGTGGTACATCACTTCTTGCTGGATCTTCTCGAGTTCTTGTATCAACCAGGTAGAGAGCCTGATCAGGAACTTCCTTTGGTCAGGACGTGACACTCAGATAGCCCGAGCCAAAGCGGCTTGGCAGGTCATCACTCTTCCTTGTTCACAGGGAGGGCTTGGGATCATTGACCCAGCACAGCAGTGCAGAGCCCTTCTTGGGAAGTTCATAGTCAAAGACTTCTTCCAGGTGAGGAGCCTTGGAAGGAGTTCTTGCTACAACGCCTTCGTGCTAGGGTGCCTTAGGCGGGAGGCCCCTAGCGACCTTCGACTAGATGGATCTTCACAAAGATGCGCAGAGTTGGTTTGAGCAAGAGACTGGAGGACCGCTTCGCTGTGAATCTGCTTCGATCTTGGGAGCTCTTGCGGCAAGGCCTGGAGCAGAGACAGCCTACTTGCCCGGAGGAGCATCTACGACAGCCCCTTGTTTAGAACCCCATGGTTAGCACTCAGAGAGGCCACTTGGTTGGTAGTTGGCCTCATGTTTTCTAGGGTCCCATGGCAGCGGGTCAAGCACACTCTTTAGGTGACTGGTTAGAGTTTTCACGCTTGTCAGAGGAGTTGCAAGGTTTCCAGCTATAGGGCATGAGAGGGGTACAGAGCATGTGCCAGAACATCTCAAAGGCAGTTCCAGCTGAGTGGCTCGGCACTTCAGTTTGAGCTATCTTCTACCAGCAGGATGATAGTGATGCAGGAGGGGCGACCTACACTCCAGCTGTCACAAACGGGAGCGCATAGCAATATAAAATATACTCGGATAAATAAAATTTATCACTTAATATTGAAGCCAGAGGATATAGAGAGAAATAGATAGAGAGAGAGAGAGAGAGAGAGAGAGAAAGTGAGAAGATCGACACAGTACTAGGACCAGAAGATGGGCTGGTCTCCCCCCGTAATAGTATCTTTATTACTGAGGAGAAGTCTATACAAGCACTTGAACCGAACGTATTACCACGTTCGTTCTAGAATAAGACTTGATGGTTCCCGGAAGCCTCAGCTTCCGATTCCTAGGGCAAAACCCTATTCCAAGGAACTTCCGTTCCTTATTCCAATTCCTCAAGAATCAAGGTTCTCGCCTCTGTATCTCACCTTCCAGACTCAAGGCATGACATCCCTGCAACTCTCTTTTAGAACTCTATTTCCAGAGTCCTCTTCCCGCAGAACAACTCTGCTTTCCCGGACACGAAGTCCTTACCTGGGAATCCCAACTTCCGGATCGCAACTTGAGAGACTACCTCTCTCCAATCCGTGGATCTACTTCCCAAACTCGAGTACGAAACCCCTGGGCTGATCTGGCTCTAGTTCCTCAGAGCGCTTTTCTCCTGCATAGGCTCATACCTTCCTCTGCTCCTACTCCCTCACTAAGAGGAAGTACACCTGCAAACAAATACTCACAGTTCAAAACATGAAAATCGTTACCTTCAAAGTCGCGATGCTCGAAACGCAACTCCGTTCTCGAAAAGCAATTCCCCGGAAGAGATCTCTCCATAGAAAATCCTCTCTTCCAGTCCTACACACAAAAGAGGTGTGTTCTCGGGTTCCTTCTCATAAATCAACCCCGTCTACGACATTTATGGGGTGAAAACAAAGAAAAACAACTTGTCGCGATGGAAATACGCTTCGTAGGCACTTCTTCGCGAGGAAACTCGCGCACTGGGTCTTGGCGACATCTGGTACACTTGGGGCAGCCATGGGCATCACCTACAACGTCTTCTTTACGACTGAAATTTGCAGCAGCATCTCCTCCTTGCAAAGATTGGTCCTCCTCTCTGAGTAAGGGCATGTGATGCTTTTATAGCTCCTAGTTACGGGCACGAATAGCTGCTCGCGGAGAGATCGCGGCCGGGTTTTTTTTTTTTTTTTTTTTTAATAAATTTTTTTCTCGTTTTTTTTTTCGCTGCTCTGCCAGAAAAAGAGAGAGAGAAAACGCTGGCTGATCTATTGCCTTATTTATCAAATGGCTGCCCACTTATTAAATGGACGGCCGGCGTATTTTAAAAAATAGTCTGAACCTGCCCAAAAACTCAATAAAACCTTATAAGTTAAAAACAATGCTTTCACAGCACTTCCCAGGCGTCCATGGATGCAATCACACGCACAATTGCAATGCAAACATAAACTTCCTCGCGGGAAAGCATCTGCTTTCCCGAAAAGCAATCCCGCTTTCTCAGAAAGCATCTGTTTTTCCTCAAAGTTTCCTCTGAACCCATCTTCATTCAAGTGCTTGCTTTTCCTTGTGCACAATTCTAACACAGTTCGGAATTTCCTCCCGACTATGGATATTCCCTTTTCAATGCACCCGTCACCCACCTTGTGACGCATCAGGAATACCCATCACCTAGTCCTTTCCTACCGAACTTACGGTACAATCTCCTTCACGATGCTCTATGTCACCCATCCTATGACGCATCAGAGATGTCCGCTCCTGGATGGTCGGATACTTCTTTCCGATGCTCCCTGTCACCCATCCGATGTGACGCATCAGAAGTACCCGTTCCTGGTGGCCTTACAGATATCCCCGTTCTCAGTGCTCCCGTCATTACTTTGAATGACGCACTGGGAATACTCTGTACTCGGATGTCTCCAGTGAGAAAAGCCCTCTCACTTAAAATTCCAATAATTCATTTAGAATTAAATGAATTATTTTTCCTTGGTGTTCCAAGCGAGAAAACCCTCTCACTTATAAATCCAATAATTCATTTAGAATTATTTTTCTGTAAGATAAAGCCAATTTAGCAACACCAGCCTACCAGAGAGCTTACTCCAAAGGAGTGATGCAGTGAGAGAGAGGAGTGTTGGGAGCTCATCAGTGGCCCGACACTCTGGTTCATCTAGCGGGCCTGTTGCTTCCGCATCTTTGAGGCTCACCTTGTGCCACCAGCAAAGACTGTTCGCGATCTTTGGCTAGAGTCGATCCACACTCTCAGAGGAGAGCTCGAGAGACTCCAAGGCAGCTCCGACCACATGTGGGAGCACAGAGAGGCTTTCCTTCGACTTTGACGTCCTGGGCCTTTTTACACCATGGTCCAGGGTGTACTCAGATGGCACTACTGTTGGGGTATAAAGCCCAATGTGGTCGCCCAGGTAAGTGGGCGGGCCGCCAGGTATGTACACATATTCTTTTGTTAAAACCTAATAAGAACTCACTATGCTCTACACATTACAGTAGAGCGAGTTCACCATATCGTCGTGCTCTTCTTCTCGCACTCTCTCTCGCGTCGCACTTCCGCTCGTACTCCTCCAACTAGTATCAGAGCTCAGATCGAGGCTCGGGGCAGCACTGCAGGAGACTAGAGTCACCAGCTCATATTGGAGTGAAATTCGACAGGCGAAGACACGGCCCCAAATCTCGTGGGAGAGCTCGAAGGGCTTGGTGTTGTCAGAATTTCATTCTGAGGTCATCTCGGCCACCGTTCGGCTTCGACAAAGGTCTGCGCACCCCATTTTCGACTACGTAGTCTCGACGGGTGCAGATCAGACTCTAGAAATTTGGGGTTTTCGGCCTACGACTGTAGGTGCTGAGGATATCAACACTCCCAGAGTGTTGATTTGTGGCTGTCTACACATCAAAGGACGGCTCACAGTTCTTGGAGACGTGTCACATACGACACGGGCGTATCTACACACAGACTGTAGGCGACATCCACTAGTTCATCAAGTAGCTTGTGTTTGCTGCTTGATATTCCAGATTTCATCCTCACATTGCAGGTACTTCCACATGGGAAATATTGTCAGAGATGATGTATGTCTGTTGAGGGTTTGCTGGCTGTGAGTCACGCAGCAAACAACCGCCGCAGCGGTTTCAGCATATAGTGGGAAATTTGTGGATGTATGACTTTGTGGGAAGTCTATGTACTGTCAGATTTACTGCAGCCTTTGTTGAGGGTCGAGTGAGGTTTTATTGAGTTGGGGGATTCTCGAATGTTGAGATCCTTTCAGTGATACAGGTCTTGGAGCGATCCCTCGAGCACCCTTAGATAGGCAGCTAGGATGTATTGACTGTGAGTTAGACAGTTGGGATTGCATCTTTGCTTTACTGCCGTTGAGGCATTGTCACAGTCTATGCTTACAGGACAGTGAGAGACAGTACAGGTGCAAGACAGGTTTACCCGCAGCTTACAGTGTCAGAGAGACTGTTTTTTGAGCTGTTTTTTGAGCTGTTTTTAGTACACCAGAGCCATTTTACAAAGGAGACTGCCAAAATTTCTGCAAAATCTGAAGCTTTCTTGGTTCATTTGACAGGTTGATATTGGTTCAGAGGTCAGTTTACAGGGGAAACTCTGACGAATTTTTCCCAGGAAAGTAAACTACTGTGAAGCGTAGCTATGGCTGGATCACAGGACACTGCTCTTTACAATATCAAGAACCTGGATGGAACCAATTTCCCATTGTGGAAGAAGCAGATTTGGCACGTGTTGGTACAAAAGAAGCAGATAAAACTATAAAGCTCAAGGGGATAAAACCAGAAGATATGGACGAAGATGAATGGAGCAAATGGATGAATTGGCACTTTCTACCATTATGCTGACTTTGGCAGAAAGCGTTTACTTCAATGTAGCAAACGAGATGTCGGCTTATCAAGCATGGTTAAAGCTGAGTGATCTTTATGAGAAGCAGAGTGCAGCTTCACAGGTATACTGGCTTAAGAAGCTTGTTGACTTGAAGATGAAAGAAGGGACACCTATGTCCAATCATCTGAATGAATTCAACACAATCTATAGTCAGTTGTCAGCTCAAGGTGTCAAGTTTGATGAACCTGTTAGAGCTATGTTTCTGTTGATCACATTGCCGAAAAGTTGGGACACTTTTCGCACAGCTTTGAGTAATTATGCACCTCCAGATGGTTTGAACATAGCAGGTGTAGAAGGAAGTCTGCTTACTGAAGAAACCAATAGAAAGACAATGGACAAAGGCAAAGGAACAGCCTTAGTTGTCAGGGGAAGGACCAAAGAAAAGTACAAAGGTGGAAAGAGGAATCAGTCTCGTAGCAACTCCCGCAGTGCTAAAGGCAAGAGTGACATAGAATGCTACCATTGTGGCAAGAAGGGTCACATGAAAAGAGACTGCAGAGAATGGAAAGCAGAAAAAGGCAAAGAGAAAGCTGAAGACCATGGTGAGAAGAACAAGTCCTCAGTGAAGATTCAGGAAATAAATGTGACAAACACTGTTGCAGAGGATGACAGTCTAGTGTCAGGAGACATCTACTTCTTGAAGAATACAATGGACTCAGCTCTTCTTACAGCATCTGATGGAAATGCACTGAGTGACTGGATTATAGACTCAGGGGCATCACTTCATGTGTCTCCAAACAAGGAGTGGTTTACCTCTTATATGACCACTAAAGATCATGTTCGGCTAGGCAATGGGCAGACATGTGAGATCTTAGGTGTTGGAGATGTACAATTGAAGTTTCAGAATGGCTCTTCTTTCACGCTGAAGAATATGAGACATGTTCCCGCAATTACAAAGAGCTTGATCAGCACAGGTTTACTTGATGATGCTGGCTACGTCACCACTTTTGGACAGAACATGTGAAAGATATCCAAGGGTTCTATGACAGTAGCACATGGAGTAAAGTCTGGAGGACTTTACATGATTTATGTATCAAATGTCTCTAAAAATGTAATCAATGTAACCGAGCAACCAAACGTTTCTTTGTGGCTTAGCCGGTTAGGACATATGCCAAGAAGGGAATGGAAATCTTGTCTCGTTCTGGTTATTTGCCTGGCTTTTCATTTAATGATTTTGAATTCTGTGAACATTGTCTGTATGGTAAGCAAACACAGCAGCCACATAAGCATAGAAGCAGTAGAAGAGATACACAATTGGCACTTGTTCATAGTGATTTGTGTGGACCTATGCCTAACCTATCTCTAGGGGGAGCTTCTTACTTTATGACATTTATAGATGATTACTCGAGGAAAGTATGGGTTTACTTTCTCAAGCACAAGGATGAAGCGTTTAGTGTTTTCAAAACGTTTGTGACACTTGTGGAGAATCAGAGTGGCAAGAAGCTTAAATACTTACGCACTGACAATGGTGGAGAGTATGTTTCAAAGGCCTTTCAGGACTTTTGTGAGTCAAAAGGTATAAAACGTGAACTTACTGCTCCTTACAATCCTCCTCAAAATGGTGTTGCTGAGAGGATGAATAGGACCATACAAGAGAAGGTCAGAAGTATGTTGTCTAATGCACAGCTGCCAAATGGGTTTTGGGCTGAAGCTGTATCAACAGGCTACAGCTGTTCATCTTGTAAATAGATCTCCTAGCAAGGTTTTGCAGAAGGATTCAGTGCCAGAGATGGTATGGTCAGGCAAAATGCCCTCATACAAGCATCTCAGAGTCTTTGGCTGTGAGGCATATACTCACGTTCCAAAGGAATTTAGGAACAAACTTGAGCCAAAGAGTAGAAAGTGCATCTTTCTAGGCTATGGTAATTCTGGTGATATGGGGTACAGACTTTGGGATCCCGAATCCAGAAAGGTTGTCCGCAACAATGATGTTCACTTTAATGAATCCAAATATCATTCTAAACCAGAGAGGGTTGAGGAGATTAGAAGAGTTGTCTTCCAAGAAGATGGACCTGCACGTGCAAGACAAAATGTCAGGGCTCAAGAGGAGCAAGGACAGGATAGAGTGGAACCACAGGTTGTGGCTGAGCCTGAGCCACCTATTGTGCGTAGATCTAGACGTGTCACGCGACCTCTTGATAGGTTTGTTCCATCTGTGAACTATGTCATGTTGACTGATTGCAATGAGCCTTCATGTTACAAGGAAGCAGTGCAAATGAAGGACTCCGGGAATTGGCAATTGGCCATGCAGTCATAGATGACAGCTCTGCATAAAAACAAGACATGGAAGCTAGTTAAATTACCACAGGGCAAAAAGGCTCTACCTTGTAAATGGGTTTACAGGTATAAAATCACCGCTCATGATAGTCAGCCAAAGTACAAAGCAAGGCTTGTTGCCAAGGGCTTTAAGCAAGAACAAGGCATTGACTTTGATGAAGTCTTCTCTCCGGTGGTCAAGATGACTACATTGAGATGCTTTCTTGCATTGGTTGCCATATTCGATTTGGTGTTGCACCAAATGGATGTCAAGACAGCGTTCTTGCATGGTGATTTAGATGTGGAAATTTACATGCAGCAGCCAGAAGGGTTTGTTGAGAAAGGCAAGGAAGATTGGGTATGCCAGTTATTAAAGAGTCTTTATGGCTTAAAACAATCACCGAGGGCATGGTACCATAAATTCCACAAGTTTATGCTTTCTCAAGGCTACAAACGTAGTGAGTTCGATCACTGTCTATATACAAAGAAGGCTAAGGATGGTAGTTGGTTGATCCTTATTTTGTATGTGGATGACATGTTGATTGCTGGCAAGCACTTGGAAGAAATTTCAGCTTTGAAATCAAAGATGGCAAAATCGTTTGACATGAAAGACATGGGTGAGGCAAGTCATATACTTGGTATGCGCATTGAGAGAGACAGATCAAAGAAGTTGATTTGGTTATCTCAAACAGAGTATATTGACAAGGTTTTGCAACGTTTCAATATGGAGAAGGGAAAGGCATTGAGTGTTCCATTGCCACCATATGTGAAACTTAGCAAACAAGATTGTCCTGTGTCTGAGGAAGAACAGGCTGAAATGGATAAGATTCCATATGCGTCTGCAGTGGGTAGTTTGATGTATGCAATGATTGCTACTCGCCCAGACATTGCATTTGCAGTGGGAGTAGTAAGTCGATACATGTCAAACCCAGGCAAGAAACATTGGGAGGCAGTGAAAGGAATATTGAGATACCTGAAAGCTACAAAGAGTATGTGTATATGCTATGGGAGTCAGAGCTAAGTGTAAAGGGTTTTACAGACTCAGATTATGCAGGTGACTTAGACAACCGAAGGTGTACGTCAGGGTATGTCTTTACATTGGCTGGTGGAGCAGTATCATGGCGTTCTAGATTACAAGATTGTGTTACTCAGTCTACTACAGAGGCTGAATATGTTGCAGCATCAGAGGCATGCAAAGAATTAATTTGGCTTAATCGACTAGTAACAGATTTGGGAATCAAAGAAGAGATGCCTGTGTTATATTGTGATAGTCAAAGTGCTATACAATTGGCTCGCAATCCAGTTTATCACTCAAAGACAAAGCATATGGATGTGAAGTATCATTTCATCAGGGAAATGCTCGAGGATAAGCAACTTCAGCTTGTCAAAGTTCACACCACAGAAAATCCTGCTGATCTACTTACAAAAGGACTTCCCTCAGAGAGCTTTGCGCATTTTCGCAAGCAGTTAGGTGTAGGGTAGTACATCACTTCTCTACATCTCTTGTATATTAGCTTGTATAGTAGCTTCTCTCACACTTAAAGTACCACATTGGACTTTAAGTGGGAGGTTGTTGAGGTATAAAGCCCAATGTGGTCGCCCAGGTAAGTGGGCGGGCCGCCAGGTATGTACACATATTCTTTTGTTAAAACCTAATAAGAACTCACTATGCTCTACACATTACAGCAGAGCGAGTTCACCATATCGTCGTGCTCTTCTTCTCGCACTCTCTCTCGCGTCGCACTTCCGCTCGTACTCCTTCAACTACCGACCACCTGTGTGGCTTTTTCCTCCTCCCATCTCTTGATTTTGCCTCTTTTTGTACATTTGATGTTTTTTCATTGAGAGAGTCTCCCCATCATGCTTGTTTTAGCCCCCTCTCGCAGAGGTGGTTGTAGCCCTATGGACAGTTTCATTAACTAATAGAAGGATCTTTTTCTCAGAAAAAAAAAATAGTTTTGCACTACATTCTACTCTATCTCTATTGTATAATTAACTTTGTAATTGGCATGTTAACACCATGAATGCTAGTCTTAACGATCCACCCCAAAGCTACAACATGATGTGTATATGTAACCATCTACAAGAGCGTGG
Source organism: Adiantum capillus-veneris (assembly GCF_014529385.1). Taxonomy (NCBI): domain Eukaryota; kingdom Viridiplantae; phylum Streptophyta; class Polypodiopsida; order Polypodiales; family Pteridaceae; genus Adiantum; species Adiantum capillus-veneris. Next base: position 48,832,790 of record NC_140952.1, on the reverse strand, counting down.
GCAAGTTACTACATACGTAGAAGGTATACGATGATTCGTCAATTTGGTTACACCGGCTCCGGGTTAAACCCAAAACCTTGGGCGAAATACATCCACGCTTCTTGAGAAATTGATGTTCTTCCAGTAATCACTGACCACACTAGCCAAGCTCAAAGCCAAACATAAAATGGGTGCGCGCACAGATACAAACAATCTTGTTCTCAGACAGTACACCAAACATGCAGTAAAACGGTAGACAATGGCTCTTCATAGACGGAAAAAGAGATTGTTTCGTATGCAGCAGAATGCAAAGTCATAATATCATACAATAAATGTGTCATGCGCGGTCAGTTTCTGAAGGTGGTACTTCTAACTTAAGTACATAAGGGAAGGTCTCTCAAGATAGTCGAAGAGCATGTTGTGTGAATGCCAAGAAGACACCACATGCCATATACACAACACAAGGCTGATTCTGTACCTAATACCCCAGCAGTACAGTTTTTCTTATTGGTTTACTTGTCAATTATGCCCTTTTGTGAGCTATTGGTTTTTACCTTGTTCTTTCCATGTACCACACTAACTACATAGTATTGCTTTTGTTTTTTGTTTGTTTGCTTCATTGCTATTGCCTTGCCTCTTCTTCTCTCTATCTTATTTTTATGATATTGTGAAATGATGACTTATCCTCGTCAGATTCATCTGATTCGGAGAGGTGTAGCAACGCGCATCTGCCATTCACATGGCCATTCAGGCAAACAGAATAGCCTATGTTTTCAATGTGAGCAACCAACCTTGTGATTGCACTCTTGGGAATCATCTGCGCACGCTTCATGTTCCATACCCCTGCTGTCAAAGCTTCTGAATACTCCTCGGAACAAACCAACGTCCTTAGGACTATTAGCATGTTCACATGGATCAGACACATACAGAATATTTCTTCGACGCTCTGGTATCAGAGAAAAACGACCTGATGTGCTCAAAAATCTGGTCTTACACACAAAATGACCAGCAACTGCCTGCATTTGGTAGTTGGAGGAAAAAGCCGATTGATAGCAGCCAGCACAATAAAGGAAAAGCTTATTAAGCGCCCGCCATCCACCATCAATCTGCCTGTTATTGGCGCCAACAAGAAGGTCAGACACCATCCTCGGCGCGCATGAAACAGATGGAAATAGAGTTACAGTTGACGTGTATAGCAACTAATGATAGCACACAATCATCGGACAGATCTGTGTAATAACCTTCCAAGTGAACCCTCTTCAAACCTGCAGACGCTTTACCATTGCTGCAGCCAATGCGATTATATATTACAGGGGCCTTTGTGTAGGTCTTCTTATTACCGCCATTGCAGTGATAAATAGCATTAGGGGCGTTGCCCACTAAAAAATCGTGCATTCTTTCTGCAATATTATGCTCCGCTCCTCTTTGCGCCAAACACGGCATAGGCATTCCATTCTCCACCATTTTGATACAACACAAAGCTTGAATTCTTCTGGCTAACGATTCTGGATAAACTTCTACCCTTTTAATGCAAAAGTTTTGCACTATTGTGATAAGGTCAGATCTTGAGAAAAAAACTGCCTGCAGTTTTATCAATGAAGCACCAACTTTTGGTGTACAATGTCATGTACACAAGGCTAGCTAGAGTGCCAAAGTGCTCAAACCTCCCATTGGCAGCAATGCCAAATGCAATAACCAAAGATGTTAAATTCTGGTGCCAATCCTCAAAAGGTATAAAATAAGGGTCAATTCTAACAGAAGAAATTCTGTTAGAGCCAAAACACCTCAACTATCTTAACCTTTGCTCTGGCATGCCTGCTACAATTCACAGAAACTCCGACGATGGCATAGATTAACACATATCGGTTTACACTAAAATATGGATACCTGCAACAACAAGTAAATATCCTTAGTGCTGGAAAGAACTCCACAGAAACACGAAGTCTACATGCACAGATTTACTCATACTTGTGAAATGACACTTTATACTATGGCAGATGGAGGCTAAATAAACCAATCGATGACACATGTAGGATCCGTACAAAAGCATAGATTCAATAGCTATAGCTCACTGCATAGACGGCACAATCATGATTAATTACAACAAAGTATCTTGAGCCCACCAGTAATCCATCAGTAGATTTGTACCTAAAAATAGTTAAACCTACAAAACATACTTCGCAAATGTTCGCAACATAAAAAAACCACAATTATACTCCTAAGGAACAGCATTTTGCATCATAAATTACGTTTCAAAAAACCCAAAAAAGATAATTTGTTATAGCAACATGAATCCACAAACGATTCTGCATCATGGAGTGCACCTCAGAAACCCTAAACAAAACAGTTTCATCAATTCATGAGGAAAACCCCAAAAGAAAAAACAGCAGGAACGCTAAACAAAAAACTCTTGAATTGACGATCGCAGGCATTTACGAGAAAACAAAAGCAGAAAACCTAAGCGAAGATAGCAGTGCAAGAGCGAAAATGTGGCGAGAGAAGAAGCGAGTACCTGCAGGGAAAGAGGCAGGTGTAGCCAGCCAATTGACACCTCCTTTTGGGAGGTGGGATCAATGGCTCGATTGATTGTGACCGTTGGATTGCCTAGCGAGTGCAAAAGATTTCCACTTTTTGGATTCCAGGGCTTGAACCCGCTACCCTCTCCTCTTTGGAGTTGATTTTATCGCTAAGCTATCGCACATCCATTTAAGGGTATGTGTGGTAAGTTTAGAGATCACGGCATCGGGGCCAAGTTCACATCTAGTTCACATTGAGTTCACACAAAATTTTGTGTGGTGTGAATACCCTCCCAAGTTCACACCAAGCTCACACTTAGTTCACATCGAGTTCACACCAAATTCGGTGTGGTGCACATACCTCCCGAGTTCACTCTTAGTTCACACCTAGTTCAAACGGCGATCGAACGGCCCGGATTGCATCCGCCTCACGACGCCTAATGTAGGTCATTTATCCCACCTCCCTAGGGAGGTGTCAATTAGTGACGAGGGTAGCCTCCTACGCTAACATTTAATCATGGCCGTCCACATGTACGCCCTCCCCCGTTTCACAAAGGTTTGCATTGTGAAACAAGGTGTGGGGCCTTAGCAGCATATTTTTTTCACAGTATTAGAAGGGACTAAACTTTTGCCCAAATGGGCTTGACTTAGGGGCTTAGTATGTCTGTATGATTTCGAAAAAAGAACAATTAAGTGGAATGCAAACTAGATGCTCCTAAAAAATCTAAAGGAGAGTCGAATGGTGGTCGCAGATGGCGGTGAGGGAAAAAGAAGGAGGATGACATGTGGCTCTCTCTCTCTCTCACATGTAACCTTTTGGTCTCATAGGTCGTTTTGGCCTTTTGAAGAGGTTAATATTACATTATTACATTTTCTCTCTCTCTCGGGGGAGGAAGAGAGAGAATATTCGTGGGGTATCTTTTAATAAATGGATTTTCTAAGTAGGAGTATGTCTGGTCGAAAAGTCATGAAAGTACATACACCAAATGGCCATCTAATCTCAAGTAATGTCATTCATATCATCTCATCTCTTTTTTTTAATACTAAGGGTAGGTTAATAGACTTAAGTCCTTTCTCATCGATCTTTCCTTGGGGTTTAGGATATGATAAATGTAAAAATAGCTTATAGGTCTCACAATGGCTCATAGGTTGCCATGTCCAAGTGTCAGAAAATATAATATCTAACTTTACCAAATGATTTTCTCATATTAAATTGATCACTTAATATGGGAAGATAAGAGGGGAAAAAGAGTTAGAATATATATATGTGCTTCTAAACCTATTTCAACAGGGGACCAAAAGGAAAAATGGTTGCATCTCAATAGGGGTCCAATAGGAGACGTTCTACCAAAGAGCAATGTGCAATAAGTGCTTCTAAATTTACCTCAACAAGGGATTAAGAGGAGAGATGGTTACATCTCAAAAGGGGTCCAAACGGAGGTAGTATATCAAAGAGCAACATGCATCTAATGGAGCCTAAAAGACCTTAGGGTTAGCTTCATTAAAGACCTCCAAAAGTTAGTGTTAAAAAATCATTTGACCTTACGCAAGCTAGGGCTAACCTCGAGGTGGGAATCCTACCCAAGCATGAGGTGCTAAGATGCTTAAAGCGGTTGTGGGAACCTTGTCCAAAGCTTGAGGTGATTTTTATGCTTAAATGACTAAGGTTTTTGAAATGATAAATTCAAAGATAAATTCTCAAAAGGCATGAACGTCCATGCTTGATTGACTAAGGCGTGAAGTATTCAATTCAAAACAAATAACTTAAGCAGCATAAAAGACACATGCTTGCTTGATTGACTAAGTCCTTGAGGTATTCAATTCAACCAAATGATTAAATAAGCATAAAAGACACATGTTCAAATGATCCTCCATATGTGGCACTCATGATGTGCTTGAATGTTATTGGATAGGTTTTAAAGGAGTCCAATGAGAATTTAGATACATAAAAATAAATAATTAAGTTCTTTCTCTCAAAGAGGAAAAAGAGGACACATGTACAAATGAAATAATAAAGTAATACAAGAGAGAGAGAGACAGAGAGAAAGGTGTGGACCAAGCATGAGAGGGGGGTATACTCTCCCACACACACACACACACGTTCTGTCATTGTGTGGAGTGCAAAGTGCAAGAGCTCTATCTCCTTCTCCAAGTTTGTTGAGAAGTGGAGAGCTTACACCAACACTCTTGGCTATGGAATGCAAATCCAACCAAGAGCCATGCTTCAATGCTTAAACTTGCAATCTTCTTCATCTTCATTGCTATGCTAAGCATAAAAGAGTGATGATAAGTGAAAAACTATTTCTTTCTCGTATGGAATGTTTCTTCTTTCTCTTCCCTACCCTCATTCCCCGCTAGCTCTCTCCACCTTCGAAGGTGTTTGAGGCCTTGGGACTGAGGCTTGGGATATTTAATGCTTTTTGCAAAGTTTATGTTATGCTCGTGATGCATAAATCTTTCCATCTTCATAGCATCACCAAGGTCACAAGGAACACAAAGATTGTATTGTAACAAATCTCTCTTGATGGGAGAATCTATAATACAAACGCCTTTTGGAGGGGGGACCGGCTCCAAGTAAATACGGTTCTCAACTATTGTCATGTTCTCTAATACTCTCTCTCTTGCAAAAGTATTGTTCATGCCAAGTTAATTAAGTACTATGTTTATGTTGCTACCATCAATTAAGTTCACCCTCCATGTTCTCAAAGTAATGTCACAAAAATGCTCACTCTAATTCGCTTAATTCCGTTACTCTCAAAGTTTATAGGCCATTCCCATTACACCAAGGATGGCTCATATCATGGTTCCCATATCAAAAATGGTTCATATCATCGGTGTCAAAAAGAGGTTTATAATCCTAAGTGACGTGAGTTTTCTTGGTTCGCTATCTTCTCACATAAGATTTCGTGTAAGCTTCCACCAAGAGCTATGTAACAATATCATTCTCAATGCTCACTAAAAAGTCAAAGAATCCTTCTGGTCCTTAAAGGAGGCATGCATAAAATGCCACCAAATTTGATATATAATAAGATTCATGTTGCCCTCCTCAAATCCTAACAAAAGTTGTTATTGGTTAATTCTATCGATCTTCAGATCTCTACCTTCTTTTCAATTTGGATGACCTATTTTGCATGCCCAAACGGCATGAAACAAGGTTAGAGGGCACGGGACTGAGCCTACATTCTTCATCCAACCGTATCCCTTTTATAGATCTCTAACCTACTTTTAGGGAACCCCTGAACTGCTCAACCTGTGGCCGTGTCCCCCTTGTCCTACCCTTGTCATGACATTATTCTCCCCTTGGAAAAGAATTTTCGTCTTTGAAAACGTTGAAAAAAAAAGTAGGAAACTGCTTCTTAAGCACACTCATGTTTTCCCAAGAGGCACCCTCCTGAGTCTTTCCCCTTGACGAGGACTTGCTGACAAACATGATTACGTACTGGTAACTTATGGTGATTTAGAATCTTTTTTGGCTCATGAGGTTGAGAGGGTGTCTCAATTATGTCAACTAAAATGTCTGAATAAATGACATTATTTGCTTGCTCTAACCGTTTCTGTAGACGATTGAGATGAAAGACAAGAGGGTGAACTTTGGAATGTGCTAGTAGGTCGAGTTTATAAGCACGTTCACCAATGCTCTTAAGAATCTAAAATAGACCACACTACTTAGGCGAAAGTTTAGGTGTGGGCCAAGGTTTTAAATTATCTAAATGCTTTGGAACCTTGAGAAATATCCATTCTCCCTCTGTGAAGGAGACTTGGAGGCATTTCTCATTTGCAAACTTCTTATAGCAATGGTGAGCTTGTTTAACATTGCTTTTAGCAATCTTTAGCATATCAAAATGTTCCTTTAAGAAATCTTTATGCCAAATGTATGGGTTCATTGGCTAAATCGACGGTCAAAGGAGATTGAGGTTGATAACCATACATTAGCATAAATGGGCTAAACCAAGTGGTAACATGCTTTGCACTATTGTAAGTAAATTCCAAAATCGACAGATGGTCTTCCCAATCTATCTGCTTTTCACTAACATAAGCTCATAGCACATCTTTTAAGACCCAATTAACTCGCTCAATTTGTTTATCCATCTGAGGATGATCATTTGTACTCGAGTTAAAAGTAGTCCCTAGCTTACAGAGTACTACTCTCTAGAAATGGCCATCAAATTTCCAGTCTCTATCACTAAGATATAAGATGGGAGGCCATATAACTTATATACATTTTCCTAAGACATCAGTGACTGAGTAAGACTCAAGAGTCACTGATCAGACTTCAGACTCTAGATGTTTAGATGATGGATTCACACTAAGATGACCAGATGACATATAGGGACTTCAGATGACAAACTTCAGATACATAACAGACTTTAGATAATAGAGGAGGAAATAACATATTCAGATGATAGACAATTGGAATGAACAATTGGATTCAAATAGTAATTCAAAGCATTAAAGTTCAGACAAAAGTATTCTGGAATGATTAATCTGGTCAATATGATGATACAAGGGTTAGCACTGCGTGCTCCTAATATTTATAAGATGCATTGTGTATAGAGTTCCAAAAGATACAAGAGTGAGAATCCCAAAATAGGATTTAGGTGTCTGCAGAATAGGATTGGGTGATTGGCGATAACTCTACTAGGTATCTTGTGAAAGAGAAACCACAACCGTGGCTAGCGCTATGGCAGGACGCAAGTGATATAGGAGAGGAAGAGAGAGACAAATTTTGCAGGGTGCAGCCCGATTCGTCACGCCTCAGTGTCGAGAGATGGCCCACACGGCCCCGCGACCCCGCTGATGGCCTCTGCACTCGATTTGGTGTGGGTCGACTTGCTATGCTGCCCTTGCATAAGTGGCCGTTCCCCCACAATTCTACTCCCCACAATTCTGCTCAACCTTGCTCCGCCATAAAGGCCTTCTCATAAGGGGTCCTACCCATGCAGGGTCGTGCCCCTACCCTTGGCATCTTGATGACAACCGAGAGCGATTATAGGGACCCCCTGTACTGCATGTCATCCTAGCCCTTGGCCTGCTGCCCGGTCTTACCTTTGGCTTGACAAAAGTAGTTTATTCCTAGTTCACCCTCGTTTAGAAGTGACATGGGTTATAAGTGAAGGGATTAAGGGCTAGGGGCGCCCATGAGGGACAAGAAGGATCCAAGACGTTGAATCGCCGCACATGTTTTCCAAGAGGGATAAGGCGTTGAGCTGGGTGGGGGTTCAAATCAGTGAACGCTCAACCCAAATTTTTTGCTCCCCAATCCATGCTGCCACGTGGCTGCGTTCAGCACCGTTGATATAGTCGACCCTTGGTTTTACCGGCCCGATCCGAAGTTGATATCCCTCGATTATCTTGTATCATTTTAGAGACCCCTTGATCGCTGCGTAGCTAGGGTAAAGGCGCCAACTTAAGGCCGCCTAAGTGGCATGGAAGATTGCGAAAAATTTGCTGCACCAAACGAATCATGCAATGGCACAGTAGAAGGCCCGTGCTCATCGCTACGACCAACAAAAAGCTCAATGTGAACGGCTCATCATTGACGTCGCACAACAACAAAACATTTTCTATGTGTAACGAAAATGGCCGTGCAAAGCAAGCCGCTGCAGGGTGAGAAGCGAGCCAATGGCCAGCAAGGCTCGATCTGGCGATCCTACGAAGGAGGTTTGACCTCAATCAGGCTTACCACAACAACTCTGGCTGCTTGATGGCTCATGAGTGGTTTGTTTTGGTCTTGCTCATTGGGGTAATCGTGCCCCTCTTTCGGGGGCAGCTTTTTAATGGCCCCTTTACCCTAGAGAGCCGATCCGAAGTTGATATCACCCTATTCTCAACCTCCTCAATCACCTTGTATCATTTTAGAGACTTGGGTATCGATCATCTTCTTGATCGATGGCGAGAGCGGCCTATTTCCTCTCTTCAACAGCAAGGCCTTGATCCGACGTTGATATCACCTCCGACCACAGCCAGTATTCTCAACCTCCTCAATCACCTTGTATCATTCTAGAGACTTGGATATCGATCATCGCTTCGTAACAAGCGATGGCGAGATTGGCCTACTTCCTCTCTTCAACAGCAAGGCCTTGTAATTCCCGTCCTCTCAGTACCAGCTCTTCTGGAAGAAGCAGAATGGTTTCTGCTGTTGAAATGAAACCCTTTCTTTGCAGGATCTTTTGCACTTACGCTTCTTCTGCAAGTCCTTTCAGAAGTTCTGCATTGCCCCCAGAAGCTGCTACGCACAGATTATTTCACTCACCATGCGGCTTGTTGGAGAGACAAACTTCAAATTATTCTTGCCCAGAAACCTCTCTTGTGAGGATGATGATTATGGTCATGTTCATACTGTTTCATGGATGCAGATTTGCGAATCACAGCACCATCAGAGATTAATACATTGAGAGCAAGATCCTTCAGATGCCTTCTTCATCCATTGCGGCTGTTAGCCGTATTGGGAAAAGGGGTTGTTTTGGGCCAATACTCAGCAGAGGGATGTATGTGCGTCTTGCAGTATTTGCAAAATAGAGTGATGCCAACCCGTACATGACCAGGAAAAATCATGAGGCTGAGGATTCCCAATAAGTCGGCATCTGGTTATGACTCTCCATGTAATTTTCTCATAATAGGTTACGTCAAGAACAAGATGTTCCAGGAGGCGATCTTCTCATACGCGACGGTGAGAAAAGATGAGTCTCATTTCCTTAGTGAACTTACTATTATGGCGCTATTCATAGCTTGCACTCTCACTAAGGACTTGGAAATTGGTCTCCAGATCCATGCTGACACCATAAAAAGAGGTTTGCTGGAAACAAACATTTTCATTGGATGTGCGTTACCCAAAATTGGCTTGCTTGCAGAGGTTATTGTAAACCTTTCAGATCGTAATTCAGTGTCCTGGAACACACTTATTGCAGGTTATGTTGAACATGGGCATGCTCAAAAAGAACTTCATTGCTTTGAACAAATGCAGATGTTGGGTGTAACTCCAAATGCAGTAACGTTTGTTTGTACAATTAAAGCATGTTGTTGTATGGGAGCCATAGACAAGGGCAAAGAGATACATGCTGAAGTTGCCAGACATGGGTTTGGACAAAATCTCTTTGTTGGGAACACCTTGATTGACATGTATGCTAAATGTGGCATACTTGTAAATGCAAAAGAGGTGTTTGACAATCTTCCAAATAGAGACACAGTCTCCTGGAATGCACCGATTGCAGGTTCTGCTGAACATGGGCTTCATGAGGTAGCCTTGAGCTCTCTCAAGCAAATGAAAACAAAGGGTATTCTGTTAAATATTTTAACTTATGCTTGTGCTTTGAAAGCATGTGATGCCTCAGGATCCATGCATAAGTGTGAAGAAATTCATTGTGATGTTGCAAAAAGAGGCTAAGAGAATGACCTTCATGTTGGTAGCATCTTGGTCATATGTATGCCTAGTGTAATTTCCTTTCAAAAGTGCAGGAAGTAATTGCTTCCAACTCAGGACACGATTTCCTGGAATGCTCTTATAGGAGGATATGCAGAACATGAATGTGGCGAAGAAGCTTTGGATCACTTTGAACAAATGGAGCTGGAAAATGTCCTGCCTTACACCGTTACGTTTGCAGCGAATTGAAAGCTTCTGCAATAATAAGAGCCATACACGGGGGCCAAGAATTTCATGCTAAAATTGCCAGGAAAGCGTGGAGCAAGAGTGTTATATTGGCAGTTCCTTGTTTGATATGTATGCCAAGTGTGGCGTTTTGTCAAAAGCCCAGGAGCTCGTTGACAAAATTTCTGTTCGCAGCACGGCTGTATGGAGTGCACTTATTGGTGGATATGTTGAGTATGGCTTTGGTGAAAAGGCACTAGATTGTTTCGAGCAGATGCAAACGCAGGGCATTTCTTCAAATGCAATCACATATGTTTGCATCTTGAAAGCTTCTGGCAGCACTGGTGACAGTGACAAGGTCCATGCAGACCTTGCAAGACAAGGTCTGGAAAGAGATATTCGTGGATATGTACGGCAAATGCTGCCTTCTAGCCAAAGGGCAAGAAGTTCTTGACAAGCTTCAAAAGACAGTGGAATCATCGTGCTACAAAAGACAAGGGAGAAGGCAAGCTTTCTATTAGAGCTGTGATCCTCACACACTAGAGTTCACTTATGTGGAAAATCAACCTCTTCTCTCAATTTGGGCGCTCCCTCTTCATGCAAGTTTGGAAATTTGACATGGTGCCGTCATGTGTCCACTTTGCCTCTTTAAAGTTGATTTCCTAGTAACCATGGGGCCTAAATGACTTCGAACTGAGCCTAGACACTCTTTTACAGCTCGGATTTCAGTGCCGACTGGCCCGACCATCTCGTGGTGACTTGCCCTTCATAGTTGCGGATGAATCGTCGGCCGTTTCACACTGGCACACAATGTGCGGCATTTGTGACTTCAAAAAGAGGGTCCCAAAAATCAAATAAAAATCAAGGGAAAGAAACCACTAAGGTTAGTGGTTGCCATAGCCGCGTGACATACCTCCCTCTTGAAATCGCAAACGTCCTCCATTGCATGTCAGATATACACGTTGTTGATAATTTAGTGTGATTAGCACCCTTTTATCATCACATGTATCTGCAAGAAAGATCATATAACATAGATACAAATGACTTAATGAAACCTTTATACTTTTGTCATTTCTATCTCTACGTTAGAAGTGAACATTATACCTTTAGCATTTGCATAGCAGTGTCCACTTTTGTTGCACTTAATCCGTATGTATATTTGATGTGCTAGCTCCATTATTACCCCTCTTTCGAACACGTTGAGTTGGGGCATACATAGGTTGTAACCCAAAGGCCTCAAGGTAACGTTGCAGTACATTTGATGACTCTAGCAATTCACACTCTTCCATCCAATTTGCATCCATAGGTGGATAGTTCCTGAACTTCACCAAATACCGTCGTGCAACTTTTTCCTTAACTTTTCTTTCCATATGTGCCAAAACTACTCAGGTACCAAGATCTCATCAGGTTCCTCAAGTTTGATCGATCCTTATCTGACACATCTGCCACGAAGGGTCTTAGAAGACTCAAGTGAAACACATAATGAATATTAGGTTGCAGCAAGCTATGGGCAATCCTGTTTTGCAAACGGAAGTTACTCAACAACTTCTTGCTTATGGGATTTCCCTTCTTCTACAAGAGGAGAGAGAGCTTAGGAGGTCTCTTGATGAGACTCCCAAAAGAAGACTCTCTCCCATAAGAGAGGAGAAATCCAAAGAACAAGAAAGTCTTCCAGGTGTCGGACATATCAGCCTATAAGCAACATCATTGATCTTGTCAAGTATTTGAAAAGGCCCATAGTAATGCATGCTGAGTTTGAGAAATAACATTTCCTTGCCCTTCATCTTCTTTAACCATGCCTTTTCAAACCGTAAGAGTACCCAATGACCCGATGAAAACAACAATTCACGTCAATGACGATGAGCAGGCCTTTTTTGCTTTGCCTAAGTCTCTTCCAAGGCAAGTTTGATTTTCTTGTACATTTCATCTATATTCTCAACATTTCGATCTGCTTTGAAAATTTTGTTCTTTGTGTGCAAAATGGGAGGAACCTTTTTTGCCACCCTCAACAATCTCAAAGGTGCCTTGTCTGTAGACGAATGCACCGTATTGTTGTACGCATCCTCAAGCATGGGTAGATAATGTTCCCACTTGCCCTTATAATCAAACACACAACATTTCAACAGATCTAAGATAGTAGAATTAGCCTCTTGTGACTGTCCATCAGTTCTGTGGATGAAATGAGGAGGAAAACTTGAGCGTGGTGCCCATGTTTTCAAATGAGCCTCTCCAAAAAAGGCTCGTCATACAAGGATCATGATCATTGACAATAGATTGTGGCATACCATGGTACTTGAACACATTGTACATAAACAATTGTGCCATTTGATCAAATTTTATCTTCTTCCTGACAAGAATAAAATGGGTATGTTTGCTGAACTTGCAACTAATGATCCATATACCATCATTCCATGTTGGCGTTCTTGGAAGGTTAAAGATAAAATCCACAGCAATACTTTCCCATGGCTTATCTGTTGGAATAGGCAGTGGTTGTAACAACCTTGTTGCCTTTTGTATGTCAAACTTGACCTTTTGGCAAATCAGGCATGCTCGCACAAAGGCATCCACATAGTAGGCCAATAAAAGAATGTCAGGACCGCTTTCATTGTTGCATCTATATCACGATGCCCTGCATACGGTGAGACATGGCTTTCTACCATAACTTTATGTCACAATTGCCTAGTGACACATAGTCTGTCATGCATCATCATAAAACCATCCTTGAGGAGGTTTTGCTCATGACATTGCCCATCTGGCAACTGTTCAAAGATCTTTACAAAATCTTCATCAATAGCATACCGTTCCTGCATATCATCAAGCTCATGATGATGAGGAATTGACACAATCGAAATTTGTGGCTTTCTTGATAATGCATCAGCCACAACATGCAGAATTTGAAAGTGGAACATAGAGAGAATGTTTGCCCATCGCATATGCTTTTCAGATAACATTGATTGTGTTAAGAAGTATCGCAAGGTCTAATGATATGTATGTACAACAAAATCGGCACCTAACAGGTAGTGTTTCCAACTCAAAAGCGCAAGAATCACAGCAAATAACTCTTTTTCATAGATTTGCATAGTCTTTTTGGCCCTTGCAAGATTTTCCTCTCGTAAGCTACTACCCAATCATCTTGCATTAACATTGCCTCTATACTATTGCCACACGCATCACATTGGACCACAAATGACTTTCTAAGATCTGGTAAAACAATTATTGGATCCGAAGTCATTTTTTCCTTTAAGAGATTAAAAGTTGAAATCTCTTTTTGTGTCCACTTGAAAGTGATCTCTTTCTTTTGCAAAGCATGTAGGGGTGAAGAAATCTTGACAAAGTTCCTCATAAACCTTATGTAGTAAGAACATAGGCCCAAGAAGCTACAAACATCATGCACACTCTTCAAATATGGCCATGTCCCGATTGCTTCAACCTTGACAGGATCCATTCGGACACCATCCTTTATCACTATGTGGCCAAGAAAGTGGATCTCTTCAAGAAGAATTCACTTTCCTTAGGATTGACAAGCAACCTATGACTGTGTAGCTCTTCAAAAACAATGGTCAAGTGACGCCTATGGCACTATGCTCCTCTTCATTACTCGAATAGACTATCATGTCATCAAAGAACCTATCATCAAACTTTCGATGTGCGAGTAAAATCAATTCTCATGCCCGACCTAGGATGGAGTTTATGCCATGATCCAGACTGCATCTAGAGGTACCTAGCAAGTAGAGCTACCCATGAATGTATATAAATGAAAACATACTCAAAAAAATGACCTAAGTAGAGGGGGAATATATGTGTACACTGCGAGAATATATGTGTACAGAGAGAGAGAGAGAGAGAGAGAGAGAGAGAGAGAGAGAGTAGTAAAGGGTAAAAGAGAGTGTATAGATGACACAAGAGAATCACAAAAAAGAATCTTTCAACGTCCCAACTAAATGAAAGAAGCAAACTAACAAAAAAAGCAATTTTTCTTCAAAACTAAACCAAATGTTTGTTTAACTTAATAGAAGTTGGAAATGACCTTTAAAACATCATAGCACTGTACAATAAACATTCTAAAGTAGAAATAAATTTATGTACTAGATAAAAGTATGGATTTTACCCTACTAGCTGCCCTTGAAAGATAGCGAAATGTGTGAAGGTTGGAACCCACGCAGTTGATCATTCAGTGCTTGTGGACAAGAAAGATACTAGAGCTTATTTGTGCATGTCTTGCATGTATGCTAATGCAGGAATATGCAAATAAAACAGAAGCAATGAGAGTGCATAATCAAGCAGGCATGGCTAATTATTTGTGATTCTCAAAAACTTCCGAGTGAGAGGCCCATGATTGCTTTCGGGAGAGGGAGAGAGAGACATTTCAACCCCTTTGCGCATGGATAACATGTTGACAAGCATGAAAGCGTGAGCACGTGGAGATAATTCAAAACATGATTGCTATTCAACAACAGAATGTCAACATAATGTTAAAAAAAGCTAGGTTGGCGGCGGGTGATGAGTTTATCAGTTGTCATGTCATAATTTATGTGATATAACACGATGGGCAACCATTGTTTGGAATGCGTTACATTTCTCCCACTTCTAGTGCTCTCAACATCGAGTTGTTGATTTACAAAGCTGTGGGACAGAAGGACACCTACGAGTGATGTGCAAAACGGACTTCTTTGCTGAGCAAAAATGTAGCTTCTATTTGTGCCTGTTTTTCCCATCAAAATTTGCAAAACAAACAACATTTGGTGGTGCTCACCAAAAGTTAGGAATTGTGGGCTTTGCCTTATGTTGGTGTGTATCTCCTCTATCCTACCGGGATACATATGAACCATGTGGCAACATGTGGAAAAGGAACTCAAGGGTGTGGGTACCCATGGCGGTCATTACTAGAGGGACTCATCTAGAGTTAGTTTATGGACTCCTAAAGTGGCTTGAAAGGTCACCTACGAGTTTGCAACTTGCACGAGCTGTTTTGGAGCCTTTGTATGATGTCATCAATGATGCTTGATGAGATGCCTAAGCCAACTCTATATAATGAGTCTTTAATACACAATTTCAGGTTAAATCAATTAATCTAGTTTTGCACCTGCATTCTATTCTATCTCTATTGTGTAATTAACTTTTCCATTGGCATGTTAACACCATGAATGCCAGGCGTAACGATCCACCCTAACTCTACAAGTGGTATCAGAGCCTTGGTGAGATTAGCATTCTCTAATTAATCTCCCTAATTGCACATCTTTGATTAGCACTTTAGTTGTGGTCTAATCCGTCAAGTTTGGGCACAATCTTGACCATTCCATAGAGCCACTACCCTTCTTGACAGATTCTGCATGATTAGTGTATGATCACATTTAATTAGGATTACTTGCACTTGGATTTTAGTGTGTGCCAGCACTTGCATTAATTTGGATTCTTTATTGATTTCTTACACTTTTAGCTCTTCAATTGCTTCATCCCCGTAAACCTCTTGCTTGCATTATCTGTGTGTGGAGGTAGTTCTCTCCAAGCTCTCTATGACAAGCCCCTAAGCCCCTTAATCCAACACACCAATCCCACTAAATTTTATTTCTAAAAAATAGGTGTGTGTGTGTGTGTGTGTGTGTAGCTCTGCCTGGAATAAATTATATTGCATTTATTCGGAGCATAAATCAAGCAAGGCTTATGGACTTGTTGGCTAGCTCAAATTGAGAAGGTACTCCCTGGCTCTGTGAGGTCGTGGGGTCGATTGTCCAATTTTAGCAATCGAGGAACGTGGGCGGATTTGAGGACTTGAGTAAATTGTGGCTTGTAGCGCTGACGGGTCTGCAAGGGTTCATTCACACGCGTCAACCCTTTTGTGAGTTGCTACCCGGTGCCCAGCATCTTGCCCCCACCTGCCCACGTTGTCGATTACCTACATGGGCTACCGATGGTGATGGAGTTTATATACTCGTATGGAGTCGCTCCAAGGCCCAATGGGAGAGCAAAAGAGAGATCTCCTTTCAAGGGAGGATAATTAGCATCACTTTTCTATTTTGCATTAGTGTTACTTAGCTTTTCATTTTCATTCAATAAAGCTCTTGAGCAAACTATGGCATCGACCAAGGCAGCTGCAGACTCTTGGACTAGAGCAACACACTCCTGGACCGGAGTTGTGCTCTTGGGTTGGAGTGTTTATTATAAGTTGTTTCTTGGATTGGAGATGGTCCTCTTGATTGGGGATGATGGTCAGCTTAGTTCGGCGTAGCTATTTTCTTTTGTCATAGTCCAAACCCCAAGGGGAAGGTTGTTGAGAATTGTGGACTTTGTCCTATGTTGGTGTGTATCTCTTCTATCCTACTGGCATGCATGTGGCACAAAACCATGTGGTAGCATGTGGAAAAGGTACTTAAGGGTGTGGGTACCCATGGGGGTCATTACTAAAGGGTGTGGACTCACCTAAAGTTAGTTAATGGACTCTTAAAAGTGGCCTAAGAGGTCACCCACGAGTTTGCAACTTGCATGGACTAATTTGGAGCCTTTGTTTGGTGTCATCAGTGATGCCAGATGAGATGTCTAAGCCATCTCTATATAATGAACCCTTTGTACACACTTTCAGGTTAAATCAATCAATCTAGTTTTGCACCTACGTTCTACTCAATCTCTATTATGTAATTAACTTCGTCATTGGCATGTTAGCACCATGAATGCTAGTCTTAACGATCCACCCTACCTCTACAACATGATGTGTATATGTAACCATCTACAAGAGCGTGGGCAAGTTACTACATATGTATGATACGTCATTCTGGTTACATTGGCACCGGGTTGAACCCAAAACCTTGGGCCAAATACATCCATTCTTCTTGAGAAATTGATGTTCTTCCAGCAATCACTGACCACACTGGCCAAGCTCAAAGCCAAACATAAGGGGGTGAACATAAACGGGTGTGGCGCACAGTCATACAAACCATCTTGTTCTCAGCCATTACACCAAACATGCAGTAAAACGGTAGACAATGCTCTTCACAGACGGCAAAAGAGATTGTTTCATAAACAACAGAATGCAAAGTCATAATATCATACAATAAATGTGTCATGCACGGTCAATTTCCCAAGGTGGTACTTCTAACTGAAGTACAAAAGGGCAGGTCTCTCAAGATAGTCGAAGAGCATGCTGTGCGAATGCCAAGAAGACCCCACATGCCATATACACAACACAAGGCTGCTTCTGGAGCTCAATACCCCCATCATTCCACAATATCATAAAAACATGCTGATAGAGAGAAGAAGAGGCAAGGCAACAACAATGAAGCAATCAAGGGCAAATATAATAGTCTCTGTTTTCATTGTGTGTGTGTGTGTGTGAAGCTTTGCCTAGAATAGGTTATATTGCATTTATTCGGAGCATAAATCAAGCAAGGTTTATGGACTTGTTGGCTAGCTCAAATTGAGAAGGTATTCCCTGGCTTTGCGAGGTTGTGGGGTCGATTGTCCAATTTTAGCAATCGAGGAACGTGGCGGATTTGAGGACTTGAGTAAATTGTGGCTTGTAGCGTTGACGGGTCCGCAAGGCTTCATTCACACGCGTCAACCCTTTTGTGAGCCGCTACCCGATGCTCAGCATCCTGCCTGTGCCTGCCCCTGATGCCGATTACCTACACGCGCTACCGATGGTGGTAGGCCCTTTCCCACGTCCCGCTGCTCAAAGCCTCGACCCCACTAGGGATGCAACATAAGAGCAAAGCCCCAAGCCCTTGCAAGGTGCAGTTCTTGCGCTACAGTAGTAGCCAAGGTTTGCTCGAGCATTCAAAAGGCTCACAAGTTTTCAAAGCAATCCCAAGAGCCCCGATTACAAAACCGACCAAGGTTTTCAAATTCAAGCACTCAAAGGCATCCTCGAGCTTCAATAAAAAGGTCTCAAAGAAGGAATTGCCCAGCAAACGCTTCAGCTCGAAGAGAGATTTAAAGCAATTTTTTCAAAGATTCAAAAGTGGCAAGCAAAGTTTTAAACGCAATCTCTCTGATTAAAACATTGTAATTCTAAAGTTAAATTTTTTTACTCATGGCATATCACAAAGCAATGTATATCTACACATACATCATCATGTGGGTCTGTACGGAGTTTAGATACTGGCCTTCGCATAAAAACCAAGCGCTAAGACCGCTTAAAGGCACAATGGGAGAGCAAAAGAGAGATCTCCTTTCAAGGGGAGGAGAATTAGCATCACTTTCTATTTTGCATTAGTGTTACTTAGCTTTTCATTTTCATTCAATAAAGCTCTTGAGCAAACTACGGTATCAACCATGGCAGCAACAACACCAAGATGGTACGGATAGCAAAGTCAGAAGATGAAGAAGTAGGAGTGGAGGAGGACAAACAATGAAGTTGTGGCAATGAAAGTTTTTTGCAGACTCTTGGACTAGAGATGTGTGTTGGACTCCTATAGCGGAGTTGTGCTCTTAGGTTGGAGTGTTTATCATCAGTTGTCTCTTGGATTGGAGATGGTCCTCTTGATTGGGGATGATGGTCAGCTTAGTTTTGCGTAACTATTTTCTTTTGTCATAGTCCATACTCCAAACCCCAAGGGGAAGGTTGTTGAGAATTGTGGGCTTTGTGCTATGTTGGTGTGTATCTCTTCTATCCTACTAGCATGCATATGTGGCACAAAACCATGTGGTAGCATGTGGAAAAGGCACTTAAGGGTGTGGGTACCCATGGGGGTCATTACTAGAGTTAGTTAATGGACTCTTAAAAGTGGCGTGAGAGGTCACCCACGAGTTTACAACTTGCATGGGCTGATTTGGAGCCTTTGTATGGTGTCATCAGTGATGTTAGATGAGATGTCTAAGCCAGCTCTATATAATGAACCCTTTGTACACACTTTCAGGTTAAATCAATCAATCTAGTTTTGCACCTACATTCTACTCTATCTCTATTATGTAATTAACTTCGTCATTGGCATGTTAAGTTGTTAACACCATGAATGGTAGTCTTCAAAATCCACCCTAACTCTACAACATGATGTGTATATGTAACCATCTACAAGAGCGTGGGAAAGTTTTTACATATGTATGATACGTCATTCTGGTTACACCGGCACCGGGTTGAACCCAAAACCTTGGGCCAAATACATCCATTCTTCTTGAGAAATTGATGTTCTTCCAGCAATCACTGACCACACTGACCAAGCTCTAAGCCAAACATAAAGGGGTGTGGCGCACAGTCATACAAACCATCTTGTTCTCAGCCAATACACCAAACATGCAGTAGAACGGTAGACAATGCTCTTCACAGACGGCAAAAGAGATTGTTTCATAAACAACAGAATGCAGAGTCATGATATCATACATTAAATGTGTCATGCACGGTCAATTTCCCAAGGTGGTACTTCTAACTGAAGTACAAAAGGGCAGGTCTCTCAAGATAGTTGAAGAGCATGTTGTGCAAATGCCAAGAAGACCCCACATGCCATATACACAACACAAGGCTGCTTCTGTAGCTCAATACCCCCATCATTCCACAGTATCAAAAACATATGTTGATAGAGAGAAGAAGAGGCAAGGCAACAACAATGAAGCAAACAAGCAAAAAACAAAAACGATACTATGTAGTTAGTGTAGTATATGGAAAGAACAAGAAAAAAAACCAATAGCTTAGAAAAGGGCAGAATCGAGAAGCTTCTACTTATCCTCGTCAGATTCTTCTGATTCCGTGAGGTGTAGCAACGCGCATCCGCCTATCACATGGCCATTGAGGCAAACAGAATAGTCTATTGTTTCATTGTAAGCAGCCAACCTTGTACTTGCACTCTTGGGAATCATCTGCGCACGCTTCATGTTCCATACCCCTACTTTGCAATACGGACAATACTCCCCCTCGCTTATGGGCACTCTCTTTATAATGAGAAGCTTCTTGGTTTCAGATTTGTCAAAGCTGCTGAATACTCCTCGGAACAAACCGACGTCCTCTGGAGTATTAGCATGTTCACATGGATCAGACACATACAGAATATCACTTCGACACTTTGGTATCAGAAAAAAACGACCTGATGTGCGCGAAAATCTGGTCTCGCGCACAGAATGACCGGCAACTGCCTGCATTGGGTGGTTGGAGGATAAAGCCGATTGTAAGCAGCCAGCACAATAAAGGAAAAGCTTACCAAGCGCCCGCCATCCACCATCAATCTGCCTGTTTTTGGCGCCAACAAGAAGGTCAGACACCATCTTCGGCGCACGAGATCGACAGAACTCGCGCCAAAGATGGCGATCTGAAATCGCCCTGGTCTTCTTGCATAAACATGACAACAAACAGATGGAAAAAGGGTTCCAATTGGCGTGTTTAGCAACTAATGAAAGCACACGTTCATCACACAGATCTGTGTAACAACCTTCCAAGCGAACCCTCTTCAAACCTGCAGACGCTTTACCATTGCTGCAGCCAATGCGATTATCTATCACAGGGGCCTCTGTGTAGGTCTTCTTATTACCGCCATTGCAGTGATAAACAGCATTAGCGGCCTTATCCACTAAAACATCTTGGATTATTTCTGCGATATTATGCTCCTCTCCTCTTTGCGCCAGACACGGCATAGGCACTACATCCTCCACCATTTTTCATACAACACAAAGTTTGAATTCTGCTGGCTAACGATTCTAGATTACACAAGGCAAGCTAGGGTACCAAAGTGCTCAAACCTCCCATTGGCAGCAATGCCAAATGCAATAACCAAAGATGCTGAATTCTGATGCCAATCTTAACCTTTGTTCCGCCATGGCTGCTACAATTCACGGAAACTCCCACATGTCGGTTTACAATACCTGCAACAACAAGAAAATATCCTTTAAGTGCTCTGCCTGGAAAGAACTCCACAGAAACACCAAGTCTACATCCACACTTTATACTATAGCAGATGGAGGCTCAATAAACAAGTCGATGACACATGCAGGCTCCGTACAAAAACATAGATTCAATAGCTATAGCCCACTGCATAGACCTTAACAAGCAAGTTCTGAGTCATTTATGGCACATTCATCATGAATTACAACAAAGTATCTTAAGCCCACCAGTAATCCATCAGTAGATTTGTAAAAGCAAAAGAGGTGTTTGACAATCTTCCAAATAGAGAGACAGTTTTCTGGAATGAACTGATTGCAGGTTATGCTGAAAATGGGCTTCATGAGGTAGCCTTGAGCTCTCTCAGGCAAATGAAAACAGGGTATTCTGTTAAATATTTTTAATTATGCCTCAGGATCCATGCATAAGTGTGAAGAAATTTAATTGTGATGTTGCAGAAAGAGGCTTAGAGAACGACCTTCATGTTGGTAGCATCTTGGTCATGTGTATGCCTAGTGTAATTTCCTTTCAAAAGCGCAGGAAGTATTTGCTTCCAACTCGGGACACAATTTCCTGGAATGCTCTTACAGGAGGATATGCAGAACATGAATGTGGCCAGGAAGGTTTGGATCGCTAGTTGACAAAATTTCTGTTCGCAGCACGGCTGTATGGAGTGCACTAATTGGTGGATATGTTGGCTAGGCACTAGATTGTTTCCAGTAGATGCAAACGGAGGGCATTTGTAACAAACTTGGACACCCCAAGTTTAGATTCTGTCACGACACAATTGAGATTCACTTCAAATACTTCACACATAAAGAGTCGACATGGTCCGGCATAGTTCCGTGCCAAGAGAGATTGGCTCCAAAAATTGGCGCCCCTTTCGATATTTCTTTTTATATTAATCTTCGAGCAAAGTACAACTACCGCGGGTGCTCGCTCTCAGACTCTGCGTCCATATGCTCTGAGAAGTGAGACCCTTGGGATTTATTTATTGATACAAGGGATGCTAAAAGTAGGGCCCCAAAACTCAAAAGCATAGGGCCCAAAAAGCAGCTAGCGCTTCTGGCGGATTTTCGTACAGCTCTGTCAGCCCCGAAGTATCCCTGAAACCTAAATGGATATCACTGACTCTATTCAATCCAAGTAATCTGTGACAAAAGAGCGGATTGACACCCCTCTTGTGCAATCCCTCTGCACCAGATTCAACCCTGCTGATATGTGGGATCTCTCGGAGTAGATGTAGCTAAACCGAATGCTTCAAGGTAAAGTTTCAAAATCTGAGGAGTATCTGCTAGGTCCTCCTCCTCCATCCACTTCGCATCTAATGCCGGATAGTTCTTGAATTTAACTAAGAACCGCCGAATCACTACTTTTCTTTCCTTGTGTGCCAAAATTGTTCAGCAATGAGTATCTCCTCGCGCTCTTCCACTTCGGGTTACTCATCAGGCTCCACACCTCACCTTTAAAAGGCTTCAAGAGACTCACCTGGAATGCATTGTGAATCTTCCAAGTATCGGGCAGCTTGAGTCGAAAGGAGACATCATTTATCTTTTCTTTAATCTGGAAAGGGCCATAATACCTCATGCTGAGCTTTGGAAAAAGCCGCTCCTTTCCCTTTCGTTTTCTTAGGCGTGCCTTCTCAAAATGTAAGAGCACACAATCGTCTTCCTTTAATTTCAAGTCTCGTCAATGTTGATCTGCTGCCTTCTTATGTCGTACTTGAGACTTCTCCAAAGCCTCACGGACCTTGGCAAAAGCAGTATCCCAATCCCTCGTGGACTGGTCGGCTTCAAAAATCTCGTCTTTAGTTTTGAGAAAGAGCGGAACCTTCAATTATCTCAAATGGCGCCTTCCCCGCTGACGAGTGAATCGTGTTATTGTAGGTAAATTCCACCAAAG
Organism: Adiantum capillus-veneris; assembly: GCF_014529385.1. Lineage (NCBI taxonomy): Eukaryota > Viridiplantae > Streptophyta > Polypodiopsida > Polypodiales > Pteridaceae > Adiantum > Adiantum capillus-veneris. Next base: position 48,810,013 of record NC_140952.1, on the reverse strand, counting down.
GCAAAAAAAATTCCCATCGAGTCTTCTGATCAGAGATGTAAGACTCCAATAAATACAAACTTTTAACCCCCTTTGCGCATCCCAAAGGATAACATTTTGACAAGCATGAAAGCATAAGCAAGTGGAGATAATTCAAAACATGATTGCTATTCAACAACAGATTGTCAACACAATGTTAAAAAGAGCTAGGTCGGCGACGGTTGATGAGCTCATCAATTGTCGTGTGATAAGTTATAATTTATGACATGATTGATGAGGAACCATTGTTTGGAATGTGTTACATTTCTCCCACTTCTAGTACTCTCAGCATTGAGTTGTTGATTTACAAAGTTGTGTGACAAAAGGACACCTGCGAATGATGTGCAAAACGAACTACTTTGCTGAGCAAAAATGTAGCTCCTATTTGTGTCTGAATCAAGAGAGGATCCCTTTTGGCTAGTTTTTCCTATCAAATTGTAGAAACATACAGTATTTGGTGGGACTCACCAAAAGCAAGTTTCTAGCCTCTAAAGGGCTTAGTATCCATATGGATGAAGGTCGTCCAATTCTTGATGTTTGACAAGTGTCCCTCAAAGGAGCCTTAAAAGTCTTGAAGAGCATTGAAGAGAAAGCCTTTCACATGATCTTTCCCAGCGTTACATTTAGTATATTTTGAAAAGGGTGCAACAAATGATTAGAAGTTTGAACATAATAAACTTTTAAAAACTTTTGATTTTTTTTTTTAATACACAATTTATTTTAAACTTAAGAACACGTCTTGCCAAAAACATTTTTTTCTAACCAAAGAAATTAAAGGCACTTGAAAGTTTGCTGGTTTTTAGCTCAGCATATTAAAGATTTGTCGGTTTTTACAATAAAACTTGTAAATATTTACAAGTTTTTGTCAAGGCCGTCTCGTACTCTAGCCAAGTTTTTGCAAATCTAACCGGTTAAAAATACACTGCTTAAGAAGTAAACTAAATTCCACAACTTGACATTAAGGACTAAATAAAAGATTTCTTTCAAAGACCAAACACTCACTCTCTCTCTCTCTCTCTCTCTCTCTCTCTCTCTCTCTCTCAGATCATTATGAGCATTTACCAATAGATTTTTAACTCTCACGACCCCTCACTAGTCACATTTTTGCTTTTCGAAGGCCCCGGTGAAGACTTCACCTTGTAGTCTTCACCTTGTTTGAACAAAGAAAAAATGACAAACAACTTTCCTTTAAAATTTGCTAATTTTCTTCAAGACAAGCTTGGAATCTAACCAAGATTCTACAATTTTAAACAACACTCATGGCAAAAAAAAAAAATCGACACTGGCTTTTAACATTCATTTGTTACTTGCATACATTTACCAAGTATGAAGATATGAGTCAAGTGTGAACCGTACACAAAATGCCTTTTAGGAGCAAAGTGAGGCATACATTCAAAAAATTCTTATTTCTTACTCTCATTGCATCGTTTTCATGTGCACGGTTAAAATCTTCTCTAGGTTTTAGTTTGTCAACGAGTCTTCTCATTCTTTTCAAAGTCATATAAAAGTACACGACTTGATTTCCCAATTGTTTCAAATGTTTTAGAATACCAATGTGAACTTTCACCTTGTTTTCTCCCGATTCTCTTCGTGTTTTAGAGCAATTAGTGCAAGAACTTCTCTGAAGTGTGAGAATTTTGGGTGACATGTTGGGAATGATGGGCTTTGTCCTAAGTTGGTGTGTATCTCCTCTATCCTATTGGGATGCATGTGTGGCATAGAACCATGTGAAAAAAGTATTAAGAGTGTGGGTACTCATGGGGTCATTACCAATGCGCATGTACTCACCTAAAGTTAATTATTGAACTCCTAAAGTGGCTTGAAAGGTCACTCACGAGTTTGCAACTTGCATGGGTTGATTTGGAATCCTTGTCTGCTATCATTAGAAATGCCAAATGAAACGCCTAAGCCAACTCTATATACTTAGCCCATTGTATGCGCTTTCAAGTTAAATCAAGGGAAAATTACCAAAATACCTCTATAATTTGTGAAAATTCCAAAAATACCCCTCAAATTTCAAAAATTCCCAAGGTGCTCAAAAAAACAATTTATTTTGCAACTCTTCATATGAAGATTGATTCTCCTGAATAGAAGATTGAGTGTTCTTCAAATGAAATCTTTTAAACATTTTTGGACACAAATGTGTCTATTTGTGAGCTCATTGGTGAATAGTTTTGTCTAAGATGCTAAAATGTAGATATCCATTGTCATACACATTAGACTATGTAAAAATTGGAGCAAATCCATCCAACAATGATGCAAGGGTATATTGGGAATTTTTGAAATTTGAGAGATATTTTGGTAATTTTCCCTTGAATCAATCAATCTAGTTTTCCACCTTCACTCTTTTTCATTGGCATGTTGACACCATAAAGGCTAGTCTTTTTCAATCTATTGTGTAGTAAACTTTTTCATTGGCATGTTGACACCATGAAAGCTAGTCTTGACGATCCACAACATGATGTGTATATGTGACCATCTACAAGAGCGTGGGCAAGTTTGTACATATGTCGAAGGTATACGATGATACGTCATTCTGGTTACATGGACACTAAAGAGGGTGCGGAGCACAATCATACAAACCATCTTGTTCTCAGCCAGTACGCCAACAGGCAATAAAATGGGAGACAATGCTCTTCGCAGACGGCAAAAGCGATGGTTTCATATACAGCAGAATGCAGTCATAATATCATACAATAAATGTGTCATGTGCAGTCAATTTCCCAAGGTGGTACTTCTAACTAAAGTACAAAAGGGTCACGATAGTCGAAGAGATTGCTGTGCAAATGCCAAGAAGACATGCTGATAGAGAGAAGAAGAGGCAAGGCAACAGCTACGAAGCAAACAAGCAGAAAACAAAAGAGATACTATATAGTTTGTGGTATATGAAAAGAACAAGGAAAAAACCAATAGCTCACAAAAGGGCAGAATCGATAAGCAAACCAATAAAAAAAACTGTACTACTTATCCTCGTCAGAATCATCTGACTCCGAGAGGTGTAGCAATGCACATCAGCCATTGGCATGGCCATTCAGGCAAACAGAATAGTCTCTGTTTTCATTGTAAGCAGCCAGCATTGTACTTGCAATCTTGGGAATCATCTGCGCACGCTTGATGTTCCATACCCCTGCTTTGCAATACGGACAGTTCTCATCCTCGCTTATCGGCACTCTCTTTATAATGAGAAGCTTCTTGGTATCAGATTTGTCAAGGCTTCTGAACACTCCTCGGAACAAACCAACATCCTCTGGACTATTAACATGTTCACATGGATCAGACACATACAAAATATCTCTTCAGCACTTTGGTATCAGAAAAAAACGACCTGATGTGCGCGAAAATCTGGTCTTATGCACAAATGACTGGCAACTGCCTGCATTGGGTAGTTGGGAGGATAAAGTCGATTGATAGCAGCCAGCACAATAAAGGAAAATCTTACCAAGCGCTCGCTATCCACCATCAATCTGCCTGTTTTGGCGCCAACAAGGTCAGACACCATCCTCGGCGCACGAGATCGACAGAACTTGCGCCAAAGATGGTGATCTGAAATCACCCTGGTTTTCTTGCATAATCATGACAAGAAACAGATGGCAGTTGGCGTGTTTAACAACTAATGAAAGCACACGTTCATCAGCAGATCTGTGTAACAGCCTTCCAAGCGAACCCTCTCCAAACCTGCAGAAGCTTTATCATTGCTGCAGCCAATGCAATTGTATATCACAGGGGCCTCTGTGTAGGTCTTCTTATTACCGCCATTGCAGTGACAACCAGCACTAGGGGGCCTTGCCCGCTAAAAAATCTTGGATTCTTTCTGCGATATTTTGCTCCGCTCCCCTTTGCACCAAACACGGCATAGGCGTTACATCCTCCACCATTTTGATACAACACAAAGCTTGAATTCTGCTGGCTAACAATTCTTGTGTATAACTTTCACCCTTTTGATGCAAAAGTTTTGCACAATTGTGATAAGGTCAGATCTTGAGAAAAAAACTGCCTGCAGTTTTATCGATGAAGCACCAACTTTTGGTGTACAATGTCATGTACACAAGGCAAGCTAGAGTACCAAAGTGCTCAAACCTCCCATTGGCAGCAATGCCAAATGCAATAACCAAAGATGTTAAATTCTGGTGCCAATCCTCAAAAGGTATAAAATAAGGGTCAATTCTGACAGAAGAAATTCTGTTAGAGCCAAAACACCTCAGCTATCTTGACTTTTGCTCTGCCATGGCTGCTACAACTCACAGAAACTCCAACGACGGCATAGATTAACACATATCGGTTTACACTAAAATATGGATACCTGCAACAACAAGTAAATATCCTTAGTGCTCTGCCTGGAAAGAACTCCACAGAAACACCAAGTCTACATGCACAGATTTGCTCATACTTGTGAATTGACACTTTATACTATAGCAGATGGAGGCTATATAAACAAATCGATGACACATGCAGGCTCCGTACAAAAGCATAGATTCAATAGCTATAGCTCACTGCATAGACCTTAACAAGCAAGTTCTGAGTCATTTATGGCACAACCATGATCAATTACAACAAGGTATCTTAAGCCCACCAGTAATCCATCAGTAGATTTGTACCTAAAAATAGTTTAACTTACAAAACATACTTCGCAAATGTTCGTAACATAGAAAAACGACAATCATACTCCTAAAGAAAAGCACTTTGCATCACATATTACACTTCAAAACACCCAAAAGGTGATTTGTTATAGCAACATGAATTCACAAACCATTCTGCATCATGGAGTGCACCTCAGAAACCCTAAACAAAGCAGTTTGCATCAATTCATGAGTAAAACCCCAAAATAAAAAACAGCAAGAATGCTAAACAGAAACACTCTTGAATTGACGATCGCAGGCATTTACGAGAAAACAAAAGCAGAAAACCTAAGCGAAGATAGCAGTGCAAGAGCGAAAATGTGGCCAGAGGAGAAGCGAGGATTACCTGCAGGGAAAGAGGCAGGTGGTGTGGCCGAGTAAAGAAAACTTCCACCCTTTTGATGCAAAAGTTTTGCACTATTGTGATAAGGTCAGATCTTGAGAAAAAAACTGCCTGCAGTTTTATTGATGAAGCACCAACTTTTGGTGTACAATGTCATGTACACAAGGCTAGCTAGAGTACCAAAGTGCTCAAACCTCCCATTGGCAGCAATGCTAACAGAGCCAAAACACCTGAACTATCTTAACCTTTGCTCCGCCATGGCTGCTACAGTTCACGGAAACTCCGACGATGGCATAGATTAACACACGTCGGTTTACAATAGAACATGGATACCTGCAACAACAAGAAAATATCCTTTAAGTGCTCTGCCTGGAAAGAACTCCACAGAAACACCAAGTCTGCATCCACAGATTCGCTCGTACTTGTGAATTGACACTTTATACTATGGCAGATGGAGGCTAAATAAACAAATCAATGACACATGCAGGCTCCGTACAAAAGCATAGATTCAATAGCTATAGCTTGGTGCATAGACCTTAACAAGCAAGTTCTGAGTCATCTATGGCACAATCATGATTACTTACAACAACAAGTAAATATCCTTAGTGCTCTGCCTGGAAAGAACTCCACAGAAACACCAAGTCTACATGCACAGATTTGCTCATACTTGTGAATAGACACTTTATACTATAGCAGATGGAGGCTATATAAACAAATCGATGACACATGCAGGCTCCGTACAAAGGCATAGATTCAATAGCTATAGCTCACTGCATAGACCTTAACAAGCAAGTTCTGAGTCATCTATGGCACAATCATGATTACTTACAACAAAGTATCTTAAGCCCACCAGTAATCCATCAGTACATTTGTACCTAAAAATAGTTAAACCTACAAAACATACTTCGCAAATGTTCGCAACATAGAAAAACCACAATCATACTCCTAAACAAAAGCATTTTGCATCATATATTACGCTTCAAAAAACCCAAAAAAGATGATTTGTTATAGCAACATGAATTCAAAAGCGATTCTGCATCATGGAGTGCACCTAAGAAACCCTAAACAAAGCAGTTTGCATCAATCTAAATAAAAAACAGCAGAAACGCTAAACAAAAACACTCTTGAATTGACGATCGCAGGAATTTACGAGAAAACAAAAGCAGAAAACCTAAGCGAAGATAGCAGTTCAGGTGCGAAAAGGTGACGAGAGGAGAAGCGAGGGTTACCTGCAGGGAAAGAGGCCGAGTAAAGAAAACCATAAGGTCACCCTTTTGAGGCAGCCTAGCTCGCAGTAGGTCTCTGGACGCTTGTGCCTCAGCTTAGCCTTTAGCTGGTTCACAAACCAGAGCAGCCGGTTGAAGAGAGGGGGCAAAGGACAAAATCCGATTGATGGCCGAGTGAAGAAAAGCATAAGGTCACCCTTTTGAAACAGCCTAGGTCGCAGTCGCAGAGACGTCTCTGGACGCTTCAAGGAAATATCTTCCAAGCAGTGTTCGGGAAAAGTGTACCTTAGGCTGGGTTCACATTGAGGCGGTGGAAGAAAGTAGGGGGCAATTGCTCCAATTAAAAAGCTCCATTTGGACAAGTGTGTTCACATAAGGCGGAGGAAGTGGGGAAAAGGTCGTCCATGTCAGCAGAGCTTTTCTTCCACCCCCCCAATTCCATCTTCCGACCCCCCCCCCCCCCCCCCCCCCCCCCCCCTCTCGCCCGAGTGAGACTTCCACCCTGTCAGGTTTCTCGACTCCAATCGCATGGTGCCAAGCAAGCTTTGCCATGCGTGCTACCTCCGCCCTTTGTGAACGCCCTCCCGGTGGAAGTCCCATTTTCTCGGAGTTCCGCTTGGAACAAGGCCTGCAGAGCCGTTTTCTTCCGCCGCTCATTTGTGAACCCACCCTTAGCTTCACCTTTAGCTAGTTCACAAACCGGTTGAAGAGAGGGAAAAGGAGAAAATCCGCTTGAAAAAATTTAAGAAAATAAGAGTTAAATTGCAAAAAATGATGGTTATTTTGCAAAATTTTCCTCTTTGAATCTATCCTAAAGCAAATGTTATATGTTTTTGAAATCGGTTTTTCCGAAACATTGCTTCCGAGCCCCATAAGATCCTTTCGTGTTGCCTCCTACACTAGATCGTGGCCGTCCACATGTACACCCTCCTCCGTTTCACAAAGGTTTGCGTTGTGAAACAAGGTGTGGGGCCTTAGGAGCATATTTTTTTGACAGGATTAGAAGGGACTTAAGAGCTGAGTCGCACCATGAGTTAGTACGGATAGTATTTACTAAAATAAAGGTGATCCATGTTTCTCTCCTGGAATGTCGAAGCTAATTTTTAGCCCTACTATCACTTTAAAAATTGAAAGGTTTAAGCTATTTTGGCATGCCCCAAAGGGGTGAGGCCTTAGTGATGCCTTCCCTTTTTTCTCATGAAAAAGGGAAGGTAATTTTTTAAAACAAATAATTTTTGGATTGGTGGTAGAAACAAAAGGCACTCATTGCAAAGCCAAGGAAATCTATTCAAAGATTTTTTTTCCAAAAATTCTTTGAAAAGAGAGAAGACAACAAGTGTGAGTTGATGTTACTATGGAGAGTACCCCTCCCCACCCCGCCCCCCTCCCCCCTTTCTCTCTCTTGGGATAGTTTCCTACGACGTTAAAATACTCTTCTTCTCGGGTGTGTGTGTGTGTGTGTGAGTGAGAGAGAGAGAGAGAGAGTGTATGCTAATAAAAAGAGGATGGTATAACCTTTCTATCACCCAAGTGTGGTAGATTGGTTATGCCATTTCCCTCTTGAATAACAAGTCTTGAGTTCAACTCTCCTCGTCGGATAGATCTTTAAGGTCTCTTCCGACGACATTAAAATACTCTTCTTCTCGGGTGTGTGTAGACCAAGCTTGTTGAAAGAGTTTGGATGACAGACCATGAGAGTAAAGGACTGTATAGATACGTTGACGACAGTGAGGTCAACCTTTATAGGTGATCAGAGCCATACCCAGAATAGCTGACAGATTACAAGCTCTTATATGTCTATGCATACGGAGTCGACTATCAATGGAAGTCTATAGTTGTTGACAAGTATGGACGAGAATACAGAGTTGTAGAAAGCACAAATCCATGGATTGCATTAGCCATAGGTGGATATTTGGTCAAATGAAAGACCATAGATATCTCCACCAAACATGAGAATTCAAGAGTTCCAAAAAGGGAGCCACCCCGATTCCGTTCTAGGGTAAGGGAGCCAGTTTAGAGACGAAATTTTTTGGCCCCCGGGTTAGATACATATCCACCTCCAATTTAGAGGCAAGAAATTTGGCATATTCCAAGAATCTTGCTTATGTGTCATGTTGTGATTTGCTGAAAAGTGTACCATTACTGGGTCTTGAGTGTCTCTAATGCTTCAAAATGCCTCAAAAGTTGAATTGTTTCAAATGGAGCATTCAAATAAAATCTAAAAAATATTGATTTTGGTATCATTAGATTCACCTTTTCATGAGGAATCTCGTGCAATGCATAAATATTGAAAATGATGAGATTTGCAAAATCCCCCCCAAAAACATCACGTTTCCACAAAACGCCTCTAAACTGGCTCCCTTACCCTAGAGCGATAACAAGAGATGAAATGATCACAGAGATGGCAGACTTGTCTTCTCAAGGACCAATCTCCAACAGAACGACTAATCCCTTCGAAGAAGAACCTAGGCATAGTAGAAGGCTTGAAGTGAGCAGAATTGGGAGAGTCTATGGTTAGACTTGTAGACAATCGGCGAGTTAAACCATCCCAGATCAAGAAATGGGTAAACAAGAATTACGTCGGAGATAAAGATCCGAGAGATCACGTGGCGGCTTTCAAAAGAGTAATTAGAGCAGAGGAAGTTTTGGATTTTGCAACACAGTTTGTGGGATTTGGATTGACTCTGGAAGATGACGTGGCTACATGGTTCGACTCAGTGGAAAGATGTGATTTTGAGACTCTAGACAAGCTGTTTGAGAAATTCAGCGAAGAATTCTCATAGAAAGGCATAGCTCACAATACAGTCTCGCAAATTTACAGATTCAAACCAAAAGAGGGTGAATCAGTACGCAAAGCGGCATTACGACTCAAGAGATATGTCAAGTTCTATCCAAGAGCAGAACTTCCTACGCAAGCACAGTTAATGCCGATCTTTATCCAAGGAATGCGACATGAGGGTCTTCAAAAGGGTCTGCATATGATAAGGAGCCTGATGCTAAACGAATTGACCAAAGAAGCTCTTTATCTGGTGGATAACTGTGAGAAACATAAAGAAAAGGATTGTAAGAGTCAAGAGGACGACACATCCTCTCAGCACAGTGATTCACAGATGAGTGAGTCCATTGAGAAACCAGTGGCACATATCGATCAAGAAAAGTTTATCAACGAAATGATCAAGAGGTTGACTCCTCTTGTAAATTCTGATCCGAGGGAGCTTAAGTGGTGTGAAATCGAGAGAAAATGGACAAACCATACAAGAGAAGAGTGTTACTATGGCATGGAATATGCTAGGGAGAGGTATGTACAACCTATTCCTATTCCAGTAGCACCTACTCCACCCAGAAACGTTACGAGGAATGCACCAGGTCGAGTAGGAGTTTCAACGCCAGAGCCTGTCTTAGGAGAACAACCTCTGCTGTCAGGTGCTAGAATGCCTGTAGACATGAGATACACGTCGATGATGGAAGCATCTAATAAACAAGTGCTAGTACCAACTGCAATGTACTATAACAACCAAAGCGGGTATTGTCCTTCGAAGCGACAGAAGATGAGAGAAACAAATGGAGTGGTGAGGCTGATACAACCTCCACCTTCTGCGTTTCGACCTAAAGAAAGAAGGTATGAGATGGACGAAAGGACATTGCGGTTCATTGCGAATAGAGGCTTAGCTAGGTCATAGCATGTTTACAGTCACCAAGAGGAAATACAAGAAGAAGCTCCTCAACCAGATTGTCACAAAAATCGTGGTAATCACTTGGTCAAACAATGTCCTCAGACAAAGATCACACAAGTAAACACCTATTGTCTTGATTGTGGAGTCATTCACTTGATCCCTGACTGTCCAAAAAATCCAAACCGAGTCAGAAAGAACAACTGCCTTAGGGATTTTTTAGCTACCCAGTAGCTCAAAAATGAAAACGTCGTACGAGTTCAAGTAGTTACGAGAGCGCAAGCTCAAAAGGAAGCTGAGAATCTGAAGACAGAGAAAACGAAAATCGACGCGAGTCTAGAGACGAGTGAACCAAAGATCGACGCACCTAGTCAAAAAACCAAGAGCAAACGGAATAGTTGGAAAGATAGAAAGGCTAGGATGAAAGCAGGTAGGGAACGAGAGCAAGACAAGACAACATGAGGAAATGGTTGCACCTTCTCTTACGTAGATGTCTCAACCTCCAGAAGAACCATCCACAGATGAGAAATTGAGAAGTGCTAGTTCGGGAGGATCAGTATTGGTCGAGAAGATTAATGAGCCATTAGACGCCCTCCTAAAAGCCTATGAAACACGGCTCAAAAACAACCAAACCCAAGAACAGAGGTGGATGACATATCCATATGTGGAACTAGAAAAGGACAGGCTCAGAAAATGATTCAAACAGTCCAAGCTTTACTAGAACCACCAATTGGAAAACCTGAGGGTGTGATCCTTGTCTCACCTACACCAGTAATCCCACCAAACCAGAAACAAAAAGAGCTAGATTCCAGTCACGATAACAGACAAAAGCTCAAGGACCCCGCATTAGAGCCAAGGATAGTGTTGAATACCACAGATAACTCTTCCAAAGAATTTCACATAGCTATACCTGATTGTTGTAAAGAAATAGATGGTCTTGACAAATTGTGGAAACAAGTCAGACAGGCCAGTGAAGCAAGTGAGATAAGCAGACGAGTAAACCAAACGAGTGATGGAAGAAGAGTGTCTCTTCCACCAATAGAGGAAATTGAGGTTGGATCTCAAATGAATCTAGAAGTGGAATCATATTGGGGAGACAAAGAACTGTACAATCTATGGACAATCAACCCCATTCGCTAAGAACACTACCATTCTATATTGATTCAAAAGGACTGATAGACATTTTGTCGACACGAGTCACCTATACGATAACGTTAGCCGAGTTGCTCAGAATACGACCAAACATGTGGACTATTGTGGGCAAATTCCTAAAGATTTGGCATAAAAAAACCAATGACTCAAATCGAGGAACGGATCAAAGAGATTGAAATGCCTCAGCTAAACACTAGGCCAGTGTCATTAAACAAGGTCGGAGAGTATTATGAGGGAGAAGATGGGAGCACCCCTCTTCCTGTGAAATTCCAAGGTGTAAAAACCATGGCAATCCTTGATAATGGAGCCGGTGTTTCCATCGCAACAAAAGAGATCTGAAAAAAATGGGAAAAACCAACAGTGAGGGCTACCAGGTTGACACTATAGCTTGCACACGGACACATGGAAAAGCCCATAGGACTGCTAGAAAAAGTGGTTGTTACTTCTTGTGGCATTGAAATGAGCAAACCTTTGCGATTGTTGACTTTGGCAAGAAAAACAATTATGATATCATTCTAGGAAGACCATTCATGTGACAATTGAAAATGGTCCATAACTAGGGTTATGACCATATCTACCTGAGCATATGGAAACCACGACAAGGATAAACTTGAAAGACCATAGTTACAGGGATGTGACGAGAACCCCAGTAGAAGAGTTTGATTCTGCTACTGTAGCAGAATCAGAACTTCTAGCATGGTTGGGTAAGCCTAAAGAACTGTGGATGTGTGGAGCTTTGCAATGCGGAAGCTTAAAGCGAGAGGAGTGCATTTTAGAAAGGGAAATCGAAGATAAAGATTATATCCCGGAACCCTTTTGTGAGGAAGCTTTAGAGCCACTTGAATGGAAACATATCTTGGCTACTCTCGATGTTTGCGCTATTCGAGATGGTCCAACAACGAACTTTTGTGATGAAGATGGCTATGATGTTGTTCCTTATTTTGCAGTGAGTGTGATCCAAGAATCCAAAGACGAAGAAGAAGACAATTTCTATGACTCTGTAGAACACTTGGAGCTTTGAGAAGATGCTGACAATGGAAATCTAGACAATCCGGTAAGTGACATGAACAACACTTTAACAAATGCACGGTTTTATGATTGTCCATATCAAAGACCTGGGAAACAATTTCATCACTAAAAAATAAAGTGCATCAAAAGTGGATTCCAAAATCCTCGGTGGAAACGCAACTGCAACAAGCATCCTCATACGTGGCTCCTATACATGAAGAAAAAACCCAACCAAGAAGAACACAACCATGTCAATGAGCTAACAATGCGCTAATCAAGTGGACAAAAAAATCATTCCAGAAACAACAACCCAAGAGCAAGCAAACGATAACTTTCCATAACCAGCTAAACCACAAAGGGAAAGTGCTAGAATGCAACCTTGCTAAGGATAGCAGTGACATTGATGATTCTTATGACGTCCCCTACCAGAAACTCAAGTCATCACTATCACTAGCAGCTTCCGTAACAACCAAGGAAGGCCAAGAGCAAAGAACAACAAGTCACAACCAAAAAGTTTGACAAATTTGGATACCAAAGAGCCAGCTTGGCCAAAAGCAGGTATGGATCAAGAAGACCAAGATCTCTGATGAAAAATCACAAGATCTAACATTAAAAGGAAAACAATCGAAGTGTGCAAGAACGGCTAAGAAAATCACAAAGTCAGAAGCTTTCACAAATCAATTTGGGTTCCAAAGAAGCTGATTCAAGCACAAAGAGATCAGAGTGGGTTCCAAAATGATTAAAGTATCAACTACCAAAGTCTGAATCCAATCGTCAACCAAGCGTACAAGGACTGAAGCAAAGACCGCTGATGACTCACACAAAGACAAGGTGGATCCCAAAGAAGTCTCTTCAAACACAAACGAAGCAGGGACAAGTATGGGTTCCCAAACAAGCAGCATCAACAAAAAACAACCAGTAATCACAAAAAAGTGGGTCCCAAAGGAAACCAATAACAATGATGTCATTGCATTGTCGCTTGAATTCTTTTAATTCCTCCTACGGTTACAGTACATTTAGAAGAGAATCCACTTCTGAGGAACAATGCCAAATACGACAACCAACCACAAGGCTAAAATGGATCCAAAGAACCATCAACAGATAAGTTAGCCTTCAAAAAAAAAAAAAAAAACTCTACAACCTTCAATGTCATAATAATCAATATCTAATTCTCCTAAATGATTTTCTCATGTTAAACTGATCATTTAATATGGGAAAGTGCCAGGGGAGAAAAAAACTAGAATATTGGTTAAGCTAGCAGACCGGCCAGATTAGGGATCCAAAGGAGGGAAAATAGGGATCCAAAGGGGGGGCCATCGGCAAAAGAGCCATGTGCAACAATGGGCTAAAAAGACCCTAAGGTTCAGCCCATTAAGACTTCCAAAATGCTAAGGTTCCAAAATTCAAAGGTTGTGTCCAAAGGTCAACCATAGGGGAATTGGATGTTTTGTGTGTGTACAAAAAAGTCTTTACAATCCCTACTTAGGAGGGGGCGAGCCTTGCATGTAGGGGATGAGAGAGAAAGTCACACACACACACACACACACAAGCTCCCTTTACACAAAGGGAATGAGGGACACATGTCAGCTCCCTAGGCCAGATGCCCACAAGGTGTACCCAATTCCTATTGGATGGCCTTGGAGGTGGACCAATGAGAATTAGGCTAGAGTAAATCTAGTTTAATTAATTTAAAAACACTTAATAAAAGAACCAATGAGAATTAAGTCCTCTAGAAGACTATTGGACAATCTCCCAAGGGGTCCAATGAGCATTCAACAGCCCAATGGCTTGCCTGATTCCTATTGGCCAGGAGGCAAAGGGGTCCAATGAGAGTTTAGTTAAATTATTAAATTACCTAAAGCTCTCACAAAAGGGGAAAGGGGGACACATGTCAGAAGGCTATCACTTATGGTGCTTAATTGTCATTGGCTACCCCTAGGGAGGTCCAATGGGAGGACAACAAGAGCAAATAGCAAGAGGGCTCGCCCAAGAGAGAGAGAGGGGGCTGATTTTTGCAAGGCATTATCACACACACACTCTCACACAGTCTATGTGAGAATCAAGAAAAAGACTATCTCTTCCCAAGCTTTAATGGAGAGCTCATCACCTACTCCAAGCTTGTGAGATAGAAGCCTACATCGACACACTCTTGGCATGTGGATGCAAATCCAACCAAGAGCCAAGCTCCAATGCATGCTCATCTCCTCTACCAAGCTAATTACTAAGCTAAGCTATGATAATATGAGTGATTATGTGAGGAGATGTTCATCTTTCTCGTAAGACTACTCCTTCTTCCTCTCAATCTACTCTCATACCTTGCTAGCTCTCACCATCTTTGAAGGTGTGTGAGGTCTTGGGTCTGAGACCGGGGATAATTGATGTCGTGTTTGCTAAATGTTTTGCTTAGTGCATGAAGCTTTCATCTTCATTGCACTAGCTAGTCTTGAAGGAACACAAAGAATTGTATTGTACAATGTCTCTCTTGATGGGAGAAACCATAATACAAAGCCTTTTGGAGGGGGGACCGGCTCCATGCAAATCCGGTCCTCAACTGCTGTCAATAGCTTAATTTCTCTCTCTTTTGAAAGTATTGTTCATGCTATCTAACTAGGTGTTATGCTTTTTGTTGCTCTCTCCACCCAAGCACTCTTGCAATTCTCATTAGGAATCTATTCTAATGAAATGCCCACTATGTTCATGCTAATTTCCGCTACACTCAAGTTTTTAGGCCATTAAATGTTACATTGGTATCAAAGAACAAGGTTTCTCTTTTCTTGCTCAAGAAGGGAGGTCCTCAAGCTAGCTATAAATGGTTCGTATTATTAATTGCCTGTGAGTAAGTAGAATAGGGATTTTTCAGCCTTGCAGTGCGCCTGCCTTTGTGCAGTTAACGGGGCATCACCGTCGAGAGCTATGGTCTTAATAGTGGAGTCCTACGGGGCTTGCCTACAGCTTAACCACTATTGAGCTATTAGAAGCTTGATAGGAGCCGGTGCTGTTTTGGTGTTGAACGACCCTCTCTTCTATTCCTTGCAATTAATGGTATTCGAGCCACAGGTACAGTAGCTTGAGTGCTTTTTCTAAAGGGGTAAAGAGGAGTAGCAACTAGGGCTTGAAGTGCCAAAGTACACCTAAAAAGTTTACACCTAAAAGTTGTTAGAATGGTTGACAATAGTAAAGAGAGTGAAATAAATGTTGATAACTTTGATTTTGCTAATGAGCAAGCTACTAATGATGCTCCGATACTTGTTAACTGTCTTGTTTCTAGTCTTCAACAAGCCACGGGCAATCCATCTCTCCAAAGTGAAGTGCAACGGTAGCTCCGTGCTCATGGGATTCTCCAAGCTCAACACCATGACAAGAGAACACCTAGGAAGCCTCCTTGTGAGACTTCCAAAAGAGGTCTCTCTCCAATCGGGAAGAAGAAGAGAATCCATACGAAGGGCTCAAGAATTTACTTCTTGATGATGCATCTCCTTCCCAAAGAAGAACTCAAGAGCTTCCACCGAAGGAACGAGAAAGAAGTGAGTCTCCCGCCACCTCGGCGAAGATGGCCCCAGGAAGACGGCGGGCTAAACACTCTCCATTACCACCAAAGCGGAGAAGACCATCGCACCCTTCTCCACACCATAATTCAAAGAGGGATGATAAAAAGCAAGAGAAGAAAAAGGCGAGAAAGAGGACACCCTCTTCTCCGTCTTCTTCATCCTCTTCCTTTGATGAAAGTGATGGTGAAGACGACGAAGATCAAGACAAGAAAAAGGCGAGAAAGAGGTCACCCTCTTCTCCACCTTCCTCAAATTCTTCACCTTCTGAAGAAAGTGATGGTGCAACTTTTGAACCATCAAAAAGAAGAGGCCATAGGAAATCCTATGCCGCGTGGAAGAGGTCGTCCAAGCTCAAGAAGTTCAAAGAGGGAGGGAAGAGCATCTCTTTCCTTACCTATGATGGCACCTTTGGTGCTACGGACAAAGTCTTGGCCTTTATCCAACAGTTTGATGCGGCGTTTGGAGATGAGGGCTTCACGTAGTCCTCTAAGCTACGCCATGTAGCTATGCACTTTCAAAAGTCCTCCAGGCAATGGTGGTCTAGCCTACAAGCCAACGGTGAACCTCCACGAACATGGAAAGCTTTAAGAGCTTCCATTATAAAGCAGTTTTTGGCCACCGATGCCAAAGACAAAGTACTCACCGAATGGCGAAGCTTAAAGCTCTCTCCCTATGAATCCATCCACAAATATGCAGACAAGTTTTGGGACCTACAACTCAAAGCCACTGTCTTCAAAAAGTTGGATTTTGGAGAGCAAAAGCAACAATTTTGTGCGGGCTTAACCGAAGAAATGGCGGAGTATGTCAACTCCCAAAGGCCACATACCATGTCGGCGGTAATACACCATACTATGGTGGCCTCTCGAATCAATTTCCAAATGGGGGCTAAAAGAAATAAGCCCACGGAAAACAAGGGTTCCAACAAGGCTAAGGGGAAGGACAATGTCCAAAAGTCTCCTAAGGGCAACTCAAACAAACCTAAAGAGAAGGGAGTTTACAAAGGTAAAAACAAACTCTCTCCTGAAGAGCTTAAGTGTTATCGCAAGGATAACCGGTGTTTCAAGTGCGACGAACAAGGGCATGCGTACCGCGCTTGTCCCCAAAAGAACAACCGCCAAGATCCTCCTAGAGCTACCTTGGTTGAAATCCAAGAGGAGGAGACTCACCAAACTCACCACAAAGGATCTCCTCTATGCCATGCTTGGGGAAAGGTAAGAGAACATGATGCTTTTATTCTCTTTGACCCTGGTTCTACTCACAATTTTATATCTATAGAGTTGGCCACCAAGCTAGGCATACAAGCCTACGAGATGGGAGATGTCCTACCCCCGCAGACAGTGCTTTCAAGGGGCAAGAAGCTTCAGTCACTCCCTTAATCGGGAAATTGAGGCTTCATGTACAAAGCTATGTGGACAAAGAGGACTTCTTTATCTCTCCTCTCAAGCATGAGGATGTAATCCTAGGGGCACCATGGTTTGACCGCCTGGCTGCCAATGTTAAATTCCTGAAAGGAGAATCTCCTTTAAGTTCAGGGAAAAAGACATATATATAGCTGCTAAGGAAATGGGTAACACTATCCCCATTGTACATACACCAGCTTTCAACAAGTCAATAAAGAGCTCTATTTCCGTGTACATGATTTTTGTTAAAGATTCTCAAAATGAACCTAATGCTTTAGCAAAAGAAAATAAAAGCAACCAAAAGGAATTAGAGTTATCCAATTTTCTCAAGGGGTTTCAAGATGTTTTTATTGACGACATCCCTTGTGAGCTACCTCCTAAACGAGGTAATGATGACCATGCAATTGAACTTCTTCCAGGAAGTTCACCGGCTAACAAACCTCCTTATAGATTTTCTCAAGCTCAACAAGAGGAGATTATGCGGCAAGTGCATGAGTTAGTTGAGAAGGGCATGGTTAGGCCTAGCTCATCTCCATTTTGCTCACCTGTGCTATTAGTCCAAAAGAAAGATGGCACATATCGTATGTGTGTCGACTATAGAGCACTAAATAGGATCACTATCAAGAATAGGTTTCCCATTCCACGGGTGGAAGACCTATTTGATAAGCTACAAGGATCGACCTACTTCAGTAGGATTGACCTAAAAAGTGGCTATCATCAAATAAGGATAGTTGATCAAGACATTGTAAAGACCGCATTTCGCACCACATTTGGTCTTTACGAATACATTGTCATGCCTTTTGGCTTGACCAATGCACCAGCCACATTCAACCGCTTGATGGAGAAGCTGTTCAGGCCTCATCGAACCTTCACTGGAGTGTTTTTTGATGATATTATCATCTACTCTAATTCATTAGACGAACACAAGCAACACCTCCAGGTAATATTTCAAGTTTTAAGAGAGAATAAACTTTATGTTAATCGAAAGAGAAGTGAATTTTTCTTGCAAGAGATTCAGTATTTAGGTCACATTATCTCTCAAGATGGCATCCAAATGGATCCATCAAAGTTAGAGGTAATAAAAGGATGGCCTAAACCAAAGAATCTTCATGAACTAAGAAGGTTTATAGGTATGTGTGCATACTATAGACGCTTCATAGAAAAGTTCTCACAAATTGCGGGACCATTACATGACCTGACAAAGAAAAGCGTTAGGTATACAGGGTCTGCTAAGGAGAACAATGCTTTCAAAAATCTTATCTCTCAACCTGTGCTTACACTACCGGATCTCTCAAAACCATTTGAGGTCCAATGTGATGCTTGTGGTGATTGCCTTGGAGCTGTTTTGCTCCAAGAAGGGCACGCCATAGGCTATGAAAGTCGAAGGCTCGACCCTGTTGAGCAAGCTCTAGGCATATATGAAAAGGAACTCCTTGCAGTTCTACATGCCTTAGACTCATGGAAGCACTATTTATTGGGGACTCCTTTCATTCTGCGAACGGATCACCAAAGTCTTAAGTACTTCATGACGCAGACCAAGCTCTCCGACAAACAAATGAGGTGGGCAAATTTCCTTTCGCAATTTCATTTTCATATTGCTCACATTGCTGGCAAGCATAATCAAGTAGCTGATGCACTCTCAAGACAGCCGAGAGTGAATGCGGTTTCCATAGCAACTCATAATGATCTATCTTCAATGATAGATGAGTATGCCATTGATCCCGATTTTAGAGATGTGATTTCAGCCCTTGCATTAGGGAAGAAAGAAGAACCATTTACTTTACAAGATGGTTTCCTTCTCTATGGAAATAGACTATGCGTTACTAACTCACTACATGAGAAAGTAATGTATGAATCTCATGCTCCACCTTATTCGGGGCATAGAGGGATTCAGTCTACCTTAAAGGGAATTGAAACATATTTCTATTGGCCTACCATGAAAGTGAACATACAAGAGTATGTTTCTAAATGTGTGGTATGCCAAAAGACAAAATTTGATAGAGGGAAGCAACTTGGATTGCTTCAACCCTTGCCAATCCCTAATTCACCATGGGAGAGCATATCCATGGATTTTATCTTTGGATTGCTTAAGTCTATCCATGGGAATACGGGAATATGGACGATAGTAGATAGGTTCAGTA
Organism: Adiantum capillus-veneris; assembly: GCF_014529385.1. Taxonomy (NCBI): domain Eukaryota; kingdom Viridiplantae; phylum Streptophyta; class Polypodiopsida; order Polypodiales; family Pteridaceae; genus Adiantum; species Adiantum capillus-veneris. The sequence continues at coordinate 48,790,890 of NC_140952.1, read as the reverse complement.
AACAAGCTCATTTTATACCTGTCAAAAAGACTATCAAAGCCCATCAAATGGCAACCCTCTTCATTTCACAAATTTTCAAGTACCGTGGCTTGCCAATGTCCATAGTGTCGAATAGAGATCCTAGAATGACCAGTAATTTCTGGAAGGGTCTCTTTGAGAATTTAGAGACAAGGCTAAACTTCTCTTCGGCCTATCATCCACAAACGGATGGCCAAAGTGAAATAGCTAATCTAACAATTCTCGATCTACTAAAAGCCTATGTAACGGAAGTAGATCAAAGATCCCAATGGGAGAAGTACTTACCCTTAGTGGAGTATGCTTACAATAACACTATACATACTTCCACGGGAAAAGCACCTTTCGAGGTAATTGAGGGAAGATCAAAAGGTCCCTTGCTACTTAAGGTACATGGGAAGATCTTCGCTGCAGATGAGTATAGCCGGGACCTACAAGAATCTTTCCAAAAGATTAAGGATGCTATCTCTATCTCACAGCAAAGGCAAAGGCTGGTGCTGACAAGCACAGAAGATCCCAAGCCTTTAAAGAAAATGATTGGGTCTTATTAAAGTTTCCCAAGGCTTGATTAAGGCACACAACGGGCAAGAATCCTACGGGACACCAAAAGTACTATGCTAAACTAGCAAAAAGGTACTATGGTCCCTTCCAGATTCTTAGGCCAATCAATGAGATGGCCTATCAACGCAAGTTGCCCAATCATTGGCTCATACACAATGCTTTCCATGTGAGCCTATTAAAGCCTTACAAAGGAGAGCCACCTCAAGAACCAACTATTGAAGACCCACTGGAGATCGAGGACCAAGAGGAGGTGCTGCAGCCCGAGTCCATTCTTCGACATGAAGACAAGGTACTAAGAGGCGGTAAGACTATCTGATGATATCTTATTAAGTTTAAGAATTATCCTTTTGAAGATGCTAGATGGATGCAAGGCATACAATTAAAGGATAACCTAAACCTTGTCAATGCTTACAATGCTTCCCAAGAGTAAGCAAATGTACAAAATGTTAAAAATGAACAAAGTTTTTGTCTTATAAGACTCTCTTTTTCTTTATTGTGCACAAAAATGAAGTAGTATGCATACTTAGATCAAGTTTGCGGAGACGACATCTCCCAAATACCAAGTAGAGCTTGTCACTCTACTATGGAAGATTGATAGGACTAATGTGCAGACATGCTTGCGGCAGCCTCAGGCTCTCAAGCGCCAAATGGACTAGTCATCCATTGTGGAATGATGTCGTAGGGTAACATAGGGATCCTCTACCCGCTAAGAAAAGGACTCATGAATATGCTTTATCTTCTCTACACCATAGTCGAGGACGACTATGATTTCAAGAGAGAGGTAATGTCATAATAATCAATATCTAATTCTCCTAAATGATTTTCTCATGTTAAACTGATCATTTAATATGGGGAAGTGCCAGGGGATAAAAAGCTAGAATATTGGTTAAGCTAGCAGACCGGCCACAGTAGGGATCCAAAGGAGGAAAAATAGGGATCCAAAGGGGGGGCCATCTGCAAAAGAGCCATGTGCAACAATGGGCTAAAAAGACCCTAAGGTTCAGCCCATTAAGACTTCCAAAATGATAAGGTTCCAAAATTCAAAGGTTGTGTCCAAAGGTCAACCATAGGGGAATTGGATGCTTTGTGTGTGTACAAAAAAGTCTTTACAATCCCTACTTAGGAGGGGGCGAGCCTTGCATGTAGGGGATGAGAGAGAAAGTCACACACACACACACACACAAGTTCCCTTTACACAAAGGGAATGACGGACACATGTCAGCTCCCTAGGCCAGATGCCCACAAGGTGTACCCAATTCCTATTGGATGGCCTTGGAGGTGGACCAATGAGAATTAGGCTAGAGTAAATCTAGTTTAATTAATTTAAAAACACTTAATAAAAGAACCAATGAGAATTAAGTCCTCTAGAAGACTATTGGACAATCTCCCAAGGGGTCTAATGAGCATTCAGTAGCCCAATGGCTTGCCTGATTCCTATTGGCCAGGAGGCAAAGGGGTCCAATGAGAGTTTAGTTAAATTATTAAAGTACCCAAAGCTCTCACAAAAGGGGAAAGGGGGACACATGTTAGAAGGCTATTACTTATGCTGCTTAATTGTCATTGGCTAGCCCTAGGGAGGTCCAATGGGAGGACAACAAGAGCAAATAGCAAGAGGGCTCGCCCAAGAGAGAGAGGGGGCTGATTTTTGCAAGGCATTATCACACACACACTCTCACACAGTCTATGTGAGAATCAAGAAAAAGACTATCTCTTCCCAAGCTTTAATGGAGAGCTCATCACCTACTCCAAGCTTGTGAGATAGAAGCCTACATTGACACACTCTTGGCATGTGGATGCAAATCCAACCAAGAGCCAAGCTCCAATGCATGCTCATCTCCTCTACCAAGCTAATTACTAAGCTAAGCTATGCTAATATGAGTGATTATGTGAGGAGATGTACATCTTTCTCGTAAGACTACTCCTTCTTCCTCTCAATCTACTCTCATACCCTGCTAGCTCTCACCATCTTTGAAGGTGTGTGAGGTCTTGGGTCTGAGACCGGGGATAATTGATGTTGTGTTTGCTAAGTGTTTTGCTTAGTGCATGAAGCTTTCATCTTCATTGCACTAGCTAGTCTTGAAGGAACACAAAGAATTGTATTGTACAATGTCTCTCTTGATGGGAGAAACCATAATACAAAGCCTTTTGGAGGGGGGACCGGCTCCATGCAAATCCGGTCCTCAACTGTTGTCAATAGCTTAATTTCTCTCTCTTTTGAAAGTATTGTTCATGCTATCTAACTAGGTGTTATGCGTTTTGTTGCTCTCTCCACCCAAGCACTCTTGTAATTCTCATTAGGAATCTACTCTAATGAAATGCCCACTATGTTCATGCTAATTTCCGCTACACTCAAGTTTTTAGGCCATTAAATGTTACATTCAATCAAGCAAATGACACAGGAGATTTAAAGACTAGCACATTGCTTAGAATAGGAAGCCTCGTTAGCACATGCCAATAAACAAATTGCTTATACCCACATCTTGCACAACATAAAATTTTTCCATGCATTGACTGTGTATGCATAATAGGGCTACGTTACAAGGCCTGCATAGACACAATTTTTAATTGCCCATGCACAACACATACCCTTGGTGATACCCTGTCGCCAAGAAGGACTCCAAATAGGAGGGGGGGAGGCATTCTAAATGCGGACCTAATATTATGAATATTAGAGGGCAATGTTTTGTGAGTTGTATTGAATATTTGCGTTTGATTGTGATATTTTTTTGACAAAATTCAGAGTATATGCCCTCATAATAGCATTACAAGAGGAGTACGGGGACAAAAGCCATATATGCGCCCTTAGGGACATGTGTACAATGTACATAGCATTTAGAATTCTGTTCAATAGATTTTTCTTTTTGTTGACTTGATTTTTTGTTTTCTTTAGTTATTTTTTGAGATTTTCTTGAGAAAAAAATAATTTTCCATAATCCAGGCGACAAATAGAGTGGAGAGATGTCGAGCAATACAAAGAGAAGCAGGTACAAGAAAATGACAAAACTTAATGAGGTATGCCTCAAAAGCCATATGCACAAGGCTAGAATGTCAGAGGTAAGAAAAGAATGCCGATCAGTCTTCAATAATAACATAGGGCCAAAAATAACTGAGAACGGTCATAAAACTCCAAGATGGCCTACAAGGACAAAGAAAGTTGGTGATGTGACTAAACGAAAGCACCCATCAAGTGTAAAGTTCCCTATCAGACACTTCATGCGACTAGAAGGCCGTTATACAGGAAGTAGATCTTTATATTTTAAATCTTCTATCTTGTATGTGACTTAATGAAGCCTAACAAGCAAAAGGGACTAACTGTACAGACAAGAACAAAGGGCAGAAATGACAATTGAGTCATCTATCGTGATAGATGCGTGAAGGAACAACCAGGGATCAAGCCAAATCTGGTCATCATCATTGGTTCTACATGTGATTGACTGACATATGGTGCCAGAGATGCCCATCAGTCATTTTCCAGACAGAAATCCCAAAAAGTGCCAAATACAAGTTCGAATCAAGCCAAACTTTGTCAGGAGGCTATGGATAGAGAATATAAGCTTAAAAAAAAAAAGTTAAACCCCTAGCCAAAGATGCAATTTTTTCAAATTGATAGCTATCTACATACCATGTACATCATGTATATGAGTTTTGGAGACAAATGGACAATGATAGCTCATCGATGATGAGTCGGATAAAGCCCTTTTGAAGCAAGTTACTAACTTGGGAAATTAACTGGGGTTTGTCAAGCTTTAATTAAGTCATGTATCAAGTAGAAGCAGTATAATGATTTACAAAGCACACAAAAGCTAACAGTGGCAAATGCGACTTTGATCACCTTGATGCGGGAACAAAAGAGTCACCAACAAAGAAGAGCAAACACAAATGGTAAACAAACCAACCTTTGCAGGGTTACATATCTTGTCCTTGATGATGCGGATCAAATGCTAGACATGGGTTTTCAACGTCAAATAAGACAAATTACCTCCCAGATTCAGCCTGACAGACAAATTTAGTATTGGAGTGAAGAAGTTGAAGCTTTTGCCAGACAATATCTGCAGAATTCTTACAAAGTTGCCATTGGCTCACAAGATCTAAAAGCCAATCATTCAATTCTACAGATTATAGAAATTGTTTCTGAGAATGCGACATACTAAGAATTGACAGATTTGCTGGAGCAAGTGATGGATGGAGCTTTATTTATCTATGATGACAAGAGTCAAGCTGAACGAGATTGGGTTCTTTCTGAATTTAGATGTTGTAGCTTCTTTCTGAATTTAGATGTTGCAGCTCGGGGTTTGGCACTAAAGGACATAAAGTTTGTCATCAATTATGATTTTCATGGATCATAGTTCTTGTTGTGGTTTGACAAAATTACAAGCATTGGAGAGCAAAACGCCAACAAAGACCGCACCAACATTGACAATTAGGTCATGTCAGGGACGACATGAATTTGAAGGGGGGGAGTGTTGACCCCTGGGTCAACAACACAATATAACTCAACAAAGCCTTTTTTTTTAGAGTTATGAAATGCTGCAGATTATGGTTAAAAGCATCATTTGTAATGAGTAGTTAGTCTAGTTGCACAAGCCGGGGTGCAATGGCACTTCCAGATTGTACATACAAAGCCATTCTACCCTTGGAACTCTATTTTAGGTTTAACCTATGGTAGCCTTAGTATATAAGGTACCTAGGTCATTTTGTAAAAAACAACTTTTATCATAATCAAGTTTTAAGCTGCCGCCGTCGACTGTGTGTGAGAGAGAAAGAGAGAGAGAGCGTGAGCTTCATCCTGACGCTACTCCCCGCTCGTTCATCACATTAGAGATCCGACTGCACCATCACGCTAGGATCAACAAGAGCTACGCTTTGATGCTAAGCATTCCTCGCGGAACGGAGCGAACGTGCTCGCGCATCTATGAGCTATTTGCGGTTGTAAGTATATCAAACGATGTCTGTTTTTGGCTTGCAAGTAGTCATTAGAACTGTGGCGACATAAGCTACACATAGGTACTCATAGATTTCAATTTCGAGCACTTCCAAAATCCAGCTATGTCTTCATACGCGTTTTCTGCAGATGGGTCTAGAGTGAAGGTTTTGAGTGTAGAGGCTTTGGGACAGGTGTATCCTAGTGAGGGGACGGTGTTCATTAAGTTTCGTACGATTTTGGCAAGGTTTGGTGAGTTTCCTTCCGTTTGTGTGTATGTGGGTTGGGTGGTGTAGTTGAGAGCAATGATATTCTAGATTGTGGTGTAGTTCGCCTTCCAGAGTGTTGTATGCGTGGGATGGTCTCAGCCTAACAAGCTAAAGATATTACCTCCATGCGCTTATCGTGTCATCTGTGTCCTCGATTGACATTATGTTGATCTAGGTTGTGTTGCATGCACTTTCTAGGTGTTGTGATTCGCTCCCCCAACAAGTAATCTTAGCTTTCACTTTTGGGTGAAAAACCTTGTAGGAAATTGCACACCTTTTGATATTCATTGAGATTATCAAGTTTAATGATTACTTCTTAATAGTGGGAAATGTAATTGGTAAGGGATATGCATGAAACATACATTCCAAGCATGCCAATTTAAATTATCTTTGTTGATGGGAAGAAACTCCTTTGGGAACATGATTTGGAGATGTTGGAAAGTTGTAGGTTTGTTATGTGGTTTCAGGGACATCCACCACTAGTAGGCATTGTCTTCTAGTGCTAAGCTCATTTCTAAAGATCTAAAGATATCTGAGGTTGCTCGAAGCTGATGGTACTTATGTAAAAATGTGTTTGCGACATCTTTCTTGTGTTCTTTATCTTCGCCTCTATACACACTAGCAGCTTTAGATCCTTCATCCAAGAGGAAGTCTTCAAGCTTTCTTGCCCTATTGGAAGTGACTAATGATGGTAGTCTACAATCAATGCCCTGACTTGTCGCATTATGTCCTTGTGATCTCTACTTGGCCATCTGCATCATAAAGTTATTGATGACCTCTGTGAGAGTAGTCAAATTTTCATTGAAGGCTGTCAAATTGCATTACATTTGATTTATGTTGTGGAGTAGGGCATTACATTCATACATATCAATAAACTTGTGGTTGTCGCACAGCTCATCGCACTCCTAGCCCTCACATCTTGCATAGCTTCCTCCGTACTTGCAATAGGTACGTATTCAAAGTCAAAATGGTGAATTTTCAGGAAGCCTTGGTTGGCAGACGATATCGTTCTATAATCTTCTACAAAATTTACAAATTAAACACAAGCTTTAGAGTTGAATTTGCTCACCGCTTTCTTGCCTTGCGTTGAAACCTTGTTGACAAAGCCTTGCACTCTCTTGTCAAGTCACAAGAAAAATAATCCTTGCAATAAAACCTTGTGATATGGTACATTTGTTGACGAAAGCTTGCACTCTCTTGTCAAGTCACAAGAAAAATAAGGTTGCACAAGAAATTTTCAATAAAAATCTTGACAAACCTCTTTTCGAGGAGTGAGGTCTCCTTTAACTTAATCCCTCTCGGAATTTAATTGTGCCCTTGAAGGTTGTGCTGCCTTATTTCCCTCTGCATGGAAAAATACCCTAAAGGTATTTGCCAAAGCCCCAAAAGGCTTCTTTATTTAACCGCTAAGGGCGTCAAAGTGTGAATACTCCCCAACTGTGGTGTTGTAGAGCTCACATATAGAGTTTTGGAGGAAGATGGACTCAGATTCCTTACCTGCTTGCCTAGTTGCACCCACTTCAAACACAAAAAATAAGCAACTCCTCAAGGTGAATCTATCCAAAATCGCTCATGGCTTGCTTTGCGCAAGTTCCCCCCCTTCCCCCTTCGCTGCAAGCATCCTGCCACACGAGCTTGGTTGTCAACTTGGCCGTCACATGTGAAACTTAGTTGTTGTTGTTGTTGCTGTGTGTGTGTGTGTGTGTGTGTGTGTGTGTGTGTGTGTGAGAGAGAGAGAGAGAGAGAGAGAGAGAGAGAGAGAGAGAGAGAGAGAGAAGAGACACAACATGTGGTGGAGTGTAGGATGAAAACAATTCTCATCCACTCCTTATTTTTCTATCAAATGAATAAGTGAATTATGTTAGAGATGGCTTAGTGGGTGTCCGACTGAGTTGGCCTAAAATCCCAAAAAAGTCCCACTTGAAGGCCAACGTAACCAAGTGTCATATATATGTACAAACCTCTACAGTTGTGAAGCATACTTGTGTCTTCACCCTACACCCATCATCAATGCAATGGGCAAACCACTCTAAGGCTAATCTCTTCATAACAGCATCCGCGAGCTTATCATCCATATGGACCTTGATTAGATCGATGTGTTTGGTAGCCAATATATCTCATATCACATGATACCTAACCTCTATGTGTTTTGACTTTGAGTGAAACATGGGGTTCTTAGATAATGTTATACCACTCTGACTATCAAAATGCAACATCGGATCTGATGAATGCCAAGATCTTGTAGACATGTAGTAGTGTTAGTGTGTATACGCGCTTCACCAGGGGCACTTTTCTCCCATTGGGTTTTTCCCCCTGGACACTTGGTGTGAAAAGACACCTTATCTCTTAGGGTTTCATATAAGCTTTGTAGCTCTGAGTTTGTATACATTATTATTCCAATACAGAGAGAGAGACTACAGAGATTTCGTACACAAGCTCTGTGTCTTCTCCTTCTCCATCTTCTTCCTACTCTGAGTTGCTGTCTTCCTTCTGTTTCCTGTTTCATCATCTTCAACAATTGGTATCAGAGCGAGGTGATTTCCAGAGCCTCTACTTGCGTTTTCGCGTCCGCGCGCGCAATTGCAGTTTTTAGGCAGTTTTCGGAAAATTTGTTCGTGGGAGCATCCTCGACGTTCCGGGAGTATTCTGAACAGGCGACCTGGAGTTTTACCCCCCTTTCGAAGCCGTTCGAGCCCTCAGAATTTTGTTCTGAGCAGCGTAGCAGAAGTTACTTTTCGGAGGCGTTTAGATCAAGAGGGTGTGCTTTTTCACAGATTTTCTTCAGGTAAACAGTTCTTTTGGGAAGCAGCTTGTCTTAGCTTTGTGCTGAGATTTTGTGTAGAGTTTTGCTTGGATTGGAGAGGAGATTTGTGAATCTCTTGGAGGTTCTTTTGCTCTCTTGTGTGCATCTACAGTATGGCTCAATCTACGGAGAAAGAGATTTTTGGTGCGTTTACATCCGAAGACAAATTGGATGGTACCAACTATTCTCTTTGGTCTTTTATGGCCAAAAATGTTTTGGTTGGTAAAGGATTGTGGGATTATGTATCTGGAGATGAAGTTCGTCCAGGTAGCATTGCACCTGCCACGCCTGGTCGTGGTGCAGCTGTTGGTGCAGGACCCTCACAAGTCACTCCAGAGCAAAAGAGATGGGATACTAAAGATGCACAGGCTATGGCTGTGATTGCCTTAACCATAAAGAGGACAATCACACCACATATCAGATCTTGCAGAACTTCTGAGGATGCTTGGAACACTCTGCAAGCTATGTTTGGAGGAAGAAACGCTGCCAGAATAGAGTTTTTGAAGAAACAACTTGACAAAATACAGATGGACGAAGGTGACGATATTGTCGAGCATCTTACAAAAATCAGGGATCTTAAAGAGCAATTGCTTAGCATTGATGAAGTGATTCCAGAGAAGGACTTGGTTTCCAAAACACTCAATTCACTACCACCATCTTATTTGACTTTTCAGACTTCTTTGACTCTGTCTTTGCGAGCTAATCCTGACCCTCTTCATTTTGAAGAGTTAGTGGCTTTGCTATTGCAGGAGGATCAATCACGTAAGAACAAGTCTTTACAGGTGGATGGTATGGATCATGCTCTTGTTGTACAGAACAAAAACAGGGGTAAAGAGAGTGCTCATTACTCCAAGTCTAGTGCAGGACAATCTTCAGAGAAGTCTAAAGGTGATTCCGACAAGTCCAAGAAGAAAGGTAAATGTCACTACTGCAAGAAACCTGGTCACTACATTAGTGAGTGTAAAAAGCAAATTGCTAAAGAAAAGAAGAAAGAGTCAAGTTTGGTTGTTTCAGCTTCTAGTGATTCTTCTACAGCTAAAGAAGAGTCTGCAAACTTTGTGCAGGATTCTTATGCTTTTGTAGTATGTTCAAATTTTTCTGCTTACAGTGTTGACAAGACACAAATGATTTGGTACTTTGATAGTGGTGCATCCAGGCATATTACTTCAAGGAAGGATTTGTTTTGTTCATTGGATGCACCTCCAGCAGGAAAGAAGGTGACATGTGCAAATAATGCTTCTTATCCAATCAAAGGCGTTGGTAAGATTTTGATTACCATTTCAGATGGTTCAGATTTATGCTTGCCAGATGTCTTATATGTTCCAGGGATCAAGAAGAATTTGTTGTCTGTATCCTCTCTTGCAAAAAATGGTCTTCGGGTCATTTTTGAGGATGACAGATGTGTTGTACGAGATCGAGAGAATGGTTATTCTCTTATCACTACAGGTACGCTGGAAAATGGACTATTTGTGCTAGATCGTTATGAAAAGCAGATTCAGGTATGTATTGCAGAAACAAAGACTCAGGCCATGCAGGATGCTGAGTTGTGGCATGCTAGATTTGGGCATGTTAGTTATGGCAGTTTGATGACTTTACAACGTCATAATATGGTGCATGATTTGTCTTTATTGGAGATGCCACCAAGACATGTATGTGAAGGTTGCGTTCTTGGAAAGATGCACAGATTTGCATTTTCGCAGGATGGTTCAGTTAGAGCGACACGAAAGTTGCAACTTGTACACAGTGATACACAATCAACTGTTGCCGTGAAAGCTTCCCTGTACTCAGCTTCACAAGTTGATGTAGCCACTGTGGGTTGCTTCTTGCTTAGCCAAGATATACATGCATTTCCCAAGAAAAAACAATTGCCACTTGTGGAATGTCGTGTGTCAAAATCACCAGCCCAATCTGAATCGCTGTAACCAAGAAGCTGCATAGAACTGTGCTTTCCATACATATCCCCCCTTGGAAAGAACATGGCAAGATTAGGGGAACCTGAAAGGTAACGAAGTATGCGCTTCACAGCCTGCCAATGATGCATACCTGGGCTGTGCATAAATCTGCTTGCTTGTGAAACCCCAAATTGAATGTCTGGACGAGTGTTGCCTGCCAAATATATCAAGCAACCAATGGCTGCTGCATAAGTATGTACATCAAAAGGTTCTCCAGCATCGTGCATGCTCAACTTTGATCCAGTTTCTACGGGTGTAGAGATTGGCTTACAATTTTGCATACCAAACTTGTCCAAAATTTTATGCAAATATTTTGCCTGCAACATGTATATGCCATCCTCTGATTGCACAAACTGAATACCCAAGTAATAATGTAGCAAACCAAGATCAGACATCTCAAAGGTTTTTCTCAAAGCATCTTTAAACGCTTCAATTTCATCTGCAGTATTGCCTGTAAGAAGCATATCATCCACATAAAGTGTTAGCATAATGAGAACTCCATCTCTCTTTTTGACATACAAAGTACTTTCTGTTGGACTATTTTGAAATCCCTGGCCAATCAAATAAGTATGTATCTTCGCATACCATGCTCTTGGAGCCTGTTTGAGACCATACAAAGCTTTACGCAATCTACATACCTTTTGCTCTTGACCTTTTACAACAAAACCACTTGGTTGAATTGCATAAACTTCTTCCTGCAAATCACCATTCAAAAAAGCAGTTTTGATATCCAACTGATGCACTTTCCAACCATGATGAGCAGCAATTGCAACTAGTGATCTAACTGTGGACGCACGAGAAGTAGGAGCAAAGGTTTCATCATAATCTATGCCTTTCTGTTGCGCATAGCCTTTTGCCACAAGCCTTGCTTTGTACCTGTCAACAGTACCATCTTGTTTCCTTTTTACCTTAAAAACCCACTTTGTACCAATAGGCTTTTTACCTGTAGGCAAGTCAACTAGATCCCATGTATGATTCTTATGAATAGAATCAATTTCTTGCTGCATAGCATCTTTCCACTGAACACACTCGAAAGCTTGTTCAAATGAATCAGGCTCATCTGCATCACAAAGAGTACTAAAGCAAGCCAAATCTACTTGCTCTCTGCCAAAAGTAGTACCAGCACGTGTTTTTCGTGGCAACGGTGCATCCAACTTGCTATCCTGCAAAGTTTTCTGAACCCATTTAGGCAAGGTTCTTTCTTCCCCGAGAACTTCTTGCTCTTCACGCACAATTTCCTTTACATCATGAGGTGTCACATGCTGATCAAAAGATTGATCAAGATTATCAACCCGTTGTGATTCTTGATTCTCCATAAAAGAAGGAAGCAAACCTTCAAATACATCATGTGTCTGCATATGAGGTACATCAAAAGCAACCATAGGTTGAGCAGTAGTTTCTGCAAAAATTACATCACGACTTTCAAAAATCTTGTTTGTAGCAGGATTGTAAAGTCTATAACCTTTACTTCCACTACTGTACCCCACAAATATACATTTGATTGCCTTATCATCAATCTTCCCACGTAACTGCTGAGGGATGTGAGCATAAGCAAGACAACCAAAAACACGAAGATAACTGACTGAAGGTTTTTTGTCATACCAAGCTTCATATGCAGTAATGGTCTTCAAGGCACGAGTAGGACACCTGTTCAAAACATGTGCTGCACAAGCAACTGCCTCCATCCATAGTTTATGAGGCAAACTCTTAGCCTTGAGCATACATCTAGCCGTCTCCATTAAAGACCTGTTCTTCCTTTCTGCAACACCATTCTGTTGTGGTGTGTATGGCATAGTGCATTGGTGTTTAATGCCTTTCTTTCCCAAAAAATCCTTAAATGCACCTGACATGTATTCACCTCCTCGATCGGTACGAAGAGTCTGTACTTTGCAACCTGTTTCATTTTCAACCATGGCGACATAATGTTGAAAAACTGCAAACACATCTGACTTTGCTTTGAGTGGATACACCCAACAAAACCTGGAAAAGTCATCAATGAAGGTCACAAAATAAAGGCTGTTTCCCAAAGATGGCGTCCTCATAGGACCACATAGTATGGATACGCAGGTTATTGGCAGATCTTTGTGAGTGTCAACAGGCACCCACTACCATTTTCACTGACAGTCAGAGTGCTATGGCAGTTGCAAGGAATCCAGTATTTCATGCAAGAACAAAGCACATAGAGGTTCACTACCACTATGTCAGGGAAAGGCTACATGTAGGGGAGATCACACTAACTTACTGTCCTACACAGGATAACATTGCAGATCTATTTACGAAGGCGTTATCACGAGAAAAGTTTGAAGCTTTCCGAAAAGCTTTGGGCTTACTCTCATACACATGATGATCTGCTACCTTGTACGGATTCACACTATCACTACAGGGGGGATTTGTAGACATGTAGTAGTGTTAGTGTGTATACGCGCTTCACCAGGGGCACTTTTCTCCCACTGGGTTTTTCCCCCTGGACACTTGGTGTGAAAGGACACCTTATCTCTTAGGGTTTCATATAAGCTTTGTAGCTCTGAGTTTGTATACATTATTATTCCAATACAGAGAGAGAGACTACAGAGATTTCGTACACAAGCTCTGTGTCTTCTCCTTCTCCATCTTCTTCCTACTCTGAGTTGCTGTCTTCCTTCTGTTTCCTGTTTCATCATCTTCAACAGATCTCCCACTAAACTCGCTTACCATATAGCTTCCTTGCTAGCACTAGAAATTGCAACATTCTCTACCTCTATGGTGATGAAGTGAAATCTTGGATATGACCTCCACAAAACGAATGCTCTAGCAAAAAAGAATACATAACTAGATGTGGATTTTTGACTATCCACACAACTTGCATAATTTGTATTTGCGTAACCCAGCGTAAGCACTTTCTCATTGTAGCCTTAAGGTATCTCAAAATTTCCTTCACTGCTTCCCTGCTAACCTCTCCCACTGCAAAAGCATTGTCTAGTATGGTGGCTACCATTGCGTACATAAGACTACCCAATGCTGAAGATTATGGTGGCACCTTTGCCATTTTTTCTTTCTCAGCATCAGATTTGGGAGCATCTTCCTTGCTAAGTTTAAAGTATGCCTGCATTGGGGTACTCAATGAATCCTTCTCCCCCTTCATATTAAAACCTTGCAAAACTTTTTGGATATACATCTCCTAAGATAACTCAATATTCCACGCTTTCTGTCTCTCTTGATATGCATACCAAGGAAGTGATCTGCACCTCCCAAATCCTTCATAGAAAACTACATACTAAGTAATTTTTTCAAGATGGCAATCTCATTCTTAAACTTCCAGGCAATGAGCATATCATCGACATAAAGTATCAAGATGATTAGCGAACCATAGTTCAACTTCTGGGTATACAAGTGGTGGTCTAATTGGCTCCTTGTATAACCTTGGGATTGCACGTACTTGTCAAATTTATGATACCATTTTCTTGAGCCTTGCTTAAATCCATACAATGACTTTCTTAGTCTACACACCCAATCTGCCTTGCTAGGCTTATTGGTTTTAACTTCAAAACCCTCTAGTCGCTTCACGAAAACATCCTCTTCCAAATCCCCATAAAGAAATGCCATCTTCATGTCCAATTGGACAAGATCCATGTCCTTAGTGGCTATGTCCAAGCACAATACATAATGTAGTCATCTTGACTACTAAAGAGAAAATCTCATTGAAATCCATGCCTTTCTTCTACTTGAAGTCTTTAGCAACCAATCTAGCCTTATAGTCTTATACTTAGGCTCATGATCTTTTGGCTATGTATTTCTTCTTATATAGCCATTTGCAAAGCAAGGCTTGTTTGTCCTATGGCAATTTTGTTAGTTCCCAAGTCTTATTTGCCACAATTGAATTTTATTTTGATTGCATAGCTTGCTCGAATAGCTAGCGGGTTGGCTCTTCGCAGTCAGTGGACTAATAGATAGTCTAACCCTGGCTGAAAATGCTCAGGTGCACGAGTGACTCTCATGGATCTCCTCACTACTTGGTTGTTGGAATCTGCTCTCTATGGAGAACGACTAGTGGAAGGAACATCACAAGTCAACTGAGCTGTCGGCCTAATCTCAGTTGAGATTACATCTTCACTTTTTGATATCCCAGCTCTTTGATAGGTTTCCTATACATCTTTGATTCATTGAAGGCAACATGCAAGCTCCAAATTACTGGTCAATATTTTGGATGCCAGAGACGTTATCCCATTTCTCCATCAACACCATAACCAATGAAGATGCATTTGTGTGATTTGGGGTCTAGCTTTCTATCAAGATCGTTAGGCACATGTGAGAATGCCTCGCACCCAAATACACAGAGTATGTCATAGTTTGGCTTCTTGCTAGTATTGTTCTATTCATACACCCTGCTACATCATTATGAGAAGGTGTGTATGGCATAGTGTACTGCCACCTAATGCCTTGCTTGCTACAAAAATCCTTGAGCTCTGTGGAGACATATTCTCCCCCATTGTTAGTGCACAAAGCCTTAAGCTTCTTGCCTGACTAGTTCTCAACCAATGCAAGGAATTTCTAGAAAGTAGCAAAGACTTTGTCTTTCCTCTTCTCAAGAGGTAGACCCACACCTTCCCAGTAGAGTCATCTATAAATGTTAGAAAATATAGTCTCCCCCTAGAGACTTATGTGGCATATGCCGACATAGATAGTGATGTACCAAGTCTAGAGGGTTCCCTAACTCTTTATTCAATGGCAAAGAAGTAAGCTTAGTTTTCTTGCCATATATAGAATGCTCACACAAACTACACTTATAATAGTTTAACACACGTATGTAGTCCAAATGCTGAAGTTGTTTAATTCCTTTCGGACTCACATGAACAAGTTGGTTATGCCACAACTCAATAGAAGGCAGCTCGCCAACATAGATGTAATTCTTTTTCATAAAAGAGACATACAAAGAATACAATGAGCTAGAATTTTGGCCTTTCAAGATAACCAAGTACCCTTTGAAAATCATCCAAGATCCATTTCCAAAGACAATAGTGTCTGGTTGACACCAAACCTTTAGTCAACTTTGGCACATGTGTACACCTTGAAGCATAAACCTAGTGCCATTATGCATACACAATTTTACATCTCCCATGCCACAAATCTCAAGCTGATAGGAATCACTAAGTTTGACCAAACCATGTGTAGGAGCATATATGGAGAACCACTCCCTATGCGAAGTAATACATGAAAATTGGCACCTGAGTCAATTATCCAGTTTTGCGTATAACACTCATCTAGAGCCAAAAATACATCTGGACTCAAATTAGCAGCGAAAATCAACACATCTAATGGATGTGGCATGTCAGAAACAAGCTTAGCGGGTGGAGACTCAATAGCCAATGAGCTTCTCAATCTTCACACTGCTCTTTGGAGGATCATACTTCACAATGAATTTCCCTTTTTCATGCATCAAAATACAACAATTTTTTTTTAAATAGCCCTTCTTGTGGCAATGATTGCATTCCACATTACACATGTCATGTCCACGACTCTTGTTAAGACCGTTCTGGTGGTCTTTAGAATGACCACAACTACGACTACGACCTCTTGGCCTATGATAACCGCCACTATCCATATACACAACTCCATGCCCATGTCTCTTTGATGAGCAAAGCACTACTAACATCACTAAATGCAAGTTTCCCACCAGTTGTGGAGTTACTAATGGATGTGCTAAACATATCCATGACGATGGTAAAGAGAATAGCAAGAAGATGGATTTCATCTCATCATCAAAATTGAGTCCCTTCAAAGTAAGCTATGTTAACAAGCTATTGAACTCATTCAGATGTGAATTGACATCGCCATCCTCTTTCATGTTTGCATGCATAAGTTTCTTCATAAGAAACACTTTGTTTGAAGCACTTTTACCATGCTGAGCATAAAGACTCCCATAAATCCTTTGCATTGGTTTTTGTCAATAATAGTAAAGAATATGGATTCATCAAGGTGCAAGCAAATAGTTGCCCTAGCATGAGCATCAAGCTCCTCCCACCGATCATCAGTGTATGCATTCTCTTCGCACTCTTTTAACGGCACAACAAGACCCTTATTGACCAACACGTCTAAAATGCATTGTTTTCAAATCGAAAAGTTTGTGCCATCAAACTTATTGATGTCATAATCATCTTTTTGAGAAGAATTAGCCATAGCTGCGAGGAGCAAATACTAGAGAATCAAACTTCGGATTTATGGGCAAAATTTTTACAATTTTTTTGGCAGAGTCTCCTTTGCATGGAGAACAAAATCTCAACAATATATTAGGCAAAAGAGTGTAAAGTGGGCATAAACCATTAAATCTTACTGCCGTGATTTCCAACATGGCGTCAAAGCACCTATATCCCTCTATACATAGCCTATGGCTTGGATACCAAAATAGGGAACTCTACCAACCTATTTAACCAAAGGTATCTCAACATTTGAGAATACCTCAACTCATTAAAACCTCACATAGGCCCCTCTAAAAGGCTTAAGAAGACATAAGACACTAGACATAGTCTCGAAAAGGACTCTTCTATACCGAGTCTCATAAACGACAAGGTAACTACCAAAAATCAAGCCAAGATAGGTCCCACAATAACATACATAGGTAGTATCCGCACCGCAACGCACATGAGCCAAAAATTCTATGCAAAAGTGCAAGATATGTGCATAAGCAAGCCCAATAGATATCAAGAAATATAATGGATCCCAATGGGAATGCTGCTCTCAAAAGGACTCACGTCACATAAGTAGTGCTAACATATGTATAAACCAACGCATAAAGTCCCAGAAGAACCAAGAATGAGTGCAAAAATCCTATCCAACTATCTGTAAACCATGTGTCTTAGATGAGCTATATATTGTATAAATAGAGATAAAAAAAGCTCACAGATGAGCCACAAGTATATACATAAGTGCCAACAAATGCATAGGGCGATATATAAACCACTCTCAATACATATAGAGAGCACAATACACTCGTGTATGCAAAAGTACTTATCCTTGGAAAATAAACTTCACCTGTAAAGTTGTCGTAAAATTTTTTTCCTTGATTGGAATGGAGTCCTTTGTCAGAACTCCAACGTTAGCACCACCTCGATGCCAATGCAGAAAGTTTTGCTTTTGAGCAGTGTGCCCGTAAAAAATAGTCTCTTGAGAGACTTTGTGGGAGTGAAAAGTACACTCCCATTGCAAGACTTGTTGAAATGTAGGGGGGGAGAGAGAGAGAGAGAGAGAGAGAGAGAGAGAGAGAGAGAGAGAGAGAGAGAGAGAGAGAGAGACAAGACAAAGGGCACACCATATACGCTCCCAAAGACTGATTCATATTGAGGATAATTTATATATATATAGGTGAGACCAAGGTAGATAGAGTGAGCCATATATAGCTCCAACACCCCCACTCAAAGAAAGGTCTCTAGCTCTAGATGAAAAAACCCTTGGGGAGTACAAGAGAAAAACCTAAGCCCATATGTAAATGTGAAAATTTGAACTAGAAGAAGTGATGTGAAAGTGCATTGTGTATCTATGTACAAATATACAAGGGATCAAAAGGTTGCAATGTGCAAGTGTAAAGTGTGCATGGTGCATGGTGCCTATAAGATTACAATTACATATGTACAAAGCTACCATAAGAGTAGAGCTCTAATGTAGAAAGAGTGAAATTGAGGCAACTCCAAGCTTTGAGCGTAAGAGAATGCCGCTCGTAGATCGCATAGATGAATGCCAGTTGGCCCAATCTACATTTGTGTAACCTAAAAGAGAGAGAGACATAGACTCTGATATCCATTGTTGTTGATAGACCAAACCAAAATCTGCAGTACCTTTCAAGTATCTCAATGTGCATTTTGCTACAGACCAATGCTTATGTCATAATAATCAATATCTAATTCTCCTAAATGATTTTCTCATATTAAACTGATCATTTAATGTGGGGAAGGCCAGGGGAGAAAAAGCTAGAATATTGGTTAAGCTAGCAGACCGGCCACAGTAGGGATCCAAAGGAGGGAAAATAGGGATCCAAAGGGGGGTCCATCTGCAAAAGAGCCATGTGCAACAATGGGCTAAAAAGACCCTAAGGTTCAGCATATTAAGACTTCCAAAATGATAAGGTTCCAAAATTCAAAGGTTGTGTCCAAAGGTCAACCATAGGGGAATTGGATGCTTTGTGTGTGTACAAAAAATTCTTTACAATCCCTACTTAGGAGGGGGCGAGCCTTGCATGTAGGGGATGAGAGAGAAAGTCACACACACACACACACAGGCTCCCTTTACACAAAGGGAATGAGGGACACATGTCAGCTCCCTAGGCCAGATGCCCACAAGGTGTGCCCAATTTCTATTGGATGACCCTTGAAGTGGACCAATGAAAATTAAGCTAGAGTAAATCTAGTTTAATTAATTTAAAAACATTTAATAAAAGAAACCAATGAGAATTAAGTCTCCTAGAAGACTATTGGGCAGTCTCCCAAGGGGTCCAATGAGCATTCAGGAGCCCCATGGCTTGCCTGATTCCTATTGGCCAGGAGGCAAAGGGGTCCAATGAGAGTTTAGTTTAATTATTTAATTACCTAAAGCTCTCACAAAAGGGGAAAGGGGGACACATGTCAGAAGGCTATCACTTATGCTGCTTAATGGTAATTGGCTTGACTTGGGGAGGGCCAATGAGGCTTCAGGAAGAGCATTTAGCAAGAGGGCTCGCCCAAGAGAGAGAGGGGGCTGATTTTTGCAAGGCATTATCACACACACACACACTCACACAAGCTCATGTGTGAAGAAAGAGAAGACTATCTCTTCCCAAGCTTTAATGGAGAACTCATCACCTACTCCAAGCTTGTGAGATAGAAGCCTACATCAACACTCTCTTGGCATGTGGATGCAAATCCAACCAAGAGCCAAGCTTCAATGCATGCTCATCTCCTCTACCAAGCTAATTACTAAGCTAAGCTATGCTACATATGAGTGATTATGTGAGGAGATGTACATCTTTCTCGTAAGATACTCCTTCTTCCTCTCAATCTACTCTCATACCCTGCTAGCTCTCACCATCTTCGAAGGTGTGTGAGGTCTTGGGTCTGAGAACGGGGATAATTCAAGTTGTGTTTGTTAAGTGTTTTGCTTACTGCATGAAGTTTCCATCTTCATTGCACTAGCTAGTCTTGAAGGAACACAAAGAATTGTATTGTACAATGTCTCTCTTGATGGGAGAAACCATAATACAAAGCCTTTTGGAGGGGGGACCGGCTCCATGAAAATCCGGTCCTCAACTGTTGTCAATAGCTTAATTGCTCTCTCTTTTGAAAGTATTGTCGATGCTATCTAACTAGGTGTTATGCTTTTTGTTGCTCTCTCCACCCAAGCACTCTTGTAATTCTCATTAGGAATCTACTCTAATGAAATGCCCACTATGTTCATGCTAATTTCCGCTACACATAAGTTATTAGGCCATTAAATGTTATAGCTTAAGAGAAGGACACACACGATGTTGCCCAAGATAGTTGGCAATAAACAAAATATCAAGACGAGTGTTCAAGCAAACAAACTAAAGACACCCGATCAAATTAGCAAAAGGTTGATTCATAACAAGCTGACCACCACTTTCAGAAGTATTTTCTATGGAACTCTCAAGACAAGGAGTATTGACCAAATGTACAAATTCCAAACCAAACTTGTGAATAGTATCTTCAATGAGCTGTGATTGTTGAAGCAATAAAATAACTTTGGTACAATTATTTTGGATCTAAATGCCAAGACATGAGTGAAGCTTCGCAAGATCTACCATATCAAATGCCGAAGCCAACAACTTCTTGACTTGTTGAAGGAATCCCAAATCATTAGAAACAAGAATTGTGTCATCCACATAAAGAGCAAGGATCACAAAACCACCATTTTTGTGTTTGATATATAAGTTGGGTTTGAATAGCAAGAGATAAATCCATGGGAGGTAAGAAAAAGATTGAACTTTGTATACCAAGCCCGTGAAGCTCGTTTGATACCGTATAATGCCATATGAAGTCGAGCAACGAGGTCTTCCTTACCTGGAATAACAAACCCTTTTGGCTGCTCCATATAAATTTCTTTATTCAAATCAACATTTAGAAAAGCAGTTCACACATCCATTTGGGGAGTCTCCAAATCAAATTGAATAGCAAATGCCAATAGGACCCGAATACTAGTATTATGAACAACTGGTGAAAAGGTCTCTTGATAGGCAACGCTAGCAATTTGAGAGTAACCTTTGGCAACTAATTATGTCTTGAATTTGTCAAAAGGTCTCTTTTCTTTGACTTTTGTATTATACATCCACTTACACTCAATGGCTGTACGGCCATGAGGCAATTCGGTCAGTATCCATGTACCTTTAGAGATAAGAAAATCATACTCTGCTTCCATAGCCTCTTACAATTGATCCTTATGTGGAGAAGAGATAGCTTTACTATCGGTGATAGGATCTTTAGAAGTAAAGAGAGCGCTATCAATAATATCTTTATCATAAACATGAGAGGAACCATGCTCAAAATCAATATAAATATCAATATCATCATTGGTAACATTCGAAATTGATGGTTGTGAAGTGGGAAGCTGCTCCGTAGAAGAAGGTTCATCATCCTAAAAGAATTGAAAAACCTGAAGCAAAGATTTAGTATCATCAGAATCATCCATGGATCATGTACCTCCCATAAGCTCTTCATTGAAAGTAGCATCACGATTCACGATTACTTTCTTGGAGGAAGGGTCATAAAATTTGTAGCCTTTGGAAGTGTTAGAATATCCAATAAAACAACTTTGAGAATAGGAGCATCAAGATTTATTCGCGCTTCTTTGAAAATAAGAATATAAACAATACATCCAAACGTTCAAAAATGAGATACAGAAGGGATTCTACCTGTCCATGCTACGATGTATATTTTACCAGAAGGAGCAGTAGTAGAAAGATGATTCTGAACAAATATTGTTGTCAAGATAGCTTCATCCTAGAAAGCACAAGATAATCCGGCATGAATCAGCATACATGTTACAATATTAAGAATATTGTAAGTCTCTTGTTAAGCAACACCATTCTGATGAGGTGAATATGGAATAGTATGTATGAATACCCTGCTTAGTATAATAATCCTGAAATTCACTAGAAACATATTTTCCACCATTATCAGTGCGAAGTTTTTTGAGAGGACAATTGGTTTGAACTTCTGCAACCTTGTGAAACCTTTTGAATTTAGATAACGCCTCAAATTTTTTGTCTAAGTATGAAAATAACTATATATCATGAATAATCATCAATAAATATAGTGAAATAACGATGTTGTGATCTCGATGAACGTAAGGGTCCACAAAAGTCAGTATGAACAAGATTCAAAAGATCATGAGAATGAGTTGAACTTGAGAGAGAAAAGGGTTTACGATTGTGTTTGCCAAGAGCACATAACTCAAAGATTCCCATATGAGGACGAGATTTGAGATCCATGCCATGTACAAGATTACGAAGATGAATGTCAAGGAGTTTTGAGAAATCAACATGAACAAATCTGTGATTCTATACCTTGCAAACATGATCACTTGGAGCAGTGACAACATTTGCTACAACGTCATTAAGAGAGAGCTAAAAAAAATTACCATTGCGAGAAGCAATCGCAATAGTCTATCCATCTTTCTCAATGTGGCATTTGGTATGATTAATGTCCACAAACAAACCAAGGTCAATGAGTCTTGCGACTGAGAGAAGATTACATTGAAGATCTGGAACATGTAAAATCCCTCGTAAAACTCGAGTTGAAGAAGATAATGTACCAATATATAAATCTCCAATACCCTTTACTTGACAAGTTGTATCTTCAGCAAGATAAACAACACACTTAATATGTAGAGAATGATAGTTGTGCAGCCACTTAGATTGATATGTCATATTTCCTATGGTACTAGAATCAATAATAAAAAGCGAACCATCACGTATATGAAGTATTCTATGTAAACAAACATAAAACACAGCTTGTTTTTGGTACAATGTTATCATGATATTCAATAGCATATGCTCTATTTTGATCTACATCAAATCGGTGCTTAAAGCACATGTGAGAGGGATGATCAAATCGTCCACAATAATCACAAGAAGAAGAAGAATCTTTAGATAAAGGTGGTTGTTTTGTGGTAATATTGTGCTTTTTGCCATGTTGTTGTGCCCAAAAATAATCTTCAGTATGACCATTTCTGTTGCAATAGGAACAATGCTTGCTAGGAAATTTGAGATGAGAGAAACTACAATCACGATGACCACCCTCTGTGCCTTGCTTGTTGAAATGGACGCCTTCAAATATAAAAGGCCTATTCTAACCGTTGTGATGCAAACTCCTCTTGTGAAACCATAGCTATATCGTGACTAGTATTACGCCATTCTTGGCAATGAGAGTATTCAATTAAATATATGCATGTTTGGTCAAAATCCAAACTGTCCTTGTTAGAAAGAATTGTAACAATGTTTTCATAAGAAATCCTTTATCGTATTAAGAAGAAGTGAAATTAGCTGCTTTTGTGGAACAGGATCACCGACAATAGCAAGTTGATTAATAATAGATTGGAAGGACTCAATATGTCCTATCATAGCAAACCAACTTTACATTGTAACTTGGTAAGAAAACCTAAGTCTTTCTGTGACATACTTCTTCGAAAAGTTTGCTAGACGATACTGCCATACATCATGGGAAGTAGAAAGTTCATATACATCAAACAAATAGAGCAAAAATAATGTATTGACGAGATGCTTTATCACATCGCTACCAATCCATATAAGCAAGATGCCACTCTTCAAAAATACGACCTTCAGTTGGTGATAAGAACGTTGCTATGGTCCAAATCAATAGCGTGAGATGGACATACATACTTTCCAAGAAAAACATCCGAAAGTTCATTGCCTTCAAGAATTAACATCATCTTTGCTTTCCAGTCAGGAAACCCTTGGCCTTGAAAAGGAGGAATAAAACATTGGTCAGAACGAAAACCATTGACAAGAATAGTCATAGCCATATCCGATTGCAAGAAGATATACAAGATAAGAGCGCAAAATTTTAACACCATATATGATAAAGGCCGCAAGAGAGCAAAGACGTCAACTGAGAAATATCGCTATTGTACTTTCCAAAGTGAGCAAAAAGAATGCTCGACAAAAGCTCAAAGAGGATGAGACATAACAACTAAAGGGCAGGCAAAAGGAGACGTCAAAAATAAAAAGTAGTCCTCATAATAGAGATACGTAAAAGGGTGTATGCATGATCAGGCGTACCCACTTTTCGCAGTTCCCTCCTTGTCCCAAACTGAGTTACTCATTAAAGCCACCGGGTAACTTGGTGAGTTACGTGGGGACTCCACGTGGCCCGCGTCACATGCTACCTCATCTACCCACACCTGCCATGGAGGATGTGCCACGTAAAGCAGCAAGTTATGTATCGGCCCGGACTCGATGGGTTCGGTTTGCCACGCCAATCCGACTTCAAGCGCCACATCATAACGACAAGTAAATCGCATGATGTGGCGTTTGAAGGCGGATCGACATGGAAAAAGTCGGACTGCCACGTAACTCGTCAAGTTGTGTGGCACGTCCTCCATTGCGACCATCTTTCGATGTGCAACTCGATGAGCTACTTAAAAATTTTGAATTGTTGTTTTTATTTTATTTTTTAAAATAACTTGCTGAGTTGCTTTAAAAAAATTAACTTATTATTGTTTTTTTAAAAATAACTCGTCAAGTTACTTTTAGGTTTGCTTATTCATATATATAAAACACAAAATCTTTGGCTTTTTATCTAAAGAGGTAACTCTAGAGTTACCTCTTTAGCTCTAGAGTTACCTCTTTAGCTTGTGTGTCTACATTTGAGACTATTCATTAATTTGTTTTGAAGATTCCATTTTATATAAACTTTCCTAAAGCTTTCACATTGCCCAAGGGGTTGTTTCTGCCACTCACTGTCCACCCCCACCTCAACACCCAACATCTATCGCCTACGGTTGGCTCTGAGCACTACACCCTTCACGACATCAATTGCAAGCTCTAGCCATTGCCATCTGCCCCCACCTCGACACCCAACATGTGCCGCCTACGCTTGGCTCGGAGAACTACAACCTTTATGATGTCAATTGCAAGCTCTAGCCCAAAACCTTAGATTAACCTCCTGGCCTATCAATTTCTTCTGATTTGGCCATTTTGATCTAAAAAATGTACAATACTACCTAGAGGTTCACACACACACACACACACACACACACACACACACACACACACACACACACACACACACACACACACACACACACACACACACACACACACACACACACACACTCACACACACACACACAGATTTCTGTGGATGTTCGTTTACGTTGCGTGTGAGTGATGTATGTGCCTTGGATCCAATCGAGAGAGAACCACCACTTTCTCTTCTTGCTCACAAGGGAGAGACACAAATAGAGAAAGACACTGCCTCCAAATAACCACGTTTCTTGCTGTTGCTGATGCGTGCGAGAGAGAGAGAGAGAGAGAGAGAGAGAGAGAGAGAGAGAGAGAGAGAGAGAGAGAGAGAGAGAGAGAGAGAGAGAGAGAGAGAGATTTCTGTGGATGTTTGTTTACGTTGCGTGTGAGTGATGTATGTGCCTTGGATCCAATCGAGAGAGAACCACCACCACTTTCTCTTCTTGCTCACAAGGGAGAGACACAAATAGAGAAAGACACTGCCTCCAAATAACCACGTTTCCTGTTGTTGCCGACGCGTGCGAGAGAGAGAGAGAGATTCAATGCTGAACGAATGCCCATCCCATGCTTTGTCTCCTCGAACACTTGTCAGTCTTTGCCTTCTTTCCCTTTCCCTCTCTCACGCGTCACTTGTCAAAGCCCCCGTTGCCCTTGCCGCCCCTGCTCGTGATAGCTACTCCTCTTTCTTTGGCTTTGCCTTTCATTTTTGTTAAGTCTCCTGCAGAATCTTGCATTATTGTTGCTAATGAGACCCGTTCTAAATATTGGATAGACATACTCCTTGGGAATTTGTAAATTCAAATGGAAAATTGCTCTTGTTGTTGCCATCGTCTGCATCCCCCCCCCTCGTCGGCCTGTAGCAACGAGCACTGAGCTGATGGCATCCCTCCTTTGCATTGTGATCACTCTCTCCCACTTGGCCTTCTTCTCCGCATGTCTCATCTCTCTATCTCTTGCCTTGCTCTCCGATCACTCTCTCCCACATCGGTCCTTCTCCCCTGCTTCCGCTTGTGCGTGCTTCATGTCTTGACTGAAACACACAAACACACACACGTGCACACATGTGCGCGCGCACGCACACACACACACACACACACACACACACAATCTATGCGCAAAGGGAATTCTCTCATCTTGAGAGCTCAAAAATTTTGTACAATCCCATAAGCTCCAAAATTGCAAGGCTGCTTTGAGTGTCCTGTCCCTCACCATGCTATGCTACACGGTCCTCGACAATAGAACAAAGACATATATATCTCTCTCCTCTCCTATCGTGATGCACAATATTTCCCCTCTCCTCCACCTGGCATCTTCCCGTTTTTTCTTCCTTCAACCTAACTAAGCATCTTGCTAGATTCTTCTTAATGAAGCACACCAAACAAAATTTGGACCACTTTGGCTCTACTTCATATCTATTAGATACAATCTTGCAAGATTCAATTTCTTCAAGGTAGTATCTCGCTTACTTTGTAAAAAGGAGAGTTTTCAAACCAAGATATTGAACCCTTGCAGATTCATGTTGGGGTACATGCGTCTGTGCCTTGCCCGGGCGGCCGCCCAAGCTATGGGCACCCGCCCACTGACACCACCTTATTTTTGTGCATATACCAAGAATCATGAGCTCCTCACTTTGAGGTTGACTCCACCCACACACTGCCTACTCTCTCCTTCTCCCATTCACGCATGCACACCACGCATGCACGTATTTGTGCGCGCGCACACACTCACTCTCTCTCTCTCTCTCTCTCTCTCTCTCTCTCTCTCTCTCTCTCTCTCTCTCTTCAATTGGTATTAGAGCTTCAGTTTTGCGTGGGTGTAGTAAAACAGTCGGTTTAGTCGACGGCTGCACAACGACAAGGTCATTGATGACAGCAAGACAAGAGAAGCACATATTGTAGATCTGAGCTTATGCATGTATATTCAACTTGTATAGAGCTTGTGTAGCAAGCCATTGATGAATTTTGTAGAGAAACAGCAGGAACAAGAAGTGTTGCAACTCGTTTTTGCCGTTTTAGGCTCCCAAAACATCGTTTTATTGCATATCTCCGTCACACGGAGTCGGATGGATATGATCTAGGAGTATAGGTTGAGGTTTTGGTACATCCCGGATGCGATGGTCATGTCCATTTTCTGAAATTCTGCTTAAAATTATAGTAGGTGCAACAACACAACTTTATGCTCTATTTTTGGGCCGATGTATCATTCACAACTAGACTCGGATATATGTGATCCAAGAGTCTACCTTGGGGTTTTGGCATGTTTTGAATGCGCCGTTTATATCAGAATTTTGAAATTTTGAGCGCTAATTTTTTTGAAACAGCCTATCAACAATCTTGACATATCAAAGTTTTGCAGTTTGATTCCTACATGGCAGAGAGTGATGCGGTTTGCATGTTTGGCTATGTATAACACACTGTGGTGCTATTTGAGAGAGAATTCACCTTGTTTTTGTGTATGCAAGTGATGCTTTGGGATGTGACTTTCGGATCGTTACACATCCAGATGTGGTTTTATGCACATTGTATAATTGTGTGGGGTAGTCCAGAGAGCAGTTTCTAGCACGGTTTTGTGTAGTTTCATGCTATGTATGCATTTGCGGATACAACTTGAGCTAGGTATAACTCGCAAGTGCCAGGTTCACAGATTTCCAACATTTTTGGACAAGCACAAATCCATAGAGCCACTCATTCAGGAGTGAGCAAGTTTGCCAGGGTTTTGGCAGTGCATGTATGCCATTTGTGGATCTGTTTACTAAGACAGTGAGTGTCTGTTTTGGTGCAATTTTTGGTGAGATTTTGCTCAAAATACAGGGGAAACTTTGTCCGTTTGTCCCCAGATTCTCCCCATGTTTTGCACGTATTTGCAGTCTACTCTCTGATGGTTTAGTGGTCGAGTTTGACTCCCACTTTTGACAGTGATCGAGTGTTCATTCTCACTTTAACTGGTTTTGGTCAGTTTGGACACAATTTAGTGTTCTTGTATCCACTCTTGCAGGAGTGAGTATTGCGTATGCTTGTGTGGCTACAGATAGACAGTCACAGGTTTCACATGTTTTTTTGCAGATTTTTGCAGGTAGTTTCTATTGTGGGATGCGTTTTGAGCTAGTTTTCTCTCTACTTGCTTATATGGTTATGTGCATTATGCTCAGTTGAGCAGTTTATCCTAGATTGCGTGCTTGCGAAGTTTGCAGATTGTGGAGTTGGTTTTATACATATGTGAGCATCGGGTTTGATGCAGTTTGATCATGGTTACACACACAAAATGAGCAAGCCGAAGGCAATTGAGGAAATTCAAAAGGCTTGCCATAAAGAGCTGAAAATTGAGCAGCTTGAGGTCGAAAGAGGGCAACCAAGCAAAGGGTTGGTCATTGCAATTTTGCAAGGCAAGTAGTGAAGGTTGCAATGATGGATGCTTCTGACAGCTCACGAGCAGAACCAAAGCAAGGTAAGATTTGCAACAAATCGAGAAAAGATATACACTAGATTGCAAAGCTCAAATTGAGCAAAGCAAGGTGTGTGTGCCTTGTGTGTTAAAGCAAGAAAAATCAAGAAGCTTGTGTAAACTCAGATTGGGAGCACCAGGCCTTGTGAGCAAAGCAAGGCCAAGGGAGAACAAGTGAAATATCAAAGGGTTGCAATAGGACAGCAAGTCACAAAGCAAGCAATTGAAGCCCTTTTTTGATTGTTTGGTGAGCTTGAAAAGTGAGCAAGCCTTGGATCGGGCAATGCAAGTAGAGGTGAGCAAGCCTTGGGGTCGAGCAACCAAAACCGAGCTTGAAATGAGGAATCTACTTGTTGATTGAGTAATTGGGGGAATGTGATTTTGCTCTGCAGTACTGGTCAACAATGCAAGCAAGAAATCAACAGTGAGCTCGGGCAAGCAAGCAAGGCTTGCCACAAGAAGCTCACAATCGAGCAACACTACAGGGGGGCTCCTCTATCAACTACATCAGAGGAAATCGTGCAATAGAATAGTGCTGAAGCAGGGCTTGTGAGCAAGGAATTGTGTGGTTCTATGTGTGTCCCCCCCCCCCCCCCCCCCCCCCCCCCCCCCCACACACACACACACACACACTCACAGAGTTGACAGTTTGCAGGGAATTCAATTTTCCTTTTTACTCTCTTTTGAGTGTGTGTAAGGGAGCATCCACACACACACACTCATGTGCTGTCGAGTACCGACTTTGAAAGAGAGAGAGAGAGAGAGAGAGAGAGAGAGAGAGAGAGAGAGAGAGAGAGAGAGAGAGAGAGAGAGAGAGAGAGAGAGAGAGAGAGAGAGAGAGAGAGAGAGAGAGAGAGAGAGAGATGTTCTCAGGAACGTAGCTCGGCCTTAACCTTTGAGCATCGACTTAGACATTCTCCTCTACGCCTCAACAACGATTAGGCAATTCGACATTCTTCTCGGTGATTTTCTCTACGACTTGGCATCGATGGCTTGGCATTGGCTTTGAGCATAGGTGACTATGACATTGACGATCGCTTTCGTCCGGCGTGGAAGGCGATGTCGGCTTCACTTTCTTGCATTGACTTACCGGCAATCTTTTGGCATGCACGGGCAAGGTACCTTTTTCATAGAGGAGTGACACCCGACATCCGCATCAAGTACATTTTCGTCCGACGATAGAAATCAGCACCAACATTCCTAGTCTACATCGACACGTAGGTTTACAAGGGGCTTTCGAGCCCACATTGACGAGTTATTTTTTTTTTGACTCTGACATAGAGAGAGCACTTACAACTTTTTTTTTGCGGTCTCTTGAGAGACGCTTTTTCGAGGCTTTTCTTGAGCACACTACTCGGAGGTAGAGTTGTTAACATCGACACTACAGGTGGTGTTCGCATTGGAGACCCGATTGACGTACATTTTTCGGTTGAGGCATAGACTTGGGCTACAACCATACAGGTGGTGTTTTCACAGTGGTTACAGTTTTATACTGTTCGCTCTTTTGAGAGCCTGATCCCAATAGAGATTTTGTCACTTGCAGATTCTATGTATGCATGTTGTGGATACTACCTATACACGTTTTTGTGGAGCCATATTTGGCTAGTCTTGGCAGTTTTTCCCGGTAGTTTCTGAGACTCGGTTCTGGAAGAGCCCTTTCTAAGACTGTGGCTAGTGCCTTTGAGTCTACGCAGCCTATTGAGAGGGACCAACGTGAGGTTTTCTTTGACCTGGGGTATGCTCAAATGTTGAGATTCCTTCGGTGATACAGGTAGCTAGTGTTCCCCACTACGGTATCCTCGCCATAGGATATGTATCTGGTTGGATTTTATGCTTGACGCTATCTATGGCAGTGTATTGGCAGTGACAGTGTTGGTTTTTTGATGCCCAGTTCGTGTAGTTGGCACATTCTATGCGCTTTTTGAGTTGACTTTTGACTCCTCATACAAAGGAGACTCTGCCGGATTTCTCCCACGAGTCGTGATTTTCATTGGTTGCACTTTTGAGCCTATGTCGGTTGAGATTTTGCTCCCGATACAAAGGTTACTTTGACCAATTTTTTACAGCTTCTCACCATAGTTGCACAACCATTAGCAATTTAGCTCCGAATTGCAAGTTAGTGTTCAATGATGTCACAAATGAGTTTCTCACTGACGAGATTCAGTGTAAATCTCTTGAAGGTGCTAGTCATGGAGATGCATATATGATTGGCAGTTCAATGAAGCAAAGAGGCCGGGACAAAAACAAGAACAAAAGCAAAAGTAGAGAGCGAAATCCTCATAGTCCGAGCAGAAACAGGAATTCTAGTAGAGAACGCAGTGCCGGAAATATGGAGTGTTACCCTTGCCACAAAAAGGGCAATTATTCCTAAGAGAGCAAAAAAACATGTAAAAAGATAATTTTGGCAAAGGCAAAAGTACGATAAAGATTGAGGAGATCAACGTGGTTGTGTCTCCCATACCTACCACTATAGTAGAGACTCAACGTGGTTGAGTCTTCCTTACTTACCACTGTAGTAGAGAATGCTCCTCCTTCAGTGATGAATGTTATGCCATCAGTGATGCAGAGGTGAAAGAAGATCCCTCAGATGTTCTCATTTTCACTTCAAATCTCACTCCAGATGCTTTGGTTGGAAAGGATGAGGGCTATGCGCAGAATTGGATTCTATATTTTGGCACAAGTTTTCATGTCACACCACATAGAGATTGATTTTTCTCTTATGCATTCATGCAGGGCATAGTCAAGCTTGGTGATTCCTATGAGCTTGACATTATTGACATTGGTGATGTGAAGCTTCAGATGCATAACGACACTAATTTTGTATTGCAGAATGTCAGACATGTGCCCAAGCTTACAAAGAGCTTGCTTTCTATAGGGCAATTGGATAACCTTGGTTACACTACAATATTTGGTAATCGTTCTTGGATAATCCACAAGAACAACCTTGTCATGATGAAAGGTCGTAAAAACGGATCCCTATACTCTATGTTTGTATCGAGTGTCGACGAACACTCTATCTATGTTGCCAAGCTGCCGTCTCTACTGAGTTCTGGCATAGACGGCTAGGGCATATTCGACAGAAGGGAATGAAATCACTTCAACATTTTGGCTACTTAACTGTGTTAGATTACACCGATTTCCCATTGTGTGAGCATTTTCTATACGCAAATAGACTAGGTTAACATCTTCGCCATTGAACAAGAAACTAGGCAAACCCCTAAACTTAGTGCACAGATTTGTGTGGTCCAATGCCACATAAGACTCTAGTAGGGGCAAACTACTTTCTCATGTTCATAGATGATTTTATCAGAAAGGTGTGGGTGTATCTCCTTAAGCATAAGGAAGAAGTCTTTTCTACATTCCAAAAATTCCTCGCCATAATTGAGAACCAATCAGGGAAAAAGCTCAAAGCTTTTTGCACGGACAATGGTGGAGAATATGTCTCCATGGAGTTTAAGGATCCTTGCAATCGAAGAGGCATTTGTAGGTAGTTTACTACTCCGTACACACTTACTCAAAATGGGATAGCTAAAAGAATGAATTTCACGATTCAAGAGCAAGTTATCTATATGATTTTCATTGCGAAACTTACTCCAGAGTTTTGGGGGGAAGCTGTTCTGATAGCAGTATACATTATCAATAGGTCATCTAGCTCTCCTTTGAAGTTCAAGATTCCAGAGGAATCGTAGACTTGGAAAACTCCAAGCCATGAGCATTTACGTGTGTTTAGATTTGAGGCATATGCACATGTGCCCAAAGAACTTTATCGCAAGTTAGATCCCAGGACACACAAACACATTTTTATTGGCTATGGTGCAGATTGAGAGATGGGCTATCGTCTCTGGCATCCAGAATCCCGCAAAGTCAAACGCAGCTCACATGTCATTTTCAATGAATCAAAGATGCACAAGGAGCCTATTAAAGAAACTGAATACAGACGTGTTCGATTTGAATGTAGCCTATGAACCAACTCATTGTAGTAGTGATGCACCTAATCCTCAAGTGCAAGATACTAATATTTCTCCAGAGAGATCAGAGTCCAGAAGCTAGGCACCGAGACGCTCTACATGAGTATCACGTGCGCTCGAGCGGTTTGAGCCGAGTATACACTACATTTTGGTCACTGACGGTGGAGAGCCAACCTGCTACAAAGAAGCTATACAGATGGATGATAGCGTTCAAGTGGGTTCAGGCTATGCAATTAGAATACAATTTGATTGTGCCTAATGAGACAGGGGATTTGGTTGACCTACCACATGACAAACATGCTTTACCTTGCAAGTGGGTATACAAGATGAAGTATACAACGGAAGATCCCGAGCCTAGGTACAAGGCTCGTTTAGTTGCCAAGGGTTCAAGTAGCAAAAAGGTGTGGTTTTGACAAGATTTTCTCTCCAATAGTCAAGATGACCACACTTCACACTGTGCTTGGCTTGGTTGCTATCCAGGACATGGAAATTTTCCAAATGGACGTGAAAACAACGTTTTTCACGGGGATCTAGATGAAGATGTATACATGAAACAGCCAGAGGGTTTCGTATGTGAAACTCAAAAGACAACAAGGGTAGAATTGGTTTGTAGACTTAAAAAGGCACTCTATGGCCTCAAGCAAGGTTCAAGGCAGTGGTATCAAAAGTTCGACAAATTCATGCAGTCTCAAGGTTACATAAGGATTCAAGAAGATCACTGCTTATACACAAGAAAGTTGAATGATGGTTCTTTAATCATCTTGATCTTGTATGTAGATGATATGCTTATCGTAGTGAAATCAATTGGTGAGATCAATCAGTTGAAAAAGATGCTAAACACTAAGTTTCCATGAAAGACTTAGGAAATGCCAATCACTTTCTTGGTATGCGCATCAAGAGAGATAGGCAACATGGAATTCTTGAATTGTCTTAAGAAAAGTACATCCATGAGGTCTTGCAACGTTTTAGTATGCAGGGGGGGAAGTCATTGAGTACCCCAATGCAAGCATACTTAAAACTTAACAAGGAAGATTCTCCCAAGATAGATGCTGAGAAAGTGGAAATGGCAAAAGTGCCATATTCTTCAACAGTTGGCAGTTTGATGTACGCTATGGTAGCCACAAGACCAAACATTGCACATGTAGTGGGAGTGGTTAGAAGGTACATGTCAAACTTTGGCAAGAAGCATTGGGAAGAAGTAAAGAAACTCCTCAGATACCTGAAGGGTACAACTAGCAGGTGTTTATGCTTCGAGAACAATGATGCATCTATTGTGGGTTACACGGATGCGGATTATGCGGGTTGTGTGGATAGTAGAAGATCCACATCTGGCTATGTGCTTATGTTTGCTGGAGTGGCTATCTCTTGGAGATTGTGTCTCCAAGACTGCACGTCTTCACCTACCATTGAGGTAGAGTATGTTGCTTTGTTTGACACCAACAAGGAATCCATATGGTTAGCTCGTCTAGTGGGAGATTTGGGCATTCACAACGTTCCAATACTGCATTGTGATAGTCAAAGTGCCATTGATTTGGCAAAGAATCCGTTATTTCACTCAAATTCAAAACACATAGAGATAAGATACCATGTCATATGAGATGTATTGACTGGCAAGCGCATTGAGCTTGTCAAGGTTCACACTGACGACAACCCCGCAGATGCTCTCACGAAGAGCCTAGCCTCAAGGAAATTTACACACTACATAGAGCTTATGGGTGTAGGATGAAGCCTAGGTGATGCTTCATCGACTTTGTATAGACTAACTATACTCACGCCCCTATTGGCCACCCTGACCTAGGGAGAGAAAGTGAGAGTGGACTTTGCACTCTCACTTTCTACTCCACTAACCCAAGCAACTCTCTGTGTTTCTCCTTCTTCCCCAATTCCCCCTCACAGACTCTCCCTTGCGAGTGTACCTACACACCTACGCTGTCGTGCAGCTCCGCTTCCATGATGGAAAAAAGAGTAAAGAAATGCAAGCTAAGCTTCTTTGAAGCCTACACATTTATTGAGCAGTGATCAGGGCTTGTTAACATGCCAAGTTTTATGGTTAATGTATGCCAAATGCGGCTTAAAAGGGCCAATAGATGCCTCGATGATGCTAAAAAGGAGTATTCTTGAGGTGATCATAGGTGGGAGATTATGATCTAGAACTGTAGTGCTTGAAGTGCTCTACTGGCCTGTCTTTACGGCTCATCGATTGGAGCTACGGTAAAAAAGTTATGGCAGTTTGAAGTTTGAGTCAATTACAGATCCGTACCGGATTGGGCACCTACAGCTGAGGGGACAGAAATGAAATGAGTGGATGGGCTTGAAGTGCTCACTTTGTGGAGCGTGTCGATCTTTTCAGATTAGTGATCGGAGTTTCGGTTACCAAGATATTGGCCGTTAAAGATTCACCGGGGGCCGGTTTTGCACCAGTCTGGTCCGTTAGGTCGGTGTGCCATCCGGGAATTTTACAGCCTCATCAAGGTTTGTATGCATTCTATGCAGCTTGAGAAGTATATAGGAATTGACAACTTGCCAATCGGAGTCCAGAGCTGAAAGATAATAATGCTAGAAATCGGTGACGACGACGACCAATGATGAGGTACCTGATGGCTTTCGGCAGATTTGGCAGCCTCAGTTAGTGGGCCACAGATGGTAGTGGCAAGAAGAATTTAAACTCACGCTTGGCAATTCCCAAGATGCCACCTAACATGAGCTCCACTTTGCTATTGAGAATGCGCTCTTCAAAAACCTTCTTTAGATCTGTAGCAAACTCAATGTCCGATTTCAGCTTATAGGAAGGTCCCTTAGGCTTACCCTGCTTCTTATCTTTCGATGCCTCTTCCATTACAACTTATGGAGTAGGTTTGGGAGCAGGCCCTTCATTTTTCTTATTGCTAATTCTGGTTGCTCTTTTTGATGTTCCTGCAATATCTTCATCTCTTTTGCGCTTCTCTTCTACTATGGCTTCATTAGCTTGAGACCTAGAAATAAATGCATATACTGAAAGTGAATCTACCGGATCTGCCCATCCTGTAGTTTCCCTGATGCAATTCCCAACCTGACACAATTTTCCATGAGTCACCTTGCCTGCTTCTGCAGTCTTCAAAGCATAGGGCCACAAATCACCTTTAGTTCTTGCACCTTCATCATCTGCATTATTGTATACCTGCAACCCATATGTAGCTGCTTCTACCATAGCAACATTATGATGTATCTCCTCCGCAAACTTCTTCATACCACCCCTCCCAAAATTCAAGCGGAGCGGCTCACCTATTGCTTTGAAATGAATCTTCTTGTCTTTCACATTTTTCTTGTAAGCTTCATAAAAATCTTCACAGTCCTTGCGTTCATGATCTTCACTATCACACCACATGCAGTGGTCATCCCAATCCTTGCGTGGAGGTCGTTGCCTAGGCTCTGAAGTGGAACCCTTGGTGCCTACCCCTTCAAGCTTAATTGATTCCAAATTTAGATTTAACTCTTGTATACCTTTGATCAGCTCGTCAAGAACAGGCTCCTCTAATTTTTGCTTCCCAGAGGCTGGCTTTTCCTTAATTTCTTCATTCGTTGTCTCCATGGGATCAACCACAATCATCTTATCCACACTCATCTGACGTTTTACGATCATGTTAACTGCTTTAGAAACCAGATTCCAATCAGATGTTAAACCCAATCCTCAAGTAACTGCACCAAGCTCTTTTGAAGCCGTGGATCAGCAGCTTGGACAAATAACTCTACCCGTTCTGGTTTCAATGACCATTGCTCTCGTGTAGATAGCTTCTCAATTTTTTTTTCAAATTCTTGTAGCAGCTCTCTTGCAGATAAATCCTTGTTTTTCTGCTGGATCCACTTCATAAAACTCTGCTTCGTTACCCTTTGAGAATATTCAAGGAAATCCTCCTCCTATAATGCCTTTTTAAAATTCTGCAAGTTTGGTCCTTGTGCAGCGTGTATCTCCCCAATTCGAGCCCTAAGCTCTCGTACGACAATCAAGTGGAAACCTTCAACTGCTTCATGATTATCAATCCCATTATCCTTCATGGATTGCTCATAAACTTTGCAATATTTTGAAACATCTCGACCTTCAAACCACTGCAATTTTTATGTTATTGCTTGTCGAGCTTTCTGTATTCGCTCATGCAAATTAAATTATTGTTGTGTAGTCTATTGCTGCTGCATGTAGGTAGCAAATTGCTGCATCATCTGTTGCATCGCCGCCTCTTGCAGTGTAGTCATCTTCCTTTGCTAAATTTTCCCACCCGGGCTCAGTTTTGCATCGGGTTTACCAAAGATTTCGGGGATACTGGGTTCGCGAGGTGAGCCGGGTCAGCACCGGGCTGCTCGCTGTGGGAAATAAGAGAGACAAGATGCACAACACAAAGCAAAAGACACCGACGACACCGTAAATTCTTACATTTGACAACCTGGATGCTTTAAGCTACTAATAATTAGCCAAAGTGGAATTCAAATACAAATGTTTGCCGTTAATGACACTGATAGAGTTAAGAGAGTTTAATGCTCTCAAATTAGACCAGGACTTCAATTTTCCCACTTATGCCTGTCATTAGAGCCTTTTGAAGCTAATTAGGAAGGAAGCATCTGGAAAAAATTCCTTGCCTGGTGCCCTTGTATTTCCCAAATACAGAAGAGAGAGGTTATCCTCTCACCTTCTTGCCTTATTGCTCTTTTTCTTGCTTCTTAACCTCAGACTCCTATCCCTTGCTCGCCAATTAATCTCAAACTTCTATCCATTGCTTGCCGATTTCTACATCTGAACTTGCTTCCCTTTGCTTGCTGAGCTCCGACTCGTTACCTTGCCGAGCTCCCTTCTGCTCTTGCTGAGCTTGGTCGAGGTCGAGGAAGAGAGTGGACCCGAGCTCCTTCTTCTTCCCACCTTGCCGAGCTCCCTTCTCGCCTTCGCCAAGCCAAGCTCCGACTTTGTTACCTTGATAAGCCTTCCCTTTGTTGCTTCATGGTCCCCAGAGAGAGAGAGAAATCTCTCTATTAGAGTGAGAGATAGACCTTGCTTGCCTCATGTGCCGACAAAGAGAGAGATAGAACTTCTCGAGCTTCTTCTTCTTTGCCTTCCTCGCTTCACCAAGGTCGAGAGCCACAGAGAGAGAGAGAGAGAGAGAGAGAGAGAGAGAGAGAGAGAGAGAGAGAGAGAGAGAGAGAGAGAGAGAGAGAGAGAGAGAGAGAGAGAGAGAGAGAGAGAGAGAGAGAGAGAGAGAGAGAGAGAGAGACATTTCCTTGCCAAGCCGAGCTTTGACTCGCCTTCGCCAAAGCCTTGCTTTCTCCCCGCCTTGTCGGCCTCCTTCTTGCCTTGCCGAGCTCCAACTCGTCGTCACCAAGCCGAGCTCCCTTCTCCTTTGCCACTACCTCCTTCGCCTTCCTCAGCTCTTGTTCAATTCCCTTATCTCCCTTCTATGACACCTCATGCCCCTTTTTTATTAAAGCCCCTCTCTTCCCCCTAAGCAACAATGGCGCTGTCATTGCTAGGTGGGAAGGCCTCATGATGATGTGGCAACGTCGGATCTTGGAAGGGCGAAAACTGCTGGCACCAGAGCCAAAGATGAGCGCCATGGCAAGCCGGTGGCTTTCTCCTCCATGCTTGACCTCGTCCGAGCTACGCACGGCCGTGCACCAATGTTTCTTGCCCCTCCCTCGCTGCCTAAGCCCTGCCTTCACGCCATCTCCCATTGGTTTTCCCCCCCTTCACACTATATTTTCCACTTAACATTGTGTGGCCACCTTCCATTGGCTTGGGCGGGCGGCTTTTGGGCCTCATTGGGCGGGCATTTTCTCCTTAGTGGGTGGCCTTAAGCTTCAGTTGGGCACCACATTTGGTATACATCTCGGGCAAAGCATTGCCAAGCACAACATCTTCCTCGAGTAGCCCCTGTCCAGCTAGGCATATCCCACAATCAATACGCTCCATGAGACGACATTTCGGACAAAGAGCTCATCAAGAACTTTTTTGTGCTTTCGTAACGGCACCACATTTTGTATACATATTGGCCAAGGCACTGCATTTAACACGCATATCGACCAAATCATTGCCTAGCACGACATCTTTTCACAACAGATCTCGACTGACGATATTATCGTGAATTTTATTGTCCATCATCTTTAATAATGCCACATGCATTTAAGACGCGCGTATAGGTAACTGCATTTACCGAAAGGTATTCCCTTTGCACTCGATGAAAATAGCTCAGAGCTCCTTGTCGCAGCGTGTTGGCCATTCCCCGCACCCAATGTGCCCCGAGAGGCACCTAATATATGATTCGGCTCTTACCACAGACAAAAAGATGTCTATCTTGCACATGTTATCTTTTAATGATTGGGTCAAGATTTTGGCTACCTTGGACAAGGATTCCAAGGATGGTGTTAATTTGATTTCCCAGTGAATAGCCCAGCTACCTATACTCTCTGTACAATATCAACATGAGCTTACCCTATTTTCCTCCTCTTAGGCTGATCTGTCTAACTTTCTGAAAAATCTATGCGGTCTCAATCCCTCTTTTATTAGTACCCCAGCAACTCCTACTATTTCTCAAACGAGTGGTATCTTTTGTAGAGATAGTGCAGCTCTTGAAGCCGTCAAAGAATTTCAGAGTAATCTTTGCTCCCTCAATGACTGTAACCTCTTAGAAACGGTACCAAAAATTTCCAAGGTTTTTCTTTTTTTACCTGTTAGGTAGATTGAAATTGAATCTTTTGGGGTGGACCATCAGCTCTGGGTCCTACCTAACAAAGCCTTTCTAGCACCTATTCTTAGTGAAACCTGGGTCTACCTAGCTAATCTCCTTGCCTCTACTATTGTAGACTACACCCCAATCAGACACCTTCTTGATTTATAATCATTGATGAACCTGCAGGTTGCTGTGAGCCCATGTGGAAGGCGATATCTCAACAAAAAAACTCCAAGAAAATATTATATTTACGTACATTGTCTCTTTCAAAATGAGCTTCTCGATTGGATGCACCCTATGACACTTTTTTGTGAGTGTTTTGACTTACTTTTTGGTAATAACCACAAATTACTGGACAATGTACTTATTGGTTGGAAGTACCAACAACCTATTAAAAATTTGGTCTACAGTAATGATTTTCTTTGACACAACTTCATTCTTGAATGTGTCTGTAACCAGTTTAGCACATTTTGCAAAGACTTTGATACATATGGTATGCATGTATGTACTTGTGATCTTAGCATCATTGAAGATATTAAAGTCCAAAAAATCCTGTCTAAAGGGCTTAATCACATACCTAACTTTTCCTAAAACCCATATCTCGCTTTATCAGCTTTACTTAGCTGCTTAATTGACCTTGTCAATTCTCTCCGATTGGAGAAGACAGTCCTACTGGACTTAGCAAAACTAGTGGAAAAATGTTTCTTCCAAAAAATCTCACATGTACCTGGTAAATGGTTGTCTACAGATGGCTCTTGGATTACACCACAACTGGCTCTTGAATTTCAAAAACTATCAAAAAATTGGTTCATAGTAGGTATGGATAAAAGCCCTAATTGTCCCACTATGATTTGCAAAAACCTAGCTTGGAAAGCCGCACATTCTCGAGTATCTGGGAAGGAATTCACAATACTTAACACATCCCTACAAGAGGTTACCAAAAACATCTCGAGACACTTAGGAAATCTGGGTTATTCTCGTCA
Organism: Adiantum capillus-veneris; assembly: GCF_014529385.1. NCBI lineage: Eukaryota > Viridiplantae > Streptophyta > Polypodiopsida > Polypodiales > Pteridaceae > Adiantum > Adiantum capillus-veneris. The sequence continues at coordinate 48,751,070 of NC_140952.1, read as the reverse complement.
GGATACTAAACTACCAGTACTTTTTTGCACCTATAAGATTCATAAACATAAATATAGATGGATATCTGATGCCTCGAATAGCATCTTTATGGATGTTACGAAAGATATCACTCTTTGTCTTGACCTTATACTAGCAGAGTTTGAATTATTCTGTGCCACCAAGCAAAAAATATGCTATAACTTTTAGCAGATACACTACAACCACTTTTGGATAACAAAAAAACTCTACAGAGGTTACTCTTAACCTCCCTAAATAGATTTTTCATCTTTTTACAACAGATATTACTCAGTGTTATGAGAATATTCCCTTAGAAGGAGATCTTGGGCTTAAAGATGTACTATCACAGGTTATCAAACTAGCATTTATTTATGCTAGGAAGAAGGGTTTCTTCTACATTTCTCTTTCCAAAAAACCTAGATGGATAAAAAACACACACTCATCGCACCCCTTGCACTTCAATGAAGAGAAGCTATGTTTAAACATATCATGGTTACTTGATAATGGCACCATTCTCTCTGGAGGACACTGTTTTAACCAAAACCTAGGCATCCCCATGGGCTTCTCCTGATCCTTGCTTATGTGTAATTTATACCTTGCCTTCTTCAAATGCAAATGGTTTCTCAGATCCATGGGAGATAAATATGGTAAACTTTCATTATTTAGACATAGTTACAGGTATATGGATGACATACTAAGCATCAACAATAGGTCTTTTTCAGAAGAGATCAATCATATATAACCTGACTACTTAAAAATTGAACCAACTTCTATTCAAGGGTTCACTACATCCAATGGATTTTTCTACACTTCAGTACAATTCCTTAACTTTTCTGTTTCTCTTCATGTACCTTGTGTTGGAGAGTATGACCAAAGATTTTCGTGGAAAAGAGATCTCCCGAACCTTCCACCTTTTGAATTCATAAAAAGTAATAGTAATAGACCTCGCAAAGCGGCTCTTAGCACGTGTATCAGCTTGCTTTACTTAATTATATACTCCTCCTCCAACTACCTCCTTGCTTGGGAAGATATTAAGTTACTTAAACACAAGTATTGCCTTAATGGTTTCAAAAGGTGTGATATAATTGATAAAATTATACTGTCACTCTCTCAACATGACTGGCCAGGGTTACACTGGCCAGGGTTACACTTTAACCATGATATTCTCATCTCCAATAAGGTAGTAGGCCCATTCACAATGGGCCTACTATCGACCCATTGTGTTTGGTGCCTGGGACAGGTCGGGTACACACCCACACACACACACACATTCGTACTTATCTATCTGTTTATGGTTTTTTTTAATAAATATACTACCTCCTACTGCAGTCATCCTGGCTATGTATGTCCACTTAAAATATGGCTTTATATCTTTCCTAGCTACACTAAGTCGGTATCCACCGTGGGAAGGAACCCCTATAGGCTTATGATGGTTGGAAGTCTTTTAGCTCGAAGCTGTTAATGTGGTTAAAAATCTTTTACTCTATAACTGGGCCTCACCTACCCTGCCATGCTAATGGTGCTATGGCTGCTCTGCTCTACTGTGTCGGACTGCATCAGAGGCGGCTATGTTTTTTGGTTTCCCCAGGAGAAACAACACCTGGCCTACTCAGTGTGTAAGGTGATAAGGATTCTGCATGCTACACGCCACGAGTGATCATGATCTACCTTCTTCTATTTAAAGAGGTGAGGGTGGCTCTCACTTAACCTTGTGTGTGTTCTACTTGCATAAAAAGTTTGAGCTGTGTGTGTGTGTTTGTGTGTGTGTTCACTTTCTGCTGCACCAATCATGGAGCTTGCAACACAATCGACACAAGTTGGCTACTGTTTACTGAGCTTGGTATTTTGGTTTTTCTCTCTCCTTGTTTACATATTTAGCTTTGGATGATATATGCACCCGGGCTTATGGGTTGGTGTACCCTGTCGCTTAGCCTAGAAAGGCCCACTGTGTGGTTTGGCTTTTCTTGACAATACGTGGCATTACTGGTTGTATGGTATAACACTTATATATGATATTTGGATTCTGCTACTCGGTTCTTAGTAACTCTGCGAAGACAATTCACTGTTTTTTTTTGTTTTTAAGTTGAATCTTAGAAATTGAGGTATGTTATATTTGTTGATTGACTCGCATGATAAAATACTACTTTGTTGATGTATTAGATGATGGGATGACCTGCTGCATATGCATACTGTTCATTCTTTTTTTAATGGATGGGGGGGGGGGGGGGGGGGGTATGCCCAGGTTGCTTTTTGTCGCTCAACTGTTACTAGTTGTTGCCTCTAAACATGATACAC